>NC_045685.1:8093610-8837504 GCF_003331165.1 Xiphophorus hellerii
CAGTCTTTCTTAAACTGTGGTCCCCGGACCACTGGTGGGCCGTGGGCGCCCCCTAGTGGTCCGTGGGGTACTGCACGTAAACAACTGTTTATTTACTGTGACCCGAGCTCAAAGTGCGGTGCTATAGCTAGCTTACCTTCTTTGGTAGGTAAGCCAAAGAAGGTAAGCTTTAACACACCAAAGGATTGTGTTAAAAGTAATGATGGAAAACTGGCTCAAAACCAGGTCACTCAAAAGAAAAGCTGCAAATACCAGTGGAAAGAAAACACCTCTGGAATATTATATGATCAGAGGAAGCTGAGTTATAGCTGCTGGGTTTTGATGTGTTGTTCAGTAGCGACTGGATTCCTTTGAACGATGAGCGGTAGGAATCGCTCCAGTTAGTCAGAACTGTTCTTTGTTTTTTACGACTTCACTTGGCAATGAATGATGCTCTGCTGTCAGGGTCAACAGCTATTGTTACTTTTATTTAATTTAAAAAATATTAAACTAAATAAATGCAGTAAACAAATACAATGGATTGAATGGGTTAATTATTTTTATATTTAATGGTGCAGAAAAGGTTTTTTTGGTCCTGTTAAAGCAATTCAAGTTTATTTTTCTTTAATTGTGATTCTAAATCACAAATAGCCATAAATGTCATTAATGTACACAACACTTGGCAGTAAAGAACACCTTCTATTTTTATTTCCATGTTGTTGACATCATTGGAAAGTTTAGACACTTTCAGAATCTGTAAATAACTCAAACCACTCAAGTAGATGGGTCTTCATTTTCATGGCTTTGTCGTGGCCAGTCCCATTGTTAAATGGGTTAAGTGGTCCTCAGCCTGAAAAAGTTTGAGAAACACTGCTTTAACCAAACAGATGACTCGGCGTTTAGGTGGACCAGAGTTCGCTTTTTTGGTCCACATCAGAGTCCGATTACGCATTCGCATATTCTAAAACAAACCGGACTTCCTGGAAAATCGAACTAGAGATGGATTAAAGTGGACTAAACAGGGCTGGTGTGAATGCATCCTTAGAATCCGTTTCCACTTTCAAATAAACCCTTAAAGTTCTGGGTTATATTTCTATATATACACCATCTCCTGCTGAGCTGACACTGTGCACCACTTCATAAACCCAATCCTGTACTCTTACATTCATCTCATGAAAATTCAGCTTCCACTCTTCCCCTCCTGTACTTCCTCCTCCACTGTCCATTTATTTCCGACCCTAAGTTGTGAATCTCCCTCCTCATTATTTCCAACAAGACCCTACATTTTTTCTCATTAATCTCCCTTCCTGCAGTGGCCAGTCCACTTTGGTGGGAGCTGGAGTACGTGTTATGGCAGAACTCAGTTGTTTCATCACGAGATACGAGGGTGAACATGGTCCGGAATCCCTTGTGAGCTGAAAATGATAAAAGTTCATTTTAAATAAGCGTTTTACGATAATCTGAAAGCAAAATTCAGTGCCAGACAAAAATCATCTGCTTCAACATTGTAGTGAAGCAAGTTGTACCGTGTCTGTGTAAAATATTTCTTGAGCAGAAAAATCTATCTTGATAAAGTTACTCTGACCCACTGGCATGGATCAGAGGAAATTATTTTAGAAAATAATTTATATTTTTTTAGATTTTGTCAGGTAATGTGCTTTAAGAGGAGCACTCCTTATGCACAAAAGTACGTAGATTTATTTTAGATTTTATGGATGTAACATTATATGTAAAAATGTGCAGTTACTGAATGTTTCTGCCCCTTTTTCCAAGACGGGTTCATCTTTCAAAATTGGACAGTTGTTTGGTTTTACTGTGCATCTAGACTGTGCAAAGATGGTTTAAAAGTCAAAACAAAAATCTTATGTCAGATCCCTCAGCATTGTGGATGGCAACAAGAACATTCAAAGTCTAAATGGACCATTTTGAATTTTTTTGCACTGAATGGTCACACAGCTAAGTGTTCCTCTGAATGATTTTCTTTGTTCCTAATAGCAGACACCGACCATTTTGTTCTACAATATTTTCCATACTGCGCCACTGCTTCTCATCCAATCACTCAAAAGAATGACATTTAATGATTTGGAGCCAGAAAAAAATTGCTCCTTCTGCAATATTTACATCAATAGTTTGATAAAGATTCTAAGATCTAGTTCTAAGAATGTCGCTTGCGATTTTGTAACCGACCATCCTGTAGTGTGTGGTGTGTTACGCTAAATCAGGGGTTTTCCCCGACTGGGAGCGTTAACACAGCTTGTTCAATATGACAGGTAGCCAATCAGAGAGCGCAGATTCTCCTCCGTGTTTTCTGAGGGGAAATTACAGAGGGGAATCCCAAACAGCTGACACTGTGCGACCCAAAGTCCAGCGGACATTGGAGATGATATGTGGAAACAACATTAATGTTTATTCAACATTTCGTGCAAAGAATATAGAAATGGCAAGGGGAGGAGTTGGAGCGAAATTGCTACCGCAGTTGATAAACCCGCTAACTTTTCAGCTGTTCTTCGTTAACGTGACATAAATACTGTAGGTTATAATGATTTTCATTCAGTCAGGACTGACACTAGCCTCATGCATTGCAGGTAGATTGTAGTAAAGCATTGATTAATGCCTGGTTTTAAAATTGGTTAACTGGACTTGTAGCCGATGGAACATTTATAACTAGGATTTCTGTCGGCTAATGTGTGGCCTCTCAGGTTTTGAAAATGGGTCGACAATCGGCCGAAGCTCTAAGATCGTGTCGTGTGCGCTGGGCTTTACACTAAGGAAATGAGGAAGGGAGGAGTCAGTGGAGAGCACCGGAGTTGAGCTTTTTTTCATTCAGTGTCATTAACAGAAAGAGAAAAAGGCCGGAAGAGACGATAATGCCGATAATTAAAATGACGTCGATAGTTTTAATTTTATTGTGCGATTAACTGATTTATTGTTTATCGCGACAGGCCTACCAATATCTATTAACTTCAATGTATTTTATTGTGACATTATGTGATACATCAACACAAAGGTGCATAGTCATAAAGTAGGAGGAAGAGTATACTTCAAAAATAAAACCTAAACACTTTTGGAGTGTTTAGGTTTGCACTCATTTTTACTTGTACAATAATTGTCATTCAACCAGATTAACTGGAGAGATTGCGTAAACGACAATTTTACTACAGATTTCGTATATTGGTCAAACAATAAATTTGTTCTTATGTGACTAGAGAATTTTATTTCCCATACTTGCTGTCCGTTGTGTGGCCTGTATCAACCTGCACATGAGTTGATACCCACTTTCTTTTCCTCACTGTGGCTTAGGGTGTTTCTCACCCGATTGTCCTGGGGACCAAAATTGCAACATTTGTTACATTTTCAGCTGGTGAGGTTCGCTTTCACACTGCACTCTTTCAAACAATCCAAACTCATTGAAAAACGTGTTCACCTCCACAACTGTGGTGGTGCTGCACCAAGAACTACTGAAGGTATTGACACAAAAACCTCAAAAAAGAACGCTGCACAACTTGATTCTTCACAAAATGTGAGCAAAAATGAAGTAGCGTCAAAGTTTAGCAGTTGTAGGATTTCTCTTTGGTAACTGGTAAAAGACCATGGGGCATTTCTTCTGCTGGTGCTAGTCTTGTGTGTTTATTTGGCTCTGTTGACTCAGAATGCCCAAAGCCATTCTGGGTTAACAGAGCAGTTCCTGTTTTTGGAGCGGTCTCCAGTCCGCTTGCATTCACATACGTATTTAAACCGTGCCAGAGTTCATTTCAACCTAACCAAAGGTTTTAGGTGGACCAGAGTTCGCTTTTTCGGTCCGCATCAGAGTTTGATCACACATTCACACCTCCCCAAATGAACCAGACTTTCTTGACAAATGAACTAGTTTGATTAAAGTGGACTAATCAATGCAGGTGTGAACGCACCCTTAAACCCCAAATTTGTGTTAAGCACAACAGATTCTGTTAAGTGAACTGTAGATCTCTGCAACTCTTCCAGAGTTTCTTAGCTGCTTCTGTGATTAACAGTCTTCAAGCGTTTCAGTTTAGGTGGACTCTCTTGTTCTAGTAAATTTGAAATTGTCAAATACTTTTGCTAGGCACTCTGCTTTGTCTGTCCACATAGCTAGCCTTTTTTCTTTTGTAAGTATACTTTATGTATGTTCAGCAAAAGAACATTTCTGCAAACATAAGCTCTTTTTGACAAGTTTTCGGTCCTGGATTGATGGGCTCAAAGGTTCACTGAAACCGGTGGGGGGTTTCTTGGGCTAAAAGGAACAGCCAACCACTGCTGGTCATGGTACTTATTAGCAACCCTGGGCTGATTCATAGCTGCAAGGAGAAATATTACCTCTCATCTTTGGAAGAACCCGAGGGCAGCTGGGAAGACGCGTGGGGTCCTTTAAGACACGGAAACCTTCACTTTACTTTTCTCTTTATTGCTTCCTCAAACTTAAGCCGACTCAGGTGGTTTCGAGGATAAATCGATTGGGATTTGACTTTTAGTTCGTCTTTGATCAAGGCATTTATGACAAATTGAGTAAGAGCATTTTTAAATTTCTTTAATGGAATCCTAATTGATTCTTTGTTTTGACTTTTCAGTCAAGATTTTCAATCGTGACGAGAAACGTTCATGCGGACAACATTTTGAACCTTTGTGTATGTCAATGCATTAATGATCTGTTCAAAATTTAACCACCATGGTATTCATGAGTGAACATTTTACTCTCATATTAGAGCGATAATATTGAGAACACAATGACATCTGTTTCAGTAAAAAACTAAATTTTAGATTTCCCCAAGAGGTGCTGATACATTTTTGAAAGGCACTGTGTACGGACGACCAATGCAGGTGAAGAAAGAGGACGACTGGAGAGCTAGATTTATTTTATACCAGCATCTGCTCAAAAAAAAGAAGGGGGAAAAACAATAACACAAGCACAAAAAATAAACTTGAACTGGTCGAGTGGAGTAGATTTACAGGCGATGTGATGAAATCCATATTTGGCCCCAGGGTTTGAGAAATAGCAACATTTTCTCCATCACCACAGACTCTACGGGTCCTAGGTAATCAATGAAACTATTTGGCCTGTAGATTTTGGTGAAATGCCTTTTTTCAAAAAAAAGGACAACACTCCTAACTGTTTGTTTGTTATCTTCACATGTGTTTTATGTGCTTTGAAAGGTTCAATACTAGTAAAATGAGATTTAATTGGAAAGTAAAACGCAAACTGTAAAACTCTTCCCTTGAAAAACGAAAGGCTTACCAATTTTTCTTTTATGGGATTTTAAAAAAAACATGAAATATTTAATTAGCTTTTACACTAATAAATCCCAGCAATTCTAACAAAAAATGTAAGTAAATGAATAAAACTTTGCAGTACTAGTGCTAACAAGATTAAATCCTCATTTTGAATGAACCATCCGCCGTTACACATCAGTCATTCTACTCTCCAATTTTGTCTACAAACCACTTCAGTTCCGTTTTCTCACCCCATGCTCTGTATTTCAGTCTGCAAGGGTTCATCGTCTTTATCCAATCATCTGTTAGTCCCTTCTGTTCTCATTCAAAGCTAATCATTTTGGTTATTGACTTCATTTTCCCATTTGCATTTCCTTTCTATTCAGGACCCTAATGTGAAATTTGCTGGGTCATGTTCCTCTCTGTACAAATATTGGTCACATTTTTCCTCAGAGTATAACTGAATTGTTTGACAAATAATCCCAGTTTTAACTTGTATTGAGTTTTTTTTGTTGGGGAGAGCTCAGATTGTTATTGAGCCATCTTTTTAAGATTTCTCATTGAGGAGTCTTTATGAGTGACAGACGAAGTTGAGCAGATATAAATGTTGCTCTCTACTGCAGAGAGACGAGTCTATGCTGGAGTAGTAGGATCACTGAAGATGAAACAAAAAACTAACTGGCCACCACAAAACTTAACTTAGAAAATGTAAGCATAATTACACATGAGAATAAAAGTTGCAAAATCACAATTTTCAAGAATTAAGGGCAAACTTGCAACATTATGAAGACAGGAATTTGTAAGAAAAAGTACCGTCACTATATCCTTTGCTATCCAGTAGAATTTCAACCAAGTCGATCAGTGAATGGACGGAGACGTTGTGAGCGATGATGTTCATTTTCTGTGCTGTTTTTGAATTGCAGTCTGCCTTTAGTTTTAGCAATGGCAGCAGATGAAGCAAACAAAGCCGTTCAGTATGCTTTGGCCACGCCTCCAAATATAGAGCTAACATTTAACAGCCGTTTTGTTTGGCTAAGCACTTCTCTCTTTGCGGTGGAGAACGATTGTTTACAGCGCAGGCATTTTCTGGTAAGCTTCATAGCATCAAACTGTCGCGTTACATACGTCGTGGGCAAACATTAGCAATTAGGTAAAATTTTAAACTTCCACTCCTCCAGGAAGCAATCGTTTCTCAATAACCAAGAGTCCAGCTCTTCTCTACAAAGCGAAACGTAGAACAAGGGGCTGGTTTTTACTGGGCTAACTGGGGTATAATGTGACACAACCAATATAATTTGGGCATTAATCTACTAAATATATGAATAATTTTGTGCTTCACTTTTTATGTGTAGTAATTTTTTTTATTCGCAAATGTTGATGTATAAAAAAATAACTAATTTGTCACAGTCATCATATAATTTCCAATTTTTTGTTATTTTAATGATGTCCAATCAACACCTCAAGAGTCCAAGAAGTGTTTTTCACTAAAGGACAGAAATATCCATAATCCATTGAAAGTCAGCCATCTTGAGGAAGATTTATTCAGGTTGAGGGCAAATGTAACAAACTGAGATCCAATTATCTGGTGTTAAATTGTTAATAAAGTTATCTGCTTTCACACTGTGAAGGTGGGTGGTGCCGAAACAAACAGAAAGAGCTCATTCTCCAAAGCAGATTGCAGCTAAAACTAGGGAAGAAAGAGGAAGTACAGATGGTGTCGAAGTCTTCGTTGCTCCTCCTGTTAGTCTCTGCGCTGTGTTTTCAACACTTGCTAGTTTTTGAATTAGCTGCTTCAGTGACACAACAGAAACAAATGACCCGAGAGAAACACAATCAAAGGTGTCCTTGGACCAAAACTACCTAATGTGAGCATCCATGTGGGCTCACCGTGGAGCAGCAAATCCTGTGCTGAGCTCCATTAAACCCAAAGGTTGCCCAGCTTCGGGGACGCAGATGTTATTTTAAACAAGCGGGCGCGCAGTGATGAGAGAACATCCGCTGAGCCACTTTGATGAACAAAATAGCGCAAAGGGGGAAAAAAATAAATAAATGAACATGAAATGAGGCCCCAGACAAGAACTTTAAAGTGAGTCTGATCTGTTCAAAGCCCTAATGTGAAGTCATTTATGGTAACATTCACTTTTATCCCAACTTTCCAAACGCATCAAAGCATCACGTTGCTGCAGCAAATGTTAGAATCAACAGGAGATCAAGGCAGGGAAGGTGGGGAAAGGATTAAAGGCTTATGTCATTACTAAAAATTGGGTTCTTTGTATTATTTAGTTCATGAAGATATGAGGCTGAGACACGTTTAGTATTTTTACTGGCAGAATCTCATAAGAAAAGGCAAAAGTAGGTATTTTTTATCCTGGTCTGACCCGAGTCTTTGGCTTGAAGGCCATTGGTTTCAGCAGCCGTCAATCGATATGATTTTTACTACTGCACCTGAAGGAATTTCACTTACTAGTTTCCGGAGGGCAGCCAATGTGTGTGTAGTGCAAAAATAGAATAAAGAAAAGAAAAGGTCTGTGACAAATGGCTTTGGATAGAGGGACATGAGCCAGTTAACTCTATCAAGGTATTTAGAGGTTTTGAAGCGTTTCAAAGCCTCAGAAATTTTCTGTCATACTATAGTTTAAAGTTCCTTTAGTCAGATATTAGAAAAAATGTCCACAGTTTTCTCCGGCTGTGTAAAAGATGGAATAGTGTAGCATTCACCTGCTTCTATCAAGAGTAACTTACTATGATTTTTTTTTCTGACTATAAATATCCACTAATAAAGTGTTGCATTCCACACATACGTACGTTTTTTGTTTGGGGTTTGCTTACTTTTCTACTAAATTATAAAAATATTTTTTGCAAGATGTAAGGCAAGTAAACTTGCTATAAAACTGAGGATATTTGTTTTTGGTTGATTGGTCACCACTTCTTGGCAATCTGTCTCACACCAATAGAAAGAATGTAACATTTGTAAGAACAATGCATTGTTGGGTTTAACAGTGGGGTTGAATACAGGTATGCCTCAAAAAGTTATTGTTGAGAAAAAGTTCAGTATCTTATTTCTCACTCATTTCAGAAAGTTTAACTCTTATAGACCCATTACACAGTGAAACATGTCAAGTCTTTGTTTCTTGTAAAGTTTTGAATGATTAAGACACATGGGTAATGAAACCACAAATCCAAAGTCTCCAAAATCCAAAATTTGAATATCGTGGAAAAAGTTAAATATTGGAAACACAATCACAAACAGTGTTGGGTAGTAACGGATTGCATGCAACGACGTTACGTAATTTAATTACAAAAAAAGAGTAACTGTAATTCGTTACAGTTACAATGAGAAAATATGTAATTCAGTTACAGTTACTTCCGAAAATATTAAGAATTACAAATTTAGTTACATTTAAAAAAAAATATGAACTAAAACCTTTGCGAAATATGTAATGATATTTTTATTGCTTTGCGCCCTATATCGCCGTTTCCCGCTACGGCTCCTTGTCTCTATCATATTTGCCAGCCGCAATGCCACTCTGATGATCCGTCCTGTGCTGGTGGAGCCTCCTGGAGGAACAGCGAGCGAGCGGACGGTTCCATTTCAGCTCAAGCAGCGCATCAAAAATGACAGCCTTGCATCACTGGAAATATAAGGAGCATTTCATTTACATATGTGAAAACGGCTCAAATTTAACCGTGCAGTGCAAGAAGTGTTTGCCGGCTATCAAGAACTTGTCCACGTCGAAGCAATCTATGTCAAACCTGAGGAAACATTTAGAGGTAAGTGCAACTCACTGATAGACGAAGCGTATTGTTTTACGAATATTTGACTGTTTGGTGATGATGCATGACAAACGTTGGAATCTATTCTTTCCCATGAGACATTGTATGCAATGTGCCAGTGTTATGGTTTTCATGATGAACATAAAGTAAACTAGAAAATTCCTGAAGAAATTTAACTGGGGCCTGCCAAAGTGTGCCCGTCGGTTTGGACCCAGCGTTCTGATGCTAAAAATTAGCATCAATGCTAAGCTTAGCTAAATAGTAGTCATTAGCTTGTGGGATTTTATAACTTGCTTCGCAAGTCAGTCAGTCACTACTCTCCTTATGCATTGCTATGGGCAGGCCCCAATTAATGCTACTTTGAACATATAATTATTAATTATAGTATATTTTTCTTCTATCTTTTTTTCTCTCTCTCTTTTCAGAGGAAGCATCCAGGCGTTCTTCTGAAAGGCACGTTTAGTCCATCTGATACTCGGGACCCATCGTCCATCTTAATTCTTGATGCACTGTATTGTGCCGTGTTTACTTTTACAAGCAAGGGTGTGCAAAGAAAAAATCAAGAAAAATAAAATGTGATGTAAAAGTCTTACTTTGCTTATTTATTACTAAACTAGAGCACTTCATTGTCATTGCACATGTATGAAGTAATGAAATGCAGTTTGGCATCTAATCAAGTGCAACGTGTGCAGATTGTACAGCATGCAGTATTTAGAGATAAAATGCAGTTATTCACAGCTAGGGTAAGGAAAGATGGTTGATAGATATGTGCAGCAGAATAAATAAATTACCCCTAGGGAAATGCATGTATGTGCAGAACCACTGTAGATAGGGCTATACAGGTGCGAATTGAAGAGGAACACTGTACAAATGTTGGGATGGTACAGGAAGGTATGGATAGAGGGGAAGGAAAGACTGGTCTTTGGGAAGAGTTCAATAAGGTGACCGCTGTAGGAAAGAAGTGGTTTCTGAACCTGCTTGTGTTAGTCTGCAAACTGCGTAAATGGTAGAGCCTGGGGGAGGAGCAGAAAAGAGTATGGCCCGATGAGAGGAGTCTGAGAAAATCTTACATGCCTGGTGATGGCATCTCTTCTTGTGGACCTCCTGTGATTGCCTGTCAGCAATTCCCTCTCAGCTTAGTGCTCTTTTATGGTTCCCACTCAGTTCTCAAAAATTAAATGTTGAACATGGGTCAATACTCATTAAAACCTCAAAGTAATCCAAAAGTAATCTAAAGTAATTAGTTACATTACTTTTTAAAAGTAATCGAAAAAGTTACACTACAATTACATTTTAAACAAGGTAACTTGTAACTGTAACGGATTACATTTTTAAAGTAACTTACCCAACACTGATCACAAATCACAATCAAAAATGTTTTTTGCATCATGTGACCAACAACTGGATGTAAATACTGGCGGAAAAGACTGAGAAGACAACAGGAAGTAGTAGGATGATGATTTTTAATGACTTAAAGTGTGAACAAGCTTTAGTGATATTAATTGCCCTTTTTATTTATTAGAGACACCGCATTTGCGAAATTGTGTTTTTTGGACATTACCCGAATATCAACAAGGTTTTTGCATACATTTGTAATGGAAACTAAGCTACTGACACATTCCTCAAGGAAACAAAACCACAAAAGGTCACAACTCAGGGGTACTTGGTTTTATGCTGGGAAAATCACATACATACTCATTCCCAGAAAAATCCTCCAGCTTATTTTTAAGACCAGTTCACTGCTGTATTTTTTCGGTAACACTTTATTTGAAGGGGTGTGCAAAAGATTGACGTGACACTGTCATAAACATCACATAACCTGTCATAAAGATGAAGGAATCCTCATGAATGTTTGACTGTTGTCATGAAGCGTCATTCAGTAAATGACGACACTTTAAATGCAAAGTTGACACTTTTAATGGACTTTAAATCCAACTTTTAGTGCATTAAAAGTGTCATTATTTACCGAGTGACACTTCATGACAACAGCTCTAAACGTTCATGAAGAATCCTTCATCTTCATAACAGGTGTTATTTCAGCCTAAATCCCAACCCTTCAAATAAAGTGCTACCATTTTTCTTTGGGAATTTATTACGTTTATGCATATTGATAATCATTTTTTGTAAGTTTGTCCAAAAAGGAACAAAATTAAAACAAGCGTTGTGTTAAAAACCTAGACGACCACACGACATGCTGATGGCTTAATTCTACTGTGACAAAGTGCGCAGCAACACATTGTTGGTGTTTGTGCCGTTTCCACCTCCTGCAGCAATTCTAAATATCTCCAATTGGAGCCAACAAGCGGAATCGGCTTATCTGAGCAAACGGAGCGCCTGGCTCTTGTCTACACAGAGGGTTACGCGGTGCGCGCAGTCGCGTGCGCAGTGACAGGCTGAAAGAGAGGGTGACAGAACAGCAAGTCTGACACTTTCCCGTGGCCCCGCAGTGAAGCAGTCAGACGCACTGACGAAAGGCAGCAACTCTCCTGAAACCGCTGATTGGAGGCTTCACAGATTCGCAGCTAAGAGCCGTGATTGCCAAGGTGAGCAACTGTTTTTTTTTTTTTTTGTTCCTGAAAAAAGTCAGCGTATGCTGTTCTGGTTGAGATAGGCAGCAAAAGCCTCTGTTTTTATAAAGGGAGGAAGTTTCAAATATCTTGTATATAGATTCATATAACAGGAAAACAAGTGTCAATGTCAAATTTGTTTGCACAACACATTCAAAACAACAGCAGTTTACAATTTACAGCAACCAGTAAATCATAAAACAAAACAAGTACGGTCCATAATAGCTAAATATGTTTTCTTGGGTGATAGACCAACAAAAACTGAAGCATAACCAATGAAGGAAGCCTGGGTGATGCAACAAACGGGTCAAAGCAACATTTTTTAATAGTAAAATCAAGATTTTATCACAATTTCTCAACATGAAATCATAACTCTTAAATATATATATTTATATAACAAAAAACAATGGAGCACTAAGGGCAAATAGTATTTCTAAACATTTTCTGAAACACAAGTGGCATAGGCATCTTTTGTGACAGAGTGGAGACTGTACGTTCGACTGACAGAGTGATCACGACATCTACTTTTAATTTTACTTTTTTAACTTACTGTACAACCAAAACAAGTTGGTTGTACATGGTGATAATCAAAATATTCACCCATTTCATCCCCACAACAGAATGCTTTCTTTTTTTTTTAGTTACAAGAAAATAAGATAAATGCGAAACTGAGCAAGAGCATCATTGCGTAGAACATGTTTTATAGATGATCTCCCTCCTTTGGCAGCCCATCAGCATGGGAAGTCGTGGGAGACGAAACACGCCTCCCTTTCCTTGTTAACGAAATTAACAAAGAATAAAGACATCTGCAAATAAATCCACCAAGAAGAAAGTCAAAATGTCTGCTGATGCTGTCCACCTACCACCTTCCTTGACACTTGTATTGCATTCCCTTGCAGAGACAAACCTTGAAACTGTACTCCTTCTTTCTGCTTCCCTTTGTTTCATGTCATTTAGGACTAGCTATCTTTAGCACAGCTTTTTTTTCCCTTTTTCATTAGGTATTTCTGTCTGCAGTACCTTCTTTAGATGTCTTTGTTTGATCTACCTTGAATGCTTGCCTTGGTATCATACAGACAACATCGGTTACCACTCAGTTTAGGCGACAAGTTAAAAGTACTAAATCAGTAGGGGGGGGTCATGGGGGTAACGAGGGATGACCGGATTTTTAGAAAGTGACCCCGTAACCCTACGACCTAGGGTTAGCCCTCCAGAATTTTTAGAAAAAGGCCCTTTTTTCCCCCCAAATGTACACTTTTTCGGCCCTGGCCCTAAATAGGGTGAAGCAAGCAGGTCTGTGTTCATAGAGGGCTGGGGCTGGAAAACACGGCAGTTTTTTTCAAAGATTGTGACAGAATTTCATTTGAACTGCTTTATGTTTAGTTTGTGCTGCATCATCTTTTGAGAGATCCCTGTTTCCTTGGATGAGTAAAAAAAATGTCAATCTAAATCGGCCAGCGGATTGCAACCTTTGGCCTAACTACATAAACTGGACATTCACAGTTTTAATTTTTATCTACATATAGATACACTGAAAAAAGAAAACAGTTGATCCAACTTTTTTAAAAAAAGTTAAATTGTTACAAGTTATCAAATTAAATTGATCAATGTATTAAATTTATTAAGTTGTTATGTTAAACTCCATTCTCTTTTGTTCAACGTATATATTCCTTGAGCATTTTTGAAAGAGCCATATATTCAGTTTATTATTACATAAAGATGGTATGGGTTTTAATCATGGGGCTTTAATTGGACATAAACTTGTCCATTTTGTGGTAGGAAGAGGATCAAAGATCTAGGAGAAAGGAAAAAAAAGTGTCTGGCCAGTCAAATACTAAGACAAATACATCACTGTCAGCGTTCACACAAACACAATTTCCTTGGTGGTGATTGCACAGAGATAGCTGCTCAGTAGCATTGTGGTGACTTGGAACTATAGGCTAGAAAAAGAAAACAACAGAGGATGTTACTCAGAATATAGCACTTACATAAAATACATTTTGCAAATTACAGAAAATATTGCTTTTATTCTTTTCTCAGTTGCCCAACTTCATCTTGTGAATGAGTTCTATGTTCTTCAATTCTAAATGGTACTTTTGATCATCTATGTTGCCTGATTCAACAAGATGGATATCCAAACATCCATCCATTTTCTTCCGCTTATCCGGGGTCGGGCCCCAGCGCCAGCAGCCTAAACTGGGAGGCCCAGAGTTCCCTCTTCCTGGCTACATGGGAATCCCAAGGTGTTCCGAGGACACCCCCAGGTGTGTGGCAGAAGGGAAACATTTAAAACATACAGGACAGGGATCCCTGAGGACCAGAACTGAGGACCACTGCCAAAGATGAGGGTAGGAATGTAGATTGGCCAGTAAACTAAGCGATCGCCTTTTGACTCAGCTCTCTTTTCACTATGACAGACCGGTACAGCGCCTGCATCACTGCAGATGCATCACTAATCCACCGATCAATCTCTCACTCTATTTTCCCTTCACCGCAGGAGGGTTAAACTGCTCCGGTTGGACCAGGACCCAACCTCCAGAGGCATTCTACCCTTGTCCGGTTCAAGACTAGTGTGACATCTAGAATGTCACACTATGCTGCGAAGTTCTCCAACAAAAGATGCAGATCACAACCTGATGAAACCAATAGAAGCACATCATCTCCAAAAAGCTAAGACGTGATCCTACGTTTACCAAAACCGATCTTCTCAACACCTTGGCTGTGCCTAGAAATTCTGGCCATAAACGTTATGAACAAATTTGATCACAAAGGGCTACCTTGACAGAGTCCAACTCCAACTTACTGCCAGCAAAGCAGCCCAAGTTCTGACACCAGATGCGTATGGTACCCCATACTCCCGGACTACCCCCCACAGGATTCCCTATGGGTCACGGTTGAATGCCTTCTCAGAGTACACACTCAGACCGAAGCCAATGCCAAACAAATTCCACTCTTTCTGAAAACTAGTTGGGCAAACTCCCCTGCTTACATAGCAGGATAACTTCTGAAGTAATCATCTTATTAAAGTAGATGTAACAGACATAAACAACAAGGATTTCCACAGGGCAGGAACAGGCAGCAGGAGGGTCCTGTAGGTAGTGCCAGGACGTCTTAATCATCTATGTTCTCCCAGCATGAATTATTTTCACTGACTTCTAACAAAGTTTCACATTCCTGTAGGCTTTGTGAGTGTGGATATTAATTCACTTTCAATCAACTGGCAACAGGGATCGGACTGTTATTTCTGACGAGTGAAGTACAGCAACACATACTCCGCAGCCAGGAAGGTTAAACTGATAGCCCTTGATGGGGTCAGAAAGATAATTTTACCAGCCAAAGACAAACAAAGTGTGAAAAGAAACCAACAAAGAATGGATCAATTTTTTTCATTGCCTCTATATCTTCCTTTCTCCTGAGCTGTCTCTGCCAGCAAGCGAACAAAAGAAGACAATCGCAGACTGACAGGAGTGGAAGGAATGATTCACCCAGTCAGCTTTTGACACTTTGTGTCTCATTCGTTCACATAAGCCAGAATTTATAGGACAGGGAAGGACAGCTCAAGAAGTGGACGGTGAAAGATGACGTGGGGATGAACAGAACAGAGGGGAAAGAAGCTAAATGTATGTGTAAAGACTGAGTGGGCCGTTTGAGTGAAAAGTAAAAAAGCTGGATGAAAATGAAGAAAAAAATCAATGAGTGAAAAGTGGAAAGAGAAAGCAAGTATTAGCCAATTTTAAATCCATTGATCGTGACACTTCCTTTACACCAAAGGCTATCATCCTCACTAACTTGGCAGGAACTTTACTTTTCCACTGCCAAAAAGCTTACTAATAAAAAAAAAACACATTTTATTCCCACCAACTGCAGTGGCTGAACCAATAAATGAGCTATCACATACATTTAGTACCATTTACTATAGTTTGAAGCTAATGCCAAAGAAATGCCACTCTTTATGCCAACACATTTAGTTTTTTCCAACCTAAAATAATCAGGTATTAAATTAGCATTAAGAAAAGCCTACTATGCAAAAAAAAAAGTTCAATGTAAGCGCAAGGAGTGAGACTTGCTACCATTGTGCATTGTCTTTGTCTTATACTCGAGGTCGGAGTTATAAGTTGGTAAAGACACCAGGAAAGTTGTAACTTCCCAAGCAGCTCAGTGAGATTTTTATCTTGATGAAAGGAAACTTATCTGGTAACTTGGTAACTTATCTAGGGCGAAGTTTGCCTCTCGCACAATTAGGTGAGATTTTAATAAAAGTCAATGGATTGATGGATGAACATATGAACGTGTCAGTTGCAAACTGGTTTTAGATCAATAAGATGACAATTTTTTTTTTTTTTTTACATTTCCTTCCCACAATAGAAAACTAGTTCAATAAATGGCTGGGCTGAATTACCAAAACACAGTTTCAAGGTCCACATGATTTTTTACATGTGAAGTTACAACCACAGGAAGACTGATAAAAACTACTGACTTTAATTTTTATTTTTTAATCCATGCAGGATTTGAGAAATGTTCCTTTCTAGTTTTTTACAGTTTCGTACCAAGTTCATCTGTGGTAAATTGGAGTGAAATGAAAAAAGGCTGATTTGTATGTAATGTATTTCAGCCCAAAACATTATTCACACTTCAGCCTGTCACAATAACAAATTTTCCCATACAATAAATTGTCCCAATAATTATTGCAATAAACGATAATATTGTTGTTTTGGGACTATTTTCAAGTAATGTCATGATAATGACAAAATAATGCAAGATCACAATCTTAAAGATCAAGAAACTTGAATTTTGTATAGAACACTTCACTGGAACTGCAAGATATTGGAAATGAAAAATAAAACGCAACCAAAAATAAAAAAATGCTAAACAAAATTAACCTTCCATAATAATCAGAATGGGAGTTATTGAGGCCATTTTAATTTACCATGCAATTAATTGATTAATTTCTTAGCACGACAAGTTTATTCACACTATAATTTTTTGGGTATTTTTTGTTGTTTTTTTTATTGTAGGGTAATAAAAACGCCTTACGTCTTGACATCACACTAAAAAGTTGTGCCAGGTGTTGGATAAACAATCGCCAACTCATTCCTTTCCACTTACATGAAATACATGCATGCTATTCTTTCTGAACCTATTTCACATGAGCCTGGCTGGTTGTCTGAGTGCATGTTAGCCCGGCGGTTGACTGACAGGCTGTCTGCGCTCTACTTACTCCTGAAGCAGCTGGGACAGGCTCCAGCGCCTCTGTTGTCCTGAGCGATATGAAATGGGTACAGTGAAAGGTCGAATAGACTGAGAGCATTAACAAAGGGAAAGATGTGCATTTATTGGAAACTTTTATGCATTAAAGAACTGTTACTTCCAGGGTGAATCGAGATTGTAAATATGCTAATAAAAATAAAAACAAAAGTGGTTGCTGAGCAACTTTGCACTTAAAAAGAACAGCTGAACAAGATATTTTGTCCATTTACTCATTGCCTTTGCCATAGTTTTTTTTTTCTCCAAAGAGTTTTTGCGGCGCTAGTGGGCTCGTATTTTTTTTGTGTGACAGTAGGCAGACAGGAAAGAGGGCGAGGAGAGAGGGGAGGACATGCGGCAAAGGTCGCCGTTACCAAGAGTCGAACCCTAAGGCCTCCAAACGTGGGGCGTGCTAACCCCCTGCGCCACCACAGCACGCCCCGCCTTTGCCGTAGTTACTCTAATGGGGAGAACAGAAATAGAAATGTTGTAAGATATAAACCTCTTACTGTTTATATCCAAGTTGGTGTTGTCACAGTGGCACAGGTAGCTACGACAGGAAGTTAGAAACAATGGCAGTTAAAAACGCTCTGAATTCATTGGCTTAAAAATAAGTGGCAAATCTTTGATTTTAAGATGTTGTTATCTGAAGCATTTAAATGTGACAAAAACAAACATTCTGTAAGGGGCAAATCATTTTTACAGCAATTTAAATGAACTCTAATCTGAGCTCGTCAAATCACCAAATAATTATACTTAGTTTCTCTCTGGATAAATTGTTCAAATGTAGTACTTGTAAAATCTCAGCCACAAATTAACTCAGTGGTATAAATAAATGTGTGGACTGTTACATAATGAAATAAACACAGCGAAATGGAGAGAGTCAACACACTTAGTTAATATCTACTGCTGCCTACACACCATCTAAAATAAGACGCATTTGTTCTTTTTCACTTTTTGGATCCAAGTTTCTGCAAGTTGGATCAAATTAAATGAGACTTTTTTAAATAGTTTGTGAAATTAAAATTTTGGATCAACATAAATTACATAAAATAAGGCTATATGTGCAGTGATGCATTTCCTCCAACTTGTCCCATATGTTAAATTATCATTAAATGGCTCTGCGTCCAATGGCACTTTTTGCTGGATTATAATATTTATAATTGGATAACAATGTCAAACAACCATTAGGACCCCGTGAGAATCCATATGGATAAATTATTCCTTTTAGGGTATGACTAATGTGTTTAGAAAAACAGATTTACTCTGTCAGAAGAAATGCTTTAAAAAAGTCCTTGAGTGATAGTTACTGTTTCTATTTCTTCCTAATGTTCTGTTATTCATCGTCTCTGTATTTGATTCAGTACCCTGGCTGTTCGCACAAGGTCGCTCTTTTTTGTCACCATCTGTGGTATTTTTTCTCTAATTGCCCTTTCTTTTCTTTGTTAAACGACAGAAATCATTTTGACTTGAGGCTGAAAAAATTTCTGACAAACATAGCAATTTTGAAATTCTAAAAGCTACTATAAGTTATTGTTAATCTCAACTAATCTGAGATATGTAGTCTTATTTTTAAAAACAAAATGCTATATTTAAATACTAATAAAATGCCAAAAACAGAAGATATTGACATCATATGTGTGAGAGAGAATTTGTGGCTGAAATGACAAACTCCTGCTACTACTACTGCTCCTAATAAAAATTATGATCGTAATCATCATCATATTGATTCTGGTACTTTTCTACTATTGGAAAACTCAATGTAATATTGTAATAAAACTTTTCTTGCATATTTGCTACATATTTTAACCATGTTAGTAGGTGTTTAGAAGATAATAATCACGAGGCAAAGTTTTTATACCTTTGCATTCCAAAGCCAGTATCCAAAGACAAACATTAATGACCGCTGTCGTGTAATTATGGCTCTGCTTTTTGTTTCATTAGTGCAGCATAACAATTATTTAATTTCCCTTTGGGATTAATAAAGTATTTTTGAATTTCAATTTGAAATTCAATTGTAAAATAACCCTTTGGTAACACCTTACTGCTCACATCTGCAATCTAAACACCAGATGAGTCAAAGAAAGTGCCACAGATATTTTTCAGTTTGAGTGCTACGACATTGATTTATTTTCATTAATTACCCAATAGTTGACAGACTGCAAAAACACTTATATATATATATATATATATATATATATATATTTATGTACAAAAAGCAAGACATTGACATCATGCCTTACCATGTCTTTATGTAGCAGAAGACTATCAATTCCACACCTTTTATCCCAGTATTCATGCACTATTCAAGAAGGGAAAACATCAAAAGCAACACACAGCTTGATGTTACACAAATCTGCTAAATTTAGTCACTTTTTGACCTGCATTGCCTGTTTTCCAGGCCTTCATCATTCATAGCAAGATAAAAAACGTGTGACAGCACTATTCAATACCTACGGAAAGCCTGAAAAAAATGATCAAAACCACTGAAAGATTAGGGGTGAGCTCCTTGGAAACAATATATAACCACAAGACTTTTGCGCAGCACTCCAGTTGCTTGATTTTTGTAAATATTTTTAAAAAATATATAAAATTTTTGCAAAAATATGTTAGCAAGAGATATATGGTGGATTGTATGGAAAGGTGTGAAACTGGTCACTGGAAGAAATTAGAGTCATCAGAATGTGACGGCTCATGATGAGGGAGTCGAAACAATTTGGCCCTTTCATTAAATTGACGTTAATTAGCATAAACATAATCAGTTTTGAAATGTCATTTATCAATTTGAGATTAGCAAATTAACTCTCTCGTAGTCTGTGTGGCTTTATTGCGCCTGTGCAAACGGACATTGCTCCAGCAATGTCTCCCTACAGCAGTGCACTCTTTGTCCATGTAGCGAAAACGTCAAGATTACCATTCCATTCCTACGAAGTTTTATTCTGGATTTTTTAACTGACAGACTTTACGGCAGAGTCATGTGAACAATCCAAGAGAAGACTAAGGCAATGAATATTGTTATGTAATTTAAACCGGAGAATCGGAGAAGGTGGAAAGGATATATCCTGATGGCCTTCACACATCACAGGCCAAAAGGGATCGCTGGCGGCGGACAGCCGAAGATCCGAAGCAAAAGCTCAAATCTTCCTAAGCCTTTCTAGAGTATCTGTCGGCATTTGCTTTGCTCTGTCTGAGGGGCAAATGCGACAGAGATTTGACTTGTGGGAATTTCACCCAGCAGTGCTTTGCTATGCACACACAGTTTTAGGGAATAGGAGGAAAAAAAGGGAATTTCATAGGGTTTCATCCGGGTTTGCTAGATATTTAAGACAAGCACAAGTACAGACAGACCACTAAACCCCCTTAATCCAACGTTTCCGTTAAAGCGATTACATTGTCGCATGTTAAGTTTTTAAGCCTTATTAAAATGTAATCCATCCAAGAATGGTTGCCAAAATCCCAATAGTCTTTTTTAAAAAAAAACTATACTGTGTTTCTGCGGCACTGTTTATCTCTACTGTTGTGTAGCGCGACAGAAAAACCACCCAAAGAAAAAAACAAATCCTACAATGAGCTTTGAATGGTGAGGAGAACGTGTCTTTAAATCTCTTGATATAAAATATATTTGATTGCAGTAATATCAATAGAATGGTTTCCATTCAATACAACAGAAACATCTTTATAGTCACACTAGGAGACTATAAAGGTGTAAGAGCAGTAAGTTTTATTTTTATTACATTTATTTGATAAAATTAGTTATGCTATTGGCAGGTATTACAATTTAGATTATTTTGTTCATGCTATATGTTGTAGAATGGAGAAGAACAACTTTATAGTTTGTCAATGTAGGTTGATTGAACTGCACCAAAGTGCTGTATTGTATTTTTTAAACTAAGTTAGAGTTAGCCATGGGTATTAAATGGGAGTCAGAAGGGAAGAAATCGCAATGTTGGACATGAAGACGCAAAATAGGAGAGAGTATGCTGACATTTTGTGGCCTTGTTTTTTGTTTTGCTTCGTACAGAGCAAAAGCCTCTGGATCCTCGGCTATTGCTAGCTGGAGGTGTTGATGTTTTAAAAGTTACAAATCCAAAACGGTTGGACATGACGCATTTAATGCACCAGTTTGACGTTCAGAAACGACAACCATCTCCCACTGCAGAGAGAGAAATGCTGAGCCGAACAAGGCATATAAAAGAAGCAGAAGAATCACCATGTTTTCTTCATTACTTGCAACTTTTTTATTCTTGATACATAAACAAATCAAATTCACAATATTTCTCACTGGTCTGTTTCTCTAAACCAGGGGTGTCCAAACTTTTTGCAACGGGGGCCAAGATCTCAAAGCTAAAATTACTCTGCAGATAAAACTTTTGAAAATGCAAACAAATTTTGTTGTGAATGTTTTTTAATTTTTATATATATATATATATATATATATATATATATATATATATATATATATATATATAGATGCTCATCAATAAATTAAACATGACATATTTTGTTGAAACAAACGGGCAACTTTTTTGTCTGAATAAGAAACGGACAGTTTCTGAACTTTTCAGTTTATTTGGTTAAGGAAACATCAGCCGATTCTCAGGAAAAAAAGGAAGACTCTGTTCAAAAACTCTTCTAACCAAGTGTAACAGAATAAATGTGCTCTGCCACTGGATGTTTACAGCTATTGCTTTCCACCGATAGTTTGTAGCAGCAGCGCATGAGTAACACAAAGCCAGCCGGTCAGCACTTCACCGCCCCACAACTTCTATTCTGGCCTTTATTAATAAGCGTCGCGCTTAAGTCCAAGTACACAGTATTTTGTTTTCATTACAGACAAGCACGCTTTAGTGTGACAAGGAAATCGATGCAGAAGCTAATTATACTGTACAGCATACTGAGATGGAACGGGTCGATAAGCCTGTCCGAGAATCAGCGTGTGTGCATGTGACATCATCAAAGTTTAATTACCTTTGATGAATGACTTCACCCGAGCTGGCTCGGTGGAGATTCACAATCACAGTTCGGTGCCACAAGAAGGGGAAGGTGTTAGCCTACGTATGGTGTGCGAGGCACTCGGAGCGGGAGAAACTCGAGCCTCGCACGCTTGGCACCGTCCTTCACACGTTAAAGCTATACGCACTTTAATGAGAACCCGTGATAGTGTGAGACCAAGTGTAAGAAATACCGAAGCAGACGGCGGGTTGGTGTGAAGTTGATAAACTGACAGGCTAAACCATATTTTAGCTGGTAAACTGTGCTTGGCAGCATATATAGCAGCTGAAGTGTATACGTGTGTGTCAAACTGTCAAACAGTAGTGGAACAGACAAATCCCCTTCTGCACATCAGCTTCAAAGCAAGACTACCCAGAGACTGCAGAAGCTTGGGAAAGAGACGGTGCGTGTGTGGCAAGTGTATCCGATACACTTACACTGAAGGATCAGTTCTTAGGGGCTCAGAGGGGAGAGGAAAAATGGACGGAATACAGAAACAGTGGAACAAGTGAAAGGAGGCATAGACAGAGGCTAGAGAGGTAAAAATTAAATAAATAAAAGACGGAGATGTAAAATAAGAAAAAGGAAAAGAGAGACTGATGCAAGGATGTACAAAAAAAGCAGGAGGATGAGGTTGAGTGAAAACACCAAGAATGTGAGAGGATGGGAGGCAAGTAAACAAGAGGGGATTAAAAAAAAGAAACAACGGCAGAAAGGACCTGAGGCGTTGGTGCAAAGATAGAATGATAATTAAAACCATTCAGGTAAAAGAAACGAGCGCAGAATGAAAAACAACGCACCATGGACTAATAGGTGGGTTATCACCTTCAGAAAACAAAAGACACACAACAAAGGAATTCTGTAAGACATATAACAAAGACAAAAATATGAAAAGGAGGAAAAAAGTAGAAAATTCAGCAGTGGAAACAAATGTACAAGGTCCAAGTAGTAGTGAAAAATGAGAGGAGAAAGGAGGAACGGTTGAATGGGTGGAAGAATAGCTAGAATTTGAGAAATGATGCAACTGTGCAAAAGTAAAAATGTGAAGAACTGAAATAAGCATAAGATTTACAAGAGCAGTGTAAAATAAGGACTAACAAGACTGTATCGACATGAAGAAAAGATGAACGTAGTGGTAGAAGAGAAGCAGTTCCTCTTACAAATCATGATTTACCATCTGTAACTGATTCTACAAGGTTTATTTCTCTCAAGATGAGCTATTCTTCTTTCTTGAACGGGTTAAGATGGGTCTATGGTCTAAACAAAACATGCTCATTACTTTGTTTGCCCAAAATAATGGGCAAATAAAATCATTCTCAGGTTATGAGATTTAATTCTGGTCTCTTCTGTCTATTTTGAGCTCCTTTCAGAATGGGTTGTTTTAGGGTCTCCCGTCACTTTAAATTCAAATAAGCTGCTAGTAGATCTTCTTGTCCACAGAATTTTATAAGTTTATGTGTTCACTTTACATGATGCACTCATTACCAAGCATGGTATCCTAGGGGATTTTAGTTTTGGTGACTTTGAATAATAATACCCTTGTTTCCCATTGCTTACCTAATAATAATGTCAGTAGATATTACCAAACAGCGGCATTTGTCTTTCTTGTAAGCAAAGGAAAATCTTGGTAGCTTTTTTTCCCCAGTTCCCAGTTGATTGCGATATGACAGAAAATGTTTAGGTGGTTTTGAAGCCACTGCTTTTTAAAACTAAAAGCCTTCAGACTTGACTTACATTTAAAATAGCTTAAATGTTTAGGCAGAAGAAATGTGTCTTGTCCATGTACACAGACTCAAATGTCTGTCTAGTTTGAAGGTGTTGATGTTGGACTAGTGTCTTTCCTCTCAGTCGGACTTCACTTTGCACAGTGACGCTGGTGGTTCCAGCAGCTTCCAGCTTATGGTGGGCTTGAGTCTTGGGGGTTCCTGGGTTGTTCTTGAAAATCTTAATGACGATCTTCTTGTCTGAGGGTGACAGTTTGGGTAAAACCTGGGGAAAAGGCAACCTATCCAAACTGTTTTTGGAATGAATAAACTAGGCCAACATTAAGCTTCTGGGATGGCCCCCATCTCCTACTCTATTAAAAATGTATGAACTGTTGCTAGGAAATATACAATTTTAAATGAGCTCTACCGAGTGTGGTCAAGCATCCAGCCTTGAAAGTACCTGAAGCTCGTTGACGGCGGGTTAGTGGTTTCTCTGCAACTTCCTCAGGCATTTAATCCAAATATTAAAGCTACATATTTGAGTTTGTATTTATAATTTAGACCCTGTGGATCAAATAAAATAGAAATGAGAGAGAAACTTTTACATACAGTTGTAGTTTATAAAATCAATTGAAGTGCCATGTTGTCCTATTACTACAACCTGTCACAATAGAGATTCAGATGGGTCAGCAAAAGTCTCAAACTTCAAGATGGCTGCATTTTGAGTGCTGACTGTCAGCCGTATTTGTTATGAAGGGCTTGGAACAAGCTGTATAAAAATCTTGAGACCTTTTATAGTGTCAAGTGTCATTGCAGGTTCTGAGCCTTTGCTGCCTTACCTATCCAACAAATCTGTGTAAAACATAACACTGAGTCGGTTTGATATGATATTGAAAGGCAAATGCCCTCTGACCCTTCAATTTCTGCTGTACTTCTCAGAAAGAAACAACTATTAGCTTCGAGGAATTCTCTGAAAGGTCTCCTTGTGAAAAGTTAAATCTAAGGTTTGCTGTAGTAGCGTTTGTAAAACAGAGCTTCAAGTGCCTCAGTGACCATAGTTTACTCTAGAAACTGACCATTCAGACAAGCTGAGGCATCAGACTAACAATCAAAGGCCAGAAACATGTCTAACTCAACAGCAGTTTGTCATTTGTGGCCAATTTGTTTAGGTAAGTCGAACTACTTTCCTTGCCCGATCATACAATTACCCAAACTGTTACCCCAAATCAAAACCCTACATGGAGGAGGTTACGTCTCCTCCATTCCTGGAGTGGTGCAGCCAAAAAGGCCTGCGAACATACGTGGTAATGACAGTTTACATATTCTTCCCCTCAAATCTCACAACCTGACATCGACTAGGATCTTCGGGAGAAGATTGCCCAAACACAGGTGTGCTAAGCCTCTAGAGAGTTCCCTAAGAAGACAAAAGGCTGTAATTGCTGCCAAAGGGGGTTTTGAGGCAGCTGTGAATTTTGAATGGAGTTCGGGTACAAAAAGGAGTTCTGGAAAGTACCAGAGAAAGATGTATGATTCAACGAAGAAGAAAAATCTGTTATGCATAATGAATATTTCAACTCTTTACTGAATTTTACCTTGCATTCAGGCCTTGCTTTGGTTATCCAGTTTATGTTGCTCCATAGCTAAAGGAATTTTAACATTCTCCATCTAGGTAAAAGGTGCACATTTGTGTAAAACTGAAGGAGCAAGCAGCAGATGGTCAATCAAACTCCTGAATCTCCTCAATCGTTGACCTCTAATCACTTGTCGTTTCCAATCATAATATTCATTTTACCTGTTGATCAGCGACCAGCTTGCCTTACCAGCTGTTGCCTCTGCTTTTATCTACATTTCATTTATTCCATAAACCAGTTTTCTGTAATTGCAGCAAACTACGTGCAATAAATGGACATAATCGTGAGTTTCATTTATTAAATTTATATTCTTGACCTTGATTTCACCTCAACGAATGTGGGATCTTCCACCCTTTCCACCAACTCTCATCTTTCCACCCGTCTGCCAACCGTCTCTCTTTAAGTCCCCCAACATTTCAAGTGACAATCCCACCGAGGGGAGCTCAACCAGAGAGGAAATGGTAATATAACTGTGCTCACACAGGTGCATGTGAATGGAGGAAGATAGCGGCGGCCACAGAGCACAGCAAGGAAAATCTACAAGGAGCCACGTGGGATGTAATTCGCACTTTACCTCGCACTTACATATCATTTCCAAGGGAAAAAGCGCGGGATGGGGAGGGCGCCATAATAGAGGAATGGAGAAGTGTGATCTGGGATTTTGTTACAAAATATCTTGCAGAAGACATCATATAATTCCAGGCTTTCCTCATTGATTACATTTCAAGCACTTTTTTATTTCATGTAATTGTTTTCTCTTGGAGTACAAGGGCTGGAGTATGGCTGCAAAACCTGTTTCAATATAAGCGTTTGATATCAGTCAATATCGATAATTGATTCTGGGTTTTTTTAAGTACCTGCAATACTGTTGTGGCCTTTAGCTACAGTTTTCGCACCACAATGTCGTTTATTTTTAAGCAGTTATGAGGAACAGCGGCAAAACCTGAAACTGCTTCTGGGCAAGTTACTCAACAGGTTGTTGCTAGGTAACCAAAAAGTGAGTGAGTTGATGCCACCTATCTTGATTATGATGCATTCACGCCAAACGCGTTACGCGCGTCTGACGCTTAAAGTTTGACGCGGGTGCACGTTTCATTGCGTTGTGAGCATCGGGCGGGTCTGGTTTACATTCAAAGTCTGTTTGGACCGTTGGACATGTTGGCACGTCAAACGCTACAAACGGTTCAAATCGCACCGCGCTAGACGCTTGAAACACAACGGCCCTCAGCGCGCCTCCACCTGGACTTTGAATATAAACCAGATGTTCATGATGCTCAAAAAGCGTTTAGTGTGAACGCACCGTAAGCATCATAGGTCGAGTGGCTAAAGCCTTTACACTGCCTACATCCCCCAGAATGCTGTGCGGCTCTGGATTGGAGTTCTTTGTCCTTGGCGCCTTCAGTCAAAGACACGGAACAGAAGGTCAGGGGAAATCGGGCTTTTGCGGATCCAGCTTTCAAATTATGGAATGCTTTGTAGCTGCAAATGAGAAAAGCATTTTCACTACAGACATTTTCAAATCTACTCACCAGACTCACCGTTACTCTCTGGCTTTTGGCAAGTTGTTACTTTTTATTTCGATTTTCTTCACATCTATGCCGTATTTACTTGTTGCTATACTTTCACTTGCATTTTTATTTCAGCTTTTAATCATTTTTCATTTAAAATTCTAATGTTTTATTTAATTATTTTTATATCTTTCTTTTGTTGAGCCCTGCTGTTTTTAAAAGCGCTTCATGAATATTGCCGGCTTTTCTTGGCTCCCGTGTGCATCAAATTACAGATTTATTCATTAATTTTACAGCTATGTTTTTAACTCAAGGACAACTTACCCACTTTCCTGTTTTCATCTTAAAATAACCAAAAGTTAATGTGAAATGAATAACTTTCGACTTGCATTAAGCATATCATGTCTGTCTTTTTTTCTCATCAATTTACATTCAATTTACATTCCCATGTGAATCATCTATTTTATTTTATTTTGCCACATACTTACGAATATAAGTAAAATCCAAAGGCTCTCTAAAACTGGAATTCAAATAAGCTGATGGTGTTTACGCAGTCATTCCAGATAATGAAGTTATTCCTCCATTAGCCAACCGACGGTGAATACTAATGTAAAGATTTGTTTTTGGCTTTTCTTTGAAGTCAGTGTTGAGTGGGCACTAAGCAGCGCTCTTGAGTCACAGATGAATGGCACTGCACAGACGCTGCTCACCTGCTCTAAAGCCTTTTAACTTATAAATACACAGCAGCAGCTTTATCAGTAGTGTTCAGGGCGAGGAGACGGAAAAGTAACTCAGTCCTTTTAATATGGAGGCTCTTGGATTTGTAAAAGCATCTTATGATGAAAAACACAAAGCGCTGTTATAACTAGTGATGCTCTGATCAGGTTTTTTGCTGCCGATTCCGATACCGATCACCCATGAGGCCGATCTCCGCCGATCACCTGGAATGGCTGTTAATTTTTCGCTTTAGGTATAAATGATACTATGTTATCTGGCAAAATGGAGAAATTATTTCGCAATAAATTCACCTAATAGACATAATTCACATATTTTAATACATATCTAAAATCTTTTTTTTTAAGCTACATGCTGCAGGGTTAAGCAGACGTTCGGTGTGAGAGTCCACTGCTGGGTGGAGGTGGAGCAGCGCTACGTCTGAAATATTTCCACCAGTAGCGCGTAGCGGCAGTTCAAGAGCGAAAGCAGAACCAGCGTTTTACACCAGCAACTCGAAGACTTGAATTATTTTCGGGTTATCTGTTTAGGTTTCTGACCGTGACGCTAATCCAGGTGAGTGTTGGTAGCTGTGCGCTGCTTTACCTGCTATCTGGCCGCTCCGGATGTCGTTTTTTTCCTGCATTGAGCCTCGATATGGCCAAACTCTGTCAAGTTCTTGTTTTTTAAATGTCATGTTGATGCATTTTGACGCGCTTCACCCCCGAGGTAATTTTCCGCCGCAACACGCAAACATCCCCATTCGCTCTCAGAGCGTTAACGTTCCACATCGCTTAGGATTTGCTGCTGCGCGATTGGACTGTGTGAAGGAAAGAGATCAGCTGCACATGCAGGCTGCGAAGTGAGATAAATGTGATCGGCAATCACAGATCGTACACTTTTTCACAGAAATCGTCCGATCATGATCGGTGCCCGATCGATCGGCACACATCTTGTTCTGACACTTAAACTTTTCACATTGTGTCATTATTACCACTATGATGTCTATAATGTACTATAACCATGACCCATGACATCCACCATAGTACTAAGGCCACACAAAAAAACAAAAACAAAAAAAACAAACAGAATAAAGTCATAGAATTAAGAGAATAAACTCGTACGAGAGTAAAGTCATAAAATATGACTTTATTCTGGTGTTATTTCAATTTTATTCTCAAAATGTGATTTTGACTTTGTCATAATATTATGACTTTAGTCTTGTAATTTTACAACTTTTTTCCCACAATATTACTTTATTCCTGTATTATTTTGACTTTATTCTCTTATTATGACTTCAATCTCATAAAATTTATTTTATGAAAATATGTATGAAATTAATTTTCATATATTTGTGACTTTATTCTTGTAATTTTATTTTTATTCTTTTTCTGTTGCCCCAGTTCTCCTCATACAACTACAAACCTGCACATAAGGGATTTTATGTTTAAAAAAATAAGCATAAATATGAAGTAGAATTAAAAAGATCCATGTATCCATCGTCTATACATGCTTTTCCTTCCAGTTTTTCCTTGCTCCAACTCAAACAACACATAGACACACAGTCTATCTGTGATGTAAAGACGCAATTAGCCAAATATACACTTTTTCTTGTTCTTATCAACCAGTTAATACACCAACTTAACCTCTAAAGTCAACAAATCAAAGATGAACAATTAACCAAATGTAGAGCAAAATCATAGGATAAAAAAGAAACTGCAAATAACCACCTCAAGCTCCAACTGTGAAGCTGCAGAGGAGTTTAAATCATACTTTGGATTTATGCTGCTGCCTTGACTTATAGAACAACTTCACTTAAAACCAGCTCGCTTTTACAAAAGATTGAAATGAGGTCAGTTTAGGTACAACACCTGAAAATAGAGTCACGGCACATATTAAAAAGTTCAAGAATCACGCAGAAACAGAAGTTTTTTCTTTTTTTTTTATAGAAATGCAGGTAAATGCCCCAAACAATAACCGATTTCTGTTATCTGTCTGATATTTACAATAGAGGTTCCAGCTAATAACACATTAACATTAGAAATGCACCAGTAAATTAGATTTGTAATTAGATTTGTGACAGTGGGTATTAGAAATAAATGTCACTATTGATCCCCGTTTTTTAATCTGCAGAATTAGCTATGAGCGATGCAGTGCTCCTCAGCGCTGCTAGCTGTGTAATGGCTACGTTAAGCCTTTTGGATGAAGTGCTGCATCAACAACTGAAAGGTGGGCTTGGTAAAACCACTGGGCAGCTACAATTACACTTTCAGCTTTGGGAATGAGATTGTGCTGGATTATATCCGCTCTGTCTGACCTTGTGATTTTACTCCCCAGATTAGGAGACTGTCAGACATAATCTTCTCAAAGGGCAGCAGAGGTAAAAGAAGGGATAAAAAGAGTCACTATGCTTTGTTTTCATTTCATTTCATCATCTTTACATGGAGATGTCCTTGATTCTTTAAATATATTTGACGGTGTCTGGATTTATGATTTTTATGTTGCAACTATTTGACTGTGAGTTATCAGGGAAATAGAAGTTTGATGGACAGATCTGATGACTGACATTATTACAGTAAAGAGGAATATAAATAACTAAACACAGAAGATGCAGTTTCATGTAAAGCTGGGCTGTGCTTATAAGCAGTGGTGGGAAGTAAAGAAAGTGCAAGTGCTTCCTGTACTTAAGTACAATTTTCGTGTATCTGTACTTTACTTAAGTAGATTTAATCATGGATACTTTCGACTTTTACTCCACTACACTTTACAGTAAGTATCTGTACTTTCTACTTCACTACATTTCTACAAAAACGTTGCGTTATTCGTTACATCCAAGTCGCATTGCGCTTTTTTCCCCGTTAAAATATGAAGTTCAGGGACTTAACGTGGCGCTGTAAAACCAAGCAATAACGTGACTTACTAATTACGCGTGTCTGTTGTTACCCATCGCCTCCTCCTTTCACTCGCACGCGGAGCTCCGAGACATGCGCAGTGGTTTCCTCTGAGCGGGAGAAGATGTCTGTCTAATCGTCAGTAATAGAATTATTGCTACACAAATCATAAGATATGGCGACATGTAAAATCAGCAGCGCTTTGCTTTCACAGACGGTAAGAACTTCATCCAACTTTTAGCGTCACTTGGAGTTTTAAAGAAAGGTAAGCTCTGTGGATGATGCTAGCAAAGCTAGCTGTACAGAGACACATGTTGCAACTGCAATGAAACATTTTGTCACTCATGCGCTAAATTATTGTGTGGAGGTTTTGACTGAAGTGTCGCATATATGGTACGACTCTGTGACCAAAGTCTGCTATAGAGTGATGTGACATTCACGAACGATCCAAATCTTCTGGACGGATCTTTACTAAGTCCTATAGGACCGAAGCCCCACTGAGGGAAGCTCTTTGTTCATGTGATGCTCTGTGTACACTCCAGTCGCTATTATTATTTTAATTGAAATATATATAGATTTATTTAATCGGCAAATAAAAGAAGAACATGAGAACGCAGAGCATGCTCATTGCTCTGTGATTGTTTTCGTCACCAGTCATGGTGGCAGTAGAGGTCGCTCCGCTGAGCATGCAGTACAACATAAATGCTTATATAACATCCTAAAAAATAAAAATTACCTCCACTCATTTCTTTCTTTTTTTTTTTTAGTCCAGTTTGACTTGACAACCTGTTCAATATCCATTACCTGAAAAGCTAAAAGAGACCTCCACCTAATGCGCACAGATCAATATTTCAACACCGCACATGACTGGCTGTCATAAAACATTACTTCTCAACTGGTGAGCTTAACTTTTGAATTTAATTGAAAGTCGACACTTACAAAATGGCTGTCCCATTTTCAATTGATTTCCCATTCTAAGACAAGCCTTGTTTTTCTGCTTTGAAAGCACTATCTTGAGTTTTTTTCCTAAATAGAAGAAATGGATTTAAGGGGACAGAAAATGTTGTCAGACATTTATGGAGGGAGCAGATGGGATTTAAGTTAAAAACATTTCCTTCTGAAAGTATAATGGGATTGTTAATACCTCTTGCAGAAGAATGGCCAAAAGACTTCACTTTGTACTGTAACATGTAGGATTTTAAGGACTTGAGAAGTTAACTATACGCTGGATAGTTTTTAATTCCGTGAATATTTATTGGTATACCTTTATTGAATAAACAGTGTAGAAAAATACTAAAAATAATCCCGATAGCTTTAGTGGTTTTTAACATTAATTGGAATTAATCGTATCGTTTATCATTTATCGCGATACAATTCCTAGCACGATAAATTTCAATTTATCATACATTTTCCACTGTTTGTTTAATAAAGGTCACAAAAAAGAAGAAATAAATGGTTCTTATTGTCACTTTTATCATTATCAAAACATTTCCACAAAATATTGTGATAAAACTTTAAGTCCACCCCGAATCCTAGAGCAACAGCACTAACAAATACCCACACATGCAACATCAAGTTGCGTTCCACACTCATTAAAACAACCAGGATGCTACCAGGTTGAATAAGTCATTATGTTTATCTCTGCCCTCCATTTGAAATGAGGAAAACAGCGATGCGGTAGTGCAAAAACTGCAATTGAAGATGTTCGTCTAACACCGATCCACTGCTGGAGGTAAAAGATGCAAAGAACGATTGTTTGGTGATTGCACGTCACTGAAAGATTCACACATATGGTGCATGCAGCAGTCATTTCACATGACTGATCTTTACTTAGATATTGTGGGACATGGCCGAGAGAGAGAGAGAAAGAGAGAGAGCCAATTCAGGCAAATGAAATCCCTATTTGCTGCATTACCGAATCAGGCATAACAATCATGTCTGCATGCTTCCATGGAAGCATGGATGGTTAGAAGCATGCAGAGGACAATGCAATACATCCAGTCAGTCAGTTTAATCCCAAGTAATGAGTTAAGAGAGAAAAATCAGGAACAATGATGGGAAAGCCTGTATTTGAGCCACTATTTTGGTTGCATTTTTATAGTCACTTCTGCTAAACGTGTAAAAAATACATTTACTAAAGCTATATATACATACTCTGCCTGGCCAAAAAAAAAAGTCGCCACCTGGATTTAACTAAGCAAATAGGTACAAGCCTCCTATTGGATAAGTACTGCATAGGCGATTATCTTTCAGCTGGCAACAAGTTATTTAACCCCAGCTGATGCAATGAGTAACTCCTCATTTCTTAAACAACCATGGCAAAAGACACATCCTGTGGTCGTGGAAAAGACGTTAGTCTGTTTAAGAAGGGTCAAATCATTGGCATGCATCAAGCAGAGAAAACATCTAAGGAGATTGCAGAAACTACTAGAATTGGGTTAAGAACTGTCCAACGCATCATTGAAAACTGGAAGGATGGTGGGGAACCATCGTCTTCCAGGAAGAAATGTGGTCGGAAAAAAATCCTGAATGATCGTGATTGGCGATTACTTAAACGTTTGGTCAAATCAAATCGAAGAAAAACAACAATAGAACTCAGGAGTATGTTTAATTGTGAACGCAAAAGCATTTCCACACGCACAATGTGAAGGGAACTCAAGGGGTTGGGATTGAACAGCTGTGTAGCCGTAAGAAAACCTCTAATCAGTAAGGCTAACCAGAAAAAAAGGCTTCAGTTTGCTAGGGAGCATAAAGATTGGACTCTGGAGGAATGGAAGAGGGTCATGTGGTCTGATGAGTCCAGATTTACCCTGTTCCAGAGTGATGGGCGCATCAGGGTAAGAAGAGAGGCAGGTGAAGTGATGCACCCATCATGCCTAGTGCCTACTGTACAAGCCTGTGGGGGCAGTGCTATGATCTGGGGTTGCTGCAGTTGGTCAGGTCTAGGTTCAGCAACATTGTGTGCCCAAAGAATGAGGTCAGCTGACTACCTGAATATACTGAATGACCAGGTTATTCCATCAATGGATTTTGTCTTCCCAAATGGAACGGGCATATTCCAAGATGACAATGCCAGGATTCATCGGGCTCACATTGTGAAAGAGTGGTTCAGGGAGCATGAGACATCTTTTTCACACATGGATTGGCCACCACAGAGTCCAGACCTTAACCCCATTGAGAATCTTTGGGATGTGCTGGAGAAGGCTTTGCGCAGTGGTCAGACTCTCCCATCATCAATACAAGATCTTGGTGAAAGATTAATGCAACACTGGATGGAAATAAATCTTGTGACACTGCAGAAGCTTATTGAAACAATGCCACAGCGAATGCGGGCTGTAATCAAAGCTAAAGGCGGTTTAACAAAATATTAGAGAGTGTGACCATTTTTTGGTGGCGACTTTTTTCTTGGCCAGGCAGTGTATATAGCAGCTGTAGAAAGGCACTAGCCATTCTAAGAGCCTGCAAGGATACGCTAGTATAGACAATGAATGGGTGAATTTTAGATTTTTAGATTTATGGCCTGAACTCCATAAAAATCAAATCTGAAATTCAGGCCAGGTCAGGCTAAAATTATTTTCTTGGTTGTTGGGTTGGGCTCGGTGTTAATAAGTTTACAACACATACAGCATAGAGAAAACCAAACGAGAATACACAATATAAAGCTGGGATAATCTGCTTTTTGCAGAGGAAATGGAGGAGTAGATAGTTTAACCTGTTGAGGAAATAAAGAAAATAAGGAGCAGAAGTTCACTGGACTGTAACAAGCGAAGCACTACACAATAAATGCACATATCGCCCCGCCCTGCTCCTATCAATCACACATCCCATATTATTTGCCCTCAACTCATACCCCAAGATTACATCCCTTTAAAGGGTGTTTTGTTTATTTCCTCTTCAGTAACACATCGACTGACCTCTAAAGATCATGAGCTTAGAAATCAAAACTCTGATCTACTAATTATGTCAGAGCTAATTTAACAAAGTCCCAGATGCAGGTTACCAATGATTAGAAATACACGTATCAAACACACCTAAGAAAAACAAAAATAAAATAATTTCCCAAAACTAAATAGAAATATTTAGTGTCTTTTATAGAAGGAATCTACACTAAAACACACCAATAATTTCTTAAAGTTGCAAAGCTGTCTCTCTGCATCACTGAAAATGTTTTTGAAGAACAATATTTGTGTTTGTGGTGCTACAAATGCAGTACCATGCAGTTACAGCTACACAGTTACCTAAAAAAGAAGTATTTAATAGATTTATTTTTATTATTTTCATCACAATTTCGCAGTAAAATATTGTGATAAAATTCGTTTAAAAAAGTTTAGATCTCCCATCCCTAGTCCATACCAGTTAGTGATTAGTTCTCTGATTAAATGTTTAGTTTCTGACCAACCTATATGACCCATCAGGGCTGGTCAAGCTTACAATTAGCCTTTTCTGCTCATCAATCATATCTTGGTGCATTTACCATGCACACCGTTTATTTTTGTAGCTGCTACTATGTTTTGTACACATCATATTGTCTATTTAAGGATGTGAGAAATATTTTAAAGTCCAAAACTACATGCAAATTTAACAACTGTTTATTTTTTTTGACTGAAACCGGTACAAATGAATGGCACCATCATCACTTTACCACTGCAGACAAACCTCCTTCCTCCTTTTCAACTCAGTAGCTGTAAGCAGTAGCACCTACACACGACAGGCATACCTATCCTTATAAGTTGTTGCTTAGCTAAAGGATGTGAAGACCCTCTTGGGTTCATTTCATTCTGGCTTTAGACGGCCCGGACAGAGGGATGCACATTTACAGACAGTTTCTCACAATCACCCCTGCAAACCTGCAGTGTGCGGCGGTTGCCAATGCTTTCTGTGACGCTCTCACGCACAACAACCCCACCACCTAATCACGTCCCATTTCATTGCCTGAATTACTGGGCTCCACCTCGATTTCTATTTTCAGACACTCTGATCCCCACGGTTATTGCCCTTTTCTCTCCCCGGCGTTTCTTTTATTTTTTTCCAAGTGCGAAGAATATCTACTTGGATTTTTTTCTTAGAATCTGATAAGATACTAGGTGGCATTTTAAGAAGGCAAATCTGAGGGAATATTGCATGTTTTTGAACTTGTAGAGGAAGGGAGGCATCCTTATGGGTACACGGTTGATAATTAGCAAGAGTCTCTCTTTCTTTGGCAGGGTGGCCAACCTGATAATGGACTTTATTTTATTTATCTGACACAAACATCCATCACAAATCCACCTGCATTCCACGCTGTGTGCATGTGCTGTTTTCGCCAGAACATTCTGGTCCTTTCACCAAAAAAATAACTAAATAAATAGAGCAGGAAAATCTTTAACTTAAAAAAGAATATTTAAACTGGAAAAACTGAATTATTTTTTTAAAATCTCGATTACATGGAAGTAGAGACTCGAGATAAAAGCCTTGAAAGACAAGCAGGTATGAAACCGTCAGCCTTCTGAGCAGGATGACAGCCTGAATAAATCAAATGGAGGCAAAGCTGAGAAAACGCAACAGGGCAGATACGGCACCAAACGCACGAGCATGCAAAGCCACGGCGAGGCTTCGCCCATATTTCTTTCCAGTGTCATGGCTATAAAGCTCGCCGAATTGAAAATATATTTAAACCGAGACCCTGAGAGGAGACGGGGAAGGAGAGATGAGCTAAATTGGAGGACCGAGGGCAGAAAGTGTGCTGAAGAATCTGCCTGTCGTAAATGAAAATGAGTCGTTTCGAACCTCAAATCTGAATTTCTTTAAAGCTATTTTAAGTCTGACACAACTGAAGGTAAATTTGACTATTTAAAACACTGTTTCCTCTCCATGGTCGTTTTCAGTTCTACACACGGCAGCAATGATGATGAGAGAGGTGACGACCCAGGATGCCATCTGAATAGGGGGCGACTCAGGAACTCAAAAACAAAAAGAACATTTCTGCCACTTGTGTTTTTCACGAGTTTTCTTTTTCTGCTCATTTGCACACGAAGTCAGCTAACAGTGTGTCTGACTGTGTACACGCAGTGAGAAAACACGACTGATCCTGAGCTAGCTAACAGTGCTGAAGGTAGTATGTAATTTGATTAATTACAGAATTATTTGGACTAATTTTGATCAATTCCATTTCAATCTCTAAAATATTATGCTGTTTAACCCAATCAGGCATAATATTGCAATCAACTTTTGAGATGTTTTTCATTACAAAATGTGTTCTGTGGAATCTGGCACCAAGATGCTAGCAGTAGGTCACTTCAGGTTCTGAACTGGTGGGAGCTCCATGGATCTTCAGCTTTGTTCTGCAATTCTGATGCCATCTACTGTATGTGCTGAGAGTTTGTTCTGTTGGCAAGAAATAGGGGTGAGCATGGGCACACCGCCTGGTCTGTGGCTACGTAACAACAAGTAGAGGCACTGTTTATTACACTAGCTCTGTTTCCACTACAAATGTGAGCAAAACTTTGTCAATATCCAATATCAATCCTCTGACTACTTCCTGACATTGTCTTCTTTGTGGTTTCTGCCAGCGGCAACATCTGATTGTTGATCATGTGATGCAAGAAAAATAGTTATTTCTGCTTCAGTTTTGCAAAATAAACCAATTTCGATATGGCTGAAAAACCACCTCATCCAAGCACAAAAATTTATCATAAAAGGAGAATTTGCCGTGTTTCCGTTAAGCAAATTTATTTTCAAAATGTCAAATTGTGCAACTATACAGTCAGTAGAAATGCAGCGTATGTCTCAGAAACATCAACTTTCTTTAGATATTTATTCTATGTTTTACACAAGAGAACTGCTGGTATGTTCTAATGTTGACTGGGGAAAAGTTTCACGCTTAAACAGCAACGCCAACACACTTTGAGAAAACTGTAGTTGCTATTCCAGGCCACTATGTGGCGTCGTTATTTTACCATGTCACTGAATGAGTTAAGCAGCACAACAAAGAACAAAGCTATCCGTCGTTTTTGTTGTTATGCTAGCCCTTTATCCCTGGTTCTATTACATTGTGTACGAGGACAAAATGTTTATTTGTTCCCACGATACCCACCATTTACAGGTGTAACGATAATAACTGGATAATAACCTGTTATGGCATGTTATGCCACACTTGTATTTGGAAAGGTTAGCATACATTTTTTTTACCTACGAACCAAGGACTTAATTTACAACAGTCAGTTGTGCTTCCCTTAAAGTGTTTGAATAAGTTAGACACAAAATCAGGGCCATTGCAGATGGAAAAAAAGGAGGAGTAATTATCTGGCAGAAATTTTCTAGAAAAAAACTTGGAAATTTATGAATTTGAAAAGACAAAATTTGCTAGAAAAAAACCTCAAATTTTGAGATTAATCTAAGAAATGTTATAACTTTTTGAAAACGTTCTCCTTTCTTTTCAAACTCAGAGATTTTCTAGAAATTTTTTTTTTGAACATTTCTGTGATTGATCTCAAAATTCCTGAGTTTTTTTTGGCTGAAATTCACCAGGGACCCCATCCATTCAGTGACCACCAATGTACGTCACTTTCACATACCATCATACAGAATCATAACAAATTCAGTCTTCAAGAAATTCTACTTGGATCAGAAATTTTAGCAAAACGTCCCCAACAAATGCTGCATAAAAAAAAACACTTGTAGCTTCATCTCTAAGATGAACGTGCGCTGACCTGCAGATTATGCGGTTGAAAAGCGTTTAAAAGGAAAAATCTATAAATAAATGGACAAATAAATAGGCAACAATCATGTCTCCAAAGAGCTCTAATCCTCCCTGAGAACAAGTGGATTAGTGCGCGTTTATTGCATAGACACGCGCGCGCATATTTTTATATATGCGCAGCAAATCTTCAGCGCATCAGGATGGAGAAGCTGCCACACCCTCTCGGAGTGGGACACAACAGATTTGCGGCTCACTTTCTGTCGGTTCATTTAGAAATTTCCTTACACGCAGAAAAAACCCCAACATACTTGATTTTTTGGTTACATTTCTTTAGGTGAGCTACTTCCTCATTAATGATTCCAGACTATATTAAACACTTGAACCCCTCCGAAACCGGCCGGAAAGACTCATTAGACAGCAGGTTTTTTTTTCTTGTTAACAGTAAGTACTCGATGGTTTGAACCACCTGTGAACGTCGCCACGTTGTTCACACTCCTCTGCAGGGATGATGCATGCTCAGGGATGCTGCGGTGGGGGGTTTTTTTTGTTGTTGTTTTTCTTTTTACGTCGACCGTTGATCAAAGTTTGATCCAACCACAAATACAGATTTGTGTTTATTGTACGAGTAAAAAAAAATGTTTTAAAAATGACATATTTCCACATACATCCACTTTTAACTCGGGCAAGAGCTTTGACCTCCAGCCAGTCCCAAAAACGCAGCGCGCGCGCGCACACGCCGTCGTCATTTATACACGAGATATAACGTGAGTTTAAGAGTTTACTCACCCGTTAGTATGTCGTCTTGAATCCTAATTATCTTGTCTCCATGTCATTTCGTCGAATTGGGGATTCAGGTTTTTTTTTTTTTTCTGTTGTCTTATAAGCCCCACAACCCGCGTCTCCGCACGGCTTGGTTTAGTTTGTCCCGGAGAAACAGCAGGACAGACCCGCAGGACGCGGGTTATCCATCCCGGTAGAGAGCGCAAGAAAACAATTTTTTTTTTTTAAAAAAGGGTCGCTCTGTGTCCGGAAACCGGTCCAAATAACAGCGTATCCTTCCGAAAGTTCAGGGGGGGAAACTGCCGCTCATAAAGTCATTCTGTGTAAGTTAGAATGGGCGCAGACCCGCTTTCTAAAAGGTAAAGTTTAAACACGGGAGAGGAAGAAAGGCTTTGGTGGGACGAGAGAGAAACGGCTGTGAAGGACTCTGACACAACAGCTGAAGGAGGGAGGGAGAGGGAAAGAGAGAATGAGAGAGAGAGAGAGAGAGAGAGAGAGAGAGAGAGAGAGAGAGAGGAGCCAGAGTCCGACACCCACAGACTCTGGCTCCTAAACAACTACATTCCTCTGCTTTTTATTTTTGTTATATATGTATAAAATTACCAGGGTTTTTTTTATTGGTCATCTTCTGAAATAGTGTATTTCTATATACAAAAGAAGAAAGAAAACCGGTTAACCCTTTGTGTGAATGTTAATATTGACAAGGATATACATATAACGTTCATATTCTTCACATATCAATGATCATGTTGGAACTTCCTTGTCTCATCTTTTGGTCAGTCTAATTGGGGTATTGCAGTTACCAAATACCTACATTTGTGTCAACTTAATTCTCAGGTGATACGTTTCGAATTCATTCATAGCTTTAAAGCAAAAACGCCCTTGATTTTTAGATAACTGTAAAGGGTTTCATATGAAACCTACAGAAAATACCGACCAGAAGTATGAAGGAACGGAGAAAGGAAAGAGGAATGAATTATCAGAAAAGGAGTGAAAAGTGAAAGAAGGCATTAGTGAAAATAGAATAAAAAGAGGATGGAGGTAATAGATGTAAAGTCGGATAGAAACAAAGGATGCCTTGAAAAATGTCAGGAAGGAACCAAAGATTGAAAAGAGCAGTATTACATGTTTTGTCATTTTATAGCACAATCAAACTATAGTACCTTTAGTTGTTATTAAAAAAAATGCTGTATATATGACTTAAAATTTTAAATTGGGCCTCTGTCTCTTTAAAAACTCCTGCTCTTTCTGAAACTCAACCTTCAGGAGGTCATTTCTACATCACTCCATTATTAACCCTTTAACAACATTTTTACCAGCGTTTACTGAGAAGAAGCTCATAAAACAAGTTCAGCAGATGCTCAGGTCCACCAGGTGTTTGCTAATTGTTGCTGGCTAGTCTGAAGGAGTTGAATGGGGGAGTCGTGTGGGATGACTGCTCTGTTAGGCGGAAGCTTGGAAACTGCAGCACGAGGAGGAGCTTCATCTTTTTAGGCGGGGCTAGGTCCACCCAGGCATTTTGCACAGCTGAACCGCTGCCACGAGAGATTAAAGGATTTCTCAAACATGCATGAAAGAATCAAAGCAACACGCCACGTATGTTTGTGATGAGGGGATAAAAATATAACATGATGTAAAGCTCAAAAAAGTTGCTTGAGTTTACATAATTTACAAGCAAAGACAGGGATGAAAGTCTGGAAATACAAATATATTTCTCAATAAACCGTTTTCTTTTTCTGTACTCATTCACACCTGGAAAGTTCCTGCCTGAAATAACGGACATTTTGACACACTGACAATTTTATAGATAGACGCAAACAAAACATGTTGTACCAGCAACTAGACTAGATATCGATCGATCATGTTTCATCAATTCAACAATCATGTTGAATTTTCCCTGTTTTCTCCCCAATGAACAAACAGACAAAAAGAAAAAAAACATTCTAGGCTGACCTAAACATAAATCCTAAGTAGGACCTTTTTTTTTTTTCTTTTACCAGCTGACCTGACGGAGATTGTTCACCACAGGTACCGCTAATAACCAGCAATGACAAATACACCATATTAGGACCCGCAGGCTCAGCAGCCATTCCAAATCAGCTTGAATTACTGATGTAACAACCCTTGTTATGCTGTGCAGACTTCCGAACAGACCTACAGAAAAATGGGAGGTTGTCAAAATAAAATCTGCCCCCACCCTGTTCTAAATCCATCCAAATTTCTGCCATACATGAAAACACACACGTACACAACAATAAGCAAGACAGTGAATTATATTAGGAATCAGCTTCCAGGCATCTTAGCTTTGAAACTAATCACCCTTTAGCTATAAATCCCCCATTTATCCAGTGCATTCCACTCATTCATGAGAACAGATACGTCTTCTTTACTCTCATGGTTCAGTTTACTTTTTATACCGTGCATTCATGCATTTTACCCGCCTCCCGTTGCTATAGATCAAGTCCTGTAAAGCTACGCCCCCTACACTAAAACCCACTTCATTAATAGGTGTCAAGAGTCAGCAGTGCATCGCCACATTACATCGCTATACACAGAGTGTTCACCCCATCATGAATTTCTAGGCAGGGCCATAAGGAGAACGTAACTCATAGAAAAAAGTAAATACTGTCATGTTGTTGTGCTGTGTAGCCTTTGGTTTTCCAGAGAACTAAAGAGTGTTGGAGCTTCTTCCTCATGTGTCTTGTAGTCACATTTATACATTGCTCATTTGATGTACTTATCACAAAGTGTGGGTTAGTGGCTTTCTCCAACAACTTATGTTTTCTAGAAACGTCCTAGTAATAGGCGTACTCAGTGCTACAGTTATTTTTGTCCAGACTTCAAAATTAAAACCACAGTAGCTCTGCAGCAACGTCAACCAAAAGGTAAATCCCGTGATTCGAGCAGCATGGTGGCAGCTTAACTCTACCCCAGACTCCCGTTATTTTCTCTAAGATAAAGTCGCTGTGTCGGCTGTCATGTACTCTACCGATGTTATACTAGCTAGGAGACCACACTCGCTAGCCTCTTTATTAGGTGCAGCTTGCTAGTGCCAGGTTGGACTCTGCTTTTGCCTTCAAATTGGCTTTAATTCTTTGTGGCGTAATGTATTCGGAATAAGATCAGTCATCCCAAAGGTTCTCTATTGGATTGAGCTCGGGTTTCTGTAGAGGAGTACACTGAACCCATTATGATGTTCAAGGGAGAAGATTGAGTTGATTTGAGCTGCGTGACGTGGCGTATTATCTTGCATGGAGTAGCCATCAGAAGATGCGTAGTCCAGTTGCAAAATGGATGGATATGATCGGCAAAAATACTCAGACGGACATTCAAACAATGTACAGTGTGATATGAATGTGACTATTACAGTATAATACGAAATTAAAACTTCAAAACAGAAACTGAGCTCCATTGGCAAAAACAAATGTCCAATTCAATTTAGTATCTAATTTCCTTGAGACTATGTGAGATTATGTGTGAGTTAGCTCTTAGCTGACATGAGTGGTTCCTGTTGTGGTCCTCCATTGACGTAACGCATTCAGAGATGGTATTTTGCCAATTCTTGGTTACACTGATCAGTCATTTGAGTTCCTGATGCTTTTCTATTGTCTTAAATCCCTTTTACCTTTCTCATAACTGATTTAAACTTTAGCCCATCTTTTTCATCACATCAGGATGCCTAAATGTGTTGAGCTACTAGTTTTGTTACAATCGAACTACTATATCTCATAAAGGGTCCAGAGTGTTTACCCAGTTTGAAAACAAGTTTAAAAGCTCTAGCTTTTTGATTTTTATCCTTAATAGACAAAGAGCAGTCTGTCGTTCAGTTAGGTTACTGTCTTTTAAACCTCAGTCAGCAGATTTCTACTTTTGAGAAAATACATGCAGTATTTTCTGAATTCATCTTTTTTTCCTTAAAAAAACCCAATGCAAATATGCAATACAGTGTTGAATTTATAATTATAAATATGAAACAAGATCTAGAGAATTTGTTTAAAATTCGTAAACAGAGCTAATTTCTTAGAAGAAAAATCTAGGAATGTGGTCACTGAGAAGATGTGTCCAAAGTATAAAGCAGGGTTAAGCAAAAATAAATCTGGACATATAAACTATAAAATGCCAAAGAGATTCAACAACTGAAACCTGGTTGCAGCTGTACTGAGGGTTGTGACTGTGCATTGTCCTGTTCTCTGAATCAGTGACTATGCTGGTACGTTATGTTTGCTTTCTCTCCATATATGTCACTGGGCATTTTAACCAAAAACTTTCAGAAATGTTCCGGTTGACTAAGATGCAAGGTTGCCCAGTGAAACTGTGTTGAATCCTTTTTTTAAAAATTATTTTTAATAAAGACGTTGTCAAGGTAACCCTTTGCAGAAAGCCATACCCTTTCAGTCCTTTCTCAAACTTTAACTCAGTGAACCTTGACATCTTTACTGAAGCCTTCAGGGTTTCAAATGAAAGTCAGTGTCCTCTGCGCCTTGACATTCAGGTCTGTTCCTCTGAATGAAACTGGGCTGCAACAGAAAAGACAGAAATTGTGTCAAAATTACCTCATTGTTGATTGCCTAATTGTTAGGCAGTTGTTTATCTAAGATCATCCTCTGCCTTTTTGGCATTGAATGAATACACACGAGTGTGCTACAAATCAGGCAACAGAGGGATTTGGTCCGCACCACCTGTCCACAACATGGCCCACTAATTGTTGTAGAAGCAGCAATAGCTTACCAAAGACTAACTTTACAAATACACACAACATATGCTACAGGGGAGAAATGTATACCTATGAATCCATCACTCTATTGCATACATGCATTGCAATTTTTGTTTAAGGAAAGGAAGATGAATTCAGTAAATGATGCTTCTAGCATCACGTCTCTGCGCATCTGACATCAGAGCATACATAATGTAAGCTGCAGGCTGCTGGAGTTTTTGAAATGAACAACAACAACAAAAAAACATCTGTGGATGAGTTTAAAATGCCATTAAAGTTGAACAAAACAAACAGCAATATGGAATTTATACAATTTCTACTTAAAGCTGCACTATATGATTTATTTTAAAAATATGTTTTTTACATGTATGTTAAAATTATTATGTTGTGACAGTATAATATATAAGACAGATAATCTGTTAAACAAATTGAGCTTTTTGCCTTCTCCCAGTGCTAACTGCAGAAATACACCTATTGGTCAGAAACAACCAATCAGAGCCACGAGGAGGGTCTTAGCGTGTCAATCACTCTCATGTACGTGCCTGCTCAGCCACTCCTCCTTTCTCTTTGCTACTCTACAGTTGGTTCACCATAACATGCAATGAATGCTAATGCTAATTAGCATAACCATTGATGATGGCGGATCAGCGGTTTTCCCTGAACAGTTAGTTGTTTCTCCACCTTTAGCTCATTTAGCAGCGAGTCCATGAGAATGACTGACAGCGCCAAGACACTATTCCAGTCTCTGATTGGAGTGGTGCTTTTCTTCAGACAGCAGTAGTAACTCAGGCAGTAGGTGGAGGACATTAATATTTTCACAGGTTAACTGTCTCATATTATACTGTCATGACATGGTGACATTTTTAATAAATATGGGAAAAATTTTTTTTGTAAAAGTTACACATTGCAGTTTTAAAGGTCACAACCATGACCCTTCGTGATTTCACACAATCATAACATACAAGGTGATGACAGAGTGTATTACTCTTAATAACTTGAATTTTGTTTGTCTTAAACTTCTCCTTACTGTCCAGTCTCATTCTTATTTCCCTGTTTTGACATATTTTACCTTAGTTTAAATCTGCATGCTTTCAAATGTACCTTTAACTACCCACTTGTACACCTGACATTCCCCACGGTGGGACAATAAAGGATATTTCTGTTCTTCTGTTCTTTGGAACATATGTGACAGCTGCCTCGATGTTCCACAAAACGTGCCTCAGCGCTTTGCGTTTAGACCCATGAAAGATGCGCCTCTTTGGTACAATAACACGCACGGTATGATGAAAACAGTGTGACAGCTCCTTTATATTTCAAACATGTCAGTTTGCAGCCTTTGAGAACAAACGTTCTCTGTTTTTAATGTATGACTTAAAAGGTGATTTGAAAACAGAAAAAAAACTCATTTTCCTTTACTCTTTTTTTTCTTCAAATGTTCTCTGTAGACAACGGTGAGACATCACAGAGGTACAAAAGGATGGATGCAAATAGAGATTGTGAGGTATTTTGTAAATTATACTGTGAGCCTCATATTAGTATTTTGTTTTCAAACAGGTACATCTAGAAACAGACCCCTGCTTCAACTGAGACTAGACCACCTAATGGAGGCTGACATAATGTGGCACTTTCCAATCCCTGGTGTGACGAAGGCTTCGGTTTTATTTGCTTTTGAAAAGTTTGCCAACTTTTTACATGGCAAGCATTTTTTGATTTATGTGCAGTGTATTAGTTAATGGGATTATTAATCCAACAAGCAATTAATCCTGATCCTTTCCTGAAGATCGGGAGGAGTTTTTTTAGCTTTCGTAACCAGCACTGACTGTAAAAACCTACATAGCCTTGTAGCTCATTCACAAAAGAACTGTGCCTCCTTTTTAAAACAAAGTACCAGCTTGTTTTCCTACATTGAAAACAAGAGGTGCATTTTACAAAGACAAAAATTCTACATGCGTATGAAAACGATAGCCTCAAGGTCACGACCAAAAAACTGATTCATTTCCGATGAACGGGATTCATATTGAAGGGCTAATGGTAACTGTAAAGCTAGCGGAGCATCCTCAGGGGATGTTTGTGCGTCACTATAACAAAGTCGGAGTTCACCAAGATGTTGCCTTGGTACTGTTGCATGAAGCCTTTTGTCAAATGCAGTGATGAATAATTGAACAAGAAAACACTAAAAACAAACCACACGAAGAGCTGACGGAGAAAAAGTTAAGTGGCGAGTGAAAGCGACGGAACGAGAACGGTGTCAAAGGAGGTAAACGACAAAGCGATCTGGTGAAATTTAACCAGAGCGATAACTAAACAAGAGGAAGTGAAGGAGCGTCACTACAGGCAGCAATGATGCCCTGGGACCAGCGTGTTGCAATGAAAACATTGTCAAGTGTTTTATTATGCACTGCATGGGGAAAAAAGGTCAACAGAGAAGAACATCCAGCTATTTTGCAACCCGTAGCGAGGGGAAGCAATGCTGAAGGTTTCTGCTCCCCTAGAAGCATTTCCCCTAGAAATGTGTACAACTTTTAAAAAAAAGGTCTTCTTGTTCTTGTGTCTTGGAAACGTTTGTCATGGAACTAAGACCATACTATCATGGAAAAAGCACATATACGTGAACTTTAAAGTGTCATTGACACATCATTACATCATTTAAAAAGAGAAACTACTGCGCTTTCATTCTGTCTACACAAAAGCTGTTAATACTAAATATTTCTCACAGACTACAATAAATGTTACAGTATTCCAGAGAGCCGCATCCTGTAGTAATTGGGTCAGATGTCGGCACCATCTTGTGATGTAATGAGGCCAAGTCAAAACGTAAACAACCAGGGCTGGTGCGATGAGGAAGACAGAACTGGTTCTACTGAAGACAGATCTGTGTATATAATAATGATTCATCATTAATTCTAGTTTAATTCAAATAATCCAGTTATTTAAAGTAACTGGATGGGTGTAACGGAGAAAGTGTGTTCCAAAATATGAGTATTTTGCGCATGGTTTTTAGCAACCAGGCTCCCTAGTTCTCCTTCCAGGTCTTGAGTTTGATTTTTCAACTTCTACTTCTTTTTTTTTTTTAATCAAGACTTTCAAACTTCCTGCCATGAAAACTGTAGACTGTTACGGGCAGGACTGGAGGGAAACTGATCTCTGGAACCCCGAGGTCCTTGAAACATTTTTCTTTCTCTTTTTATTCTGTCTGATGGTCAAGCATAGAACACAAAAAATGTAAATTTTTTTTTTTATTGATTTGATACTAAGTAAATACAGGGCCTCTATCGGTGGTAGCAATACTGATATATTTTATTTAAGTTTGATATATCAAACTTCTGAACTTTAGTTGTTTTTGAGGTTTTTCCTTTCAGTTATTGTACTCAAACCTTGGACAGAATTTGGAAATGATTATAAGTTTCTACAAAATACTTCAGTAGCATTAACATGACTTGTGTGCATTTCTCCAAAATATAGTGCAAAAAATGAATAATTAGACAACAGATGCAAAATCTTTTTTTGAGGTAGAGTTGAGAAACAACAATAAAAAAAAATCCTGTGGGAATCTGAAACGTAAGTGTTCTTACCACATCACTATCTATACAATACTGATACAGACTTGATATTGATATTTTGGATCAATCCGCCCACAAACTGCTACTTTCAGTGCATCACGCCCATTTGTTTTGCACAAAACCTCACTTTTGCAGAGACGTGTTTCTGTTCACTGAGTATTTCAATTTACCATTCACAAAATGTGCTTTTCATTCGTTTGCTTCTTCTGCTCGTCTGATCCTGTTCAGGGTCCTCTGGGGCTGGAAACCCATTTTGGCTGTCGCCAGGCGGAGAGCTGGTCTGCACCCATTACAAATCTCCATTTGGGGAGAGAGAAAAATGCAGCAAATATCTTATTGCTAATTTTCACCACATATCAGATTTTCCAGGCGCGGGTAGCAGATCTTCAAAGGTACTGGATCATAAGTTATTTTGTATTCTGTTAAGGCCAGCATCTCTCAGAAACATTTGGACTTTACCACGGTAGGGGATAAGTCTCAGCGGACTGTGACTGAATGCTACCATGCCATGTTCATGTATCAGATTGGCCCAATCAAACGCCAGACCAAAATCTAATTAAGAATTGGTGGAGAGTTGTAAATTCATATTCATTTACTCTAGTCTGCTAACTCTACCAATGAAGAACAGGCAAACATTACAGTCTCTAGAGACATACCCAAAGATAAAATCTTAAAGGTGACCCATTATGCTTCCTTGAACGGGTTAGAATAGGTCAATATTCTATGCAATGTTCATTCAATTTTTTACGCAAAATTGTTAGATAATGATATTTCAGTCAGTTCTGCCTATTTAGAGCTCCTTGCGGAATGAGCTGTTTTACGGCCTCTTATCACTTTAAATGTAAATAAGCTGCTGCTGACCCGCGACTCAACATTTACACTCACACATGAAAATGGCCTCAAACAGATGCACAATTATACAACTGTACATATTTGAAAAGCAGAAGTGGAGTCTCCTGCACAACCAACAAGAATGCAGCAAGTAGCTTCTGGATGGAAAGTCAACAACAAAACACTTTTCTTTTCCAGCAGCCATTGTACAGCGCATGCAATGGTAAAATCAGCTGACCAAACGTCCTGGAGCTCAGCTTGAGTTGCCAGGTGACAGGATTGCTAGGGTTTGTCAAACACCAAATGACATTAAAGGAGCAGTTATGTGAAATCAACTTTTTTCAGTTTTACCTCATGTTATAATGTTATTCCCCCATCAAAAGCATACCTGGAGTGTTGCCTTGATTCTTTCATGTGTGTTTGAGAATTCCTTTAATTTCCCGTGGGAACAATTTAGCTGTGCAAAACGCCCTAGACCCGACCTAGACCCGCCTTAAAGACGAAGCTCCTCCTCAAGCTGCAGTTCCCAAGCTTCTTACAAGAGCTTCCTTGTACCCTAGTCCCCCACTTGCCTCCTTCAGACTAGCCAGCAGCAATTAGCAAACACCTGGTGGAACTGCACACCTCCTGAGCTTATTATGCGAGCTACTTCTCAGTGCAATGCTGGTAAAAACGTTGTCAAAGGGTTAATAGAGGAGTCATGTGATGACTTCCTCAAGGCAGATTTTCAGAAAGAGCTGGAGTTTTTAAAGAGACAGAGGCCCAATTTCAAGGCATTAAATTACAAAGTCAAATGTCTTTTAAGTCATATTTGATATATAGAATTTTTATAGTAAATGAATGTATCAGATTGTGTTATGAAATTATACTATTTGTCTGGAAAGCATCATAGTTCCCCTATTTCATTTATTTATTTTTTCATTTTTAAATCGCTTGGCTTGTTTTTAGACGCAACTGAGACCCAAATGGCTGCATAGAAATGTGCTAAATGTGCATTTTCCCTTTAAAGTGATACATACAAGTTCATAGTTGTTACGCGAGAGCAACAAAACTAAACCCCCGGAGTCCCCAAGAGGACCAGCTCCTACGCACAGCATCAAACATGACGCAGGTGTAGACCAGATGAGGTCAGAGGAGGCTGTAAGAGCCTCTGTCATGCTTCGTCTGCCTAATTACTAAAGCAAGCTGCTTCATGCTGCTGCTGCTAGACTCCAGCACAAGCTCCAACTCATCAATGGTCACCTGCGTGCTCACACGGAAGCCTGTTACGGGTCGGACATACTTTTAACAAGAGCTGCAGAAACTCAGCTCAAGCTGAGAACAGGATGAAAAATTCAAAAGGTGTCACATCTAATATGGGTGATGTTAAAATGTCACACACATCTCAAGCGGCATCCTCACGCCAATCCTTGTTAGTGGTATTTCTCGCCTTTCTTTCCGTGGCGGACCAATTTGTCTGTATGTACAAGAGTTAGCTGGTAAGGGGCAACGTTAGGTTGTGGTTTTTTATTTATTTTATTTTTTTTTAAAGCTTAGGAGAAATGCTTCATTTAACAGCCCAAGCTGGGATTTTGGAAAACCCACTCAGTGTCAGAGGTAAGTTAAAAAAAAAAAGAACAGTTATGTAAGAGCTTTTTAAATAAAGATGAAGATGCAATCAAAGCTTTTCTATTTCATCTCGCCTCTCAAGTTTGCCATTGACATTTTAAAAAGCTTTTCTTTGAATAGGAAAGGAATGTGTGCCCCCCTGAGAGCTGCAGATGAAATGTCTGGCCAAAGTCCTAATTTAGAGTTTTGAATGTCACGATCGACTATTTATTTATTTATCGAAAATATTTGAGATACTGGAAGATCAATTCTAAACCAAATGGTAAATTTCAGCAGGATCTAACATTGTGAGTATCTTTCTTCAATAAGTACATGTTTTGTTGATGTCCAGAAATTCAGCTGTTCCTAAAAACCTCCCAATTATTAAGTCAAAATCGGTGAGCACTACTGCGTTACGTAACAAGGCCAGCCCCTAACTGACCAAAGCAGAGGTCCACTCACTTCATTATTCAAAGACAAGTATGTTTGGTCAGCTGGTTTTACCGCTGTGTGAGGTTTACAGCGGCAGCCAGAAAACAAAGTGTTTCGTTGCTGGCTTCAGTGAACGTCTTGTATCCAGTCACGAAGAACACATCTACATGGCTTCATTTTAATTTGAAACCATGTTTCGACGTTCTAAGTATTGCGTTAGAAAATAACTTCCTCAATTTCACAAAAAAAGAAAAAAGCACTCTCAGTGGAGGTAGTTTTTACAGAACCTGTCTGGTGATATGGGAGAGGGGAAAAAATGCCCCTGACTAAATATTTTGTTGGAAAAACTTGTTAAATTTGTGTCCACAGTTTTAATATCTTGTGGCCACAACTGAACGACTTGCTATAATAAAGTCATTCCCACAAAGTAATTCGTGGCCACAAATTAAACAAGTCTCATGAGTTATTAAGTCGTGGCCTTTTTTCTGCCATGTCACCAGATGGGCCCCCTAAGTTTCTGGCTTTAATTGAGAGCTAATACGCTAAATGAGGAAATGAAAACATTTGTCAAATAAATCCTGATTTTGGAAACTCTCCCATGCACTGGTGGTTCTGTGCCTTACCAGAGGCACGAAGATCGTCAAAATCCAAACCTCCGCTCTGTAGGCTGGGATACGAATGGTGGAACACCGCCATCCACTGGTGGATCTGTTGGCAATGTCCCAAAGAAAATAGTAGTTTGCGCAAAATCACTTCACAACGGACTATTTTTAAAACTAAATACCAACATCATACAGCAAGACTAGCGAAGAGATTTAGCCTGAAGGAAGGTTCTGCCCCTGCTGCAAAGCTGTAGATCAAACATGAGTTAACACTTCTTCAGTTGTACAATTGTGCATCTGTTTGCTGCCAATTTTGCAAAATGCAAGTGTAAACACTGAAGTGGGGGCGCGGCCAGGCGCAGCTAATTTGAAATTAGAGTGACAAGAGGCTCTAAAACAGCTCACTGTGAAAGCAGCTCGAACTAGGCAGAACTGACCTGGCGAAGCCTCATTATCTGAAAATGATTTTACGCAAAAAAATATAATGAATTTGTTTTGCATTACCAATAGAGATAGCCTAACTTGTTCAAGGAAGCGTAATAGGTCGCCTTTAAAGTTTAGAAGAAAATATATTGTTTTTCTGTTTAAGGTTTCACTTATTTCGACTAATATGTTCAAAATAATATATGTTCTTTATAAAATAAAATAAATACATAAAAAAAGAGTGAAAGCTGAAAAGATGGGTATAGGGAGCAAGTTTTGATTACGCGTTTGTGTTTAAGGGGAAGAAAGGGGATTCACTACCTGCCTATTCACCCATAAATCAAAGGTTCATCTAAATGTCAGTGCAGCATTACTTTTTTCTCTAGTATTTATTCCTTGAGGGCTCAAATCATTAGTGCTTATGAGACAAGCAGTGAGACACGGAATGAAAGAAAGATTTAACGTCATATTATTCTACGTTTATGGTCTGTAGGAAATTTTACAGGCAGCAGCTGCCCATGGCTGGTTTATGGTGACATGAAACGGCACTCGCTCAACATTCAGAGGGTTAGAAATGCAGCTGCAACCATTGCTATTTGCAACAGTCAGAGTTTTAGTTTGCTTAGTTACTTGTTCTTAACAACATGCATATTGCCAGTGTTAACTTAAAAGCAACACTGAGTTCCTTTGAATCAAGGTTAAAACCCCAGCTGTTTAGAGTTGCCTTTAACAGAGTTAGAAATGGAACATTGACCGACATATTTGACGTCTATTGATGATTTTCATGATGTCACTCGTCAAAATGTAACGTTTGTCACTGGTTGACACGATAGTCGACTGTTTTTATGGCTTCTTATTCATGTGTTTTTATGATGTAAAGCATTGTGAGACAGTTATTTTTTGTTTTTAAGCATATGCACCGACTGATGGCACCTTTTAAATTTCGTTGTCCTTGTGACAATGACAATAAAGATTTATCTTATCTTATCTTATCTTATTTTGAACTGCCTTGTTGCTGAAATGTGTGGTACAAATAAACTTAATCGATTGACTATTGTTGGTCAAGTTAGTTAGCATAGTTTACCCAACAAACGTTTGCAATGCAGCCCTGTTAGTAAGTACACTTCCTATGTACTTAGTTACTACTACATAGTTACTATTACTTTAGTTACTATAGTCACTATGACTGATTAACTTCCTATTTTTAGCTACTTACTATTTTATATGGTTTACATGCCTTTTTACTAATATTTAAAATAAAAAACCTTACTTTTGCTGCCAACATAATTATGTACTCACTTTTTATGTAAGTATCTATTTACAATTAGTTACTTAAAACCTAACTAATAATACAAACACACTTATTTGTGTTATTCACTCTTTTACAACTAGTAACTCATTCACTAATATGAGAGGGGATTTCAGCAAAATTTCATCATATTGTTAGTGAAACATGTTGATTTTAACTTTAAAAAAAAACAAAAGCTGAAATCTTCATTACTTTGGCTCGCTGAGTATGAGATGTTAGGATCATTTTAAGCTAACACTTCCCGCAGTTTAGTTTTATTTACTGGAGTCGTAAATTAGCATTTGAGTAAAAAAAAAAAAACAACAACAAAAAAAACAAACAGACTGGAATGCAGAATATTGTCAGATGTCAAAATCATCCTGACAGAGTGAAGTATTCATTAATACTTATGTGGATTTTATTATCTCTAACGTTTGAGCCATTACTTTTATAGTTAATTAAAGTTAGTTGAATTGAATTGAAATTAATGCAGTGTTGGTTTAATCTGTGTTATTCTAAGTGGGATTTGAGTTGACCAAAATTACAAAGATACAAATTTTACAAAGCGACAAAATGACCATTATTGTTTAATAAGGACAATGATTTCCTCCTCATCCAGTTGCTAAGTCTGAGCCCAACCACCAAACAGAGGAAACTTATTTCAGCTGCTTGAACGTTAAATGTTGAGTCTGTGTCTTTGGTTATTTATAGTTTTAATGTAAAATTTTCCACCGTATTTCTTTTTTTTTTTTAAGGGTTGGTGGTGATTTTTCTGGGAATCCCAACCCTGTACAGAACATCAGCTTGGCGAGGAAGACTGTCTTCATGTGGCGGTGAGGAATTTACAGGAACCGTGGAAACACAGAAACAGAAAGTTGATGGTCCGCAAATGCTTACATGTGTGAATGCAGGTGTGTGTGTTTCCTTTTCCAAACATTCAAACAAAAGTCGGATGAAACAAAGACAAACTAAAAAAGTATTTCAAACAGCAGTTTATATGCAAATCATTCTGGGAAGCAGGATTCTAATTTAATGGTTGTGCACATAAAAGCCCCAACCAAATGATTTGCAGTGTTTGTGCCATGATGAGGTAAAAGTCAGATAGCATTGTGTGATTTATTGTTCTTATTCACACAACGAGGCATGTTTACAATGTAACTTTTGTTATTTTACAGATGTGTGTTCAGGCAGTAAATCCACTAAAAAATAAAAGGCAAACTTAGCAAAATACCATCATTTTTTTTTATGTTCAGGTCTGTTGTTACCTGCATAATAAATTAACATAATTTTAATGCACAATGAAACCGATATTAAAATGTGAGTTAAATTAAAAACCTTAAGAGGTTATGTATAAATGAAATTTCTGACAAAAATACAATCAAATATTTATACAGTATTAAGGCTGGGAAGTAAGGAAAAAAACATATTTGAAGACAGTTACAAAAAATCTCTAAATCTCGATCTCAAACTTTTCTGGCATTAAAGCTGCAGCATGCAACTTTCAGAAAAAGTATGATTTTTATACATATTGGTTAAAATTGTTGTGAGGGAGATAATCTGAAAAGATTGAGTTCCTCCACCTCTTCTCTCTGTGCTGATATTGCCGTCTGAAGAAACACACCGATCCTGCCCAATCAGACTCAGGGGGAGGGTTTTGGCGCCGTCACTCAACCGCATGTACTCGCCGCTAAATGTGCTAATGGCAGAGAAACAACTTACCATTACAGGAAAACTGTTTATTCACCGTCATGGGTGGCCATGCTAACTAGTCTAAGCATTCACAACAGGCTATGCTAGCTGCAGCATAGCAAAGAGCAGGGCTTGAGGGTTGATTGACAGCAGTAAGACCCTCCTCCTGGCTCTGAATTGTTGTCTCTAGTTAGCACTGGAGGCACTGGGAGAATGCAAAGGAGCTTGATATTTTCACGATGTCTGACTCATAATTTAAGATCATTTTGCATCTAAGAGATAAAATTCTTCAGAGAGACTGCATAAAAGTATTAAAGAGGCAGTACTATGTATAACCAAAAGACATTTTAAAATATTATTGATGTTTTAATTGACCATGCCATTAATTGATTTACTTCTCATTGCAACAAGCCTGGTCTCAGATCTTTTGTAGCCTCCAAAAGGTCCTCCACCAGTTTTGCTGCCGCATTATGCGCAACTTATTGTAAATTTTAAACAAGATATCAATAAAACACATGGGAGTTTGTTGTTGCTGTTAGACAACATGCAAACTTTGTGCAGCACAAACACCTTGGCAAGCTGCTGTAATAGTTTCTGGTCAAGCCAAAGTCATACCAAGGCGCCGCTGGAAGAAATATCGGACCTCAGGGATATTTATTCACAGCCGCCAGATAAATTACATTCACATCTAGAGATTGATCCCGGTCAGATTCCCATTTCAACGTTTTTTTTTTCTCTCCACTTAATGCTTCACACAGAATTGTTACATCTGTCTCAGATGCCAAGGTCACTGGTCGAACAAGGCAATAAATATTTATAAAAGGGCTCAGAAGGAGCTTCTTGCATTTCACTAACACTGGGCCTCGTAAAGCAGATAACTAGCACTATCAGCTGTAATGGATTTCATCAGGAGCCCAAGGGCATGTTTGTCACTTTTGATTCAGTGTGCTGGATGTAGATTAACTGCCACTCACCACTACACATCACTCTCCTCTTACCAAGCCCAAAGTCACTACGGCAGGTATAAATTCATATCTGCTGTCGTCCGCTCCATTCTTAAAATATTTACCATAATTCACTGTGTTACAGTGAAAGCTGGTACTGCCCAGCTCACTTTGTGCTCACGTGAAAAAGAAAATCCCATTACCATAGCGATCAGCTCCCACACGCTGCTCATCTATTCGAGTGTGAATGATAGCAGTCGGTTCGGTGTTGTTTTCTGTGATATTTTTCCTGCATTTATTATACATACAGCAGTGATTTAATGAGTTTTTATACACGGTTTCTAAATGTATTACTTTACAATGGTTAAGAAAAGCATTGTTTACATGTGTTATTTTTTAATAATGCAGCAATTTATGATGCTTTTATGATGCTTCGGAGAGACAGCATAAAAGTATTAAAGGGGCAGTACTACGTACATAGTGTCATTTTTTTTGCACAATCAAGTAACCTTCTGGGTAAACAAACCAGAAAAAACATGCTAGTCTTACGCTAGCGGGCGAAATGGCTCGAGGTCTTGTATCAACGACAAAAGAGAAATCCTACAACCTCTAAAATTTCTATCCTGCTTTTTGTTACAATTACTGATGAATGAAGTTGTCTTCTATAGAGGCTTATGCATTGTTTCCTTCAGTGGTTCTAACTGCAGCGTCACCACAGGCGAGGAGGGGAACAGGTTTTTTAAAGGATTTGGTTTGTTTAGTTTTGTAATGCTAACCATGCTACCTGCTTATATCAAATGCTAGCATCAGCTATAATAATTAAGATTTAAGATTTTGTTCTACGATGCGGCCGATCGTGGCAGTAACGCTACTGAAATATTTGCTGTTTAAAATTTTAGATATTGCTGTTCTTATGCCTTTCTGCATTTCTTGAATATCTGAGAGGTTGAAATCTGTAAAACTCAGAGATCGGATTTTGGCCACAAATTATGGTCAAGTCCATCGCCGCATGTGATATGCCAAGTAAAACCCCCAAAATACATGGAGGAAACAAAAATAACTAAATGTTTACGTAATTGACAAGAATGTGAAATTAAATGTGTTTAAATTTAAACGCGAAAAACACAAGAGAATGAAGAAAGCTGATAAAAGGAAGGAAGAAAAGAGCTCAGCCAGAGCAAATAATGTACAATATTATCTCTTTTTGGTTTAAGAAACTAATTCAGCAGAAACTCCTTCTGTGCTCTGCTACCGATTTGGTAAATAAAACCTCCTGAGGTAAGATTGGACCTTTCATCTGAATAGTTGAATTTATCTATTACTTTTGTGTGTGTTTCTTTGTCACATGTGGTTATTTGAGAATAGGACCAGAAAAGGAAATATCTGGAACACAATGCATAAGACCTGAGTTAAATGAAGAAAAAATAAAATAAAATAAACCACAGTGTCTCCAACCATTTTTTCAGAAATTCAAATCAGCATATTCTATTCACCAGACAGTACAAGTGAATTTTAATAAATTAGGTTTCTTGTAACAGTTTATCACAAAAAATAAACATTCACATTTGAAACGGGCTTCTTCAAGACACCACTTTGAGGGAAAAAATGTGATTAATATCACTAAACTGCCCACAGTAAGTCAATTTAATTAATATTTTGAATTCACTCATAGCTACTGATGCTTTCATAGGACAAATAGTGGTCAAAATAATAAAAATACTAAAATTGAAATTTGTTGCAACAATGGTTAATCAAAATTCTCACAATATGATCTAGTATCGTATCGACGCGATAAGATAAATCGATAAGATAAATCGTATTGTATATATACAATTATTTTGCACTAAAAATCAACCAAAATGATTTTTAGTGCAAACATGTCAGATGAAAAGTGCTTCCAGACTGTTTCTCATTGTGGTTAGACTCTCTCGTTCAAAACAACCACATTCAATAAATATTAAGGTCATCTTTTTAGAATGCATTTTACCCAACATGAAATATTTCCGATATTACTCCTAATTTTCACATATTTACTCAAAGTCCCTCCATGGAACAGTAAAAGTGCACATTATAGTGGGTAACACATCAGCCGACGACCAGACTTTGCTTTAACGACGCTTGGATTGACCTGCAGTGAATCAACAATCTTTTGTGGCTAATTCATTCCATTTCATTGCTACTCTCCAGAGATCAGGGCTTGTTTAAAGCTGGCTAAGCTCCAGACAAAATGATTAAACGGAGTGAAAGTCATGAATAATAATCGGGATAATTTTACAGAGGGTTTAAATCAACTGTCCACTTTACGGCTTAATGAACAGAGCTCTACTCAGTGGTCCCAGAAGGGAGAACAAAGTGATGGCATTTTAGTTTTATGTGAGGATGACGGGATTACACATAATCTCATAATTTGTAAAAACAAACAAAAAAAATGTAAAATTAAAATAAACAAAAAATGTCCAAACATTAGGTAGTTTTGGATAAAACAAATGGCTTTAATAGGCCTGTCACAATAAATTTTGCTGGACAATAAACTGTCCCAGAAGTTATTGCGATAAACGATAATATTGTTTTTTGGAGACCATTTTCAGCTCACATAATGGTAATGGCAAAATAATGCAAGAACACATTCCCAAAGATTCATACATTTGAAATTCTAATGAACATTTAACATTGGAACTAGAAGATAATTTAAGTATCCAAAATAAATAAACCAAACACCAACAATAAAAATTAAATTATGAGTCTCTCCAAATTAAACTGTACAATTAGCAATAACAGGCTGACCTTATTAGTTCTGTTTCCAAAACTTCCACGTTTCTTTGATAAGCATGTCACCTGTCATAAAGAATCAGAATAGCAAGAATACACATCAACCTCTTTGAACTTTGACCCATTTTTGCCCAACTGGATCTTGCCAGGTGTTTTTTCCATAACTTGTTTATTCCTTTTGCTAAAGTTCAACCTTTATTTCTTGTTTTTTATATGCTTCAAACTATAAATAAGTAGCAGTATTCGTACTTTCTGAGTCACCTTTAGTCAGCTTTGTGAATTTTTTTTTTGCGTTTTTAACTACAATATTGTCTGGGCCTGTTATTGTGCCTCATGCCATAAGAAGTAGAATAAGCTCGACCAGTAATCGACACGCAAGTGAACTACTGACAATGCCTGATGTGATTTTTAATTAAAGTGCTGTTTATTTCCATTATATTCAACACCCAACATATCTGACTCTGTGGAAAACATGTCTGACATTGCTAGGGGAAAAACATGAAAACTTAATTTCTGTTGCAATAATCTAGCAGCTGTTTAGGCAGTATAAATTAGGTAAACCTTGGACTGCAGAGCAATTAACTTCTTAACAACTGTCATGAAGGGGAAACATGAAGCTGAAGAAGCATAAGAAGATCAGGAATAAAGTTGTGAACAACAAAGGTTGTAGTTGCAGGCTACAATTCCAAACCTACCAAGACATGGCTGCTCACCCAAACTAAGTGTGCATTCACATCAGCCCTGTTTGGTCCGATTTAATCGAACTTTAGTTCGGTTGCCAAGAAAGTTTGGTTCATATGGGGAAGTGTGAATGCACAATCAAACTCTGATGTGGACCAAAAATGTGAACTCTGGTCCACCTGCAAACCAAGGTTTCACTTCAGTTTAAGTGAACTCTGGTGCGGTATGAATGCATATGTGGATGGCAAGCGAACCAGAATTCGCTCCAAAAGGAGGAAGCGGACTTTAGCACAGGGCATTCTGGTAAATACAAAACAAATGTGCGAGTCAATTGCTCTCAGGAGAAATGGCTGATGGTCTTCTGCCAAAGACAAAAGAGAAATCCTACAACGCTAAAATCAGACTCTACTCCACTGCTACATCTCATGAAGGAGGAAGTTGAACTCAGTGTCTTTTTCGAAGGTTTTCATGTCGCTTCCTTCAGTAGTTCTTGGTGCAGCGCCACCACAGACAAGGAGGGGAACACGTTTTTCAAAGGGTTTGGATCATTTGACACATTGTCTTGTGAAAGCAAACTGCATCATCTGAAAATGTTACACATGTTGCAATTTTGGTCTCCAATTGAACCGAGTCTACTGGGCGACTGAGTGTGAGACCAGAGAAGCAGACAAAGACAAAAGGCAAAACTTAAGTGGTAGAATCTCTTCATATGAAAAGTAATAGTGCATGCCACAGATGTAATAAAGAGTGGCTTGAAAAAAGTCAAAGGCTCTTGTGAAGTTTGTGTAGCAAACCCAAGCCATGTGTTTGAGTTTGCTACACATGGTCAGAAACACATGACATGGTGAAGAAGGTCCTCTGGTCAGAGAATACCAAAACGTTTTGCCCTATGTGCCAAACGCTGTGTATAGCAGATAATTTTATGCATCAAGTTAAACCCACGATCCTGACAATGTAATATTATGGAGCCAGCGTCTTGCTGTCAGTTACTTTATCAGGATAAGGGAAGCTGGTCAGAGTTGATGGGGAAAAATGAATGGAGCTTATTCCCCAAAGACCGGAGAATGCTTCTAAACATAGAGCAACAACGGATTGCTTCGGATAAAGTTAGAGCACGCCGTTCAGATTATCAATGCAAAATATAGTTTCATTCAGCTAAACAAAATCATAATATTCCAATTGGGGCGTTTTTGCACGACGCTTTTTTTTTTCCAAATGTTCCGATTTCTTATGTCCATGTAAACGTGTCTACTGGAAATCAAATTCTGGGAGAAAATAACATGTCACAGGTATTTTACATCGTGTTCCAAATTATTATGCAAGTGATATTTTTGCAAGTGAGAGAGGAGACCGGTCCACTCTGACATGTAAAACCAACGGCAAGTAAAAAAGTCTGGGATGGCCCAAAGAGAGAAAAAAAAAAAGATATGAACACAGACAACATGTAAGTCTGGATATCGCCAACAGGCAACTCACTCATCCATCCGTGTTAACAATCTTCAGATACATTTACATCAAATTGATGAGAAAAAGCAGCACCAGCCTTTTTTTTATCTTAACGGGAAATCATCGTGTTTGGTCGCCTGGCGCCTGTTAAGAACCTCTTTGTGTTGACATTTCGGACGGCAAATTGTTCAACAAGTAAATCAGGCAAACAAAAGGGAGCAAATAAAAGCTGCCCTTTCGGATTAAAGAAAATAAATAAATTCCATCTCCCCTTCATTTCACCCATAGCGTAATTTTGACGGGGCACGTTTTTTTTTTCTTTTTGTTTATCACGGTCGAAGAGGCGGGAAGACGGGCTGTTCAGGCGAGGCTAACGCAGCTCTGCCGGATGACCTCGGTAATCCTGCTGAAGAATTTTCGGATGTTGCCGTTTGTCAGCGCAACCACAATGGATGCCTCTCCTTTTTCATGTTCAGTTAGTAAGCTGAACAGAAGGCAGAAAACTGTATAATTTTCCACAAGAGTCGACGCCTGGAAAGAGCTCGACGGGAGCTTCCCTGCTCCGGATAAATTTGCTCCGTCTTGGAAAGGGCAGCGGTGATGAATCATGTCAATTAATAAAAATAGCGAGTTCAAAGGCAAAGAACTAAATCCCACAGGCGCAGCAAAAGGTAAGACGCATGCATCGTGTCCAGGAAGCCATTAAACATTCCACATATTTTCCCTTCCTCTCTGCATGGGCTGCAGAGTCTCTGAGCGCAGCAGAGTTTGTTGTTGTTCTGTCTGACTTGTACAATTTTGAGGCGGCTTGAGTTGGGAGGGATTAACTGGAAGGGCTCGTAAATCCCTCACATATGCAATGTTTTATTCACTGGTGAGTGAGGACAGATCAGCAACACTTAGGCTCATTCAAAAACAAATATTTTCTGTCATTTTTGTTTTCCACCTGATAGTCTACACACTCCCGTCCTCAGATATCCTTGGTGAATCGGCCCTTTTCAAATCACTTTTAGCTGCAGTTCATCTAGAATAAAATTCATAAAATCAACGTACCTGATGTAATTTGTTCACTCAGACGTTAAGGAGGCTGTTAATGTTGCTAGTTTATAGCTGAATGTGAGCTAGAAGAGTTGGTGCCAAACATTCCTCCATCCAGACAACTGGACTGACTACAAATCGATCCTGTGATAAATTATTTAAAAAATGATGCAGTAAGAGTTGGTTACCGCGGAGACTGAGCTCAAATAGGTGGATGAACATTGCTGCTGACTTTTTAGGAGAATCTTCGTACAGTTTGGGCATCAAGATTTATGGCAGGTGCTGCTTGATCTACAGCTAAAAAAAAAAGAGAAACCAAAATTTGTACGGTTTCAATATTTATAAAACAACAATACATTTACCCACTGGTTACCGTTTCAGTTATGCTTTGATCTGACTTTTACACATGAAATTGCGCAGTAAATGTAGCCATGTATGCAACGGTATATTATGAAATTCGGCTGGCATTTTAGGTATCTACAAAAAATTTGATTCAAAATCAAGGTAAAAAAAAAAACTGCAACCAGACTTTATTTTTTTGTGGAAGAATCTTATTTTTAACAGATTAATTTCATCATGTAAAAGCAAAGTTATGATCAGTGCAACTGATCCATGGGCGCTTATTGGGTTATGTTTATTATATTTAACTATATACCTTTATTTTTTTAAAAGCCCATATAATTTTCCCCAACAAAACAACTAGAGAAAACATAAAAAATTGACCAAAGTCTAAAAACAGTTAAAATGTAACTTTTTCCAAGGTAGACAAATACTTTTTCCCAAAGGAGTTCTCTGATTTGAATACTTTGTCACGTCCAGTATTCTATATACAACATGATGAATATATTTATGATAATAAAGTGAACTGCACTATAAAGCTACGGTTATACTTAATAATGTTAGAACAAAGAGAATTACACAACATACTGACTGTAAATCAGGGCTTTCATTTGTTTTAACCATCATTACTGATGGGTTTGATTTTATCCCTGGACCTCTTGACAAAGCTTTTAAAAGCCATTTCAAAAGTTTTATAAAAATGTTTTTTAATTTTATTTTACCATGCAAAATTTAATTTCTTCTTTAGGTTAAAGGCAACATATCCAGTAATTATCTTGTTAGTTATGTTGTTATTTTCAGGTTGTAGATTTTATTACAAAGGACACCGAATGCTTTTTATCATCATACGCCTCACTGGTGTTTCTTTCTCAGGGGAAAGCTTCCATTGGTGCATTTTGTGATTGTTCTGATGTCGTAATGACTCCAGGAGCAATCTGGGAGAAGGAGCTGGATTGTTTTCATAACTGACATGTGGGAAGACATTTGGGATAACGCGAGAAAAACAAATTGAGAGACCGCACATTAAACATGATGCTCACCTTTAAACTTAGAATGGATGAAGCATTTTTCCCTAAATGCAAGATGGATATTGGAGATCTCACAAATGGTTTTAAAGTCTTTAAATAAATAAAAAAAACAGAAAATATTGTAGGGAGGGATTGAGAACTGTTTGAATTTGGCCTTTTTTCTCTCTACTGATACAGATCACACTACGTGGCGTGTTCTGCTGACATTTTGTACGAGGAAAATGTTCTGATTTAAGGATGTTTTGTCGTGGGGTGGCAAAGGATGGTAACAGTAGAATACATGCTGGACTTTTTGACTTGCCTGCAGCAATAAAAAACCAATGTCTCCTATAGTTTATGGAAATCATTCTTTGACGTAAACAGCTATAATAACAAGAGCCTTTGTAAAAACCTCTCTCTCTCTCTAGCTTCCTTTCCTAAAATGCTCTACCATATATAGTCCACCTCTCATATTAATATGACCTGAGTTTTTCCACAGTTTTTTTGTTTATCTTTTTTTTTTTTTTGCACAGAATAACTATTAGGAAACAAAGTTGATTCACATCCGCCACAACAGCATCCGTTTCTTCTTTATGACGCTGCAAGGTTTGCTAGGACGGGCCTCAGAAAGGAAGTGTAGATTTGTCATCTTGCTTTGTTGTGCACCCAATTGGCTGCAACTCCTGATATATAACAGCGCTCTGCAATGTACAAAGCAAACAAGAATTAATAAAGATGTAAAGGCAGTGCAGCTAAGGTATGTGTTATGACTCAGCTGCCCTCATGAATATATGTAACGACGTTTTCCCTGAAATAACTCCGTGTGGAATGACAATGGCGCTGCAAACCACCTACGCATGTATAATATGCTGGTGACTCAACACCTTCTCTGCTGCTCACAATTACTGCGATTTGTTACCTTAGCTTTCGTATTTGGGCTGCGTCATTCAAAACAGCACGCCCGGCACTCTGTGGCCTCCGGAAGGATTCTACCAGTGGGAAATGGATTGACATGACAATAAATTAAAAAGAAGACATTTGGACTGGCATTTGTTTAGGAGATCATACTCTAACTTTTTTTTTTATAACTGAAAGATTTGAATATTTCTACCCATTCAGCATTGATAGAAATATAGATTGAAAATCCATATTGGCAATTGGCAGGTTTTTGAAATGACTCGTTTTCTAGACACCAAAAAACATTAACTTATTGCCAAAAAACCAACTGGGTGTGTTTTCTGTTTCTTTTTTTTTTAATCAGCCATTTGGGCTGTTTTTAGAAACCCAAATGGAAGCATATAGATGTGCAAAAAGTACATTTTGAATTAACAGCTCCACTTAAATAACTAGTTTGTGTTCTTGGGGGGGAAAAGCACTGCCAAGAAAAGCAACCTTCACCTTTAAAGAAAATCTCTTCATTCAGTTCAGTTCTCTTTATTAAAAAAATATTCTTGATGGACAGCAGCTTAGCATGGACTACTTTTGACAAAACAGATTACTTCCATCTGCAGTCCTTTATATTTGCTGTACCACTCTGCTCCAGGAGGTCCCAGGACGGCAGCCCACCGAGTCATAAATATTAATTATGTAGACGCACACGAAGAAGCCCGAGGCAAAAAATCACAGGAGCAAAGCCCCCTTAAGGTACAGAGTGTCGCCAGCATTAATGATAACCGACTTAAAAATAATTAACTCCGGTCCAGGCAGCAGAACGTACACAGGAGGGACCACAGGTAGGCAGGGAGAGTCGTCTGAATGTGTGTTCTGTAATATTTGCTAACTGAGTGCATAATAATAGAAGCAGAAAAGTCAGCTGATGCAAACTTGGATGGAAATTCACTTAATCTTCCAAGACTTTTTTTTTCTCGTAACCTCTGACCATTTTAGATTGTTTCTAATTATTATAAACTGGTTCCGGTCATGTCACCTAAACCTTTTTGAGTTTGGATATTTTTTTTTTCTTTACACTGCAAAAACAAAATCTTAGCAAGTATTTTTGGTCTAGTTCTTAGTACACTTCAAATAAGACAAAAACTAACTTACAAGTAACTTTTTAGCCAGATATAGGAGCTTGTTCAGAAACAATAATGATGAAAATGTGTGAGTTCCACTAGCAGATTATTTCACTTGTAACATGGAGAAAATGTCTTGTTTGCACAAGAAGCTACTCCAAAAATACTTGCTAAGATTTTGTGTTTTTGCAGCGACTTCAAGTCAATTGACAACAACCTGATGATGCCTACTTTATGCCTACTTTGACAATTGACAATTGTTTTAGCTTGAATTGATTCATTTTGAAATATTATGGTGTTTAGTAGAGTTTAAAACTGGAGATTACACATTGAGGAGCACGAAGAGACAAATGCCGATGCGGAGGAATGGAACTGTGGTCCAAACTAGACAACATGCCGATTCATCGCCTGCGTTGGACAAAAAAAGAAAAATTCAATCCCACCTCGTTCTTTCTCTGAAAATAAATGCTACATAATTTACTGTAGGCTTTGAAAGTTCTGACAAGAGAGGAGCGCGTAAATCATTTATACTTGGAATGACCCTTACAGCAGTCGTAGAAACTGGAAAACACGAGGCCAGTGGCATAAATCCAGTGGTCAATAACCACTCTTCCCAGAGAGCTAAATCACCTTCCACTAAAAGGCTGTCACCTGAACTCTAATAGCGTGATCTGACAGAGATACACACTCCCAGTTCCAATGCCACAAAATAACATTTTTTTTTGTTTCAAGGGGAAAATGTCATCTTTATTCCATCTCACAAAGCCAAAAACAAAAACAAAAAAACCTCTTAAAGTCTTGTTTTGGTTCAGGCTGAGTCCAAAACGATCTTAAGGTCAAAAAGTGCGATTAGTTTCACGATTCATCAGTTCAGCCATTTGTACCCCAACCAACTGAGTCCCTGCATCGGCCACTGGTCCTATCCACCTGAGGGCAGTGGTTTGGCAGGGTGGGAGGAGTGTGTGCATGTGTGTGTGTGTTTGGGTTGAGGGGAGGAAGACAGAGTTCTCCAGCTGTGTAAAGTGATTGTTAACCCACTGGCAAATATGATAAGGGTGTTAGGAAGGACAGCAGAAGGACATAAACCTCACTAAATGTTGTTCAACAAAAGGTCTGGTTTTGGCAATGAATAACAAACAACTGCTTAGGAGAATTATTTAATAAAACTAGTAATTTAGATGAAAATTTGGGGCGTATCTGATCATCAGGAAAATAGTACAGTTGAAATTGTTGTCGATCCATCCATCATGTCCGATAGATTCTACACATTTCAAAATTAAGTGCAATACCGCGACGTTTTATTCACAGTTTTGTGTTTTTCTGCCATGTGACAACTATTTGGACAGAATTTTTCTCTGGACATTTTATAAAATGTTGTGAAAAGAAGACCACATTTTAACAATGTTGCATTCATCCCCAACAAGGACATAAAACGAGACACTGAAAGTGGGATTGGTGTGTGTCGTGTCCGTACATCAATAAAAAGAAACGTGTCTAGTGAGACCTAATAACACTCTTAAGTCAAGAGAGGACTCAGTTTCCACGAATATGCTGACTCATCCCACTTTATGCTTTGCCAAATTGGATGTGTGGTTTTTGCCGTCTTGGTGTTGAGTGGATTAGACAGCAGTCTGGTTTGACATTGGGGGTATCTACTACCACTGTTTTTTCTTTCCCCTCTCAATTATTTTCCCAGATGCACAGGAAAAAGTGCATCCGGACATTGCCCTCTCAACAGCAACTACCACTCCACAAGCAGAATAAAAAAAAAAAAAAAAGTTTTAAGGAGGTTGTGAAGAACGGCGAGGATGAAGGGAGACTCCTGGTCATTCCGCCGAACATAATCCCTCACCGGCAGCTACTGTCCTAGATTCCTCCTGAGTAATCTCTCCCAGCTCTCTCCATTCAGATAAATAGTGCGTGCGGGTGTGTGTATGTGTGTGTGGACTTTTAGTTTCTTGAAAGCGATGTACTTTGGCTCGGCAGCAGCAGCTGTTCTGACAGGGTGAAGAATTCCCCAAAACACACAGGTGAGATCCGCTGAGACGTTTTGCCTTAAAGGGGCAGTGTCGTGTGTTTTTCAGCCACATAGTGCCATTTTATAGCACTATGTGCTATAAAATGGCACATAGTCACGGGTAATCAAGTGTTATGAAATGGCACTTGATTGTTATAAAAATGCTTTTTTTTAGATTACATATATGACTTAAAAGAATTTTTCTTCACAATTTAATGCCTTGAAATTGGGCCTCTGTCTCTTTAAGAAGCTCCTGCTTTTTCTTAAGCTCCGCCTTCAGGAAGTCATCACAACTTGACTCCTCTATTAACCCTTTAACAACGTTTTTACCAGATTTGCACTGCTGCGTGGTTCCACCAGGTGTTTGCCTATTAGCTCCTGGCTAGTCTGAAGGGGCTGAGTGGGGGGAGTCGAAGGCGGAGCTAGGTCCACCCATTCGTTTTGCGCAGCTGAATGGTCGCCACGGGTGATCACAAGATTTCCCAAACATGAAAGAAAAATAATTAATCAAAGCAGCACTACATGTACGCTTTTGACAAAATAATAACATGATGGAAAGCTTAAAAAAAAAATCTATTTAACATAATACTGCCCCAAAAGACAAATTGCAGAATAATTTGGTTAATTGATGTTCCGACTGCAGAACCACAATACATTTTTCTGAAATATTCAAGAAATTGTTAATCATGTATCATTTTGGGTTTTTTTCTCCTCATCACATTACATGCTCCACCTTGTGTTGCTCTAACACATTAAATCCAAACACAACACAATGAAGCTTGTGGTTGTGCTGCGGCGAAGTGTAGAGACCATTAGCTAAGCATACGTCTTCAAAGCCCTACATCAAGCTAATGCACGGAATAAAATGGCTGCACTCAATAGCTGCCATTTCAATTATGCAGCAGCGTTTTCTGGCCAGCAGCGAACACATCGATTCTTGACACCGTATTCTAAAACTTCCATTGTAGCTTCGAGTCCAAGTTGGGAGTGAAAGCCAAGCAATTTGTCATCGATTTCCAGCAATAATTGCTCTTCATGTTGTGTTACTCAGTGAAGAGACGTTTGTGAACAGAAAGAGCTGCTTTCGTTTTGCAGAGCAGGAAAAAAGTAAGACCACTGGAATAAAATTTTCAATTGCTCCTGAATAAAAAAATGTAACGAGTCCAAATATTTCACTTATAACATGGGAACAAAGTCTTAAGTTAAATAATCTGCCAGTGGAGTTAGTATTTGTTAATCAATATTAAAGATTATTTACTTAAAACAAACTACTGTATCTTGCTGAATAGGTACTTGTAGGTTTGTTTTGTCTTTTTTTTAAGTGTAGTAAAACATTTGCACTAGAAACTAGACCCAAAGTACTCTCACATTTTGTATTTTTGCAGTGCCGCGAGGGATATGCTGCCTTACATCACACTCAACTCTGCTGCTAAACCCCTAAAGCATTTTCCTCAGAAATTTGTTGCCGTTTAAGGAAATAAACCTTTAAGATTTATTGACAAGAAGCATAGTTTAAAAGAAGGAATTAACCAACACAACTATCCTTACTTTTTGTGCTAAATATGGAATTATAATATTCATATTTTTTTATTTTATACGAGGTGAAACTGAGTGAACATCTTCCAGGATAAGCAATTCAACACTTATTCCCATATCTCAAGTTTTATTGAGTTTATTCAACATTTGCAGCTCCTTTATAGCTTTGTTTGGTTGATATAGTTTTGAGACATATATTTTACTATAGAATTAATCAGATTCTCTCTTTAGAGAACTTAAAGATTCAAGGCTGAAACTGATTTTTGTTAAAACATGAAGCCAAGTGTTGCTCATGCAGCTGCTGATGCTGCATAACTTTGATGGGTGTTATTGATATTCCTCTGCCAGCTGTCGGTTTGACAGAAGTAGCTGCTGAATCAGATAATCCTGCTGACACACAATGGCCTTGTTGCAACTGGCAGGAGATTTCGGACTTAAATGGCGATTTTCATCTGAAAAATCTCCCTTTCTGTCACCAGATGTTTTTACCGAGAGATAAAAGTGAGGTCCCACTCTGCTCTTTTTATTTTGTTCAAATCTTTTGGCTTTCTCACTTTTTGGAGAGTGTTTAGGGAAATAGAAATTATTCAGAAATTTGGTGTATTCCAACAAACTGTACTTAAGAGAATTTATTTCCAGGCGTATGATGATCCAGGTGTTTTGCAGAACTGAATGGTTGCCATGGGGAACTCAAGGATTTCTCAAACATGCAGGAAAGAATCAAAGTAACACCACGTATGCTCTAAACAATTGAACAACATTATAACATGATGTAAAGGTTAAAGAAAATCTATTTTATATAATACTGCCTTTTTAAAACATTACGAACTATAACCCATTGTTCAGTTGCCACGGTTTTCTCTCAGAAAAATCAACATTCTTGTTATTCTGCAAAAGTTTGAGAGTTGAGCCGTCTGTCCATCTGATCAGTCGACACTCATCCTTCAACAGTTAGAAACCCAAATCTGCCAGACCTGAAAGAGCGTTATTTAGCAAATAATAATGATAAAGAGACAACACAATATTGAAAATGGCTTATGGATTTGAGGCTTTTACATTTCAGTGATTATTTCAGCATCTTCTCATGATTTGCGTTTAAGACTTTATTTGTCTTGTGACAGAATGAATTTTGTTAGAGCAGAGCTCCATTTGTGTTTTGTGAAGCCCTGCTTTACTTCTTGGAAACTCCAACCTTGCCAAATCTCTCTCACAACAGAAGCACTTGGGATGCGATGGCAGTGGGATACAATTATCACGTCTGCCCCAGTCGGTCTGTTGTGTCCTTTATGGACTTTTCACACCAGCGTTCTGTCTTTCTCCCCCGTTGTGTCTCACTAACCACTGAGTTGCTGCTCAGTAATCTGGCTTAAACAAAGATCCTCTTATCTCCCGATGGAAATTGTAAACCGTATCTGTTATTAAAATCAGCTGTTTTGCCTTTCTCATAGAAATGTCTCCAACAGTAGAAAAAATAAAAAATCAGCATGCAGGTTTTTGCATTATAACTCAGTGTTTTTCTTTACTTTTGCAATTTTTAGCATTGTATTGCTTTAGTATTTGAGTTTACAGCTCAGTAACAAAGTGCTGATTTGCTGTCACAATAGCATTTTGCTGGACGATAAATTGCCCCAGAATGTATTGCGATAAGCGATAATATTGTTGTTTTCAGACCATTTTCAAGTAATTTAATGGTGATGGCATAATAATGTGAGAACACGTTTTCAAAGATCAATAAACTTTAAATTCTAATAAACTTTTAACACTGGAGCTGATAGAGATTTTAAATATACAAAAATAAATAAAAACAACAAATAAAAAGAATTATGAAGTCTCTGTAAACAAAATTGTCCTAAAAAAAAGTTGCTAATTGAGACCAAAACACCAGACTGAAGACTTTTGTCAGCCAGTTTTTTGTAGAAAGAGAGAAAAAAAAAGAAATTAGATATAAGTTTGTTTTAATTTACTATGTGATTAATTGATTTATCGTGACAGGTCAACTTGCATCAATATCAAATATTCAACTTTGAGTCTGAAATGTAAGAAAATTTACAAAGCGTTGAATAGTTTTCCAGTCACTTTACGTTTTGTCCATGAAATATGAAAACGTTTGTGCTTGGACGTGACAAAATGTAAAAAAAAAAGTTCAAAGAGTTTAAATGCTTTTGCCAACCACTGAAGAGCCTCTGGAGCCGTGAAGCGGTTCTTGCACATGTATGTCGTCAGTCTGTAAATCAGTCTTTCTTTATAGAACAGGTCAATGCTGCCCTTTGCCCTTCTTCAAACAAAGGATGTTTTTTTTTCTTTCCATTTTTCAAAAGAAAAAGTGTTTTGTTTGAAGATTTTCCACAGACTTTACAGCATGAATTCTTTAAGCAGGCAGGCGAACAGTGAACAATAATCCCATTTGAAAAGTTCAACAGGGCTCCTACACATCTTGTAGCTTCAAAGTTTTGTACTTTTTCAATCTCATGTGAAAATAAACCCATAAATTTTTTTTTAAAAAGTACATCTTGTAGTTTTAACCAGTTCTAATGTAAGTACAAAGTATTAACCTTTAGCTGCTAAGCAGTAATTAAATCACATGACTAAAAAGACAACACAATATTGAAAATGGCTTATGGATTTGAGGCTTTTACATTTCAGTGATTATTTCAGCATCTTCTCATGATTTGCGTTTAAGACTTTATTTGCAACAATTATGGACACAGAGGTGAAAGTCTGAAACCAACATGTCTTGTGACAGAATGAAATAATATTAATGTTTTTTTAGACCCCTGACTCGACTGACGGAGAATCTGTGCCAAGAGATAAACTAGTGTGATGGCAAATGGACCCAAATTGTCAAAATACGAGAAATTATTTAGAAACATAAATAATCGCTGTACAGTAATTAAAGATTCAGGTTTTTATTAGTTACTGAGAACAATATAAATATATATATTTTTCAAAAGTCTCTTTTTTTTGCATTGTTCTGTTATCTCTTAATACTCGTCTCCATATAATTTTCTATCAGGAAGAAAATGTAAAATTAGTTGAATAAAAACATTTTCACATGCAAATTTGTGAGGTATATGAATTAAAGTAAGTCAGTGTAAATTCCACTCCAATAATTAAGATTTATTGGGTTTTTGTTATTTAGAAAATGGATGATGGGGGGAGGGAGGCCAGAAAGGCAAAAATTTATTTTTATTAAAGCCACAAATCATTAAATCTCAATTCCTTACACTCAGATATTTTATATGTGCAGGAGTTTAATCTGCTACATTTATTGACATGACAAAAATATTAAAAGTAGTTTTTTTTTTCATCATTTTCATTTCAACCGATTTCAATTAATAGAACGTTAGTTTGAGTCTAGCACATAAATATAAATGTTGACGATTAGTATGCAAATTAGTGTAAGTGGGGCTAACGGGGCATGGTTCTGACTATGGCAGGAAAGCGCTTGCAGTGTTAGTATATATGTGTACGTAGAATACATCCCAAAATATATTTGTATACGCATATAAAAAATTATATACATTTACAACCTTGGAGTTGTGCTGGGTCTTGGTACAAATTCAAAAACATAGCAGTGTATTCAGGGAAATCATTAAAAAAAATTAATAATTCCAGTTTAGAGAAAGTATGAAGGCCTGGAAGGAATCAAAATTCTGTAGGAGACGAGAATATTAAAGGGTTAATACAGGAGCGTTGTTGTGATGACTTCCTGTGGGCGGAGTTTCAGAAAGAACAGGAGTTTCTTAAAGAGACAGAGGCCCAATTTCAAGGCGCTAATTCACAAAGTCCAACTTCTTTTCAGTCACATTTGATATATGCAGCATTTTGATATCAACTGAAACTTGATTGTGCTATAAAATGATGCTGTACAGCTGGAAAGCAGATAATACTGCCCCTTTAAGAAACGGTTTGGGTAAATGTGTAAGAAATGCGTCTTGTGTAGTGGAAGCATAAGGAAGCGTTTGAAGGGTTCCAATTAAAGAAAATGATGGCCACCTGGAACAGCATCTCCAGCAGCAGATTTCATTTATGATTATTTGCAGCTGGGTCCAATTACTACGAAACAACAAAAAAAAAACATGAAAAATGATGATACACTTGGACAAACACACACAGCTACCTAAGACTGTAAAATTATTTCTTTGGCAAGCACAACTTTATCAACTTCCAAATAAGAACAAAGAGAGTTAAGAATACCTGCTTTTTTTAAGACCGACCAGACAATAGAAACCAGAGATTGTGGACTCAGCCTTAGTTGAAAATAACACAGAGATAAAAGAAACAAACTGGTTTAAACAGATTTCACATCACAAAAAAACAAGAGTTGAAAAGAGAATTTGTCATAAAAGGAGTGTTATTCTGACTGAACAAAAAGATTCTGCCAAGCAAACTAAAGGCAAATTAGGTGAAAATGAAAATAAATGAGGGCCACAGAAGAGCAGATGAAATAATGGAAAATAAACGTGTTACCTGGAAAGCGGAAAGAAGAGAAAGAGAGGGTGTGTTGAAAACTTCAGCAAAAACGGAAAATGGTAAAGACTCAAAAAATTTATTTGAAGACCTTTGTAGTGTTTTGTGCAAATTTTATAATGGAAAAACGAATGTGTGTAAATTGTATTATGTTCAGATATTTGTTATAAAGTCTCTGGTTAAGCAGTTGTTTGAAAAAGTACAAAAATAGCAACAAAAAAAGGAAACAAAAGGGGGAAGACAGGAAACAATTTTCAGCAAATGAGGATTCAATCTTCCAGGCGGACGAGCCATCGGGCTTTGTAAAATAATATGTTGTTGGGTACCGACAATTTCCAGCTTAGAGCCACTTTTTACTTCTGCCTTCCAAGCTGGGGTTAGTAATAACAAAAGGCCCACAATGACCGTTATTTCAGCCACCAATTCAACGGTAAACATGACGTACAATCAAGGTGAAAGAAAAACAGTAAAGAGACGAAAGAAGTGTCAAGTTGGGAAACGTTTCACTTTCGTTTTGGATAAGGAAGAAGCGAGTCACCTCTTAAAGGGTCCCCACTATAAATTACAAAGTTTCTACCTCAATAGAAGAAAGTGGAGAGAAGATAGGGAGAGATTAAAGGTAATTTTGGTACATTATTTGTTTGTGTATAACAATAATTTAGTTATATACAGATTGATTAAAAGGGTAGAGGCTGAAAATAAAATACAATAAAATGCGGTTTTTCCAACAGCATTTGATTCCTCCTCGTGATTCTGATATCCCAGTGAAAAATGTTGCAATGTGAATGAACAAGTTGTAGGTGGCGATAACACAACCATTAACTACATAAATTTTTTTAAAAAGAACATCCTAGGAATGGCTAAAGCTGCTGCATACTAAGCGAAAGATACTATAACTTTATTGTTTGCATTTTTTGCTCCCACTCACTGAGGAGAAATGACCCAATCAAGATTTTCTTTTATTTGGATTATGATCCAAATCATTTTACATTAGAAATGTACTTACACAGTGCAACAATACAATTTGTAAATGACCCCAAATCAACTCCTTTAATTGTTTGTATCGCTTTTTTTGTTTCTTATTGCCTTTAACTTCGTTTTCTCTGCTTTGCCTATGACTAACTTCCGGTTTTAGGTTTGACGCTTTTATTTTAAAAGGACAACTTCCTGTTTACGTATTAACAACAGGAAAAGACAGACGACAAGTTGTAGAACAGTTAATACAACTTGTCGTCTTGTTATCAGCAGCACGAGGTACGTTTGTTTTGTAAATAAGTATGTTTTCCATATTGAGCGACGAAAACTGCATTTGTTTTATCACATACTAAAACTAGAGTTATTTTTAGACTTTAGTCTATATTTAAACATTAGGTTACAAACGTAATGTTTGTAAAACTATGGTCTTGGCTTACACTGTGCTTTTTGGGGCAGGTTTGCTTCACAATTATTTATTCACTGAGATTATATCAACTAAAGCGATGTAAATACTTAAATAACACCGTAGTGTTTACCTCAAGTGCTGCAGTCAGACAGTCTTGCTGGACAAAACTGACCAAACTGACAAACACTTTGAAGGTTGTTGGACTGCTAAGTGGCAGGCTCAGGATGAAGCAAAGGTCAGCAGGGTCAAAGCTGTTTGGCAGAGCTCTCTCTGTCTGACATTTTGCAAATTTAATACATCATCGCACAGACGCAGCACAAAAACATCTGTCACAAAGGCCAGCAGCTCTGACAAAATGCCAGTATCGATGCTCGTAGTGTACGCTGCGTTACGTCTTGCTGTTGTGGACGAGGGAATCGGAGCAGGGATTTCTTGTAGCCATTCGATAAATAATTTAATCCCAAAAAGGAGCGGTACTCAATCTTGTTAAACAAGAACAATAACCACGAAGAATATTTCATTTCTCTCCCATCTTTGTGTGGGGCTTCCTCGAGCCGACTTCCTGATCTAATCTTGGCAGTTTCACGTTGGAAAAAAGGAAAAAGGAGAAGCATCCCTGAAGTTTTGATCCTGGCTCCTTTCGCGCCGCAGTTTCAGATTTCTTCATGGTCTGATTCACATCCTTATCAGGAGGAGTAAGCTTGGGGGGCGGTGAGGGGAGAAGGAAAAGGAAGAGCAAATATGACAGAGAGGGAAACGGCGAAATAATGCTGAAGACACAGAAAGTGACAACAGAAGGATGGGCGGCGGAGGTGAAAATTTAAAAAAAGGGAGAAAAGCTGGAGTTAAGATGCAGAGATTTCCAGGCAGACGCATACTCTCCCAAGAGTTGGTCAGAAATGGTTTGGATCAGTTCTACTCCCCAAATTGATTTTTCTGTCGCCTCTATTTTAAGTCGTCTTCTTTGCCTTCAAGTCCATTTTCTCATTCTCTTGTTTTTGCTCCTTTACCAGTTTTCCATGATCCCCCCATCCATCTCTTCCCTTTTGCTCTGTTTCTTTATTTTCATCAACTCATCTCTCTCTGATTCCTTTGCACTGCTTTTCTTACAGCCCGTCTCACCTTGTAGCCCTTCAGAATAATTGCTCTGTGGCGCTGTCTCTCTCTGGGTGCATATCAAACCTTTGCCTTTAGCTGCTCTTAACAGGCAAGAGCATAAACAGAAAAGCATTGGGAACAACACATAGGGAGGGTCCAACACGGGCGTATAAACCTCTGTTGGGGTAAATGAGGTGACACTCAATAATATGATGCTGCCACAGTTCCCCCGAAAATCAGGGCTATCGACTGACATGATGCCACCCATCAATCAATTCAGTGTGTCTGACGGAAACTGACTGATCGGCGGTAGAAATTTGTCACGAAGTAAAAGCCCCTTACCTGGAGGAAGTGAACCTACGCCAAAGCGTTGGGGTTTAACTTTTGGAACACGCTGCGCTCATAAAAAATCTGAAAAAACTTTTACAATGAGAAAGATTCATGTGAGACACGCTTTACCCAGAGCATTTAGAGTGTGGAATAGAGTTTATTCCATTTCCAAAACCTAAACGGTGGATGAAAAAATTTCAAAGATGGACAAAAGCATGTAGCAGCATCATGAGCAGCTACAACAGTGGCTGCGTTTCCATTACGAATGCACGCAAATCCTTGTCGATATTCTGCTAATGTTGGAAAAAAAATTCACAATTGGGACTTTTCCATTACATAGGAAAGAAAATTAAATCACATGTGAATAAGCTTGTTCATGTGATAAGTCATAAAAACAAATGGCAGCGACGAATGTTGACATCTGCATGCTCATTACCCATCAACCATCAGAGGAGACGTTGCCGTCTTATTCAGACGTTGGAGCAACCAACCCCTTGTACTGGGGAGCAGCTATGTATGCAGCATTTTGGGGAAATTTTAGTTGGTGATTTTACAGAAAAGCTACGGATTGAATTTCTATGAATTTTTTTTTGCAAAGCAATTTATCACTATTTATTTGGAATCTTTTAAGATCAGTCCTTTGAACTTTAACGTCAATTTCTCTGTGGTTTTCTGCAAATAACGTCACAGACCTGATGTATGGCTCGTTAAAAAAAAAATTACCCCATCTTTCTTTGCCTTAATGTTGGCCGAAATGACAAAAATGTCTCACCAAGTATCTCAGGTCAGCTTCACTACAGCATTTGTTTGCTCTACTTGAGTTACACATGCGATCTTGCCCTGGGGTCATGTCGATTGGTGTGCCATAAGTGTATGAACTTCCTCATTCAGCCAGATCTCTTTCCCTTTTCAATTAATCCACACAGCCATCCATCAATCACCGTTCCACCAAATGACGGAAAAGAGTCAAGGGATTTCATTTACCCTTCCCTCACTCTTTTTCTTCCCAATTAAACCTTTCCTCTTCTCCACAATCTTCCCATTTCTCTTTCACTCCTGCATCTCTGAACATACACATATGTTTTCCAGTTGTTCATCCCTTTTCACAAGCCAGAGGTTGTTTAAAGTCCAAAGAAAACCTATTGGGGAAAACAACTGCTGGCAACAGGAGAGAAGAGAGCTATGCTTGAAGAAAAAAAAAATGTTTGGGTTTTTGGCGATTTAAAATTCACTTTGAGTATGTGGATGCGCGGTTGTTTTTGGTTTCATGCTTCTCTGTGTTTTGGATTCAGGACTCATATGGGAAAAAACAGGAAAGTTTGGAATCTGATCTATTATGTATTAAAACTCAGAATACAAACAGAAAAAAAGAGAACAGAAGATGGGAAAGTATTGAAATGTATAAATTAACGTCGTCTCCAGCATTAAAGTAGACAGGAAATATGAAGATGTGTTAAAACGTCCTTTGGCCTTCTGGAATATGTATGTCCGATAAAGTGGTCTATTTCTTATTTATTCCATCTTTTTATGGAATAAATAAAAGTTAATTGTTTAAATATTGTGGTCGTAACTTCACTTACCATCCTAGGTTTGTTTGTGGTAGCTTTATGTCACAGTTTACATCCATGCATATGTTTGTTAAAGCTAACACCATTAAACCATTACATAAATATGAATGTTTGTTCTGTTATAACATACATTTCTGATAAATTCCTTCTGTTTGTGTCTTTTTTTTTTACTCACCACTGTTTGTCCCTTCAGATCCGACAGGTGAATGGGAGGGGCCGGCCCAGCACTTCCTGTTTAAATTGGTGTGTGATGTCACTGATTACATCACGGGGTACAACTAAACGGAGGGGTTTCTTTTTGTATGTTCTCTTCAAAGAAACCTTTTAGTTGCCTTGTGTTAATGTTTTAGTTAACCAATCATTTAGTTGTGTTGATCAGTTTCTAAATTATATTAACTTTATTCCTGTTTGTTTTGTTTTGTTTTGTTTACATTTTGGTGTTTGGTTTGACCTATTTTCTGATGAAATGCAGGTGTTTCCAATTCTGTATACAACCAGTAAGATTTTGGTCACTGGGAGGTCATGATGTCAAAAAATATCAGGAGAACATTATTTTGAGTTCTTTCAATACTAACACTTGACATTCTTGGTATACGTTCTTTTGTAAGTGTAGTGATGGATTCAGACCTGAACCAGTTACAAAATCAGCCTTCTACCACCTTAAGAACATTTCCAGGATTAAAGGGCTAATATCTGGTTCTAGCCAAGTGGATACAGAACTTGTTTGGTTCTGCATGTACAGAACCAAACAAGTTTCTATGAACCACAAATCTGGAACAAACATCCAGAAAAATCCCACTTGTTTATAGATGGGTTTGAACCACAATAAATGGAACATTGACCAACATATTTCGTGTGTATTGATTTTGACGGCGGCCTTTGACAAAATGTAATTCACATTTTGCTTCACATTTGGTGATTATGTGATGTTTTTATGATGCAAAGCACTTTGAACTGCCTTTTTGCTGAAAATAAGCTGCACAAATACACATGCCTTTTTCCTACTTAAAAAAAGGAGGACACAGCAAACCAAGGAAAACAGTCATGCACCATACAAAGGGGCCTCTACTCACACAGTCAAGTGCTGCAGTGTCCAAGGAGTAATTGTACGTCTTGGTAATAGCCTTTTCACCGTATTTTCCCCCCAAAAAATGAAAAATCCCAAAATACACTGGCTGCTGTCCCAGAAATGGAAGCACAGTGCACTTCTGGGCCATCTTTTCTTGGGGAGTTGAGTGGAAGAAATGAGAGCAATTTAAGAATCACTCTGACCAGTATGTTTAAAAAGTAAAAGCACAAAAATTGGTATTTTTAAAAACTAGAAACTATTTCCCAGTCAAGGAGAGTAACATGTTTGGTGTTTGACCTTCCTCTGCCATATTTTGGATATAGTTTGATGGTGAGCAAGGTCAGTATGAATGAATAAAAAAAAAACAGTTACACAAAAGTGTTTTACTGTAAAGATGGTTTGCAGTGTGTTTTGTTGCAACCTGAAGTGTGGAATACACTTCAGTGGAGTTTGAAAATAAAATATGTGTATAGGTTTATGTCTGGTTGAACGATGTGTGTGCCCAGTTTATTCTTTTTTCTTTTGGGGGGGATTTTAATGTAATCCATAGGGGGGCCAGAAAATCTTTGGGAACCGATGCTGTAGGTCATCGTGTTTGTGCTATAATATATGTGGTATTATAAGCATTTTAGCTGGTTTTAGCTTTTCAGCTAATTTTACATGCTTTTTTGTTTACTCTGCATGGAGTATGTTATTGTAGGTCATCATGCTAATGCTAGCATTGGTGGCATTATAAGTATTTTAGCTAGCTTTAGCTACGTATCTGCTGAGCTCATTTTACGCTGGTAAAAAAAAATTGTTAAAGGGTTAATAGACGAGTGATGTTTTGAAACATCCTGAAGGCGGAGTTTCAGAAAGAGTAGAGCTTCTTAAAGAGACAGAGGCCCAATTTTAAGGCGTAAACTTACAAAGTCAAATTTCTTTTAAGTCATATTTGAAATTTACTATATGTTTATAACAACTTAAGGTAACATAATTACTTAATTGTGCTATAAAATGGCACTATGTGGCTGGAGGATGTAAAATACCGCCCATTTAATATCCGATAGAGAATAAGGAGTGTCTGGTTTGGCAGTGAACAAATCCAAGTCCACACACTGTTACTAGGTACTGTATATTTGCAGTAATAAAAAAGTAAATAACTTTCATTTGAAGCCATTGAAATCTTTGCTGCAATGAGAAATGATCACATTACTCTGAAATGTTTGCAGCTGTGAGCTGTGTTCCTCCCGTAGTCTAAGACGGGTCCCTCTTGTTGAGAATAACGCAGGGGGAAACTCGGCGCGGCCCCGCCTGATAACGCCCGAGCAGAAAATCACCGGCGTGCGCCGCGCTTACGTGACCACTGTGAATTCTCAAATCAAAACCCTCGAACCGACCGAAGACAGACTGAAGTAATGAGGAAAAGAAGCAATCATCAATCAAAGTCAGACTCGCACGAGCCAAAAAAAAAATATGAGTCACGATCCCGGGCTCCTGCGAGCGGCGAGGTAGCCGTCTCATCTCCACGGTGATTATCTGGACGAGATGCGGGGCAATTCATAGGCGGACATGATTGTTTTTGGATTATGGAGAGAGAGAGAGCAGGGGAGGGGGGAGGGGGAGGCACCGAGACAATTACCTTTATTAGCTGGAGAGCCACATCTTGTGGGTACTGAGTGATGACTTAGTATGGGATTCGCCAAGTGATAGTCGTCGGCTGTAAATGAGTTATGGGAGTGCCGTGAACCCAAAGATAATTACACAATGTGCCATGAAAGCGCAAGTTAGAGCTTTAGGAAATGACAGATAAAACCTACCATGAGTAAAGATATTTACTTGGCCTCCCTTACTGCCTAAATTTTAGTTGCAAAAATCAAAATAATTCATTTGAATATTTGCTGTCAAGCAGAGATTGTTACTGTCAACATAACACAAATGGCAGACATAGATAGTGTAACTCGTGCTCTCGATGATGGAAATGTAATGTTTGCCACTGGTTTGCAATTCTCAATTATTGACTTCATATTTTTATGCACTTCCTATTCTTTTTTTTAATGACGTAAAGCACTTTGAACTGCAGTGTTGCTGAAATGTACGATACAAATAAACTTGATTGACTGGACTTGATAAATAGATGAATTTCATATTTAAATGGGTGAAATTATGCATAATTATGCATAACACTAACCACTGGGTGTTTTTGCTCAAGTCTATCAATATTTAAACAGTGATTCTCCAATTTATTAGCCGCCTGTCAGGTGAAAACTATGTTTAATTTATCGTTTTGGGATTTTATGGGAGAAATCAGCACAAAATCAGAATGGGAAAGTTGTTTTAAAATATTTTTAACAAGTTAAAAGCTAAAAGTGTGTTCTGCATTTTCAATTTGTTCTCACTACTTTAGAACCCCTTCAATAAAATCCAGTGAAACCAGTGGTCTAATTAGCAACAGGAGTCCAGAGCGTGTAATTAGCATCGTGACGACCATGAATCAAGGTTGGGTTTTTTATCATATTCCCGGCTTTCAGCATTTCACTGATAAACACGGATTTTAAAAGACAAAGTAGGGCTGTGTAGATACCACAGCATCAGTCGGCCCGCGTAATCTCAACCCCTGCAGGCGACAGCAACAAAATAAAGCTGGAGCAAAATGGGTGAAAACAGAGACGGCTGACACCACACAAAGGTAGGTCTAGGTAATATGACCATTACATTGTAAATTTATACATTGCATTTATACATTTAAAATTTTTGTTTTTCAAAACTGGTGTTATGCAATATTTAAAAAGTTCTAGAAAACTGAGTAGTGGGTTTGTTCATTTTCCTATTAATATTTAATGAAATACTTTATCTAAAGAAAAAATTTGTAAAAGCATTTTTACAAAATTGTGTAAATCTACACCATCATAAAGCCTTTGCACTAAAACTAGGATGCTTCTAAAGTTCTTAGTGACCCAATACTTTGACTGGTTTATTTACATGGTGATGAATATTTACAGAAAAACTAACACAAATTGCAAATTTAGCCGGTCTCAGACACAAAGACACATTAAAGTTGATACATATAGTTATAAATAAATTTGTGTGGTTCTGCGCCCTAAGGAAAGCCACAGGCGAAGGCAGATGGCGGGAGCAAACAAGGGTTAGAGACAGATGTGACGGTGTGTGTAGGTTTGTGTGTGTGTGTGCGTGTGTGGGTGTGTGTGTGTGTGTGGAGCAGAGTGGGGAAAGCAGACATCCTCATAAATAATGGGCAACAGAACCACAGAAGAGGCCGGTAATTAGGAAGGTAAGAATCAGAGAAAGACAAAAGTGACTCTCGAGACAAAAATAGACACAGAAGAAAAGTGTGAAGCCGCTCAGAGAACAATAGTACACATCACACTTTAAAAAAAGAGAGGCAGTGTTATGATCTTGGAATATACTTGGGTTTCCACCACCTATTCTCACCCAACTAGAAATTACTTCTTTTGACCTAATAGCTTTAAAACGTAAAATCAAATTCTTGCAGAAAGGTAAATAAAACAGATAAAAGTGTGAGGTTTTTTGGTGGTATCGAAATAGGTGTATTTTGCAAAACAGCTACGGAAACTCAAGTCACCTGATCTACAACCGGATGTTACTACTGGCAAAAACGACAAAGAAGACAACAGGAAGTAGTGGGAGGAGGATTTTTTATTATTTTTTTTCCATCGACAATGTGCAGCTGGCTCCATCAGAGCTCTCACACAGTCTTGAAATATTACTTTGTCTCCCATTTATGACTTTCAGGATCTTATTGTGCTGAACTGAGACAGTAATTGGGAATAATTTATTTTTACTGTTTGTTTCTTAGCTAGTGGAATAAAAAAGTGACATACATGACTTTTTCCTAACAGTGTCTATTGACCCTGTTATAGATAAAGAAAAACAACCACCACGGCAGTAACCTAATAATTTTAAGAAGGTAACCGATCTCCTTTGAGAATCTATTTCCCGGCTGCATTCGGGTTTTGGTCGCAGTAACTTGACCCTCCAGGCAACACATTCATCACCGCAGATCCTCCGAGCAGCTGCTGCTCCGCTGCCAGCTTAGAAACGGCAAATTTCTTGTAAAAGTTTGACACAGACTGCAGCTGGGTATGCGGCTAATGTATTATCTCTGAGAATGCATTCTTTGTTTGGTGTTACTCACTCTGCCGCTCAAAAGAAATTCACACCACTGAAACTTTTGTTTTGTTTAGTTTGTTTTAGCTTCTTCAAGTTAAAACCACAAGGATCTTATCTGACGGACCAACACAAAGTGGAGCACCTTGGCAGAAACTGGAGGGAAAATAAGATAGGTGAGACGATATGGTTTTAAAAGTTTCCATAACAATAAAAATAAAAATAAATCTGAAATATGTGATGACTCAGCACCTTGCTGGATTGATGTTTTGTGAACCAGCCTTTCAGTAAAACTACATCTGCAAATTCTTTGGTTATGCGTCGCTACGAGCCTCATATCTAGTGACTAGGGCTGAAATGATTAATTAATCGGCAGGAATCACTTATTGCAATAATCGTCAACTAAGTTACTAATCGATTAATCGCTAACTGAAATATTCAAGAAAAGACAATTTTCTGAAAAATATACTCAGTGCAGTAATTAAGCCAAAACTTTGCAAAAATATATAGCTATGTTTTCCATTTAAGATATATATATTAAAAAACATTCATCAGTAAATATGTTTCACCCGAAACTCCTCAACTTTAGCTTCACCGCTTTCAAATTCACTGAAGGAATGATGAAGGCGGGGCCTAGGTCCACACAGGCAATTTTGTTAATGTAACAAAATGTAATTTCACTGTCTAAAAACTTAATAATAAAAAAATGTTTTTTTGATTTGACTAGTTCCGAAATCGGAATTACAGTTTGAACAAAAGTAATGAAATTAGCTGTAACAAATAAAAGTATTTCTTTCAAATTTGGTTCAAAGAAACATTTTTTGAGTGTAGATCAGTGTCTATATATTTATATATTAGACACTGATCATTTTAAGAATGATCTGTGAATTGAAAAATGCTTTGGTTACATTTACTTTATAAGAAATGACTGCAGTTGATCCAACTTAAAAATAAAATTGAGTTAATTTGTTATAAGGAATCAAGTTATGTTTATCCAGGTAAATATGTCAGGTTTATAAATTGTCATACGTAAATAAATTAAGTCAATCGATAACCAATTAACACTTTTTTTAAAGTTGGAACTCCATTTTCTTTTTTTCAGTGTATATTGGATTATTTTTTTCTCTTTATTGAATGAATGTATTTAAATTGAAGGGTGGGAATTGTACATTCGTGAGATTGAGATAATGTTACAACAATACAAAAATAATTAAAGTCTTTTTGCATTTTTAGCAGGAAGTTCAATAATTTTCACCTTTTCCTGGACTTGCATGAAAATCCCACACTGCATCCACCCTGACGACATAACAGACTTTCCGTCATCCAGTTTTAAAAACACAGATTCTAGTTGATTATAAAGAGCTTTACAGCAGATCACACATTGAGGTGTTTTTTCTATGAAATCTTTTTTTTTTTGTCTGCAGAATGTGACGCCACCTGAGGACAGCGCTAGAGGTGATCTGACAAGTTAATTCATAATCTTGACAGGATTAAACCAGTAAAGTCCAAGTACAGGAAAAAAGAAAAGTCATTTAAGCGTTAAAAGCCCAACCCAGAATATCAGAGATGGAATCTGAAAGAAAATTAAGCAGGAAAAAAAATCCAAACCTACACAAACAGTAAGAGTTATTCCAGCAGGACCTTTATCCTTCACTCTGGCTCCAAAGTCTAGTTTCATGACGAGTAATCTACTTGCAAATCATTTGAATTCGTGCTCCGGCATCTGGTGTTGCCCAGAGGGGACACAGTCACAGGGAATGCTGTTACAAATGAGAGGGAAGTGGCATAATTTTCCCCACAAAATGGTTTTACAAGGACCAGAAAAACCAATAAATGGGAGCTAGCTGGGGAGATTATAGTAATATTCGTTGTGCGTGGGGACAGGAAATCGAGAACAGGAAGCAGAGAAGAGGCGTCCGCTTAAAATACATGAACCATGTAACAGGTATGGTGTTTAAAGGGACAGTATTTGGGTTTTCTAGACACAGAGTGACATTTTACAGCACAATCAAGTAACTATGTTACCTTCACTGCTGATTATTCAAATATCACTTAAAAGGAATTTTAGTTACTGATTTAACACCTTGAAATTGGGTCTCTGTCTCTTTAAGAAACTCCTGGTCTTACTGAAACTCCACCTTCAGGAAATCATCACAACATGGCTGCTCTATTAACTCTTTAACAAAGTTTTTACCAGTGATTCACTAAGAAGTAGACTGTTGAATGAGTTCAGCTGATGCGCAGTTCCACCAGTTCCAAACTTAAACTTTATGAAGTTAAAGTTAACTTAATAGAGCTTAACTTAATAAAGTTTGGTAATTGCTGCTGGCTAGTCTGAAGGAGCTGAATGGGAGTGTTGCTCTCTGAGACCGAAGCTCTGAGGCGGAGCTTCAGCCCTGAAGGCGGGGCTAGGTCCACACAGGCAATTTGCACAGATGAATGGTTGCCATGGAGATTAAAAGTTTCCTCAAACATACATAGAAGAATGAAAGCAACACTCCAGGTATGTTTTAGATGCGGGAATAACATAGTGCAATGTAAAGCTCAAAAAAATCAAAATTACACCACACTGCCCCTTTAAACAGTCAAACCACATTGAAATGTTTGCCGAAAAGAATTGAAATGAAGCATATAGTAGCCTGCGTCTTTCTTTCTTCCTTTGTTTCACCCCATTATTGCTGCCTCCAAATGGCCCCTCATCTCCTCATGAGCCTCGCCATCATATTTCCGAGGCCTTAATAGGTTCACAGCAGTGCATTTTATGGCCTCTTTCTGGGCTGCTTTTCTAATGACGCCGCTGTCAAACACGGTGACTCACAATCTGAAGGATTCTCTCTCCCTCGCCACTTTTGCTCTGGACAACTCTCTGCATAATTGTCTCCCAGCACAACAGCTGCGCGTGAACATTTTGGAGGGGAGGATAAAAAACAAGAAAAGAAATCCTGCTTTCAAATCAATAAATAGTTTGATAAGGAAAAAAAATCTGTTATATGCTCCAATAAAAGAGCTTCTGACTGCTGTAATAAAACAACATACCACCATAGCCCATAGGGATGTAATGACTGTGGTTCTGTTTAAGTGTTTTATGTCACTACTTGGTTCTAAGTTTTGAATGATTGTTGATGAAAGTTATTTAAATTGTTTTCTACCTGAAAAAAAAAAACCCATTACCATTTGGGTGAGGTAAAAAAGATAATCTTCATTAAACCTCTATATGTGACCTTAAAATGGTTCTATGATTGTTTATTTCTCTATATTTTATTAGTCTTAGATGTGACCAGATTTGTGTTTTTTTACTTTTTTGTTTGTATGACTAAATAAGGCTTTGGAAGAAAATGTTCAGCACTTAATGCCTGCATGGTGTGAAAATGAAAGAAGTTTGAGTTTAACTGATTTTTTTTCCTGACTCACCTGTAATTCAGTCGGAGATAAAACCTTGAGAAAGTTACAATCAAATGAAGAAGTTTTTTTTGGAAAATTCTCCAAAATGTTTCTATGCATATTCAGAAAAGTAATCTCATTTCTATTAAGATGTGCTCTGTAGACTGTCTAAATCGAGAGTACCGAAAGGCTTTTGGTGTTAATTCAAATGGTCTTAAGTTCAAGTTAGTTATGAGAAATCAAACATAAGCGTCCAGATTTCCAAAGCTTCGAATTGGCTTTTTTCATGCTTGAAATGCCATCAGTCTCATAAAATATGTTAATATTTAAACACAAAAGACCTTGACGGAGTTATCCACGCAGTTATTACCTCTCAGTTGGATTATTGTAATGCCTTGTATGTTGTTGTAGATAAAAATCGCCTCTGCATCGCCTACAAACTGTTAAAAACGTAGCAGCTCCTATTATAACAGGTACTAAAACAAACAAAAGGAACAGAGAACACATATCTCCGGTTCTGGCTTTTTGTTGGCATTTGATTGAAACAGAATTATAGTTTCTTTTGTAATGACAGTTATGGAATATGTTTGTATTTTTTGCTTTAACCTTACTTTTGTATGTATACAACAGCCAAAACACTGAGTTCCTTTAAATCAAGAGTTTAAATCCACTTGTTCAGAGTTGCTTTTAAAGCATAACAAGTGAAACATTGGCCAACATGTTCGACGTGTATTGGTGTTCTTGAAGATGGCACTCGTCAACATGTAGCGTCTGCTACCGGTTTGTCAGTTGTTGGCTGTATGTTGTTTTTATGCTGTAAAGCACTTTGAACTGCCTTGTTCCTGAAATGTGCTCTAAAAAATAAACTTGACTGATTTGAGTAGTGTTGTCATCTTACTGTATTTCATTGAATTGCTCATCACTTTGGTCAACATCTGTTTTTATGAGCTATGAACGCAAACTGAATTGACATTGCAGTGATTCCATCAAGTCAGAGGACGTTCACTTATGACTTTGAACAAGCAACTGGTCCCGCATCTAAATCAGTGATTGGGAAACATTCACATAGCCACATATTAAAATAAAACGAAAGAAAAATGAACCTCTGAGTCATGACTTCAGCAAAGGCTTGCATGCGAATGACTGGAATACCTGCACTGTGGTGGAGGATCGCTGGGCAGCAGGGAGAACAAGTAAAATGACGCCTGGGGTTCAAGTCGCATGTGTCACTATGTCTCTTGCCCTCCTATCGTGGCGCTGGTCTCTGAAGTGTCATCCTATCAGACTGTGCAATGCACTGAGGACTTCATTAAAATCTATTGCTGCCCCTCTTCTCTCTTCTTATGCTCTTCTTTTCCAATCCGTAGCTTTTTCACTACCATATGTTTCCCTCTAGTCCACACACTGCAAGGATATGAATAAATTGTGTGAACAGGCTGTTATTTGTTGCGTATTTGGCATTTTTGAACTATCGTTTCTTTAATCTTCATGACCAGTTCGAATGTGGCTGGACTTTGGCTGATCTGGAAAACGTTTGTTAGTGTGAAAGTAATTGTGGTGCTGCTACATTATTAACCATCTATTTTCCTTGCCATCCTACCAAAATGCTCCCATCTTGGACTTTGCAACAATACACCGCATTTTCTTATAAAAGAGGTTCAAGCCGTGCCATTAAAAAAGAAAGACAACATGTATTTTAATTAGTGAGAATTAAAATGAAAGAATGCAGATGTTTCGCAGTGAATATCCACCACAAACGGCTCTGTGGTGCTTGGGCGCAATTTGGAGGTGTTGTCACATCAGCTAATTTTCCTGCAACAGCACACTTCCAATGCAACATGAAAATGCCTCTGATCATGACACTATATATTGCACGAATTGTTTGTCGAACCCGTTTGATGAGATCCTTTTGGTTGTAGCAGGAGCAGCACTGGGCCATATTAGGCGTATTAGCCGCAGAACGAAGCGCGTTGCTACAACTTAACTGGGGAGTGGCTGATTCAGTGGGCGAGAGAATATGTTGAGGCCACGAGGCTAGCATAGTCCGTCCCGTTTGAAATTCTTTACATGCTCTACCTGCAGAGATTTTTTACCTGTTTAAAAGATTCCGAAAATTCTGACGCATGTAATGAGAAACTGATGGCAACCTCGAAAAGCTCAGTAAGATCTTGAAAATACAATCCATGGTGGATTTTTAATGTCAGTGTGCAACAGTCCTATCTTAAAGGCTTAGTTTACACAAGTTATGAAAATGTATTGGAAATGTACCAAATGGTGGAAAAATGTTTGATGCCGTAGCACAACCGACTGTGACACAAAACTCAAAGGCTACTGGCAGAGCCAGAGCTGGTTGTATAGTTGCAGCTAATCTGATTAGCGACCGATCAATGGGACACAGGTGTGGCTTGGCTGAATAAAACGTCTCTATATTTAACTAAAGTTTGATAAGACAAAGCAAAATTTGACTGATATGATTTAATTTTTTTTTTACACCGAGTTGTCTCTAAAATCGCTAAGGTTAGCTAAAATGTCCGGTGGGCCTAGCTGTCAGCTTCCACCAGTCTGAGGAGTTTTCCAGTAAACTATCCATCCATCCATCCATCCATCTTCTTCCGCTTATCCGAGGTCGGGTCGCGGGGGTAGCAGCTTCAGAAGGGAGGCCCAGACTTCCCTCTCCCCAGCCACTTCTTCTAGCTCCTCCGGGGGAATCCCGAGGCGTTCCCAGGCCAGCCGAGAGACATAGTCCCTCCAGCGTGTCCTGGGTCTTCCCCGGGGCCTCCTCCCGGTGGGACGTGCCCGGAACACCTCACCAGGGAGGCGTCTAGGAGGCATCCTGACCAGATGCCCGAGCCACCTCAACTGGCTCCTCTCGATGTGAAGGAGCAGCGGCTCTACTCTGAGTCCCTCCCGGATGACTGAGCTTCTCACCCTATCTCTAAGGGAGAGCCCAGCCACCCTACGGAGAAAACCCATTTCGGCCGCTTGTATCCGCGATCTCGTTCTTTCGGTCATGACCCAAAGCTCATGACCATAGATGAGGGTGGGAACGTAGATCGACCGGTAAATCGAGAGCTTCGCTTTTTGGCTCAGCTCTCTCTTCACCACGACGGACCGGTACAGCGCCCGCTTGACAGCAGACGCTGCGCCAATCCGCCTGTCGATCTCCCGCTCCCTTCTTCCCCCATTCGTGAACAAGATCCCGAGATACTTAAACTCCTCCACTTGGGGCAGGACACCCCCCCTGACCCGGAGAAGGCACTCTACCCTTTTCCGGCTCAAGACCATGGCCTCGGATTTGGAGGCACTGATCCTCATCCCGGCCGCGTCACACTCGGCTGCGAACCGCTCCAGCGAGAGCTGCAGATCACGATCTGATGAAGCCAAAAGGACCACATCGTCTGCAAAAAGCAGAGATGAGATCCTAAGGCCACCAAATCGGATCCCCTCAACACCTTGGCTGCGCCTAGAAACTCTGTCCATGAAAGTGATGAACAGAATCGGTGACAAAGGGCAGCCCTGGCGGAGTCCAACTCTCACCGGAAACGAGCCCGACTTACTGCCGGCAATGCGGACCAGACTCTGACACCGGTCATACAGGGACCTGACAGCCCGTATCAAAGGGCCCGGTACCCCATACTCCCGGAGAACCCCCCACAGGGCTCCCCGAGGGACACGGTCGAACGCCTTCTCCAGGTCCACAAAACACATGTAGACTGGTTGGGCGAACTCCCATGCACCCTCCAGGACCCTGCCGAGGGTGTAGAGCTGGTCCAGCGTTCCACGACCAGGACGAAAACCACACTGCTCTTCCTGAATCCGAGGTTCGACTATCCGACGGACCCTCCTCTCCAGGACCCCTGAATAGACCTTGCCAGGGAGGCTTAAGAGTGTGACCCCTCTATAATTGGAGCACACCCTCCGGTCCCCCTTTTTGAACAGGGGGACCACCACCCCAGTCTGCCAATCCAGGGGAACTGCCCCCGATGTCCATGCGACATTGCAGAGTCGCGTCAACCAACACAACCCTACAACATCCAGAGCCTTAAGAAACTCCGGGCGGATCTCATCCACCCCCGGGGCCCTGCCACCGAGGAGCTTTTTAACCACCTCGGCGACCTCGTCCCCAGAGATTGGAGAGCCTAACCCAGAGTCCCCAGGCTCCGCTTCCTCAGTGGAAGGCATGTTGGTGGGATTGAGGAGGTCTTCGAAGTACTCTGCCCACCGGCCCACAACGTCCCGAGTAGAGGTCAGCAGCACACCATCCCCACTATAAACAGTGTTGGTGCTGCACCGCTTCCCCCCCCTGAGACGCCGGATGGTGGACCAGAATCGCCTCGAAGCCGTACGGAAGTCTTTCTCCATGGCCTCTCCAAACTCCTCCCACGCCCGGGTTTTTGCCTCAGCAACCGCCCGAGCCGCATGCCGCTTCGCCCGCCGGTACCCATCAGCTGCTTCCGGAGTCCCACAGGCCAAAAAGGCCCGATAGGACTCCTTCTTCAGCCTGACGGCATCCCTCACCGAAGGTGTCCACCAGCGGGTTCGAGGGTTGCCGCCGCGACAGGCACCGACAACCTTGCGGCCACAGCTCCGATCGGCCGCCTCGACAATGGAGGCACGGAACACGGTCCACTCAGACTCCATGTCCCCCACCTCCCCCGGGACGTGTTCGAAGTTTTGCCGGAGATGGGAGTTAAAGCTCCGTCTCACAGGGGATTCCGCCAGACGTTCCCAGCAGACCCTCACAACACGTTTGGGCCTGCCAGGTCTGACCGGCTTTCGCCCCCACCACCGGAGCCAACTCACCACCAGGTAGTGGTCAGTGGACAGCTCCGCACCTCTCTTCACCCGAGTGTCCAAGACATACGGCCGCAGATCCGATGAAACGATGACAAAGTCGATCATCGAACTGCGGCCTAGGGTGTCCTGGTGCCAAGTGCACATATGGACACCCTTATGCTTGAACATGGTGTTTGTTATGGACAATCCATGGCGAGCACAGAAGTCCAGCAACAGAACACCGCTCGAGTTCAGGTCGGGCGGGCCGTTCCTCCCAACCACGCCCCTCCAGGTCTCACTGTCATTGCCCACGTGAGCGTTGAAGTCCCCCAGCAGAACAAGGGAGTCCCCAGGAGGAGCACTCTCCAGTACCCCCTCTAAGGACTCCAAAAAGGGTGGGTAATCTGAACTGTCGTTCGGCCCGTAAGCACAAACGACAGTCAGAACCCGTCCCCCCACCCGTAGGCGGAGGGATGCTACCCTCTCGTTCACCGGGGTAAACCCCAACGTACAGGCGCCGAGATGGGGAGCAACAAGTATGCCCACTCCTGCCCGACGCCTCTCACCTTGGGCAACTCCAGAGTGGAAGTATGTCCAGCCCCTCTCAAGGAGACTGGTTCCAGAACCAGAGCCGTGCGTCGAGGTGAGACCGACTATTTCTAGCCGGAACCTCTCGACCTCACGCACTAGCTCCGGCTCCTTCCCCACCAGAGAGGTGACATTCCACGTCCCAAGAGCCAGTTTCTGCAACCGAGGATCGGACCGCCAGGGTCCCCTCCCTCTGCTGCCACCCATCCCACACTGCACCCGACCCCTTTGGCCCCTCCCACGGGTGGTGGGCCCATGGGAGGGGGGGCCCATGTTTCCTCTTCGGGCTGAGCCCGGCCGGGCTCCATGGGTAAAAGCCCGGCCACCAGACGCTCGCCATCGTGCCCCCCCTCCAGGCCTGGCTCCAGAGTGGGGCCCCGGTGACCCGCGTCCGGGCGAGGGAACACCAAGTCCAAAGTTTTCCTTCATCATTGGGGTCTTTGGGCTGCTCTTTGTCTGGTCCCTCACCTAGGACCTGTCTGCCTTGGGTGACCCTACCAGGGGCATGAAGCCCCAGACAGCATAGCTCCTAGGATCATTGGGACACTCAAACCCCTCCACCACGATAAGGTGGCAGCCCATGGAGGAGTTCCAGTAAACTAATTAGTAATAAAACCCTTACATAACCACACTTTAAAATATCCCTGCTAGCATGCTTTAGCATGGTTCTGTAACTCTAAATTAAAACAAAACACAGCTGGTGCAAAATTCCAGGTTGTTATTCACACCTAATTACACATTCCTGAAAACCTAGCTAGCATGTCAGCTTAGCGACAAGGTGCGCTACACACACACATTTAAACACTTGCTTTCTGACATCAACCTTTGCTATGATTTCTTAAAAAACATGGAATCAACTAGCTGAGGATTCACGTGATGTATTTCACTAAGCAGAGCTTGCTATTTCTCACTCACTGCCAGATCAGATCCAGCTGTAGGTTTTGCTAATAGATCAGCTTATAGGTGTGACACTGAGTTTTCCAGTAAAATATGACTATTTCCAAAGTTTATCTCTGTGTTAGATAGCTGACAAAACTTTATCTTACCACGCAAGATGCAAGAAATGTCTGGCTCTGGAACGTAACTATCCAAATTTCATATTTTATAGCTTACACACACACACACACACATATATATATATATATATACACACACACACACACTATAGTTGCAAGCCAGACATCTTTTTCAGCCGTCTCCATCTTCTCATTTCCCCGCAGTCACTATACAATCGAGATCATTACAAATGCAGAGGGACCTATTAAAATGATACTGCAAAGAAAAGTGAATGGCCTCCCTGTAATAGAGCGCTCGGAGGAGTTCTCTACATTGTGCTCTTTCCATTTCAACAAAACATGAATCAGAATGGCCTTAAAGCAAAATAAACATGAGTGATTTTGAAAAATATGACACAATTTTGAGCAAAAGGCTGACTGCTCTAAAATGACTCTGCAAACTAGATTGATTTTGATGATGTGACGTTTATTTTAAAGGACGGGGAAAAAAAGGATTTCTAGAAAAAAATTGAATTGAATAGCCTCGGTTACTTATTTTGATGAATACATTTTGTAAGTTTTATTTTGCCATCCTGCTGGCCTGTGGGTGTTTGCTCAGCTCAGCTCTGACTGTCACAAAGATAGATATCCGCTGCCGGGACTTTCTGAAGATCCAGGTTGCATTTCATGGCTTTTGTTCGAACCTCTCCCCCCCCTTTTATAATCTCTATAAAACTGTGGGATTGTGTGACGTTATCTTTAACTGCAGATGGAGCAGAAATCTATGGGGAAAACTAAACTAGCAAGCCCACTCTTTTTAAATTTAGATCTTTATATAAACTCACAATCAACGCATCAAAGGAGGAATAGTTTTACTTTTCACTAAGCACACTAATCTCAGTAAATTTTACTCCGACAGCATCCATGAATTTGATTAGGCTGCTCTTTATTAAAAAAAGTAAATCCCACACAAAATAAACAGAATACATCTCTAGCTTGCAATGTGTAACTTAATTAAGTAATAAAAATATTGATCCATTATTGAAACAGGTGCACTAAGTTCCGGTTTTTGTCATTTTATCTCTCTTTCAAAAGCAATGTTCAAACTCTTTCTCTTCATTTCTCTTAAAGGTGCAAGTCTTCAGATCACAAACAAAAACAAAAAATATATAAAAACCATCAGAGCTGTCTGTCAGTGTTTTGTATCTAAATGCAGGCTGGAGGCAGACAAACAGGAACGACTGATCCAGTTTAAACACGACAACAAAATAGATGCACTGTATATACCAGTAAAGCCCGTTGATACATTCTATACATGCAGGAAACTCTTTGATCCACCACCAAACCAGTTAATGTCTAATTTTTCCATTGCTTAAAGAATACTTAAACATGTATTGTCTTGGCTATAATTAAATCAATAACTGATGAGTTTTACAGTTCTGACCTTAAAATCCTATGCATAGTCAACCATGAACCAATGTGAGTTAGAAACAAAATGGCTTTCCATTAAAACAGAAACATCTTCCTTCGTACCCAAGACAATTGTGACATTGTCATGTTTTACAGCTTTACTCAGAATGGCACGATGTGACGTTAAATCAATCGTAAATATAATCATACGCATGACCACATTTTAACAGCACAGTGAAATTTTAGATTTGATTGATGGTTTAAACCACAGGTGTCAAACTCCAGTCCTCGGGGGCCGCTGCCCTGCAGTTTTTAGATGTGCCACAGATACAAAACACTGGAATGAAATGGCTTAATGACCTCCTCCTTGTGTAGATCAGTTCTCCAGAGCCTTAATGACCTAATTATTCTATTCAGGTGTGGTGCAGCAGAGGCACATCTAAAAGTTGCAGGACTGCAGCCCTTGAGGACTGGAGTTTGAGACCCCTGATTTAAACTGTTTTCTGCCATAGCTTGATTGTCAAGTTTTGTGAACAGGCTTGTTAATTCTACATATTTAACACGACAAAAAAAAAAAAAGAACGCTATTTAGATATGCTAAACATGAATTAATCGTCTCCTCAGGTGTTGATCATAACTGCGAATTGTGGATTCTGGCGTGTGTTGAGATATCAGTAGTTTCCGATCAAGAATCAAGTGGGATAAGCGGATGATGCAACACGGCTGACATTTCTGCAAGTTTCCCTCTGATTCGGATGCTCTGAATGCTGATGAGACCCGCAGCCCTCATCCGAAGGCTTGTCTGCTTCTCTTCCATGAGTCCCCAGTTGCTCCTTATTTTCTGCTTTGAGGAGAGCAGCCAGGAAAAAAAACAACAAAAAAAACACTGAAGAGTTGATTACTCGAAACGCGTGTTCATTATTTTTTGTTTTACATGTTGCGCCGTGCCAGTGTCCTCCCACCGGTTCTCTGCCGACTCTCGCTCTGGGCCCATCAGTCTCCCCTCCCGTCGTAAACCAGAGACTTCTTATCCGTCCCCGTCGATTACCCTTAAGCTGTTGTCAGTTTGGAAAGACTGCATCTCGTCAACGGTGAGTCGCACAGTCGTTCTGTTTGCTTAGTTTCTTTAAAACTCAAAAAGTTGGTCGCTTTCTATTGCCAAAATGTTCTTAAGATTGATGGTTGCACTTAGCTTCAGTTCGGTTTGAAAAGTCATTTATTTAGACGAGTCAAATGTGGCCCAGTGAAGTTGTTTTCCTGGAGTATTTTTTCTAACTAAAACTTATGATTTCATATTTCAGATATTCCTAAAAAAAAAAAAAAAGTGAATTTATATGATCCAATACCTCTTAGATTATTTACAAAATTCCAATTTATGCTTTACAACCCCAAGGTTCTATCAAAATGATCCTGATGCATTTCTTATGCAATTCATTGGGAACATTTGTTTCTAATTAACTGTGTTTGGCACCAATAAACACACACATACATACAAGATAGATATGGTTCTATTTCTTTTCAAGTATTAAAAAAAATTCAGGGTTTTAAAATGTCAGTTTTATGTGCTTCAATGCATATTGTGTCATTTTATAGCACAATCAAGAATCTGTTGCCTTCATTTGTTATAAAAATGCTACATGTATGTCAAATGTGACGTAAAAGAAATTTGACTTTCTAAATGAACGCATTTAGAAACTCCTGCCCAGGTCCATTCAGGTGTTCGGCACAACTGACTGGTTGCCACGGGAGAGTAAAAGATTTTATATAAATTACATTTAAACAATAAAATGTACATTTGCTAACTTTACCAAGACTTGGTTATAATGTACAAACTACATTATAACCAAAATGGACAAGAACTCTGTTGTTCCTGGACAAAGATCAACTAAAAGGTAGTTAAAAATGATGGTAGTGTGCATTGCTATGTCTGCCAGTACTCGGATATATTCTTTAGCTTGGTTTGCGGAAAGAGAAGTAGTGTGTTTGTGTATTTTGCTGATACCATTTTGAATGTAAAACTCAGAAAAATTAGGCGACATTAACTAATATCAAAGATCCAAGTAGATACATTAATTTTGTTTTAGGCTTTCTGAATGCACAAACCCTTTAAAAATCGCTCCAAAAATTGATGAATAATCACAGATGCCTTTCAAACTAATTAGATTTCGTTATCTATTTCTTCTGGCAGAGGAATGAAACTCCATATCAGCACCAGCTTGTGTTTTTAATGTTTACTGGAGTGGACACGCCGAAGTCCAGCTATTACTTCTTATCTGAACTCCTCTGGAAAAAGGCTTTTAGAAAACAAGTACAGTCAGAGGGTGGAAAGTACATATTTGAGTCTGTTTTTGCTTCCTCCTGAAACTGAAACATGGAGAAGATGGATGTCTGGGTAATGTGGCACTCCAAGGTTCAGCTGGTAATTACCCTGCAGAAATAGGATCAGTGCAGACTGTAGCAGCCTCTTGCTTATTATTTGTTAAAAGGAAAAGCATCAGGGGATAAACAGTTGACACCAACGGGGCGTTCTGGAGAAAACCATCCAACATTTAGGTACACCACCTTAATTGGTGATATTTTAAAACATGTAAGTGGTAGAACTAAGTAAGTAAAGTAAGTAATTTTCATTTGTAGCACCATCCACAGACGTATAGATCACAAAGTGCTTCACAAAGGCAAAACAAAACGAACAAAAAAGCAAAGCAAAAGTCTATTTGCTATATCTATACATATGAGCAAGTGTAGGTTTGTGGCATTGCATCCAGGTCATGAGACGATAATACTGGCTTTACCAGAAATCAATTAATTTAAATATTTAAATTATAATAATTATAAATTATTATAAAGTATAGATGTTATTTTGTAAGTAGGACAAATGTATGTTTTTGAAGAATCAGTTTTCAGAGAGAAATGAGCGGAGCATTTCAGTCCAGGTTTGACTAATCTTTACATCGGTATTTAGGGTCACGTCGCCGCATGAAATATAAGAGATTTTACTGTTGTTTAAAGCTCCAGTGATTTAAAGTGATATAAGATATTGCTAAATTTAAATATTTCATAACCCAACTGCTTACAAAATGCTTAATCCGCAGCTGCAGAGGAAAGTCACACATAAAGATCAGTAGGTGGTAATCTGAGAGTGATGAATTCTGCTATTTGCTTTTTTTTTTCCCCTCCAAAAACTGTTTTAAGGCAAAGCATCCACTGCCTTGTTGAACACATTCTGAAATCAAATTATATCAATTCTTTCTGTCTAAGCGTAGAGTGTTTTTTGCATCTTTGAAAATTCTGCATTGTTTTTTTCCCTCTTTCTGCAGGTTTAGAGGCAGACTTCAATCGTGTTCACTTTTGTTCCCTCGATTCTTCTCTCCTCTACATCCATCTCCTTTCCTTTGAAACCTGTTCCCCACGTTTCTCCCTGTCGTTTCTCCTGCGTCCATTACGTCTGAAATAAACCCCAAGAAATTTTGAATAAAGTTATACACAAATGTCAAGTAGAGCATCATGAGAATGCTGTAATCTTTAGGCCTCACCTTGAGACTCAGGCAGCCAGACAGGACATGCTAAAAAAAAACATACATAAAATCTACACTTTAATTAAATAATTAAGTAGACTAAAAGAGTGATAGGGTCACTGTATAGTGACAGAATAACAACATTATTCTGCTCCTTTGCAGATTGCAATAAGTAGTTTTTCCTCGCTGGATATTCGTAACAACATAATCATCCAAAAATTGCTGGTCCATTACATCACAATATTTTTTTGTGTTTGTCTTTGTCATCTCTCCAAGATCAGAATCACTTTTAATTTGTCTCCTGTTGTCTGAATCTCCTTTGCTACACTGAACCAGAAGACGAAAACCAACATGATTTAAACCTTCTTATAAATTTTAGCAAATTTGAATTGATTTAGCGCACTAGTTGATATAGAGTCCGTCCCTGTAAGATGGAGGGCATGTTTCTCAACCGGGATAAAAAAAATGGCTTTCTCCAGCTCTGGATGTCGGTCTGTGCCTCAAACCGAGATGCTTAAGGATTCTGGTCTCTTGTTCCGGAGTGTTCTCCGGTAACCTGAACACGGCCCTGATCTGGTGTGATGAAGAACGAGCTCAGCAAAAACAAGAAACTCTTCACATGCCTGTCCGACTACATGTCATCTCTCGCCTTTGGACATTTAATATGGTCAGAGGAGAGGAAGGGATGAAAAATCTGCTACAAACGGTTGAAATGACGTTCATCGAAAGAAACTGAACTCAAGCTAGGGAAACAAACCTCCATCATACGGAGGAAACTCAAAACATGGCTTCTGTTTCTCCACAGGCATCACCACACGACGCCTCTAGAGCCCTTTACCTTTGAATGATTTATGGACACACGAGGAGGAGACCCCAGGGCAAACCTACAACTGTCTGGGGAGAATTTATAATCCTTCAGGGAATGAATTTCGTTCTCCCAGAATGACCTTGAGAACATTGTGTGGGACCTGATCTCTTATCGACCTGGCCTCAGAAACGTTGAAGAAAATCAGAAAGATGGAGACTGGTGGCTGCGAAGGACAGCGAAAAAGTAAGTAAATATACATACCGAAGTTGACAATTGCCGCATTTACATTAAAAAATGTGCACAAAACTTTGTCGATATGTCAATAAGATATGTTTCCATTAAATAAGTGCAATTACAATCACACATGAATAAGTTTGATAAGCCTTAAAAAATAGGTCATCATCCTCCTACCACTTCCTGTCGTCTTTTCCACCAGCAGGAACATCCACTTGTTTAACATGCGACTCGTGATGCGAAAAAAGTGTTTCCATTGCAGTTTTGCAAAATACGCTTATTTCAACTCTGTCGAAAAACCACCTCATCTTTAGCACAAATACTTTTTAGCGAGTTTTTTTTACTATTATTATTATTTCCGTGTTCCCATTAAGTCAATTTATGTTTATAATTCCAATTAACGCAATTATACAGTCAGTGGAATTGGAGCTATTGATGCACATATTTTATGCGTATGGTGTTACTCTGCCCTTCCTCCTTTGACGTAAGCTTAATATGTTTTGGTTTTTTTATTCACACACTTCCATGTCACAATCATAAGGATCTCAGCAAACATATGATGAATTATCATAAAATTTGACCAGAATATCTTTGATTTTCAGAGGTTGAACATAAAATATTTAACATTTTTATTTTCCAGAACTCTCATTTATAGCACACAAGAGAAGTGACAGCTGCGAAAATGACTGTTGGGGGGGAAAAGAGGCCGAAATAATTGAGAAACTGGGAAAAAGAGTGTGAGAGATTAAGGAACATCATGAGAACAGGTGTTTGGTAAGCGCATGTGAATTGACACCGGTTAAAATGAACTACTTACAATTTTGGTTCCAGTTGGCTCTTTGGTTGGACAGTTTTGGGTGAAAAATGTTCTTGTGTGAGATTTTTACCACCTAATTCAGGCCGACATTGATCTGCCTTGAAAGTTAGTCACCCTCTCTGTCATCGCTTATTCAATTGTATAATAAGTTTGAAGCAGTCAAGCAACTGATACCTCTTTATACCAGGAAGTCCAAATAGACTCAAAAGCCATGTGGGAGATATGGGTCCAATCCATGCTATAAACGGCTCAATGAAACACATTTCTAGAATTTAATTACAAGAAATATGATGCCAGGGTGTGTAAGCAATGTTTCCCTCTTAGCAAGGGATAGGGAGCAGGCGTCGTTTTACTGACTGGCAGCCTTCCCAGAGCAATGGCTTGTTGGCCCATTTAGATCAGAGATATTGTCAGCCGTCTGAGACATTTTCTAGATTCAATAGAGTAGCTAGTTTTTTGCTTCTCTTCTTTATTTCCTGTAACTTAACTGCAAGAAAACACTAGAAGTCACAACTTGCTTTCCTCTTTTGCTTTTTGTCAGGGTCAGGTGCAAATTTGACATTAGCATTTAGTACCCTTACCAACCTTAAGACTTGATCGCAAACTCTTGCTTGGTCCAAACGCTTCATATTTTGATTGTATTTTTCACATTGATTTGCTGCATCACTCATGTCTCACATCTAGGCCTGTCGCGATAAACGATAAATCAATTAATCGTACGATAAATTAAAACTATCGACGTCATTTTAATTATCGGCATTATCGTCTCTTCCGGCCTTTTTCTCTTTCTGTTGATGACACCGAATGAAAAAAGGCTCAACTCCAGTGCTCTCCACTGACTCTCCCTTTCTCATTTTACTTAGTGTAAAGCCCAGCGCACCCGAGCTGTCGGTCGATTGTCGGCCCATTTTCAAAACCTGACAGATCACACATTACCCGACAGAAATCCTAGGTACAACGGTTGGATCGTGCCGTGTGGTGTCCAACAATGGGCACAAAATAATGGCTACAAGTTCAGTGAACTAATTTTAAAACCAGGCATTAATCAATTCTTTACTACAATCTACCTGCAATGCATGTGGCTAGTGTCAGCGTAAAGTCCTGACTGAATGAAAATCATTATAACCTATTTACGTCACGTTAACGAAGAACAGCTGAAAAGTTACCGGGTTTATCAACTGCGGTAGCAATTTCGCTCCAACTCCTCCTCTTGTCATTTCTATATTCTTTGCATGTTGAATAAACATTAATGTTGTTTCCACATATCATCTCCAATGTCCGCTGGACGTCGGGTTGCGCCGTGTCAGCTGTTTGGGATTCCCCGACGTAATTTACCCTCAGAAAGCACAGAGGAGAATCCACGCTTTCTGATTGGCTACCTGTCACATTCAACAGGCTGCGTTAACGATCCCAGTCGGAGAAAAACCCCTGATTTAGATCGGAGCAGCAACGAAGATCTACCGTAACACACCACACAATCTTAGAAAGATCAACGTTCTAAGATTGTTGTAAGGGGAAAAATAGGAGCAAAAAATCATGTAGTGTGAACTATTGCATCAGGTAGTCGATGTGCCCATCTTCTCTATTTAAATCTAATTATTACTGAAGGGCAACATAGTATACAGACTTCATAATCTGCACTCTTTTGGTTGAATGCAGTATTTATTTCCACTTTGGCTTTATGTTGTTTAGTTTTTTTTTTTCAAGTGAGTTTTTTGTTAATGGAGACTGAGAATCCATTTTATTGTTGTTTTTGGTTGTTTTGTTTATTTTGTTTATCAGCTCAAGTGTTAAGTGTTCTTTTGAAAATAAAGTGTATCTATCTTTGGCAGGAAATCACATGCATTATTACGTCATTTCCATTAAATCAGTGTAAAAAGGTCTTCAAACAATATTATCGTTTATCGCAATAATTTTTGAGACAATTAATCGCTGAGCAAAATTTGCTATCGTGACAGGCCTACTCACATCAATGACGTAAAGGTCGGATAAAATGCGACACAACTGTTCAAACTACAGACGTTTTGAAAACAATCGAGACATATCCGGATTCACACAAGGAAGTGGCACAGTTGTTTTCTCTGGGTCAAAAATTCAAAACCGGCCACAGACCTGAACCTTTAAAGCCAAATAAAGACAGTTACAAAGTTGTCCGACTGTCACCTGAAACTCATCCAGGTGTTTATCTTCAGACGCATTGACTACTGCAACAGTGTCTGCCTTAAAAACCAATCGCTGCTGCTCGCATTCTCACTAAAACCAGGAAGAATGGTGTAAGTGAAATAATCTGCCAGTAGAGTTAATACTTTTTATTCAATATTAAAGGAAAATTGACTTGCAAAAGCAGCTATATCTTGTTGAAAAGTTATTTGTAGGTCAGTTTTGTCTTATTTCCAGGGTACTAAGATATTTGCACTAAAACGTAAACCAAAACTGACGATTCCTTTCTCATAGTCTTCACGCAAGTGACATATTGATTATGTGACTTTTTCTTCAATTTTTTTTAAGACCTAATAGCATCTTTCTTAACAGAGAAGTTGTTAACACTGGGAGAAAAAAGCCTTTATTTTAATCCAACACCCCAAAATCCTGCAAAAAAAACCAACTTCTTTGCTTAAGGGTTGAAAAAACAAAATCTATGTACTTATTTGCTATTTCGTGAATCATTAACCCGACCAAGTGGGTTTTTTTTTTTTTTCAATTCTGAGGGTGTAATGAACTCACAAAATAATACAAGTGAAATTTGATGAACTCCTAAATCACAACCCGTAAACTTCTAATACATTCTTTACATGTCATTTGACAATCACCATAAAAGTTCAATGTTTTCCAGTTAGAAGATGAGACCAAATTAGTAAATAATGATGTTTCTCTTCCGTGGTAATCAGTGTGCTGGATCTCCAAAGACAACAGTGCTGTTTTAAAGCACTGAAGGGTGATGTTAGGAAAGGGACGTGAAGAGGAAGCTCGTAGAATGCAGAGAGAGGACAAGGAAGAGACACTATTTGTGTGGGATAACAGAGCAAGAGGTTGATCTTCTCCGTGTTATTTTGCTCCAACCGCTGGATTATAGTGAATTTTATTGGTGGTGCAGTTTTAGCAGAGCACAAGAGGCATTTTTGACCTTTCAGCAGTGTCGTTTAAAGAGGAGTACCTTTTCAGAACTAGTCCAGGGCTGATGTAAATGCGCAAACCTACATTCCAGGTAATTCAAAGAAAGCCTGGTGCCCTGCAATGGACATTTTATTTTGGTTTGCGGTTAACATGTGTCGCGCTTTACACTTTGGAGGGTGGCTTAAAACCCAAAGGGGTGTCCTTATGTTTTGGCCGAATGTAGCACCGACCAATGTAGATAATGCTGGTGGTGAAAGGACACATACACTGCTGATGTTTTTTATAGATCAAATTTTTTCTTGTCATGTATGTTGCCATGTTTAAAGGGCCAGTATCATGTAAAAACAAACTTTTTGAGCTTTAGATCATGTTATGTTATTCCCTCATCAAACGGTTCATCGGTCCTCACAGAGAACCCCTCCACCTGCCACTTTCCCAATCAGTTCCTTCAGACTAGCCAGCAGCAATTAGCAAACATGTGGTGGAACTGCACATCTGCTGAACTGAAGTATGAGGTACTTCTCAGTGAAACCGTGGCAAAAACCCTGTTAAAGGGCTAATATAGGAGCGATAACGTAATGACTTCCTGAAGGCGGGGTTTCAGGAAGAGCAGGAGCTTCTTAAAGAGACAGAGTCGCAATTTCAGCATGTTTAATGATGAAGTCAAATTTCTTTTAAGTCATATTTGACATATAGAATTTTTATAACAACTGAAGGTAATATAGTTACTTGATTGTTCTATAAAATGCTACCATGTGCCTGGAAAATATATAACAGTGCCATTTTAAAAAATTGGCTGTAAATCTTTAAATCAAGAAAAAGTGTCTTTTGTAAAAACTGATATTAAAAGATGTATTCAGTGAAATAGTGGTGGTTTCTACTCATCTCCTCAGATGTTCTTTGAAATGTAATAATATTCATCATATTTCTGGGGGATTTTACTTGCATTCCAAACCAAACTAATCCAGATTTCTCCCTGAATTTTTCAGCTGAGCGCTGATGCGCCAGACGGCCCTCTGTGGCGGCGAGCTCTCCAGCCAGGTTCACTGAACCATCTCCTGCAGAGACCGAGATTCACTGCACCAGCAAATGTTTTGCCACATTTAATCTATTCTTCTTTCTAACTGGTGGCTGCTGTCCTGTCCGATGTTTTATGTTTAATCCTTTTGTTCCTCCAAGGCCAGACAAGTTGCATAGTTCTAGCTTCGTGACCCATACGTGTAGTTGAACGTTACGTATTGGAGCCAGCAAATCGTTCTCAGTAGAAACGGGATTGTGAAATTAGTAGATGATTTTCAGCAGCTGCTTGTTTGCTACAGTGTTGGATTTTTGGTTGCATTTCCTTTATTGCACAAAAGGTTGAAAGATTAAGGTACAAACTCGGACAGGGATTGTAAAAGACAAAAATATGTGTAGATAAAAATCACTTCTTCGTAGCCCTGGTTTCTATATTTAGGGTTGTTCTCCAACTTGAAAGTTCTCCAGACATCGTTAGCAACTTTTAACTTGATTTCGACTGTGTATTTAGCTTAATCATAAAAAAAAAACATTTTTGAGAAAAAAGTCATAATATTATTTCTTTATTTTAAGAGTATTTCAATTTTAGTCTCATATTATGACTTTATTTTCATATTACTTCAGTTTTGTTCTTGTGATTTTAAGACTAATTGCATATTTTCTACTACTGTTTTTAATTTTTTTTTTCATTGTTTTACATTGTAGAACAGAGATGTATTTTCAAATAATTAAGCTATGTCTATGAGTTTTTAAATTTAAATTAAACAGTGCCATTAATTAATCATTAATGGCATCTCTGGGCTTAATTCGCAAAACTGTGGGAGACAGAAATGCCTCCATTTTCCTTTTTAACAATTTGTCAGAAAATGAAAATATTTGAATAAAATCCACTAAAAAGAAGCTCAAAATGTCTGCTGAAGCTGTGCACACCTTTTGACTCTTATTCCACCCTGCCTCGCACTGTTGAAACATATTTAGTTTCAAACCAGACTGTTGATACGACACATGCAAGAAATATGGAACATAAAATTCAGATTAAACTATTGCAGAAATTCCACAAAAGGAAAAACTGCTAATTCAGAAACTCATTTACTTCAAGAAGCTTAAATGTCATAAAATAATCAGGATTTCTTCCCCCCTCTTTTAAAAATTCACAATTGGAAGTAAGCAATTGCTAGAATTGATTCGAGGGTCCAAGTATCTCTACTTCCAACTCACAGAAAGAGAAGCAAAAGAAAAAAAGTGTCTCTCATTGCAGTTTTGAAATGTCAGGGCAGAGAGGCTATTTGTGTCATTTCGCCAACATTCATCACAGCCTCCTAAGTAGGAAGATGGCAAATTAAAAAGTGAAGCATCTTAAGTATCTTAATGTACTGTTGTCAGATTAAAAGGAAAACTGTATAATTCTTTGTTTTTTTTGTTTGTTTGTTTGATGCAGCGATCATCAACGAAGCAAATTCATCCGGTCAGATGCCCATGATGGGACCTCTGCTCTGTCTAAAACCACTTAGCTGCTCTTCTGTTTGGAACTAAAATGACTCCATTTGCTTTCGGGCTGCGACTTCTCCACCTCCTCTCCATTATCCTGCCGGGTCCATTAGCACATCTTTCCATCTGCATTTCTTTTCCCCGAGTCTTCCATTTTCTCTCTTCTTTGAGTCTCTGCTTTCACCTCTTAATTTCTCTGTTTTAAGTAATGTCAATGTTTCTTTGCTCTTCAGTGAGCTCTCTCTCTCTCGCTCTCCCTGCAGTGAGTTTATGCAATGATCCAACATGTTATTTTTGTAATGTATCGGGTATTCAGTCATTCTCATATGATACTACGCGAGTTTTGTTCATCTTAAAGCTGCAGTGTTCAACTTTTATTTAAAAAAATATATTTTTTACGTATCTGTTAAAGTTGTCACTATGTTGTGACAGTAAAGTATGAGAGAGATAATATATGAAAAAGTTGAGCTCCTCTGCCTTCTCTCAGTGCTAACTAGAAATAACCAATCAGAGCCAGGTCATGCCGCTGTCAATCACCCCTGTGCTGCAGCCTTACTTGAGTGCTAATGCTATTTAGCTTGGCCACCGCTGACGGCGGATAAATGGTTTTCCTATAACATTAAGTTGTTTATTAGCCATCAGCACATTTAGCAGCACTTGCACGACATTGGTTGACAGTGCTAAGACCCGCCTCCTGTCTCTGATTGGCTGTTTTTGACCACGAGTGGTGACTTTCTTTAGACGGCAAAGAAGACCTGAGGGAGGACGAGGGATTGATCTTTTCACATATTATCTGTTTCATAATAAACTGTAACAACATTGTGACACTTTTAATACGTAAAACACATTTTTTTTATAAGTTACGTACTGCGCTGTTGAACAAAAACATATGCAAAAAACAAAAAAAACATTGCATCCACTTTGTAATCTTCATTTCTGTGGGTATGAGTGGGACTTTAATGGTAAAATCCACACCAGCGAAAAGTAACGATTACAATCCAAAGTGATATTTTTGCTTTCATGCAATCTAATACAGTTTGTTTAGAACCAAAAAGTTACAAGAACTTATGAAAAATGATTCATTTTATGTACATGTATACTTTTGTACTATTTTATGATTAAACATTTTGTGAATAATAAACTTTGTTTTTGTTTCTTACAAAATAAGGTTCTCTGCATTATTTGCTCTGTTCTTCATAAAAAAGTAATGAAAAATCCTGTTTGTATTTACAAACATCCGCTGTTTAATAAAAATAATTTTAGGCTGTCGAGAGTGACCCTTCATGACCTTGGCCTGAAACGTCTCCAGAGCTGCAGGTTGCCGACCCCTGATGTATGTAGAGTGACACCTGAAGGTCATGTCTCAGTCTCTGACGTTGCCATAATAACAGTCGATCCACAAAGTGGCAGCCGGCCAGACAAGCTTCCTACAGGGCGTTTATGGAGTAGGTCAGTCAGACCTACAGGAAATGAACAACCATGCATGCCAAGTACTCTAATTGCCTCTAATTTGTCCCACACACTTTGAATGTTGATTAACTCATAATTATTCATATATGCTAAGTAATACTGTATATGTTGCTCACTCCTCAACTGTGGAATAAATCATTGGATTCACGTGTGCCAAAGTGTGTTGTTGACGTGTAGCCTTCTGTTAAATATGAAATATTTAACAGACTTTTGTTATATTTATAGTTATTGATCCAAAGATTACTATAACATTTAGTTAGTGTCATACAAGTCCTTAAAGAAATGCATGTTTTAGTTTTTTTTTAATTTTATTTCAGTCACCAAATCAAAACGACTTTAATTTTTTACCTAACATGGGCATAAGCTGACATAACACAAACAATGTTTTATTAAGACTTTTTGTTGGCTCTAGTGGCCTTTATTTGATAGTGAATTGACAGGAAAGTGGGTAATGAGAGAAGGGGGAAGACATGTGGCAAAGGTCACCAGTCCGGGAATCGAACCTACGACGGCCGCCTGGACGAGTAAGGTCTCCTTGTGTGGGTTGAGCTTAATCCCTGCATTACCACAGGGCTTTAACTAAAGTTTTGGGGGTTTTTTTCAATTCTGGGTTTATGACTGATCTGTGTTTGCGTTCGTTTGTTCTTATTAGCGAAAAAAAGTACGTCTTCGTACCATCATTGTAATGCATAAAATTGTCAAAATATGATTTGCAAATTTTTATATATACTTTGGTATAGAAGTTATTTATTTTCTGAACCCAGGCTATTTAGGCTGAATATACCTTTTTTTGTAATAAGACCTACATTTTTACTTGCTGTTGAAACAGTGTTATATTTATTTAGTAATTAAGCTTTTAATTTTTATACATTTACAAAAATGCAACAGGCTTATTCCACCGTGTTTTATTATCCTTGAACTCTTGTTACTGTTTTATGTTGCCAGTTCATAACTGGAGAAATGTGTTTGTACAGAAGCTGATCTACTCTCTTTTCAAATAATGTCCAAGCATTTACTGCATTATTGTGAAAAATACGTCATAAATATTTTCTATTGCAGCAAAGACCTTGGTCCTCCTTTGAATTTTACATTTATATTATGTGTGATAAATGCACCAGTTCCTGCTACATTTCTGTACCCTGTACTATGCGAATCCCATTTATTTTCAGTTTGTACTGAAAATAAAACCTCTTCCTAGCAGTGAAACTTTTTATTGATAAGTTTTTTTGAGCTCGTCACTTTTCCATTAAGCAAATTTATTTTCAAAATGTCAAATTGTCCAAATATGAAAATGCAAGTTACAAGGCTAAATAAAGGGAAAAAACGGAAACTCACTTAAACGGAAAGAACCTTAATCTAAGGAAACAAGTCCAATGCACAACGTTCAGAATCAATGAACTAACACAAATAAGTGAAAGAGAATGTCTAGATGGAAATACAATAATGTAAATAAACGACAAAGAAATGGTCTAAACTTCAGCTGAGAAAACACCAAAGATTCAAACACCTACGGTGCTTAACCACAATCATAACAGTTTTCACCTGTTTTCCATATTTCTATCACTTGCAACAGATTTACTGGAATTTCTCAATGAGAGCCAAATAAAGTGTAATTGTATGCATTTCTATTCTACTTTAAAGGGATTGAAGTCACAAGAGAATCAGTTTTATTTTGGGTTCTTGTCGACCTGGGAGCTTCGAGCTGACACTGGTTTTGGACTTCAAAAGTAAGCAAGCATCTTGTTCCCTCAGAAGTAAGGAAAACAATAACATTTGGGAGTTTGAGTGGCACATTCAGTAAGAATGATGGTTTCCTTTCATCTTCTGGAAAAAAAAAAACATTAATGAATGTATTGCTGTATTCTCTGGTGAACTTGGGTTACTCCGTCTCAAAGGCACAATCTCGTGTTTAGCTAATTAAATCCTGTTTCAAAGAGAAAATCTGGTCACCTTTCTATGAAGAAAAATTAAAATATGGTAGAAATAGAAAGTACAAAGACATGTTTGTACATAAGGATGGTGTGGTTGCCTCCAAGTTGGGGTATATGATAAAAAAAAAATCAAAATCAGCACTTGATGTCTCCATAGCGCGGACGGTAACGATGGCAACGACTGGTTTCTATGAATGAAGCATAGACCCTAAAAGAATATTTTACAAGGAAAAGCATTGGAACTTTTTTTACTTGTAAACGGTAAATCTCCCTCTACTCTGCCGCCTTCTCCAACTTTTGGAAAGCAACCAAAGCATTAAAGCATCCTAAAAAGTCTAGAAAATATAAATATTATTGCGAGTATAATTGCAGTGCCAAGCAGAATGAAACACAAAATGTTCATTACTACCATCTATTTTAGTCCTGCCAACACTATCCAGACAGATGTAATCAAGCTCGTCATGCAATGTTCTAAAAATAACTGCATCTTTGGTTCTCGACTCTACACTTTGTTTTTCTTTTTCTGCCATGGAAAACTGAAAGCTAGTCTTCCCAATAAGTTCCTGTCACATGGAAACAGTCCACTCAGACCACAACTATGTCTAAATACTCCATCAATGACAAGTTTTGAAAACCTGCCACCAAGTCATTCACTGCCTGGCCAAAAAAAAAAGTCGCCACCAAAAAATGGTCACACTCTCTAATATTTTGTTGGACCGCCTTTGGCTTTGATTACAGCCCGCATTCGCTGTGGCATTGTTTCAATAAGCTTCTGCAGTGTCACAAGATTTATTTCCATCCAGTGTTGCATTAATCTTTCACCAAGATCTTGTATTGATGATGGGAGAGTCTGACCACTGCGCAAAGCCTTCTCCAGCACATCCCAAAGATTCTCAATGGGGTTAAGGTCTGGACTCTGTGGTGGCCAATGCATGTGTGAAAAAGATGTCTCATGCTCCCTGAACCACTCTTTCACAATGTGAGCCCGATGAATCCTGGCATTGTCATCTTGGAATATGCCCGTTTCATTTGGGAAGACAAAATCCATTGATGGAATAACCTGGTCATTCAGTATATTCAGGTAGTCAGCTGACCTCATTCTTTGGGCACACAATGTTGCTGAACCTAGACCTGAGCAACTGCAGCAACCCCAGATCATAGCACTGCCCCCACAGGCTTGTACAGTAGGCACTAGGCATGATGGGTGCATCACTTCACCTGCCTCTCTTCTTACCCTGATGCGCCCATCACTCTGGAACAGGGTAAATCTGGACTCATCAGGCCACATGACCCTCTTCCATTCCTCCAGAGTTCAATCTTTATGCTCCCTAGCAAACTGAAGCCTTTTTTTCTGGTTAGCCTTACTGATTAGAGGTTTTCTTACGGCTACACAGCTGTTCAATCCCAACCCCTTGAGTTCCCTTCACATTGTGCGTGTGGAAATGCTTTTCCGTTCACAATTAAACATACTCCTGAGTTCTGCTGTTGTTTTTCTTCGATTTGATTTGACCAAACGTTTAAGTAATCGCCGATCACAATCATTCAGGATTTTTTTCCGACCACATTTCTTCCTGGAAGACGATGGTTCCCCACCATCCTTCCAGTTTTTAATGATGCGTTGGACAGTTCTTAACCCAATTCTAGTAGTTTCTGCAATCTCCTTAGATGTTTTCTCTGCTTGATGCATGCCAATGATTTGACCCTTCTTAAACAGACTAACGTCTTTTCCACGACCACAGGATGTGTCTTTTGCCATGGCTGTTTAAGAAATGAGGAGTTACTCATTGCATCAGCTGGGGTTAAATAACTTGTTGCCAGCTGAAAGATAATCGCCTATGCAGTACTTATCCAATAGGAGGCTTGTACCTATTTGCTTAGTTAAATCCAGGTGGCGACTTTGTTTTTGGCCAGGCAGTGTATATAGATGTAGATATGTAGACATGTACATAGATATATTTATCTATTTACATATAGAGAGAGATCTATATATCTATATAGATATATATCTATACTATATATGTATAAATATATGAGAGATTTATATACAGTACAGACCAAAAGTTTGGACACACTTTCTCATTGAATTCAATGAGGTGTGTCCAAACTTTTGGCCTGTACTGCATGTATAGAGAGACACATCTCTCTACTCTCTATACATAGACATATATTTATCTATATATCTATATATATAATATACTGCTAAGGAAAATGATTATTTAATGCTAAAAATACACTTAATCTTATGACATGTGTAAAGGGAAAGTCAACACTTTATTGGAACAGTTTTCTGTGGAGCATGAGGGAGCTCACAATAGCAGACATTCAAACAAAGCAGGGCCCTTTTGCCTCCCCCACACACAGAGCAATAAAATTTACAGCCCGAAAGGGGTCAGAGACTTCTTGGCGCCAGAGATCTTCCGTATCAGGCAGAGATGACCACGGGGTAGTTCGCCTTTTGCTTAGATAAAAAAAACAGACACCTTTGCTATAAATCAGGAAGTCCCAACTTTCTTTAGGGGCCTGAGGGAGTTCTAATTGGTCGAAGAGCAGAACGCCTTCTTTGCATATATTAAATAGGGAAACACCCTTTTGGTTTATAGTTTCAGGTCAGCGCCGGAGAGGGGAGAGTTTTTTCCATCTTTTTACTCCACGTTGGGCGCCTTTATCTGTCTCTGTGTTCGTTTGTCTTCCCTTGTGTGTTTTTTATTTTCATGAGAAAATGCATATCTCTGTATCTCTGCAACTTTGTGATCGATTGCTTTGTATGAGATTAAAACTCCGTGATCTGTGACGTCAACACGTTTTGTTGTTGTTTCGTTTTTAGCAGCACGCGGTTGCAGGACGCTCACGGAGAACCCCGCTCGACCCGGCTAACAGGAGGAAAAGGAGAGCCATGCTTTTCCAAAACTTAAGCTAACATAATAACTTTTCCTCTTAACAATACATATATCTACATATCTATCTATCTATCGATCGATCGATCGATATAGATATCTATATACATGTCTATATATCTACATCTCTCTCTATATATAGAGAGGGGTAGATTTATAGATATTTAGATTGATATCATATGTAGATATATATAGATTTATATATATTTATAGACAGAGAAACAGATATATATATATATATATATATATATATATATATATATATATACTGTATATAATTATAAAGAGAGAGAGAGAAATTTAGATATGGATATCTATCTTTATCTATTTATATAGATAAATTTAGATATTTATATCTTGCCCAGAAAGATAAATAGTTTTCAAAATTTTTCCCAATTTGTATAGGTTTAGACTTCTAATAGGCTCTTTCTGTTGCACGTTGTTTACATTTTTTTTCCCAAATCTCCTTTTAATTAATAAATGTGGTTGTCTTATTTTCTGTTTAGAATTAGAAATAAAAATCTTACACTGGATGAACATGAGTACTGCTGTTGTTGAACGTGGGGGAAGCCGGAGCACCCGGAGTGAACCCACACCTACACGGGGAGACGTTTCCCACCGTGTAGTCCTGGCTTTTTAATATTAAAATGTCCAATTAACAACAATAGTAGCTCTTTTTCCAATTACCGCCAATCACCCAACCCAGACGTGGCCCCACCTCCCTTTTAAATCTAATATACTAGAGACGTAAAGTGATGTCTACGCTGGATGGACTTTACATCTGTCTTTGAACTTGCGCAGAGATGTAGGAGATAAAGCCTTTTTGAGACGCTTCCACAGTGAAATCTTTTTTCTGGGGCTCTCTTCTTGTTCAGCGATATCGTTCTGCTCAGCTGACTCTTCTGCTACTTGAGTGTCTAATTCCTGAGATGTTGTTTGGATTACATCTTCTTTTACTGTAACCTTTATCTGTGGATTGGATGTACTCTGATTTTTCATTAGACCACTCTCCCCTTCTGTGGAAACTATGGGAACCTTACCCGTTACATCTTCTGAAACTTTGCAAGGCTTTGTCTGTATTTGCTCAAAAGCCGTCTGGGGGATCTCTGGTATTATTTCAAAATCAATTTTTGGTGTCTTAATGTTTTGGACTGTCTCTGTTGGGTTTATAATGGTTTCCAGTTCAACTTTCTCATCTGGCTGGTCCAAAATTTGTTGTGTTTCAGGGACCGTTTCGTCTTCAGTTGCCTGCTGTTGTTTACCAATCACTGTTTCGTTCCTATAAATCTCAGTTATGATGGTAGCCGTTTGATCCCCAACTATTTCCTGTATTGAAACTTGTTCTGTGTTTTCTCCAGAAATGTTTTCATTACTGACAGCTTTCAATTCAGAATCAGCTTTCATTGCTAATTTTCTCTTGTTCTTACGTTTTGATTTCTTTGATGACCTTTTCTTCACTTCATTATCCCCATTTTGTTGTGTTTTGGAGATGATTAGCTCTTCTGAGATTTGCTGGGGGCTAGAGATAACTGTTTCAATCATATCAATGTCGTTTATGATGGCAGCTGTCTGATCCCCAACAGTTTCTGCTATAGAAACCTCTTCTTGTTCAATGTTTTTTCCAGAAATGTTTTCTTCATTGAGGGTCTCCAACTCAGAGGCAGCTCTCACTGCAGCCTTCCTCTTGTTCTTACTTTTAGATTTCTTTATTGGCTTTTTCTCATCATGATGTTCCCCATTTTGTTGGGTCTCAGAGACCGTTGCTTCTTCGATCGCCTGCTCAAGTTTAGCAATGACTGTTTCAATCATATCAATCTCATTTTTGATTAAAGCTTTGCAATCCCCAACTGTTCCTGGTATAGAAACTTCTAGTTGTTCACTATTTTCTCCAGATACCTTATTAGTGTTGAGGGTCTCCGGCTCAGAGGCTGCTTTTATTGCTGACTTTCTCTTGTTCTTACATTTAGATTTCTTTGATGGCTTTTTCTCATCTTGCTGGTCAAAGTTTATTTGTGCTGTGGAGACTGATTCTTCTTCAATGATCTGCTGTGGTTTACCAGCCACTGTTTCATTTCTATGAATCTCTATTACGATGGTAGCTGTCTGATCCCCAACTATTTCCGGTACCGAAACTTCTTGTTCACTTTTTTCTCCAGAAATGTTTTCATTACTGATAGCTTTCAAATCAGAGGCTGCTCTCATTGCTGACTTTCTCTTGTTCTTATGGTTAGATTTCTTTGATGGCTTTTTCTCGTCTTGCTGGTTCCCATTTTGTTGGGTCTCAGAGACCATTTCTTTTTCAGTGATCTGCTGTACTTTAGCGATCACCGTTTTTTTTGTACGAATCTCGTTTTTAATGGTGCCTGTCTGATCCTCAACTGTTTCTGGTATAGAAACTTCTAGTTGTTCATTGTTTTCTCCAGATACTTTATCATTATTGAGGGTCTCCAGCTCAGAGGCTGCTCTCATTGTTGACTTTCTCTTGTTCTTACGGTCAGATTTCTTTGATGGCTTTTTCTCATGTTGATGGTCCCCATTTTGTTGCATTTTAGAGACCGTCTCTTCTTTGATCGCCTCCTGTGGTTTCCCAATTTCATTTGCGTGAATATCATTTTTGCTGGTAGCTGTCTGATCCCCAATTACTTCTGGTACTGAAATGTCTTGTTTTTCACTGTTTGCTCCAGAAACCTTTTCATTACCGAGGGCCTCCTGTTCAGAGGCAGCTTTCATTGGTGACTCTCTCCTGTTCTTACTTGTAAAATTCTTGAATAGCTTGGTCTGCCGATCCTGATTCCCATTCATTCGTGTTTCAGAGGGCTGTTTTCTTAGCAATAAAAAGAGCTCAGTTTGTGTTGAAATTGTTTGATAATCTGGTTTGTATTGACATCTGGTTTCCAACACATCCATCTCAGTTTGAGTTGAAATCGTGCAACGGACTGGTTTTAATTGATAGCTGTTTTCTTGTACATCCATCTCCGTTTGTATTGAAGCAGATTGATAACTGGCTGTTTTCTGCTTTGGGCTGTCTTGGTAATCTGTCTGAGTTTGAACAGAAACCATTGAATTGTTGCTTTGTTTTCTTTCTGAGAGTCTTTTCCTCATCAGATCTTTCTGCTGTTTAAGTTTAGCATTTAGTTTCTGATTTATGTTGAACATCTCCTCAAGCTGTTTCATTAAGTACTTCTGTACTTCGATATATTCCAATTCAGACTCCTTAGATTTGACAAGACACTTACACTTTGCCTGACTTGTGTTTTCAGAAGAGTGGGGCAAATTCTGAATTTCAGGTAAACACTCTAGTTGAACATTTTCTGCTGTTAGATTATTAAGAACCTTAGTTAAACTCTCTGTTTGGATGTTGTCCTTGGGCTTAACCGTAGATGGATATTTCTCCCCTTTTTGATCGAGCGTCTCCTGCGGTTTGAAGATGGATTCCTTTTTGGTGGCTATCTGTTTCGTTGAAATCACTGTCTTCTTGGAGTAACTTTCCTTTTTCAAGGAAGCTGCTTCATCATGTTCCGGTGCTGGTATTGAAACATTTTGTTTTTCAATATTCTCAGCAAAAAAACTTACATCTATGTGACGTTCTGACTTGGGGAGCATCTTCCAAAATGTCTTATTTCCGGTGCTGGGCAAAGCTGCCTGATCATTTTGTTTTTCCGGCAGAGGACCATTACTGATGTCATTGTTTTCAGTAAAAAATGCAAGGTCTATGCAAGCATCTGACTCTGGGAAAGATTTCCATAACAGTGGTGTCCTCTTGATGCGCTTTGTCTTCGATGTTTGTTCTTCCTCTTTTTGATCCACTATCTTCTGGGATTTGGAGATGGATTTCTTTTCGCCGACCAACTGTGTTGTAGAAATCACAGGTTCCTCTTCGCAAGTCTCCTTTTTTAAGGAATCTTCCTGATCACCTTCTTCTTTAGGCAGAGAAGTGTCCTGCTTTATAACATTTTCAGCACCAGACTTAGAGGTCTGTTCCTCCTCTCGAATCTCCTGCAGTACGGGGATCGATTCCTGTTTGGTATCCAGTGAAACATCTTCCAGTCCAGTACTTTCAGCTGAAATCTTCAGATCAGCAGGGGGATTTTTCTCCAACCAGATATGAAATGGTATCATTTTCTTCCTGTTGCGCCTTGTCCTTGGTGGCTGTTCCTTAGACTTAGAGGGCTGTTCCTTCTCTGCTATATCTATTGTCTCCTGCACGCCAGTGGTGGACTCTTCTTCACTGACCAGTGAATTGTTCTGCTGTTCAATATTTCCTGCAGAAATCGCCTGGTCAATGGGGACGTGTTCCTCTGCCCAGGTTTTAAATGGTACCTGGTTCTTCTCATTGGACTCACGCTCTGGTGTCGGTCTGTCCTCTTTTTGATCCACTGTCTCCTGTGATTTGGAGATGGATTTCTTTTCGCCGACCAGCTGTGTTGTAGAAATCACAGGTTCCTCTTCGCAAGTCTCCTTCTTTAAGGAATCTTCCTGATCACCTTCTTCTTTAGGCAGAGAAGTGTCCTGCTTTATAACATTTTCAGCACCAGACTTAGAGGGCTGTTCCTTCTCTGGAATCTCCTGCAGTACGGGGATCGATTCCTGTTTGGTAACCAGTGAAACATCTTCCATTCCAGTACTTTCAGCTGAAATCTTCAGATCAGCAGGGGCATGTTTCTCCAACCAGATATTAAATGGTATCATTTTCTTCCTGTTGCGCCTTGTCCTTGGTGGCTGTTCCTTAGACTTAGAGGGCTGTTCCTTCTCTGCTATATCTATTGTCTCCTGCACGCCAGCGGTGGACTCTTCTTCACTGACCAGTGAATTGTTCTGCTGTTCAATATTTCCTGCAGAAATCGCCTGGTCAACGGGGACGTGTTCCTCCGACCAGGTTTTAAATGGTACCTGGTTCTTCTCATTGGACTCACGCTCTGGTGTCGGTCTGTCCTCTTTTTGATCTACTGTCTCCTGTGATTTGGAGATGGATTTCTTTTCGCCGACCAGCTGTGTTGTAGAAATCACAGGTTCCTCTTCGCAAGTCTCCTTCTTTAAGGAATCTTCCTGATCACCTTCTTCTTTAGGCAGAGAAGTGTCCTGCTTTATAACATTTTCAGCACCAGACTTAGAGGGCTGTTCCTTCTCTGGAATCTCCTGCAGTACGGGGATCGATTCCTGTTTGGTAACCAGTGAAATATCTTCCATTCCAGTACTTTCAGCTGAAATCTTCAGATCAGCAGGGGCATGTTTCTCTAACCAGATTTGAAATGGTATCATTTTAATCTTTTTGCGCCTTATCCTTGGTGGCTGTTCCTCAGACTTAGAGGGCTGTTCCTTCTCTGCTATATCTATTGTCTCCTGCACGCCAGTGGTGGACTCTTCTTCACTGACCAGTGAATTGTTCTGCTTTTCAATATTTCCTGCAGAAATCGCCTGGTCAACGGGGACGTGTTCCTCCGACCAGGTTTTAAATGGTACCTGGTTCTTCTCATTGGACTCACGCTCTGGTGTCGGTCTGTCCCCTTTTTGATCTACTGTCTCCTGTGCTTTGGCTATGGATTCATTTTCGATCACCACTGAAGCGTCCTGCTGTTTGATATTTTCAGCAGAAGTCTTTAGCTCCTCAGGTGCGTACTGCTCCAACCAGACTGCAAATGACACCTTCTTCTTACGCTTGGGTGGCTTGGGTGGCTGTAAAATGTTGTCGGATGCAACCTCTTCAACTCTAGTTTGGCTGGACTCCATTATAACCTTTGCTTGTTTCAGGTAATAAGCGAAAATCACTTCTCTATAAACTCAGTAAAGATTTTACGTTAAACTTGATGTCAATCTCCAAAGAAATGTGAACCAAACAAAGTTTAAAATCTTACTGCAAACTGCTAAATAAATTCTCAAGAGAAACGTATCAACAACGGCTGCTAAACGGCTGTGATGAAAGTAGATCGATGTTACGAGCTTATATAATCGCTGGTGATGTCAGAATTCTGCCTTTGGAGTTATATTGTTATGTCACATTGTGATGTCACAGTTTCCTTCCATATTCAAAGTGGGCTTGTCTGATGGATTTTTTATTAACAGGGCGGATGCGCGCGCAACGTGACTGCAGAAAGAGTCAGTGGGCTTTTAAACTGTCACTGGTTGCCATAGTTACCCCCCATGAACTTGTTGTTTTGACATTGGTTAGCATGTTGTCAGCGTAGCTAGCCTAGGTTACTGCAACTGTTTAAAATTGAGTGATAAAATACGTTATGCTACTAAATTGACATTAGGAAACGGGATACTGTATTTTACTGTATTTTGCTGTGTTTTCCTTGGTCCAATAGTGACACTTAGTAGTCAACGTATGCTTTTATTTTGAAAAACGGCATATTTCTTATTCGTGTGTTTTGTGACATGCTGCACTTCCTGTTTGGGTCAAGCTGGGGGGGTTTTCTGAGAGAAACTGTTGTTTTATTTTGAAGAACTTGGAGGCTTGTACCTATTTGCTTAGTTAAATCCAGGTGGCGACTTTTTTTTTGGCCAGGCAGTGTATATTAAAGATCAGTATCAACCTTCCAGACCTCTCAGGTCTTCTGGTTCTGGTTTGACCAAACGTTTAAGTAATCGCCAATCACGATCATTCAGGATTTTTTTCCGACCACATTTCTTCCTGGAAGACGATGGCTCCCCACCATCCTTCCAGTTTTTAATGATGCGTTGGACAGTTCTTAACCTAGTTCTAGTAGTTTCTGCAATCTCCTTAGATGTTTTCTCTGCTTGATGCATGCCAATGATTTGACCCTTCTTAAACAGACTAACGTCTTTTCCACGACCACAGGATGTGTCTTTTGCCATGGTTGTTTAAGAAATGAGGAGTTACTCATTGCATCAGCTGGGGTTAAATAACTTGTTGCCAGCTGAAAGATAATCGCCTATGCAGTACTTATCCAATAGGAGGCTTGTACCTATTTGCTTAGTTAAATCCAGGTGGCGACTTTTTTTTTGGCCATGCAGTGTATTAACAGTTCACCATACAGGTTTTCCCATTTTGAGGAGCTAAATTAGGCGTTTCTTGTCAATTTACGCACATCAGTTGTTGCCCTGAACATGCAATGAATATGTCATGCTGAAGTGCTTTGAGACAGAATAAGCTACTGAACTTCAGCTGTGGAAAGTCTCATCAGAAGAGCCAACGCTTCTGAAAAGAAAAGGACGGACTGAAGCGTCTGACCATGCGCTGTTGCCCATTTGTTTGCATTGCCCTCTGGAAATACTTTATCAGACTTTTAAAAAGATGAGATCTTATAGTTGTAAAACTCATGGAATTCCCACTATTACCAATTCGCTATACTGCTAAACAATTAAACCCTGGTCGATTAATTGAAGCGTTTTCCATTCACAAAGCTCTAAATTATTGTCAAATTATTCGCAGCACTAGAAGGGCTAATCTGACATTTTGAGCCCATCAAGCTAATGAGATCTCAACATGTAGGATTAAATAGTCTACCCTCTGATGGATGGATATGATTCTCAGGATTCCCATCCACTTATATAAGTAAGTAATATCCTTTTATATGGCATAGCAAAAGCTTATTAAACAATTTAGGAGCTTCAATCAAAGAAGTAACAGGACCTACGCCAAGTAAATGTCACTACAGTTACACTGTCGCTTCCACACTTCTATTGATTCAGCTTCTTATTTAAGTCACAATTATACAGAAGAACAGCCTTTATTCACATTAGGCACAGAAATGCTCCAAACTCTTTCAATTTCTTTTTGTATGGCTTCCCAGTTGTGATATCTTCTGTAGGAGACAAAAAAAATAACTCTGCTGATCATCAATAGAGTGCCTAATGTGAAAGTTCAGAACTCTTATTGACCTTAAGAAACTCATTTTGTCCACTTGCTTGGTCTGGTTTTACACTAAGATTTTTTGCAAAGGGACTATGATTTGCTAAAAAAACAGACTGATGACAATTATTGCTCCCATTGGAGAGAGATGACAGGTGTGGGACAAAGCTAACTTTGTAAGCCCTGTTTGCTGTATTTGTGTCGTTATTACATCTGTAATCCCGTTCTGAATGACTAGAGCAGCATTGGCGACGTGATTTTGGAACAGTGTTGGCCAACGCTGCTACAAGCTAAATGAGATGACATGCTCTATGTGCCCTGACAAAAAAATGCGCTAGCAGCAGCATTGCTAAGCACAAAACAGCAGATCAGGTACAATTTCAGTATAATTAGTATAAGCAGCATCAGTGTTAGCAACACTGAAAGGCTAATTTTTTACCATAAGGCCCAGTAATGGTGGCTCATGAAGTCCAAAAATACATATTGGGTGTTTGTCCGGTAGTTTGTTCCACACCCAAGGTTGCTAGAGCGTATTCACACCAGCGCAGAAGCTCCAGACCAATGGGAGAAAAAAAATCTTTTCAAAGAGTTTGGATTATTTGACAGTGCAGTGTGAAAGTGAACGAAGCAGCTAAAAATGTATCAAATGATGCAACTTTGGTCCCCAATTGAACCAAGTCTACAAGAAAACACACTTCATAAATCACACCTCAATGGAATTGTTTTGTTTGTTAGTGTGTGGCAGTCAGGTTTATCGCTGAGTATGCTGCTATACGTAGATAGAAAGGCAATAAAGTACTTTGTTCCTTTGTTCTTGCAGATGATGTGTTTGCATTAACCAGTTACCCGTCCCGTTTGTGCACTCTGATCTCCTGTGTGGTTTTGGCTTTTATTTGTTCTCTTTTGCTGCCTATTTTCTTTACTGAACATTTCAGAGTTCAGCTCTTTTTCTAAAGCACCGCCACATTTCCATCAGGTCTTTGTTGCCTCTTTCCTCACTTAAGGTGGATACACTACACATCCAATCATGATTAGATTAAAAGCCCCCCCTTCATTTCACACAGCCCTCCTCCCGTTTCTCGCAATTTTTTACTCGTCCTCTCAATTTTTCCTTTGCCATCTTAACACGTCTCCTTGCTTTACATTTCTATCACACGGCATAATAAACCAACTGCAGAAACATTAGAGCGAATCATTATGAATCAATTTTATGCTGCTAGGAAATGAATATGGCCAGACTAAATCAAATTAACCTTTTCCAGGCCAAGCAGTTATCAGACACTACCCATAGCCATAACAAAAAAAGATCCGTCTCTTCGTCTCAGTATCACGATGATGCAAGTTTGTATGTTTCCTTCCTGTTGTGTCTCCCCTAAACACCTGTGCCGAGTTTTCACCTCTGATATCTCAGTATCCTGAATAATGATACACGAGCAACAATGCTTCTGAGGGCTACAGGGATTAATTTGGAATTTTATTACATTGGGAGAGTTTAATGCTTTGAGAGGCTAGACAAGCTCTAAGCTAGTGGATAGTGTGTTTTGACTAAATCAGGCATCAAAAATATTGATGAAACAGACTCACAAGAAGACATGTAGAGTATTTTACACGCATAACGAAGCAGGTAAAGTTAAAGGGGTTAGCATTATGTGTTTCCCATTCACATAGTGCCATTTTATAGCACAATCAAGTAACTATGTTACCTTTAGTTGTTATAAAAATGCTACATATGAAATATGACTTAAAAGGAATTTCACTTTGTAACTTAACGTGTTGAAATTGGGCCTCCGTCTATTTAAGAAACTCTTGTTTCTGTAACTCCGCCCTCAGGAAGTCATCGCAACATGGCTCCTCTATTAGCCCTTTATGACAATGTTTTTACCAGCGTTTCACTGAGAAGTAAAATGAGCTCAGCAGATCTGCAGTTTCACCAAGTGTTTGCTAATTTGCTAGTCTGAAGGAGCCGAGTCGGGGAGTTGTTGGGAAGGGCAGAAGCTTGGAAATGTGGAAACTGCAGCTAGGAGGAGGAGCTGTGTTGAAAGGTGGAGATAGGTCTTACCAGGTGTTTTGCACAGTTGAATGGTTACCATGTAGATTAAAGGATTTCTCAAACATGCATGAAAGAGTCAAAGCAACACTCCAGGTCTCTTTTTGATGAGGGAATAACATTATAACATGAAAAAAAGGTGTTTTTAGATAACCTTGCCCCGTTATTGTCGGTAAATTTCACTTTCAGACAGGAATGTATGAAAATAAATAATAGTGTTCAGCCAATCAGAGCCTGTCTCTTTCCCCCTCATCATCCTGTTTCCACCACCACCTTTTACTCTGTAACTTTTCATCTCCCTCAACCCAGGAGTTTATGGAACCCCGTTTTGTTTTCTGTCATCCCGCTCTGTGCCGGTATCAAACGCTTTCCTCTGCCTGTCTTCACAGCAGCATCCCGCTGTCTCCTTTCATACCCATCACTTAATCCTTTTATCCAACCGACTTTGCTACTTTCGTCTGCACTTAATAAACTCTATTGTTTTGGGTTTGTTAGCACCTGCAATCGAAATTCACTCATTTCAGTGTTCATAAGCATACTTATTTACGGAGTCTGGGGAATGAAATACATAATAAACGTGAAGTTGAAAGGTGCAACATTCTAATCTTTGACAGATTTATATAGCTTTCTTTTATCAAACTGGCTTTTGAATGTGTTAATGACCTTGCTTCAGACAGAGTTGGTATGTCTATTTCATATCAAGCTAACTAAAGCAATACTAGTAATAAGAAGAGCTGTTAAGGACAGTAATTTAAGAATATGCAAAACATTTTGAAAAAAGATAAACCACACATCTGCCATACTTCATCAGCAGCAAGAAAAACTGATGTCAGTCGATTAAAAAAAAATCTATACCTCATCACTGTAACTAATCGCCATGTCAAGCTTTGTAAGCTTGAAATATAAATATTCACAAAGTTGTGGTTCTTGCAGGAATGTTCCCCTGGAGAAGCCCCTCCTTCTTCTGCACTCCAACCAATTAAAAGCCAAGCCAGCAGGAAATGCCGTCTCCCAGTACTCAACAGCAACTAAGAGAAACTTACTTAATTACACATGCATACAAGTAGTAGCAAACTTCTTCATGGAACAACTGACAGGGTATATATATTTATTTTCTAGTTCTTGACTGCCTGCCCCCCTTTCTGATAACACCCTGGGCAAATGCCCATATCAAAAACCGCCACTGTATGCATGTTTTCAAAAAATGTCAAAGAAAATGTTTTGCTGTCTCAAACCAAACATGTTTGAAGATTCTCAGTCCTCTAGCTTTTAATATTCAGGAAGGTTTAAATGAATTCATTTAGTTTCAAAAATTCATTTCCTGTGGAACTGGAGAGATGAGGCGACGGCCGCTTTTCCTCATCCAGTCGAGCGTAATTTGTGCATGTGAAGCTTCGAGCTCGAACGCGTAGATGTGCACAAGAAAGTTGAAAAAAAAATCTCAACTTTCACTGTAAAGCTCAGAACGAACTGCTGGGAATTAACCTAGAGAGGCTGCTGGGTTGAAATGGGTAGATTGATTAAACTGCATTACGTAATAATGAGTTATTATTCTCAGATTAATGCATTAACGTGTTAACTTGACAGCCCTAGAAAAAAAATGCATGGACTTCTTAACACCTGTGGTCATTGTCATGACTTCAACAAAGTCTCAGAGATTTTGGTTTGCATTAACATGACAGCATCAGGCAGTCGCAGCAGATTTTGATCTGTTGGACTGAAGGTTTTTCAGGCCCTTGAAGAACAGTGAACTCTGTATATTTAAAAAAACAGATTGAGATTATTGGAGCCTTTTGACTTGGTGTATTTTGTTAAAAAATAACTACAATGCACCTGTCAGAAGACGGGTTCATTGTTGCTGTGATGCTCCATTTGTCCTAATAGGCCAAAAGTGTGCAAAGAAAATACTTCCCAGTGCTCCTGACTCCACTTCCTGTGTACAAAACCCATTACCTTCTGGATAAATTACCACCAAATGCAAATAGCACAATGGTTTAATAAACATTACATAGCTGATGGTTTTCAAATGGTAGAAATCTGCTTTGACTAAAGCTCTGAAGGCTGCCCACTCTGCAAAACGCTGACTGCAATTCTGTCGATACTGGGTCACTAATCTACAGTCGAATCTTATATTTGGCTTGGCATAGTAGCGACCTATTGATTGTCCAGCAAAGCACTTCATTACAGCAACCCTGAAGATTAAATTTCCTCATAGATCAAAATTGCTTCGTTTTCCGATCGAGCTAAGAAAAAATAAATAAATAAAAAAGGAGGTCAAAACTTCACAGAAATGTGCATTTAACCTTCATTGTCAGAGTCAGATTTCCTTCCATGGAGTAATAACCCTTTAATGTGTTTGTGTTGCCCGATCCAGCAGTTTGCGCTTTAGAGTTTTCGAAAATAAACCACCTGAAGTGTGAAGGCGGTCACACAGAGGGTGATGGGTTGGGGGGGGGCAGAGCAGCTTGAAATACCAATTTTGTGGGGTGAGACGGAGGTCAATGTTTTTCAGCAGCGGGGTTAAGCCGCCTCGCCCCCGGAGTTCTCGGATACATGTTGATTTCTGTTGATCGTGTCAAAGCGCGGCCCTTAGACTTAAAAACCGTCTGAATTAGCCGCTGAAGCTCTAAATTGGCAGAGCGTGGCCAGGTCGTTGATCTTGTTTGGAAAAGCTCAAAATGTCAGCAAAACAAAACGTTACCAGTTTCCAACCCATGGTTCATGACAATCAAGACAGCTGGTTGAAATATTTAATGTGGGACAAAAAGGAAGAACCCAAAGGAGGAACAATGCAAGAAAATATAGGGAATACAGGAACAACATTAAAGATAACAAAAAGATGGAAAATTTAAGTGGAGTCAGGACTCGCACCTGGTCCTTCAGAGACACATAAAGACAGTTATAAAATCAGCCTTCCACCACCTGAAGAACATTTCCAGGATTAAAAGGACTAATGTTCCAGCAAGACCTAAAGAAACTGTTTAAATTTAGTTGCACTAACAAAAGAAGAATGAAAAAAAAAACAAGTTAGGAGGGAAAACACAAGACGCAAGGTGGGAAAAAAAGAAGGTATGAAGTGGGTCAGAAAAAAGAAGGCATAGGGTAGGTAAGGCACAGCGTCAAGACAACTGGATATGGATTGAAGGTTGGAAATACAAATGTCTCTCCATTTCCCTCTTTCTAATTTATATTGACGGTGACACTGTGAAAAAAAGAAAATAAGGAAAACAAAAAGAGGCTCGAGGTTTTGCCAAACATCTTGACGGTTTTCAAAAAAGATTCAATAAAGAAAACTTTCTTACGATTCCAAGTTCTATAATAAACATTATACTTTCCAGCAAGGAGCAGATGATTCAGTTGGGAGAATATTAATACCTAGACACCCACACACACACACACACCCACACCCCCACACACACCCACACACACACTAACTAATTTCTACAGGAGTGGAAACGGAGCTGAGTCAGCTAGGAATCACTCCAGTGACTTCCGTTCAGCTTCTAGCAAACAACAAACTAAAACTGCTTTTGGGTGACATAAAATTATTTTTCATAGTCTCATACAGTGTTTATGTGGCTGTGTGTTCATCAATGCCCACTGTGTTTTATTCACCTTGTACGGTGTGTGTGTGTGTGGGCATGTGTCGGGGTGTGTGAGACTGGGGAGGGAACACCTGCAAAGAATGAGCCATCAAAATAACAGTAGACACTGTTCTGCTTCGATAAGCTATCTTCCAGGCATGTTTATCTGCAGCACCATTACGCCGCTGTAAAAAAAAAAAAAAATGCCAAAGTTGTTAGTCGACATACCTCCAGCTTGGACACGGCGATAATGTGATTAAATCTTTTAAAGAAATCTAATTGGAGTCCGAGTTGGCGAAGGAGATAACAGTGATGCCATTTAGTTTTTTGCTTGGTCTGAACAAAAAATGGAACAAGTTTCACGATCAACTTTTACTGTTTTTATTCCAGACTTAAAAATATGGGACAATATTGTCAATCTGAAGTAAAGACCTGCCTGGCTCCACTTCCTGTGCAAACTTGCAAAACCTGTCCTGGTGAATAGAGCAGTAAAATGTATGCCCACCTGCTGTACAAACAAATTAAACTCATTTTCCATCTGCTACTGAAACTGCCACAAGTACTTAGATCATACAATCATACAAAAAACAGAATCATTTAAAAAATGTTGAATATTTTGTAAAAGTGTAATTTACCTTGCTTGTTGTCTCAGAAAGCGAAAATCATAAGACACAGAATCACACTTCAGCATTTTCCAAACCTTTGTTTCTCGAAATTGTGATGACATATGATGACAAACAAAAATGTAGTATCTCAGGAAATTAGAATACTGTAAAAAATTCAGCAATGAAAACTCATGATTTCACATTCTCAAATTCTTGAATGCATTTTGTAATGCTTTCTGCTGCGCTACATAATAACATTATTACATTTTGCATAATGTAATATTGTCGGTTCTTACAAAATGCGGAGGTAGCTCTTTTTCCAGAAATCAGGGTTTCCCCCAGTGTGTTATAAGCCTGGCGGGCCACCAGGCATTACTTGTGCCCCTACCAGGCAGAATGACTGGCCTTGCGCCCCCAACCACCAGGCTTAGCAAGTTTTCTGGGGGAAAACCTGTTAAATGATAGTTGTGTGTGGTGCATTATATGAAAAGAAGATCACAAACATTATTTACATCTTCATCCTAATCATTATGCTTCTAATGACGATCATGTTGTAGATGCTATGCACATTTAAAACTTTGGTCAATAAATGAAAACGTTTGCTCATTTAGTCGCCTTTTCAAACTCATAGCCAGAACTTTCGGTATGGACTTACGTCATTCAAGGCAAAACGATTGAAGATGCGAGAATTTTGCAATATTTTGCGTCATTACACCATGCGGCGTTACACAGCCTAATCAGCTAATTACCTCAAAAACACCTGCAACACCTAACCCTTCAATAGGCTACACAATAACCTGCTGACTCGGCAGATGATTGTGTCTGGAAGTTGTGCTAGCATGATTTTTGTGCTAGATTAGTTAAATTTTGTGAGCTGTGTTTTACCGCTTCTGGTAATGCATTCCAAATTTCCCTTTGTTCACCCTCTACAACACACCTTGCTTTACGTCGTAATTAGTAATCCTATCTTGAATCATGCATCATCTGTAGCCACATTGAAGCTAATGCGTCTGACACCATGAGTCTGTTTTTCAGGCAATCATTTTTAATTGGTCAGCTGTGCTGGTCCCAGCAAGAAATATAATTGCTTGTTTATGCAAACGAAGAATCAGCAACTAAGGGGACTAACGCATTAACATGTAGTGAAGATGCAGTTATGTGGACATAAATGTCTTGCTGATGGTTGGAGGGGTATACGCAGACCGGTTTGAGGTGGTAGAAGTGAAATGTTTACACTACATGTGAAATAAATTATAATTCAGTAATATGCTATTTTCTGAACATTTCCATTGTCAGGCAAGTGATTGTGTTCCTATAGCCTACATATAGGAGGCTATTTGTAGCCTGCATGGCCTACATGATTATGAGGGTTTAAAGTCCTGCACCTAAACACAGACTGCTTCTACAAACATTCAGGAGCTCAGTGAATTTGTGTATCGTATATTATGCGTGTTCAACAAACCTATTGTTTGGGGCAAAAATAAAGGGGGCAGCACTACCTGCCCCCTTTATTTTTTCCATTGGTGGAAAAAATTGTTTTTCCACTAATGTTGAAAAAACAATTTTGCAATTGTGTTTCTGTTAAATAAGAAACACAATTACAATCAGACATGGATAAATTTGTTCATGTAATAAGTCATTAATCCTCAGACTACTTCCTGTTGTCATTTTTGTGGTTTCTGCCAGTGGCAATGTGTAGTTGTTGATCACATGACTTGCATGATGCAAAACATTTCTGTCCATTACAGTTTTGCCATATAAACCAACTTCGATATGGTCAACAACAAAAAAAAGACACACCTCACCCTAATGCTAAGACCTTTTATCAAACAGAGGGTTTTTCCCCCCTAAAATAGGCATTTCCATTAAGCTAATGGAAATTTCCATTTGCTTAATGTCAAATTCAAAATGTCAAATTGTGCCATCATATGGATGATAGAAAAGCAGCTACTGTATGGATAACGTTTTTTGACGCATCGAATTGATCACAATTCAGAAAAGGCATTAGACACATGTTACCTCTTGACCTTTTCATGGGACTGCAGCACAACAGAATGTCTTCAGTCAGAGGCTTCATGAGACATGAGACAGACTGCTATATTCACTGAACTGCACTCACAATCATACACAGACCAGTAGGCAACTTGGTGTCTTGTATCTTGCCCGGGTGTCCATCAACATTTGGCATGAGTTAGCTAAAATTGAACCCACAATTTTCAGGCCACAAGTTGATTACTCTAATGAATCACTGTTGCATATTAAATACTCCTAGAGACTCGCAGCTCCAGTTCAAAGACTGTTTCTGCAGACTGACTCAGTAAGGCTAAAAGACGTGTTGTATTGGTACAACACATAAAATCTGCGTAAAATACATTTAACTTTGTGGTTTTAAGTGGTAGTACAACAAAGCCATGGAGGCTCTTGTCTAAGCGGTTCCTGCTCTCTTCTGGATAGACATCTTAGATGTTGCATTTTCCCAATTTTCAACAACTTCTACTTTTACTCTTTAAGCCCTTTTGGTTTTTCTTGGGTGTTGCCGTTTCTCCCAAAAATCAATCCCGATTTGGTTGCTCGACACGATCTCAGCCACATCATTATCAGCCTCTCCTGTTGGTTGGTGCTCTTTCAGGTTGCCTGTCAGACCTGCATCTCTCACAGATGTTCATTTACAATATTCCATGCACTAGAGCAAGGCATTTCATAATAAATAGAGACCAGAGAGACCCATAAATGATGCAAAGCTGGCTTGGCTCTGCTGGGATTAATACGGTCGAGGAATCACCATTCCAATGAAAAGTGGGCTATAGGTACAAGACATACATGGCAGAAAACAGAGAATATTGAACAGCTGGAGGAGTACTGTCCCACCAAACTCATTGCTAATCCATTTTCAGCTGCATTTTTCCAGCCTTTAGAACTGTCATGGTTTGGCAGTCACTGTAATTCACTGCAGAGAGACGCCGGCCAATGGGATCCTAATATAAACTACAGAGAACTGCAGCAACCAGAGTATGCACCTCTAAGAGGAGAGGAAATATCTAGGTTTCATTCAGACTGGATGGACTTCTAGGTGTTTGTTACTTTTAAGCTTAGTCAAAATAATTCATTTCAGCTGCTCAGATGTTATGATGTTGCTTTGAAGACGCAAAGGTTGAACAATCACTAAAGTTAGAATAGAATACGAAGAGCTGATTATAAATAATCTGACTATTTAAATCATTTTATCATTTTGCATATACTCAGGTTAGCCTAGATTGAGCTTAAAATTTGTTGGACAAACCGATACATTTAAGAAAGAAAAGCGCTTTGAGATACTTGTGTCAATTTTCTTGCACAGTTTTTCACAAAAGGCCCCCTTTGCAAATGTTTTTTAACTAAAACTTGTCAGATATCGGCACCTTCCTAAAATAATTGCCTCAGTTATTTTTTTGCCAGAAGTGATTTTTGGCAAAATAATCACTTTTGGCAAAAAATGGCCTTTGCCATTTTTTTCAGGAAGATGACGAGAAGCATATTTTGTCTTTTAATCCTGTGCTTTAGCTTTAAAACAAGCCAAAAAATTGGTATTCAAGACGAAGCAAATAGTTGATCTGATGCCAGCATGATTTTCTCATTATTTCTGGATTTATGTCACTCACTTTCCTCCAGAGGAATTAAACACGGCCAGATGAAACCTTTGGGTTGAGGTCAATAAATGCTGCACATCCGTGTTAATCGAACAACAATTAGCACTTCAGTTTTTGTCCTTCAGTTTGTCAACACTCGTCTCTCTTCACCCGTCAGTGAAGACTCACCTCAGCTTTGACGTTGAGTGATAGTTTCATCTCCCTCTCCGTCAAACAGGCTGAGAGCAAATTCATCATATGTTTTTCTTTTTTTTCAGCTGGAGTTTGGCACGCTCTCTGCCTTTGGACTGAAGAGCCTGTGTTTGTTCCAGAGAATTAGAGATCAGAGGGAGGTATTTACACACCTGTATGCCCTTCACGTCCCATCTCATCTCTCTCTCTCTTGCCGTCTCTCGTTCTCTTCATCTCATCGTCACTTATTTTTTGGGGGATTTTCATGCACTGAATAAAGGCTGCTCCGGGGATGATTTTTGTTTTGAACGTATGTAAAAATACACCTGCGCTAACGGGCCTGAAACACGGCACAACGCAGTAATCTTCTGAGACCGTCACAGTTTTAAGAAAAGCAATTCCCTCCTTCCATGTCGATTTAAGACTTTTGGAAACAAATTTAGCATAATGCAGACAGAAAGAGGGAAGTCAAAGCCCAGCAAAGTCTGGTGGAAAACAAGCCAACCTTCCCCATGGCCGTCGATTTCTGTCGAAGTTAGAAAGTCAAAAGAATAATTGTGGAATTATGTCACATAAAGTGGAACTGTTTGGCCATAGTGACCATCGCTACATTTGGACTCTTGGAAGCCTGGGGACACCAGCCTACATGTGAAATATGGGGGTGGCAGCATCATGCTGTGGCAGCTGTTTTGCTGCAGGAGGGACTGGTGCACTTTACAAAATAAATGGCATCATGAAAATAAAACAAAATGTGGGAATATTGAAGCAATATCTAAAGATCACCATGCAGGAAGCTAAAGCTTGGGCAAAGATTGGTCTTCCAAATGGACAATAATCCTAAAGAGGTCACAATGTGGCTTGGGGACAACAAAGCCAATGTTTTGGTGTGGCCGTCACAAAGTCCTGACTCAATTCTAGAAACAATTCAAGAGCAGAGAGAGGTGACCTACAAACCAGACTCAGTTCCACCAGCTCTGTCAGAACGAATGGATGCAGTTCAAACTTTTGATTTTGAAGACATAGATAACCATGTCTCGGACATATCCTTTAATCATTGTGGCACTTAGAAAACAGAAATAATTGTAATTCTAGTCGACCTAAAACAAGAGAAGATCGGTCTGATTCAACTTCAGATGATGATGTCATTTTGTTTGGTGTGTGTAAACTTTTGGATTCAGCTGTGAATATGGGGAAAAGAAATTAAGTTTCCATAGATGTACAGAGATAGAGCTGGAGTTTTATGTTTTTAGATGTCTAAAAGCTTCAGGACATTGACCCTCGATGACTAGAGTTGAAGAAATCTGCTATGGAGAAAAACCCTCAAAAATCGCAAAATGTGATTTTGTAAAGTAATACCTTAGAACAGTCTTGCATTTGTGTTAAACTTATTTGATTTTCATTTGAAAAAAAAGGGTAAGAATCTTAATAGTTTTCTTTTTACATTTGTGGTTGTTGGTTATTTGCACTATTGAGAGACATATTTTTTATTCATTTAGCCACAGTTCCACACTTCGAACGCTAAAAATACGTTAGCTACTCGTGTTGCTATAGGCAAACGGTCATGTTGCTAATAGCAACTCAAGCTCCTGTCAGCATCACAGCAATTTGTAGATTCTTCTCTCACCTGGAACAAGCTACTCTAACGTCATGTCATTCCCAGATTGGAGCTCTGACTCCTGATTTTAGAATAATAAAAGAAGAAAATGCATTTAGCAGTAACACCTTTGCAGTAAAGTATGTTTAGCTACTGTATGCTAAGCTGCTAGTTTGCCAGGATGAGCATCTTTCTGCACATTTCAGGACAATAAAGTCCCACTGGGCCACTTTCAAACAAAACAAAAAACATGGAAGGACGCATTTTATGACAATACAAGGCAATTTAAAAAGTTTGTGGTACACTCAACCATGACGCTAAATCTTAAAGCTGTAAATTTGGTTCAGTAAAGGGAATTTTAGACAAACTGCACTCTGAGGCTTTTTTTCACCACACCTTTGTTGATTTATTTGGTTCACGTTCACGAGCTGCCATCACGAGTTTTCTTTTGGTTGGTTGCAGGCTGTTTTATATTTCCATGTCTTTAGTCATTTTAAGATGCGTTTGAGCTGACAAGCGCAGAGTGGCTTCCCCCACCAAAGTGTCCATCTTTAGTGACGCTCAGTTTCGATACAGTTTTTTTTCCTTGTAATAATTACAGACTTTTCTATGCTAAATGTTCCAGAGCTGACAGCACTTAAATGTTCATTTTAAAGCACATGATTTATAGGTTCAAATGGGATTCAGGGTAGAAAAACAAACACAGAGAGGAAAGGAAAGAAGGAAACGAAAAGATGGGAGCGGCTGTGAATGACATGAAGATTCTGCTGTAGAATTTTTACTTCTAAAAGGAACATTCCTATAATTCTATCTTCATAGATTTTTTAAAAAGTGTATTTATTGTTTTCATTCTAATCTATAGTCATTTTAACTTCATTGTCTAGTGCAGCAGAACATAATATATTGTGTTTCTCCAGCCTACAATCACTGATATTCCTGGGAATATCAGTGTGGAACAACTATGCACTTAGTATACAGCTCTTGTCCACCATCATGCTTTGTGGATGAGTGGGGCTGTGTGAAAAGGATAAATATACATTTTTCATCTTCAAAGCAATAATTCGGTTCATCTGGCTCATCATCTCCCGTCATTGGTTATAGAGGGCAGATTTGCAATATTTGTGGATGTTAAGTGGCCTCCGTCTGATCTCATAAATTTATTTCACTAACCGTTCGAACGTCGGAGAGGGTTGAATAGATTAGGACGGATGATTGCAAATAAACAACGATTGCCTTTTGATTGAGCGTCTAAAATGAGAATGAATGATGGCAGGCAAATGATTGGACATCGCAGGCATTTTGTTTCCATTTTCTCTAATGGATTGAAAAACAAAAGCTCAGTTTGCCGGCTCATAAGCATACGCATAAATTTGATGTGGGTAGATTAATGACTTCTTAAAAAGGCAGGAATGCGACAGGGGTCAGCCAATTGTCTTTTAGGGAACATTAGTAAAACAACAACTGGAGATAATCCTTTCAAAAGAAAGGATTTCCGAAATCCTTTCTTCCACATCGTCTTGGAAATTAAATTATCTTGCTTATGCCATCTCTATACGAGTTCCCTCAACTGGTCAGATAATAACTAGCCGAATTATTCCAAAATAGGTCAAACTCCTTTGCTGTTGTTACCACTTTAAGCTTTCAACATGTCAGGTTTGGCTGATCTTTCTCAGTGCAGACTGAGTGTCTGCATAGCACACAATGAGACAAAATCACATCATAATATTTCTTTAGCATGTACAGAAATTATCTAGCAAAAATATGCAATCCGAGTTTAGTACTTATGCTAGAAATATATGAAAGATGATCAATCTTTTGCAGATTACGTATGCTTGAAATTACCTTCACTCCAGAATAGATCCACTATAATGTTTTCTCTGGCATTATAAAGCAGTTAAGTCAAAGACAGTATGTGATCATAAAAGAAAGAAATTAATGTCTGCTGTTAGATCACAACACGACTCAATCTCTCTTTCATTGTTATTCTGTGTGAGCCGGAGATGTAATTAAAAAACATGGCATCTGTGACCAGTTTATTAGAAAACACTCAGACATTCCCTTGTACAAGCTAACAAGGGACTCATCACTTAACAACCTGAAATGCTTAAGATGGATGATTATGTAAACATCCACTCTCAAATTTGGCAGGAAATCACAGGAGGACATTGAGCCAAACTCACCTTACATAACCACCTAAACCATGAGTTCTTATGTGAGACTTTTTCCACTGGAAGTTATTTTCTCATCTTTCCCTCTAAAAACTAAACAAAATGTATAAATTCATTTGGATTTAGTTTCCCTGTTTTTTTTCTCCAATTTCAGTTTGATTTTACATCCCTTACAAGTTTACTTTTATTACATTGTAGATAAAACTTTAGAACTTTTAAACAAATAATGACAGAACATATATCAAAAGTTTAGATAGTTTCAGCATTCAATGAACATCACCAGCAAAAGTAAAATAACTGGCTCAGTTTAGGACTGAGTAGTACCTGAAGGCCGCCTGGAGGTAGACAGAAATCTTTAAAATGGGGCATTCTTTAAAGCAAAAACTCAACACAAACCAAGTGTAGCATCAGTAAATGAGGCAAAACACTGGGGGGCACAGCTGTGCAAAACGTCAAAGTTCTTCAAAAAGATTCAACCAAGCACCCTGAAGTCTCTACAGAAAGAAAATCCATCTTAAATCAATACAATCTTACATCATACGGAAAAGTTTGAAATTGCATGAATTCACCAGCTGGTTTCTGAATAGACCAGTATGATGACGGGATGGAGAAACTACAACACCATTTGAAACACAGATGTAGATGGAGAGACATTGCAGTCATGAAGAAAAGCCCATATAATCATATATTTGTTTTATTCTTTATAGTTCTTTGTGAGTTTTGCATTTCCAGAAATAGTCCTTGAGGTCAATTTCCAAAAGTAATTCTATCTATTATTGCTGAGGCCTCAGGTGAATGTAGACAGTCTGGTCAGGACAGACTGAGGCAGCTATGAAGACAGATTACACTCTGTTTCTGTCCAACTGAACAAAAAGATTAAATTACAGAGTTACCCAGATTCAATTTAACTTCAAAACGCCATAATTCCATTTCTAAGGTCTTTTTCCCTTGTTAAATGTCCTTTTTGACTTTGACATTCATGGTCTATAATCTTAATGGGAGCATCGGGCTATTAAGACGAGGTTAAAGATTCTGTTGGTGTCAGGCATAATGATGTATGGGGTTTTTTAATGACATACCTGATCAAACCTTAAATTTACAGTGACAAACTGTTTTACAATAATAAAAAAATGACATAAAACCCCATTCCTTTTACCCATAATGCAATTAACTGAGGCCTTCTCAGGGAACACGCTGCCTCCATTTAATGTCACTAAAAACAATCGATAATGAAAGCTCCAATCAGCGCGACTTCTCCTCATTTGTCTTTGCGTTTGGACGACGGAAACCAGAAACTTAGAAGTCACATAATGTGACCAATGTTGCTGTTTGGCCAGGCAGTGGAGGAAAGATGGCTGCTATTAGAAAGGTGCTGACTTTCATTTTGGTTCAAACACTTTTTACTTGTTACTTTTTAAATAAGTCCAACTGCTCCAAAATGTCGAGTTGCAAAGGAGAAAGACTCGTTGGAGGTGAGCTGTTTGACACCAGATATCCCTCCCAAAAATGGAGCCACAATGTTGTTCAACCTCCACATGCGTCCAAATACTTTACCATGTTTCCCAGTCAGCATTGCCTTGTGTTTTATTACTAACTTTATATTCTAAAGCGGTATTTAAAAGTAGTTCTGTCAGTCCACATAAATGAATCTCTTTGCGAAATGTTTAATTGATAACAGGAGGTTGTGGCTGTTCTGAAGGATTGTGATTGGCAGTGTCATGTAAAAACGACAGAGCTTTATTTCATGTTATGTTATTCCCTCATCAAATACATATCTGGAGTGTTGCTTTGATTCTTTTATGCATGTTTGAGAAATCCTTGAATCTCCATGGAAACCATTCACCTGTCCAAAGCGCCTGGGTGGACCTAGCCCCACCTTCATGGATGAGGCTCCTCCGTGGAGTGTCCACCTCACAGAGCAGGCCTCTCGCTCAACTCCTCCAATCAGCTCCTTCAGACTAGCCAGCAGCAATTAGCAAACACCTGGTGGAACTGCGCATCTGCTGAACTCATTATATGAACTACTTTTCAGTGAAACCCTGATAAAATGTTGCTTAAAAGAGGAGCAAGGTTATGATGACTTCCTGAAGGTGGAGTTTCAGAAAGAGCATGAGTTTTTAAAGAGACAGTTAGGCTATTTTAAGGCGCTAAATCAGGAAGTAAAGTTTCTTTTAAATCATATGTGATATATACAGCATTTTCTATAACAACAAAATGTAACATAGCTACTTGATTATGCTATAAAATGTAAAGTAGTACAGGAACATGGTGCTGGCCCTTTAAAAAAAACGCTATGTGTGGACAAGACCTCAGTTTGAAGTAACTCATATGAGTAAAAAATTTTATCCACTCCCTAAGCTACTAATTGAAGCAAATGTAATTAGTCACAGCTTTCGTGCAAACACACAACTAAGAGACACACTCAATAACAGCTCAATGTCAGGACGAAATACAACGGTGGCATAAACTCTACGAATTCTACAAGTGCGCTACCAGCAATCACTGAGATTAATCTGCTGTGACTGGAGTGGGCTCACAGGTGATGACTCATAAGTACCTGCTCTGACAGTCTTCATTAACACTTCATGTTCGTCTGGTGGGGGTGTGAGGGGGTTCGGGGTGTTCTGTTTTCACCCGTTTCTGTTCTGATACGACATTCTGACGGGTAATTCCTTCACCGCAAAGAACGACAGGCGAAAGGTCTTCGAGGAAAGACAGTCGAGGTTGTTGTGACAGAAGCATCATCTTGGAGGAGGCTGGTATGAATAATTTCACAGCTAGGTTCTGTTTTTTGTTCTGCTCATGTTGGTCTAATTGAATTTTCTCATCAGACACCAGTAATGAAAAACAAAAACAAAACATGAAATGTCAAAATGTGAAATTAAAATACAGGATTTCTTGCCGTTCGTTCGGTGGCCAAAAGGAGATTATTAAAGCATTCGATTTTGTTTTGCAACTGATTCGTAAGTTGATTTTCCCAGAGTTCATCCTCATTTTGTGTCAACAAATATTGAAATCACAACCCATGTGTTATATGATTTATATAGATAACAATGAGCTATAATAGGATGAAAATGTTTTTTCTTATGTGTTTTTGTGCGTCTATATTACAAAGGTGGAACCGATGATTTGTTTGGAAAGTGGCGTTGGTGTAATGGATGTAAAATAGGACTTGGTTCCTCTTTAATCGTGTTGCAAATATTTAATTAAGACACACACAGAGCCGGCAGACTTTAATCCACCTTGTTGCTCCCTGTAGGGCATTTATCTAACTGAGTGAATTCTCATTTGCACATAATGTTTGCTTCAGAGTGCAACATCTGGTTGCTGTTCTCTTTTGACATTGTTGTGTATATGCCATGTGTTTCAAGACGGTAATATAGTGTTATTTCTCATTCAAACTGCACATACATACAGTTTTTGTTTTTGGTAACAGACGGCTAACGCAGGAGGCCACGTTTTTAGTCAAGCATCATTTCGAAGACGCGTGCGACATTCACACAGCAGGAAAATGCGACCTCTGAAGGTCGGAAAGGCACATTTTTAAATTTGTACATGTTTTGCTTTGCCTGTTCACTGCTTTTTACATTTTGTTCTTTGGTTTCCTTCAGGAAATGCATTGGCAGCTGCTTTGGGAATTGGGCGTTATTGCATCCAGCTACTACAGGAGAGTAGGTGGTCTCATAAAAGCTACTAGATGCCACACAAGTCTCCTTGTCACAGATTCAGACAAGTCTTTGTACATCTCACTCTGTAGAGTTTTTAGGATCACCAACTGGAAAATGATCTTATTGTTTAGGGATTTGCTTCCCAGAGAAATGTTCCAATAAACAAAAAGCGATGCCAAATCCACAGCAAAAACCCTCTACTTGGTTCCAAATGCATTTCCAATATGACAGAAACATTCAGATTAGAGTTACGTTTTCTTCTCATACTGTAATTGCACATGTTCCAAAATGCATAAAATATAATTTATATTATGCACCTGTAAACCCCTGATTGTTATCTTCAATCTTTCTTCTGCCAGTGTTTTTTCTTTTCCCTGGCCTCTTCCCTCCAATCTTCTTATCGCCTCTCTCCTCCGCCCCGACTCCCTCGCCTCCTGTCCTCCTCTATAATCCTCAACAGATGAGTGTGGTAAATGGGGGATAAAACAGGTTTCAATTAAACCATCAGAATTCCAGGCACATTCTATCCGACGGCAACAGAATGCAGTAGAGGATAAAAATAAAAAAAATTAAAAACTGACACGCGCAAACATATTCATGCTACTTCCTCTATAAGCTCTGCACTGCGCTCAGGCGAGAGTTCTATTAAAATGCCAGTCATGGCCACATCCGATTACAATCTGTGTCACAATGTGGGGCATAAATCGACTGTTGAGTGGAATGCGTGTATGAGTTCATTTCAGGGAGGAGCGGAGCCAAACAAATCCAACGGCTTGCCTGTTTAAATAGAAAATAGACAACACGCACGGCGGGTGAAATTTGCTAATCAGTTCTGTCACGTTTCGATTGGAATTTTTAGACTTTTTATACAACTAGTAAGTTAACTGACAATTCAAAGGTACGGTTAAAGTTGCAGAATGTATCTTTTTTTACAGTATTTTTTGAAATTGTCACTATGTTGTGACAGTATAGTGCGAGTTTAGTGACAATACATGTGGGGGTGGGGAGGACTGCCTTCTGCCAGTGCTAACTAGAAACAACCAATCAGAGCCAGGAGGCGGGTCTTAGTGCTGTCAATCAATACCTCCTCCCCTTTGTGAGCAGAGCCTGTACTGAATGCTAATGCTAGTTAGCATGACCACCAATAAGGTGTTTTTCTGCTTTGCCATTAGCACATTTTGCAGTGCATTCACATAGATGATTGACAGCGCTAAGATCCGCCTCCTGGCTGTGATTGGTTGCTTCTAGCATTTCTTCAAGGTGGTGAAGCTCAATATTTTCACAGTTTATCTGTCTCATAATATACTATCACAACATGGTGATAGTTATAACAAATATGTAAAAAAAAAAAAAAGTTTTTTTTTTTTTTTAAAAGTCACATACTGCAGGTTTTAAAAGGCAGAAGAAAAAAACTATAATGTAGTTTGGAAACTTCACCTAAAGGGGCAAACAGAGGTACTAAATCGATTTCTTTGGTCTGAAAGCAATCAATTTTATTTTACTTCCTTTAAATATTTTTTTTAAGTCATAAACAAGGCAAAATCATAAACAAGGCAGAATCTTGGCTAACACTCTGACACTGGTTGTACAAGGTTAATCAATTCATGGATGAACTTTGCTACAGCCTGAACGGGGCAAGCAAAACAAATAATCCAAACACTTAGCTGCGATGCAAAAGTCCAACGTTTCAAAAGCAGAGCAAAACTAGACTCTCTTTATATTCTGTAATTTTTAAGTTGCATAATTTGTTGAGGAGGTGTGAAATTGGCTGAGTCCCTGCCAGTTGTATTTAAATAAGAACAGACTCACATGAGAAGCATTTTTGCTTTTTAGGACTAAATTTAAGTACAGATTCAGATCTCTACACCTGTTTCAGACGAGTAAAACCTAAAATAAATCCTATTTTTTTGGCAGCAGCATAGCTTTACATCAGAAAATGTTCCTGCAGTTCTCTCATAGAGACATTTTGAAGTGTTTTTTTTAACTTCTTTGACATCCACCTTACTGAATGTGGTGGAAATTTAAACTTGAGTTGTCATCTAGCCTGACAGTTTGCTTTTTAAAACTTAACACACACACACACACAGAATTTATTTTTAATCATAATTTTCAGGTTGATTGATGACCTTTCAGGACTAAATGTTTTTAGAAAGTCGATGATAATTCACAACATTTTGGGAGATTCTTACACTGATTCATATGTCAGTGTAATATGTGACATATGACACTGATTCTTACACTGATTCATATGCAATTTATTTTGTTTGTAAGACTACAGCAACATCCAGCTTCACATCAGTAAAAAAAAGAAAATGAAACAACCAGTTTCACAGCCTTGCTGTGATGTTGTTTACTTTTGTGACTGCACCTCCCGAGATAAAAGTGGAAGAAAAGAAGGAAGCAAGACACGAGCAAAGGGCCAACTGAGGCTGGAAGGGGGATTCGAAAAGAGAGCCAGGCTATTCTTAAAACTGGTGACTCATCCTGCACTACACCCACACACACACACGCCCACCCCCCCACACACACACATGAGAAAATGCTAATTTAAGGAGATCTCTGGGAAGAATAAAGAGATTTTACTGCAGGACTTGACATGTACGCATTTTAAACTTTTTGTTCCAATCTGTTTGAAGAAGTGTGACTGAAAGATTTGTTTGGTTCAGAGTAAATAAGTCAATTTAAACCAGATTATGTTTTCCCAAGTACAATCCATACAGGTAGAAACGCAGCCTCTCAAAGAGTGGCATTCAGCTAAAACCAGTAGTTTTAATTTTCTGACACATTCACCTTTTTTTCCCTCACTCTCTTAAATTCAAGTAAACCAAATTTCTCTTCTTTTATGTCAGATGGAATTACAAAACTCATTTCTGTTTGCTAAATGCCACAACAATGAGAGAAAGAATATGTCAAGTAGTTATGTCTTTGAAATCTGAGAAATCTGTATGTAAACTTCGAAATAGCAAATAGAAATCATTTTTGGTAATTGTAACTGACCTAAAACAAGAGAAGTTCAGTCGGATTTGAATAAAAACGTCTATTTGTCTCTTAATGGATGGAAACTTTTGGCTTTACCATAGAATAAAGGAAAACACTGTGAGGTGGTGTACTTTTTCAAACCATCACTTGGGGGCGCCATTGTGAAAACATTTCAAACAGGGCCTGTTGTGGCTGGGTTTTTGTGACTTCTGATTAGAGATACACATTAGCTTCACTCAGGAAGGTTTTCCCATCTTTCCTATTTTGAAAAGATAAACTGGTCTCTTTTCATATTGTGTAAGTTGTGTATTTTCTCTTCAAAAAGTCTCAGATGCTTTTTTACTCGGACAAAAAGACTTTAGAATTTATTCGGTGTGTTTGTGAATGTGTGGATCAGACCTAAAGGTTGATGTTTTCCTATATTTTCAATTTAATTTAATGCAAGTCTTCAGCGGTACCTGTAAAAGTAGAGGGCGCCTCATTTTTTGTTCAACTTTTCATTTCAAGCACATGACACACGGAGACTTGGCCCACATGGTTTCTGTGGCTTTCACTTAAACACTCCTGGTATGTCAGTAAGCTGCTGACGGCGCTTTTCAAAAAGCTGCCACGTCCCAGGTGCATCATCGCCTCTTATTATTGCCAATCCAGGGTCTTAAACCAAAGACACAACCCGTTCGACTTGTATTCCCTTCCTGCCACCTCTGCTGATCTCTTCTCTAATTTGTCATTCCGGTCTGAGCGCGATCAGACTAATTACGTCAGCCGTTCCAATCCCTCACCCGCAACTATCCCGACCCTGAGGCCGTTCCCCTTGGCCAAGAGGAGACAGTCAAGGTGAAGGTCGAGGAAGACATATTCATAGGGAAATTAAATGCAACAGAGAGGAAGAAGCCGTGGGCAGAACAACAACACGTACTGATGGGCACAAAACCTGATTAGCTTGTTTCAATGTGCAGAAGTCCAAGGCCTAAAGGATTTACAGGAGATATAAAGTGGAAGATTCTTCTCGTTCTCCTTCAGCGACCTCTGGAGCGAGTGAGAGAAAGTAAACAAACCCACCACAGGCTTTGTGTTAACTGTAAACCAATTTGTTCTGCTGGAGTTGCTGCCAGTCCAAATCTGATTAACAGTTGATGTTGTTGCGTTCAGATTCGTTATGCAGATCACGTTTTGTCATTGGCACGGTGTCCTCTCAGCTGCGTACTGAGGAAGACTAAGACTTGATGGGACTGAAGGAGAACAGTAAAGCAGCGGTGTGAGGTTCGGGTTCTCTGGATCCACACACCTGAAGCAAAAGTTTCCCCAGACATTGTCAACATCTGAAGGAGCTGATTGCTTACTTCATCAAACCTGAATCAAATGACTCCGACATCCAAAACATGCAGAACGCAAATTCTAGAGGACAGGGATTTCATTTTAGTTGATAGAATCAGTCTTACATGAGCTGGATTTTCATTGTCCATAGAATTAGCAAACTGAAATTACAAAAATCAAATTGCTTAAGGCAAACAACATTTTGAACAAATGCAAGATTTTTGATAAAAAGTTGTTGCGTTAGGATGAGGTGGTTTTCAGCCAATAGATGTATTTAGCAAAACTGCAATGCAAACACTTTTTGCTAGCAATTTGTCCACCAGAGCTCTCATAGCTTTGCAAACATTTGCAATGAAAATGAAGCTGTTGATATTTTTTAATTGTAAATATTCACAATTAAAAAGAGTGGATTATGTGTTCTGTTGTAATTAAAGCATTTATGCTGCGCAACTGTGCCTCATCTTTTTCTACAGTAAGATGCTTCTTAAGCCAAGCTGAAAAAAGAAATACAATAGACAATGAAAGGATGAAAGCAGCAAAGAAAGCAGAAGGCTGGGCGCAGCGATACGGTCAAACTTTGCACGCATTCTTTAGAATTTGAAGTACAACAGGAATTGTGTTTCTCTGAACTACGCTCCTGAATACAGCAGCAGCAACAATGATTTGTTCTAAAGACAAATATTTGAATTCAACAATGTCATGACGGGTCTTCATGAACTCGGTCGAGGCCCTCTGTCCCTCACACACAACTAAAAATGTGCCTACTTCTTGAATAAATTCATTCAGCAAGAAGCCCATTTTCAATTGGGACATATCAAAAACATTAAAACCTGAATAATTCATTTGAAAATCTTACAGTTTATCGCTTTTTTTCCCTTGTTCATGTAGATACTTGTTATTATTTTCAATTTGTTCTCTTCAGGTCATATTTAAATTACTTGTAATTTCTCACTTCCATTTTACATTTCATATTTGCTAACATTGAACAATTTGGAGAGGAGTAGCTTGTCAACAAATAAGCAATTTCCACTTGGGGATCAATAAAGTATATTCTGATTCTGATTCCGTCTTAGTCTGTTAACGAAATGCTGATTTTTGTGTTTACAAATAGATTTTCAATCTCAAATTGTGTTTTGAAGTATTCAGTTGATTCTCAACCAACCAAAAAAGGTGTCTGAAAACTCAACGTTTTCAGACACCTGTTGTACAGCAATATTATTGCTAACATTGTCAACACCACCAGGTGTTACACCACTTCCATTTACAGTAGTTTACAATAAGCAAATGAAAACTTTTTCGAGGAACAAGAGAAAGCTAACCTTGTTCTGTAGTGTTATGCTTCCCGTAGATTGTTCCACCCTGGGCAGAGAGCCATACTGTCACCACTTGTTCATACTGTTCTAAAGGACCACAAGCAAAAAGGAAAAACATCTAGATTGTGTTCCCCTAATATTTGTCTGTTATTCATTTGGGATGAGGGTTGATCCATTTGGCACAGTTTATAACAAACAAGATAGTTTGTTTACCGCGTTTCCTTCATCCTTTGTACAAGGACAAACTGTATTCTATACATTATAGGACAGCTGATAAATTTAAACAACATTTTGATTTTATGATTAATTTTTTACACTTGGTAATTGTTGAAGAAGAAAAACAACATTTGAAAGAACCGGCTTTTCTGGGAACTGTAAAAGCAGTAAGAGAAATGACAGGTCTGCAGTCATTCACAGTACAGATTAAAGTGTTGTTACTGTTGGGACAGTACTGTATGCTTCCTGGTTATGCAATTAACAAAAGGAAAGTCAAACAATAACCTGTTCTTTTGACTGTGGTGACAGATCTTACAGGTGGGTTTATTTCTGCCAGGTTACACCCACATTTCAGGAATTTCCTAAAACACGTGACTTCATGGTCCGATGGGGAAAAAAAATACCAGCAGGGCTTTTGTTCTACCAAGTATTTTAGCTATTCAGTTCTTGGAATTATGATTTGCATTCTGGCTCAATTCAAATGAAGAAGCTCAAAAGATAGCACGGTATCAGTGCCAAAAATAAGACTGTTGCACACCATCTTTGTCCCAGGATGGCTATATTCACTCTGAAGCTAGCTAGTAGCTTCAGCTGATTAATAATTAATAATCACATCGGTAACTATGCAGACAAAAATAGTAACTGAGGAGCTACCTTGGCAAATGAGAAGGAAAATACTCACTTATGTTAGCTTTCAATGGCTAGGCTAGAGACAAGCATATCAAATGCTTATCACATCTACAGTCACACCTTTTGTTTTCATTACTAAACAGTAGTCTGTTTAAATAGTATTCCAATTAATTGGGATGTAATATTTTCCTATGTGGTTTGACCTTATTTAAGTATTGCTTTTAGCAGTTTTTTTATAAGTTTCTGTAACTTTTTGCAGTCAATTTATTTAATATATTTTGCCTGCAAAACCGATTGGACGTTTGGTTTTACCTTACCGCTCACCCAACATATTACGGCAGTCCTTTTAATTGTGAGTCACAGTTCTCCATTTGATATGTGATGAGATAAAAATCATGCAGACCACAAATCAATATCACTTTGTAGTTTCTGTAGGATTTCAAGGTAATTATTAATCAATCCGATAACAAACCATAATTTGCAGCACACCGTTTTGTAATGTGGCAGGGACATAAGAGTGAAGACTATAAATAATAATAATAATAAAAGTCAGTATTTTCTGTCTTATGCTTACACACTTGCCTGTTATTGAATATCTGGAACATGTCATGTCTTTTCTATAATTGGAAGTCTCAAAGGATTTTTAGCCAGCAGTTATTAGTTTATCATAACTGTTTGATTTGTTCAGCACGCTCCCAGAGGCATGCCGCATCCAAACAGAGGGAGCTGGAAGTGTTTTCAGGTGCGGGGCTCTTCAGCACTCAACACGTTTACAAGCAGGTGAAGTACAGAACAGAGCCGCAGCCTTGCTCGGGTCTTAAGGGATCCCCTTCGCTTCCCAATATTCTGATAAACCTTGTCGCAGTCATTCAGGCTCTCCACAGGCTCAAACACAAAGGACGGACTCAGTCAGGTGTGTATTCTTTAATGTTCCACATCTAAAGTAAAATCGACAAAGCAAAAACTGCTTTCAAAGTTTTCACTTTAATTGTTTGGTTCTGAGGAATATTAACCATAGGATGTTAAAAATATGTTAAGATAGGCAACCTGTGGACCATTAGGAGCATATTTACACCAGAACGTCACTGGGGGGCAAAAATCCTTCTGAAACAATTTGATTTCATCAGAAAATGGGATTAACGGTTCAGAAATAGTACATTTTAAGTTTGGTCAGTATCAGGAGAGTTTATTACTTTTTGAAATAGTCAACAGGAAATTATTATTTCTTCCAATTAAAAACAGAACGATTACTACATGAATGTCTCTCCAAATTAATGAAATATTAAATGGTTTTGGAATCATCTTGGAAACAAAATAAATGCAACTCTGAAGTGCATCATTCTCTCGCTGCAACATCACAAAAACACGTCCAGTTGAAAGCATGAAAACAAATGTTTCTTACATTTTTGATTTCTATAAGGGTAAAGCTTACATCTATAATGTAAACTAGCCTTTATAGTCAATTTTCAGATGGCAAATGAAATGCTAAATAATAAAAAATAACTGACAAGATATTAGACAGAAAATTATTAAAGTACGTTCATGTTTTTAACTTACGTCAGATATTAAGTGATGACCTCAGAATAAGGTCTTTGAAACACTAAACCTTTAGTAGTTTAAGCACAACCCCATTTACAAACATAATCCCAATGGACCAAATTTCATCAACATTCTTTCTCTCTGAAGAGAAAAGCTTTGAAATATGAGAAGGAGGAGAGCTGTGTTGGAAATTCAGCAATAATTTGATGAATTTTCTACAACATGAGAGCATAAAATAAAGCCAGATTACACACACACTAGACTAGACAGTAGCTGTAGTCTTAAAACATTTTCAACCTTAAAATAGTTAAAATGTTTTTCAAGTGAACTATTGACTTAATTTATTTTATCCTGGGTAAACTGAATATATAACTTGTTAAGGCTGAACTGGCACAGCGCTAAAAGTGCAGTAATACTAACACACCAAGGAAATAAAGTCTAAATTTTCATTGTCAGGTTTACTAAGAAAGTTGTTTTTTTAGCACACTGTGGTGGAAAATGATGTCACGTCAGGCTGGAAGAACCGACTCTACACAGCAAGGAGTGGCAGGAAGATTCAGGTTTCAAGGTGATCAAACAACTTGAGTGAACTCTGTGGTAGAGTGGAGACTTTTGACAAGTTTCAACTGAGACTTAGAAGTCATTTCATCTTTGTGACTTTTCCCCTGACTACAAGTCATATTGAGAAGAATACAATGGAGATCAGACTGCTGCTAAACATTTAAAATGAGTTTTCTAAGCCAGCGTATGACAACAGTCTGCTGAGGATGATAAAACTGAATAATGTTATGCTTTCACACTATAGTTTGGTAGATTTAGTTTGAAGTTGCAACATTTATTACATTTTCAGCTGGTGCGGTTCGCTTTCACACTGCACTGATGAACCAAACTAATAAAAACTAATATAAAACCGGTTCACCTCCTTGTTTGTGGCGGCGCTGCACCAAGAACTACTGAAGAAAATAACCTCAGGAGATGGCCTGTGCAACTTTCTTCTTCACAAAATGTAAACAAAAACGGAGTAGCATCAGATTTTAGAGGTTTAAGGTTTCTCCTTTGTCTCTGGTGAAAGATGACGAGCCATTTCTCCTGCTAGTGCTAGACACACTAATTTGTTTTGGTCCTATTGACCCAGAATGCCGTGCGCTATAGTCCACTTCCTGCTTTTGGAGCGGTCTCCAGTCCACTTAAATCCCCATATGCATTTGAACCGCATCAGCGTTCACTTCAACCAAACAGAGACCCAGTGTTTTTTGGTGGACCAAACTTTGGTCCACATCAGAGTTGAATTGCGAATTCACACCTCCACAAACAAACTGGACTTTCTCGACAAACTACAGTTTGATTAAAGCGGATAAAACAGTGCTGGTGTGAAATCGCCCTAGAACAGAAACGAGGGCAAAAACTTAAGCTGGTTCAACCGTATTCAAATTTCTGCTTAGTTTTTTTTTTCCCATATTTTTGGTTCCTGTAATGTTCACCCTCTGAAATTTCAAATTCTGCTTATCAGTCTTGTTTTAAGATATCACTTTTCTATATATTTAAACCGTTTTATGTTTTACAGTGTCTTACCAAACAGTGATTCTGTACGAGTCATACATGTGTATTTTAAAAGCCTCATTAATTGACATTAATTTAACTGCAAGTAGCTAAATTAACATAATTAATGATTATTTATACACGCTTGGTGGTTACCAGCTACTTACTGCAAGTTCAGGCCCGGTGCAGCCAACTAGCAGGTTTACATGTGGTAGCTCTCAGCAGGTATATCCTCAGGACTTGAAAACGTAATTATAACAATTTTGGCTTGAAATGATTGCTGCTCCCCTTTCCAGTTTGCCCCCGGCCTGTAAGCGAGCAACCTCCACGTGTTTGTCTACCAAAATTATCTAGAAATCCATCCTCTTATCTAATTCATGACTCAGCTGTTTTGCTATTGTATGCAGACTACCAAACCTGTTTAAAAATATGCAGTCACAAAAGAAAGAGATAAAAAAGACACCAACAGACTCAGATCAGTACTCTTGTTAGGAAAAGTTAGTTTTCTGACTGATTTACCATAGAAGTCTTGGAAGTGGTTTTAGTAAATTGCACATTAGTAACATTAATGACAGAAGAAACCAGCCTGCAGAAATTAAATAGAAGAAAGGTGGAATTCATCACATCATCAAATTTTCTTTAATTAGCTCACTTTTTCCTGAGCTTACTAAAGGGACACAGGGGAAATAGTCGATGCTAGATACTTGGTAATAACAAAGGTTTAATTTTTTAACGATGACTTCTGTCTTAATATTTAACAATCCGTTGGAACATATTGTCCGTTTCTGAACAAATGTTCTGTTGCCATGCAAACTTATTCTGCACTTGTACAGCGTTTCATAAAAATACAAATACTGTTAAAGAATAGAATATTTTCTGCCATTTCTAATGTTTTAGGACGTAAGAAAAAATTATTGCAATGTACAAAAAGCACATATCGCAAACAAAGATATAACAAAGTGAATAAAGCATAAGAATTTAAATATTGTTTCCTTTTTTTAAGCCATGGCTATTTCGATCACATCAAATGGCAATGAATGCTGTTAACTGTACAGACCTTCTTGTATGCTGTTTTAAGAAAAATGACTTTCTAAGAATTTAGCATACAAAGTTTGCGCTGCGCCTTTGTATGGAGGACCTTGAACCTCCGCCCAGGTTCAAGGTCCTGAAATTCCAGGAAATCCAGAAATATCACCGACCTTCCACCAAGATGCCTGTTCTATCGCCTGAGCGCAGCCTGAATGCTTCCTTCATATTTCTGAAGTGATTCACACGCTGTCAAACAGAGGCTGCAGACCCGGTTCTCTCAGTTTTCTCGTTTTGTATCAGCCAACATCCTGTGACTTCTAGAGAAATCAAAGCTGCTGCTTAAGAAAAACAACAACAAAAAAACGCTGCTGGGTTTAAACGTTGATTTTTCGCAGCAGCCTTCATTTGCTTGACTTCAAAGTGACTTGTGTCTCACAGATGATTTCTAATTTAACTTGACAACTGCAAACAAGCTTTTAGCAGCCGCAAAATGTCTTGCGGAAGTGTTGAGAGTTGTGAAGCGTTCACAGCAACGGAAGATGATTTACTGCCAAATAAGTTCCTGGCAGATTCATATTCAGAGATTGGACACATTCACAATTTTCTGCTCCGTTTTTGATCTCCAAAACATAAAACAGAAATAATACTAAAGATACTGACAACTTCAAAGGGCTGTTGTTGGCTTCATGGTAGGAGAGCTACAGTTTATGTCACGGCTATAGTTTGTTCTCATTTATAGACCCTTTGACATCTTGAGTGCAAGACCCTGCCTGCATCTCCCCGCTGCTCCCCGACAATGACTACCATTGCTAAAACCAATGATGGTCATCGTCGAGGAGCAGCATGAAACTTGGTTATTCTGCTAAAGTCAAAAAACACAACTTTGCCATTGCAGTGCTTCCATTACCTAAGAGGCGCAATTAGAATCAAACATGAATACGTTTATTCACGCTATAAGTCATTTACATAAAAAGCATTTCACACCATCATCCTCCAACTACTTCCTGTTGTCTTCTTCGTGGTTTGTGCCAGTAGTAACATCCATATTTTGATCATGTAACTCGCGTGATGCAAAATCAGTGTCCCCGTTGCAGTTGTGCAATTATACAAATTTCCATATAGACAAAAAAAAAAACACCTCATCGTGGCGGCAAAGCTTTTTATTGTAAGTTTTTGTTTGAAATTGGCATCTCCTTCACACAATTTTTTCAAAATGTCAAATTGCAGAATTCTATAGTCATTGGAAAAGCAAGTAGTGACTGTGCACATCTATTGTTATGGCTATTTTGATCACATCAAATAGCAATGAATACTGTCATCTTTACAGACTTTCTAGTGAACATTTTTTAAAAACTCTCACTCTTCTTCCATGCCAATTTCCCACAGAGATAAAACACAAAGTTCAAAATAAAAGGAATAGAAATTTGTGGTTATATTTAAAAACAAAAAATCAAGACGCCAGTTTTGCAAGACAATGCAAAACTGGCACAGTCAGAATCAAGTATCTGTCCACATCACATTCCAATCATTTCCCCACCTGAACACTGTAACAGATGGGTGACATCTATGAATGTCAGAAGAAAATATGACAGTCAGCGTCTCGCTGTGTGCACATACTAAAAGAAAAAAAAAAAAATCCATTCTCTGCACTCAACCAGCGTGACTTGGGCTGACGCCACGTGTGATTTGCCAGCTGTCAATTTACCATTTCACGCACCTCTGGCTTTGAAGAGGATTTTTGTCTTTTGACGTATTGTTCAAAAATACCAAACACCACACATTTGCAAAGCACAAATTTGCAATGAACTCACAAACAATCATCCTGTTGTGAGTTCAGGTGGAACCAATCAAGGTAGTGAAGGAGATTCCATCAAATGGGCTTGCTTTGGAAAAAAAAAAAAAAAAAAGTATGTCGGAAACCAAAGCTGAAATGGTTATGATCAACTGTTGGGCTGCAGTTGCAAAACGAATCAATGTGATATTATTGGGACAATAGGAACCCAAGCACATTAATCAAATCTGGGAACAAAACAATGAACTGATGAGGTTGGCAACAATAAAAGTGATGGATGATTGCAGCAAATTCTGCTTGTTGATGTGGAAGCTAATGGGAGACTTTTTGTTGGAGAATAAATGAGTTAATTCCATTGATTTCATCTGAATCTGTGGACTTTACCAGCTTCCCACTCACACTTATGCAGCACTGGTTGAAAAAGTGCATACAAATGAGTTGGAATAAATGAACCAGTCGTTCTGTCCTAATCGCATTAGAAAGTGGTCAATATATTTTTTATAAAAAACTAAGCACAACTATAAATTAAGGATAATTTATAGTTATTCTTAACAAAACGTAAGCCTCAGTGGGAAACCTGGGTCATCGCTGATTGGACTACATAACTGTCCTTTGAAAACATATGTTCCTATGCCAGGAGCGCAAAACTTTGATATTCCACTAAACTTTAAAAACACACAAATTTTGCAATTGCTGTATTTCTGTTAAATAATAAACAATTAAAATCACATACGACAATGACAATGACATTTAAAAAAACATGCTCCCATCACCTCCTGTCATCTTCATCTTTTCCGCCAGTCGTAACATCATTGATCACATGACCCGTGTGATATGAAAAAGCGTTTCCATTGCAGTTGTGCTAAAGAAACTGAAAATCAACCTCATTCTAGCACTCAAACCTTTTCTGCTACATGTGGTACACATGTGTGGGGTACACATGGCATCTGGGAGCAGCGTCACACGTCATGAAATTTCTGGACATGCCCAACACTCAGTGGCAGCCTGGCCCTCATTGTTAACTAAAATAGGTATGCTGCTCTCAATTTATAGAAAGATGACTGAAGGATAATTCTCCTTTGCCAACGCAGATTCCGACGTTATTCTAACAATGTCAATGCAACAGTGAAATGACGGTATAAGGGTGGTATAAGAAAGAAAATCTTGTAAATTGTATAACGGCTAATTTTCACTAAAAGATAAGCCTGCAGCATCAAAAGATGGAGTTATTAAATTAATTTTGCACGCCCAAATGTGGACAACTGCTGTCATTGTACTAGGGCTGAAACAATTCCTCAAATGTTTTCAGTACCTTGATTATTAAAATTCCTCGAGTAAAATGTATCTGCCTCAAAGCTTCGTTAATTTATGTAACGCACCGTGTTCCGCCCGGATCATTATTTGTGGAGCCTATGAGTTGTTGTGAAGTGCTAGCAGGATGGTGTTGAATTGTGCGGCGTTCTGCGGTGTGGTGGTTGGACTGCGATAGCTTTTTGGTGTCGGAATCACGTTGTCACGGGTGAGAAAGAGAGAGAAAGATCCGATTCCTCGGATAATCGTAAAAATATTCCAGAGTACTTGATTACTAAAATATTCTTTTACAACAGCCCCACATTGTATAACAAATCTTAGAATCTTCTTTGTTTCTGGATATATAAACTGCCACTTCTAGACATCCAGTTGATTTATTTCACAATTATAGTGAAAAAAAATACATATTTGGTATGTTAGGCCTGATAAATGAGGTAAAGTTCATACATATAACTGTTTGATTAACACATCCAACACAAAGTGCAATTGTAAGCTACAATGAGATAAAGATGAAATTAATAATTGCTGTCCCACAGGATTTTCAGAGACAATTACATCCCAGACATGCAGAACTCGGAGCTCTCCAGCATCCAGCAAGGTAATTATGGTTATAGCACTGACATGGCTTGTCTTTGTTGTTTGAGTTCTCCTTTCTCTATTGATTTTACCCAAGTTGTTTATGTTCTATGTTCACACTCCTTTGATGATGAAAAAGCTCGGCATCAGCCAAGCCTTCAGTCACACAATTAACTGCGCCTTTTGTTTACTTTGTTTTATTAGGAAAAATGATTTTCTGTCCTCTATTCATATTCTCTTTTTTTGTTATTCGTTGCATCTGATTGTTTGTGTTTGCCCTCCTATTTGAAGTCATATTTCATTCTGCTTCATTGGGAAAATTGGGATTTTGATTGATCTGCCACGCATTAAAATGAGAGAAAGAAACCCTTTCTTACTAAACACACACCATATAAGAGACTTTTCTTTGATTGTACCAGGATAAGGTTATTCTATCTCCAGCAAAAGCAACTTCAATGTTGAAGTAATAGTTGACAATAGTATTAAAGCTGCAAATGTCTCGGTTAATGCACAGAGACAGCATAGATGCTTTAGGGATTGATTTATTTTAATAGTTAAACACTGGACCTGCTCTACACTCTCAGCAGGATCCTGTCCAACCAGTCTACATGTGTTTTACAGGCGTTTGTGTCCCTTTGGGTCTCTTGGGGGTCTAGTCCAGGAGCATGGGGTACCAGGTCCTTTTATACGGGCTGTTAAGTCATTTCCAGTAAGAATTGGACTCCAGGGTTTATAGTTGGTGTTTAGGTATTAATCTTTCAGTCTTCCAAAAATGCATAACTATCAAATGATATTTTCAAATTTCCTCACATATTAGGTACTCAGCATTTGATTTTCTAAACATAGAAAGAAATTATGAAATTAATTTTGGGACACCAAAAAAGGATTTGGTGAAAAAAAAAATAAAAGAAACAAGTACTGAAGCATAAAATGCTATCATTAGATTCAGGTGTGTTGGAGAAGAGATGCATCGAAAAGCTGCAGGATTGGACTTGGCCACCTTTTGCTTCAGCTTTGAATACAGTTTGACCAAAGGAGAGCAGAGCCAGAAGTCACAGAAAACATTTTAGCTTCAGTTCGATACTAGAGTCAATATTTAAAGAATCTCTAAAAACGACACTTTTTAAATGAGAACCAGAAGCTACGTATATATGTATTTTAAATACACATAATGCATTTGGTTTAAATAGGGCATACTCCAGTCATGAATACAACCTACAAAACATTAATTTGCTGCCAAAGATGCCCCACTCACCAACAGGTGCCATGCTATAAAGATAATCAGTGTAACTCACTTAGCCTAGTCATTGGCAACGTCATAGCTCCTGAGTGTATACACAGCTTTCAGGTAAAGAAGATTTTCAAGTACTGTATATTGTTTGCATAAAACCTAGCTGAACAACATTTTAAGGGTGTTGCCCTTCTGCTTCCATCTTTTGAATCAGCTTACATACTTTGTGGAAATGCCATTTAAAAATGAAGACAACATGTTCTACAAGATATGCTCCCTCAGTCTGTAATCCATTAAGACCCTGAAAGTGTGAACAAAAGAGTTTATTTTTAAAACTGCCTTATAATATTGCTAGTGACTGTCACAACAAGAAACTCCCAGCTACATATGTCTGAGTGATATAATAGTGAAATCTTTCAGAGGTTTAAAAGTTGAGCTACGGTTTTGCCCAGCTCCTACGTTTACAGGAAGATGCAGCTACGTGCATTTCAATGGATTCCAACAGTGAGAAAAGTTCAGCTCATTATTCCAGTTGGCTTAAAAAAGTTTACTATTTAAGGAAACCCATCGAAGTCCGCACACAAAATGTCTAATCTCAGGAAGACCTATAACACTTGAACCCAGACTCTTCCTTCAAGAATGGATGTTGAAGAGAAAAACAGACCAAAGTGACTCTCAAATCTCAATTGATTTTCTAGGGAAGAAAAGAAAGAAAGTTGCTGAATACAGCATTGATTAATCTAGCGGACCGGGGTAAAATGATGTTGAGAAAGGTGAGCCAAAGTTACTTTGAATTATAAATTATTGCTTAACTAAAGGCAAAGACATAAAGGAGAAAAAGGGAACGATGAGGACAAAGGACAAGGGTGGAAAAAAAGAACTTCTGATTACAATCAATTGTTGCTTCCCTGAACATCTTTTGTATCTGCACAATGCACCACCTTACCAATGCATGAGGCCAAACATGTTTTTCATCTATCTTTTTCTTCATACTGCTTATGTCAAATGAAAGTCGGTAGTCAATAGGATGGATGGTGTTAGGGGTGGAGCTAAACATCTGAAGCCAGACTATTAAAGTCTGACACTTTGTGATGAGTGTTTAGAGGCATTCAAAATGACTCTTCAAACGTTTTCTGCGTTCATTGTGTTGACCAGTCTCGTATGCAATGGTAAGAAATATTTTTACAAACTTGCTCTCTTCATATTTTTTTATTTACTCTTCTGATAATTATTATCTGACTCAACACGGTTGTGGGAGAAAAACAGTTATTTTCTATCTACACAGTACGCCACTATGAGAAAATTCTTGCTTTTCCAGCATTTAAATAATCACACAAAGTGAAACTGATGAAATCAAATTAAGAGAATATGCACTTTGATTTAAAAGTTGTTTTTAAACCCTGTTTGAAGACTTTTTTTTTTTTTTAACCAGTCTTTCCTTTGGCAGGATGCCAGTACTTGTATAATCCTCGGTTTTGAAAGGAGTTTAGGAATGCACAATACTAATAAACTGTTTCCTTATTCATTTTGGAGGAAATTTAATTTAATTAAATCTTATATGTGGTTATTCTCAAAGGAAATCTGAGCCCCGCTATATAATCAGTAGAAGTGATGAATTCTGTATATTTTAGTATTCAATGCCAAGTAAATACAAATACAAGGTCAGTATTGCCAATACTGACACTTTTTATTTAAGTTTGTTATACTATCACACTTCAAGTTTAGGTATTTTTGTGGGGTGTGCTGTGGTGGTGTAGGGGACAGCGCAACCCACGTTTGGATTCCTTGAGTCCTTGACGCGGCCGTTGCAAGTTCAATTCCCGGACCCGGCGATATTTGCCGCAATCCTTCCTCCTTTTCCTTCCCCCTTTCCTGTCAGCCTACTTTCATATAAGGGACACTAGGGCCCACAAAAAGGGATCTTTTTTTCTCCCCCTGAAGGGGAGAAAAAAAAAGTTTAGGTATTTTTGTGTTGTTTTTTTTCTTTGTCCAAATTCTGTCCTAGATTTGAGCAAATTAACTCAAAGTTTATATGCGTCTAAAAAATATTTAATATTTAAATATTAGTGTGAAATTTTCCAGAACAAAGTGCAAAAAAAGTCTAATTTTATAGCAAATCAAAACAAAATCTTTTCAAGATAGAGTTGAGAAACTACAATAACAAAATAAAACAAAATTTCAAGAGGGAATCCGACACTAATGTATCAATCTTACCACGCTTGAATTGATACGATACCGATACTAACTTGGTAGTATCGGTACCAAGTTATCAGTGTTACACAAAATTGATAACTTGGTATCAATGTTAAATATTTTGGATCAATCCGCCCACCTCTATTAACCAGACTATAAAACAAAGAAATATAAATAAAATATGTTGAGCTTAAAATTATAGATTAAAATCAGAAAAGTAGTCAACTTACATTGTATTACCAATTTTTGATCTTTGAGTAATTAGGTAAACTGGTAGATCTCCAGTGGTGTCTAAAGTGTGACACAGTTGAATATCCATGTCATACAAACTAGTAGGTTCGAAGACTTAAGTTAACAATATTACATCCACGAAAAGATAAATTTTGTTAGATTTAAGATTATTCCAAATGTTTTGATTTTATTAAAAATATGTACACATTTCTTATTGCAAAAAACGCACATAGTTGAGTTGTTTGAAAACTAACTACCACTCCTCACAAATAATTGTTTGCTTATTTTGTACTGGATGCAAATTTAACCTGATCCCTGAATAAATTTATCGCAAAAAAAAAGAAAATTAAAGAAGTCAAACACCAAATTTACAAATTGGGTTGTCATGTATAGTCAATGTATCTAAGATTAGAATCTAATGGACTATAAACATAAAGGATAGGAAATATAACTCAAAACATACTGTGAGTAATGACATGCCGAGTTGGAGACGGTTGTTTCTTAAATTAATAAACTCATCTTTGGTCTTTGTTTCAGGTTGTCTGGCACAACAGCAGCCAAGTAAGTGTCAAAGATTAATTCTACATGTTTTACAAGTTCACTACTTTTGTTTTCAGATTAGAGCGTACTAACATCACATATTTCAAGATAATGATGTTCTTTCTTTGGATTACTTAAGTACTAGTTATGCAATGTTAAAATCAGAACTCTGTCAAACTTGTGCGTCGTTTAGCAGTGATTAAAACGTATACAGCCATTTGAACAATCTAACAAAATTTGCATTTCATTTTTAGATTTGTATGACTGTTTTAAATTCTATAGTTTTACAAATTTTTGTACAGAACAATTTTGGTTTGATGTGGTATAAATTTGGCTTAAATATTGACATTTTGAAATCTGTCCTGTGTTGATCTGGTCATTAATTAAGGAGGGTATACTTTCTATTTACCTCGGCTGTAAGTGGTGAAACTATACACAATATGATTTTTTTGTAACATTATATATCAACATTTATGACATTTCTTATTGTTTCTTGTTTTCCGTAACAGGGTGTGGTATTGTAACTAAAGCACCCCGGATTGTTGGGGGTCAGGATGCATCCCCGGGCCGTTGGCCATGGCAGGTCAGCATACAGGGAGCTAATGGTCACTTCTGTGGAGGATCCCTGATCACCGACCAGTGGGTGTTGACCGCGGCCCACTGCATTGGAGGGTGAGATTTCTCTCTCTCATTGGGCATGGCTACAACCATTTGATCATATCTGGATTTATTTCCACATTTTTTTCTGGAAGCCGATAAAGCTAGAGTATGTCACTGTTACAAAAATAGGTTTACACATTTGTTAAAACTATCTCCATGTCGTGACAATATGAGAGATAATGTGTGAAAAGATAGAGCTCCTCCCCCTTCTCCCTGAAGAAATGCACCGCTCGCAGCTAAAAGCATCCAATCAGAGCCAGAAGGCGGGCCTTAGCGCTGTCGATCACACCTGTATACGCCAACGGCAGAGAAACAACTTACAGTTCCAGGAAAATCGTTTATCCACTCACCAGTGGCCATGCTAACTAGCTGTAGCATTCAGACAGCCTCCATTGTGGTGAACCAGCTGCAGCGGAGCAGACCGAAATGTGGAGGGTATGAGCAGCGTGTAAACAAGGGTGATTGTTTAGCAGCACTATGACCATTCTCCTGGCGCTGATTGGTTGTTTATGACATAGCAGTATATTTGCTCAGGTAACAGCAGGTCCATAAGGAGAAGGCAGAGGAGTTAGACTTTTTCACAGATTGTCTCATACTGTACTGTCACGACATTGTGAGTTTTAACAAAAATGTGATAAAAGACAAAAAAATTTCATAAATGTTACAGACAGCTGCTTTAGACCACAAAACATTTAAATCCCCAATTACAATCCCTATGCTGAAGCATGATGGCGCAAGCGTCAGAGGATGTGGATGTTTTTCTGTGGCGACTAGTCCATACAGAAAGTGTGATAACATTTTGGTCTGTCTGATCATATAATTTTTAAATATCTAATGGTTGATGATTTGATCAGCTATTCAGTAGTTCAGTAGTCTTTACCAAATGCTTTTTTACTCTTCAGTAATTTCTTAGATTGCTACTCTCTACTTTTCCTTGAGCAAAACTGTTAAAATAGTGCTACTCTTCTCACCTTTGATTCCTAGGGTGATGGTGACAATCTCTAAATGCTGAACTCAATCTTTGTTACTTTTGTCTATAATAGTAACATCCTCAGTTCTCAAGTTCATCTGGGTGCCTACAATTTATCGCAATCCAACCCCAATGAAGAGATTCGGGGGATCGCACAATCCGTCGTCCATCCCTATTACAACCCTCATACTGTGGACAACGACATCGCTCTGCTGCAGCTGTCGGCTAGCGTCAATTTCACAGACTACATTCAGCCGGTGTGCCTAGCTTCACATAACAGCACCTTTCATGAGGGTACCCACAGCTGGGTCACTGGTTTTGGTGACCTTGGTAAGTTACAGATCATTCATTCAACTCAAACAGTCGTGTTTTCTGAAATCCCATAAAACAAAAATGCTGAAATTGTTCTTCCATTAGGTAATGGGATGTTCCCTGACATCCTGCAGGAGGTTGAAATACCGATCATTGGAAATAACAAGTGCTCATGCTACAATCAAGGCTTTGCCACCATCACAGAGAACATGATGTGTGCTGGCCTTGATCAGGGAGGAAAGGACTCGTGTCAGGTGACTAATACTTTTTTTTGTGTGTACGTGAGATTTGTCATGTACCTGGATCTTCTCAACTCTGTAAAACATACGGTGGTATGATGTCAAGGTGATAGACCAACAAATAAGGATTTTTTTTAGCTCAACTCTTTTTTGTTCTGTAAAAAATCAGGTCAAGCAGATTTTACATAATGTAAATTCCATTGTGCTCAAGCAAAAACAATCTCAACTCTTATTCGCACAAAAAAATAATTTAAGCAGGAGCAAAGTTCAAATCTCTTCTGCTTCCTCTCACAGGGAGACTCGGGAGGACCGCTGGTGATGTACAACAGTCATGTGTGGGTCCAGGGTGGGGTGGTGAGTTTTGGTTATGGCTGCGCCATTCCAATGAAACCCGGCGTCTACTCTCGAGTGTCCAACTATCAGGAGTGGATCAGCAACAGGGTCACTGGCATGAGACCGGGCTTTGCCGATTTCATCTCCAGTGGCTCAGATGATGACTTGTCCTTCTCCTGCCCTACCTCCACGCCTACTACCTTCATGCCTCCTACCTTTATGCCTTCCACCACTGATGACAGCCTCTTTGGCAGTGGTGAAAACCTGAGTCACTTCACTCACCTCGTGGCTCTCTCTGCACTTGCGCTCATTCTCCATGTCTTTGTCGGCAGCGGTGGAATGTAACTGTTGCTAAAAAAAAAAAAAAGAAAATGCTTGCTTCTTCTTGTGGTGCACCTCTGTAGCTGGATTCTCCTAAGCTAGTTGCAATTAATTTTGCTTAGTTGAAAAATGTTAACACAAAGGTGTTTAAGTAGAATCTCAACTTTACTATTAAAATCATCTGTATTACTGTATTCAATCCAAATTAAACATAGTTAATGCTGTACTTATACATGGTTAAGTGCTATGATCACATGTGGGTAGATTTACACTGATTTGTCACTGGCTAATGTACCTTCAAACCCTTTAAAGGTTTGTTTATACAGTCCTTTGATTTGCATGCATTTATGACTAAAAATAAATATCCTTGGCAAATTGTAATTACTTTTTATGTATTCTGCAATTTTTCTTCTCATGAAAACTACATCAAACGAGTAACTTTCAGTCATAAACAACGGTGAAAGAAGTACTTTGTTTCATTATTTGAGTCAAAGTAATGATCGTACTGGTCAAATATTAGTCCGACAAACAAAGCTCTGTCCAAATATTAATTAAGTTAAAGTACTGGAGTGGGTGCTTTCAAAGATACATAAATACTGAAAGTACAAATTCTCAAGAACAGTACTCAAATAAATGTACTTCCAAACAGCCCACCTCTGTTCATATATCACATATCTGAAGCACTGAAGGGAGGAAAAAGAAAATAGAAGCAATTAAAAGGTGGTGGAAGGCAGGGATGTTAAGAGCTTAGACCTATTAAGAACATAGGAATGGTCCATTATGTTGTTAGGCAAAGAGGTAAAAAGAAAAATAAAAAAATATGGGATTTTATTCTGAAGAGTATAAAGGTTACCTTCCTTATATCAATTCTGAAGGGAACTGAAAGCATATCAATTTCAAAGTATCAAAAAATAAATCTTCTTTCTGAGGAGTTTCACACAAGTCTCAGGGTGTACAAACTCACTCAAGAATGTGGAGATGACAATAGGCTTCTACACTGAAAAAGAGAATGGAGGTACAACTTAAAAATAATTGATTGTTAAATTGTTAAAATGTAATTAAATTGCAGTTATCTATGTTTGCTTAACTTGACACCTTAATAAACTAAATATATTTACTTGGATAAACTTAATTTAATTTCTTATAAATTATCTAAATTTTCTTCTTAAGTTGGATCGCCTGTTTTCATCACCGTCTACTGTAGATTCATTATACAGTAGGAAACTTTGTCATTACTGTGTGGTTTGGCTCATCCACAAAACAGGGTGGGTCCAAACTGCAGCAGGTCTGCAGAGGACATAACTCGGCATAACAGAGTAATATTTCCAAAAACCAAAAAAGCCACTACAGGTAGTTTCTTCCCTGAGTCCGTCTCTGATGAACACTCAGCAGTTCACCGATCGATACCACGACACTTTTTGACCTACGTTTGAACAACCAGCTCTACAGGTCTTTAGGTACAACATTCCTCTTTCTTTCATGCTTTCCAGGAATCTTGAAAAGCATACCCAATGTACTGTGCAACAATTCAACGTCTCCATAATCCATCAAGATACAGATGTAAAGATATACAAAAACAGCTCCATTTTTTTTTTTCAAAATTACTTTCTAAATAGTCAGCTAAAATTAACGTGGCAGTTTCAGCAACACCTTTAGTTCTGAAGTAAAACAAGCAGTAATGAAAAGCACCAAAGGAAATCCAAACTAATTTTTAATAGTACAATGATAACTTCCTGAGCTACAGTGTCAAAGACAAATTTAAGATGGAAAACTGTTGATTTAATAAGAAAAGAAGTTCCAGATGTTAATAATTAAACCAGTGTCAGTAGGTGTTAGTAGTCTGGTGTTTGGGGCATACATTGTATGTTAGCAAAATGCTAAAAAGGAAAAGCATCAGCAATGACCAAAACAAAGCAATTATTTGAAGCAATTGCCGGACAAATTCAATTTTACATTCTACAGTGGAAATCAAACAAAATTAATGTTCAAATGAAAAGGCCTTCCATTATGGGCGTGCCGTGGTGGCGGAGGGGTTAGCGCGACCCACATTCAGGCAAAACGTAGCCTCGACGCGGCTGTCGCGGGTTCGACTCCCGGACCCGACGACGTTTACCGCATGTCTTCTCTCCTCTCCTTCCCCCTTTCCTGTCAGCCTACTTTGAAAAAAGGGACACTAGAGCCCACAAAAAGACCCCTTGCGGGGCGATTAAAAAAAAAAAAAAAAAAAAAAAAAAATTACGTTTAAAAAAAAAAAAAAAAAAAAAAAAAAAAAGGCCTTCCATTAGCTTTAACTCAGGCGAAGCCAAGTTTCAGAGAAATATCAACAGACACACATTGGTGACACTATTAGCATTAGCATGGTTAGCTCACCCAAACTGGAACAGCTTCTCATCTTGTTGCCACAACAGGACAGTCTAGTTCCTCATTGGGCATCCTGGGCATCCTGCCCAGTGACAAGTTTCCAGTTCAGTTTTGTTTTTCACTATTTTGGCTACAGGTGGCTTCCTTCCAAAACATCCAGTCTTTAGGTACATTATCACCCTCTACTGTGCTTCAGCGTGCACCAGAGTGTCTAAACTGCATTCTTGTGTATAATCCTATTTTCTGTGAAGCTGTGAAAGGGAGATTATAAGGTAACACAGAGGAGCTCAACTAAGCTCTACAACCTTACTAACAATAATTAATAGAGAAATTAAAACCTTATGGCAATATTAAAAGAATGAAAGAAAGGAAACTGCTATGTCTTCAATCCCTTTATGTCACGGCTTAACATTGAAGACATGAAGAAGTTTCATTCTTGTTGTTAACATCCTCTGTTGATCAGTCACTAGTTTTCCAACTGCCATGTTCTAACCTACCCATCATTCCCTGGGCTACCGTTACTATAGCAACTCTGAACATTCCAAGTACATAACAGAAATGATCGAAACACAAATGAAAATCAAACAGCCCCAAACACCTGAGGATCATGACAGCATGGGCTCATACTGTAAGGAGGATTAGCATTTGCACGAAGAAAATGAATCTCGAGTGTATGACCTGTTTCTAAGAGGGGAAAAAATGCACCACGACCGGAGGGGAGTTTGAAAATGGCTTTCCCAAAGCTGACTGGGTTAGTCCTGGTGACCCTGCTGCTGTACAGTGGTAAGAAATAAGTTTTTGTTTTAAATATTTCTTTACATACAATAAAATTTGTCTCATTGTGTCAAACTTGACTTTAGCAATACTTAGAGAAAGGTATTTGACTTAGTATTTATGTTTTTAAAATAAAAATCTCCATCTACAAAAAGTATGTGTATCTATCTAGTTAAATTATCTAAAGTCTGTCTTGAACATGGGAATAGTGGTGGTCGGTTTCATCACATATCACTAAATGTATGTGTTGGTTTTTTTGTAATAATTTTGAGATGAAGCATTCCTCCGTTCTGTGTTCCAGGTTGTCAGTCGCAGCCGTTTGGTAAGCGTCTAAGGCCAGTTTGAGAAGTTGTGCGAGTTTTGAAAGTTTTTTTTTCCCCTCTTCTGCAGCGAATGGAGAGCTAAGTTATACTAATGTCACATATTTTAATACCAGAAGGTATCCCTTCCAAAGGCCAGAGTCACCAGACCTGTGTGCGAATTGTTTTGCAAGTTGGAGCTCAGTCAAAGCCGCCATAATTTCTGCCTCCATTATAATGGCAGCCAAAGAGAAGAATCAGCATAAAACATGTTTCAACAACCATGCATTTTACCTGTTTTGTTTCATTTATTAGTGTATGTAACAATTCCAGATGTAAATGAATATAGGAAATAAATAGTATTTAAAAAGAACAAAAATAAAACCCATAGAAATCAGCAAACCACACATATCTTAAAGGTAAAATTTGCTCCATGGAACACTGAATGTTCTAGATAGACATAGAAAGTAAAAGGAATATCTTGTGACAGAACTTGTTGCATCTGTCCTTTCTTACTTATTTTTTCTTCCCTGTTGTCAGAATGTGGCCGTCTGACGACCAACACTCGAATTATTGGGGGTTTAGATGCATATCTTGGGACGTGGCCATGGCAGGCAAGTTTGCATCAGAATGGTTTTGCATTCTGTGGAGGATCGCTGATCAGCCATCAATGGGTCCTGACTGCTGCTCACTGTGTAACATGGTGAGAGGTTGACAAAGCATATTACATTTTTTATTTAACCCTCCCACAGTCCTAAACTTTGGGCTCATTTGGACCCCAGGAACTTTTTACTACATGTGCGGTCCGGTGGGGTCGCACTGAACTGGCTTCTTGCTGAAATGTGTCATACAAATAAACTTAACAATTAACAATTTTAACAATTTGAAAAAATGTGTTGTCTGGGTAGAAGTCACAATAAGCAGTAATAAAAAACAAACTTCTGTTAATAGGAACGTGACTATTACTGACGGAAGGTGTTGGCCCAGTTGCGAGGCGTTCAACACTTGATAACCATTGTTGCCAATTTGTACCTATTGCAACCAAGTTGTTTGTGGACGCATGTTCCATTCAAAGATTATATTGGGACAACTTGTAAACTACACGTGGTTTGTTTTTAGTATAATTATTAAGCTGTATTTCAAATGCAGAAGCGGGGTGAAATTTTATTTCAAAGCCCCGTTTCAACAATACGGGCATAAAACATTCCTGGACTATTTGTTTAGTTGCTATGGGGAAGATCTCAGACTACCAGTCACTAAGTTTACCATCAGAAGTTCAAATTAATGATTGTACTTTTGTGTTTTGAAGGTATGACCTTTTCGTCACAGAAGTCCAGCTGGGTACTGTAGAACTGGATGCTGTCAGCCCCCACCGGGTGAATCTAAGACTTGCTCAAATCATCTGCCATCCTGCGTACGACTCTGAGACATTTAACAATGACATTTGTCTTCTGAGGCTTTCAAAGCCTGTCAAGTTCACCAAGTACATCCAACCAATCTGCTTAGCTTCTGAAACCAGCGATATCCATGACGGGAAAAAGGCCTGGGTTACTGGTTTTGGTGTGACTGGTAAGATATGTGGGATTGGTAAGATATAGAATATTTACTTAATTTTTTCTTCTTAATTCTACACAAATGCTATTCATTTTTCTTTAAATAACCACAGCAACTGGATCATCATCCAACAAGTTGAAGGAGGTAGATGTACCAATTATTGGAAGAAAGAGGTGTAGATGCTACTATAAACAGACTGCCTCAATCACAGACAACATGATATGTGCTGGATATTTTGATGGAAGAAAGGACTCATGTCAGGTAACTATCTTTTTCCTTTTTTCTTCTCTCTTTTCTTTTTTTTTTATGCCCACTATCCAGCAGCGTGGCACTCAAAATTGTTGTCTTGAGTGTCAAGGTGAGGCCCAACAAATTTACTTTCACAAGTGGAGTATTATGCCTTTTGCCATGACGCGCCATTAGATTTACAAAACCTTTAGAGATTTCTTAGCGTTTATTTCAAATGGACACAGAGATGAAAAAGACAGGGCGAAAGGTGGAGAAAAGGTTTAAAAGGAAATGAGATCGGATTAGAGAAGAGAAATAAGCATAAAGTCACTAAGGTCTACCTCTAAATCTGCAGAAAGGGAGAAAGAAAAATAAACAAGCAACCACAACAGCCAACATCTTCATATATAATATTAACAGTTATAGCATCACTGGAAAGTACACGATACATGGTAATACAAGATGGATATAGTGGCAACCGCAACCCGAGAGTGTATCTGACAAACACCTGAATCTAAACACGTGTATGTGACGTGTCATGTAACCATCATTGTGTGTTTACTTGTTTTTTAAATGGCTAAATGTTTAAACTGTTGGTCCTTTTCATCAAGAAAATCTACTGCTCAAACAAATACATTATGTTTATAATGTAACTTTTTGACATCAAGTTTTAGCATTTAAATGATATTTTTTTTATATATATGGTTTCTCTGCTGAAAAATGTTTCCCTGTAAAATTCCTTAAAATAATTTTTACATGCTCTACTACTTGTTTCTCACTAGGGAGACTCAGGGGGCCCACTAATGATAAAAAAGGGCCGCAAGTGGGTCCAGGCTGGGATCGTGAGCATGGGTGAAGGCTGTGCCCTCCCACTGTCACCTGGAGTCTACACTCGAGTGTCCCAGTATGAGACTTGGATCAAAGACATGGTCACTGGCACGACACCGGGCTTTGTCACCTTCACTTCTCCTGGCATTGACAAGGATTTAAGTTACTTTTGTCACCTCAATGGGACGGTTGACGAGAAATCTTTTGGTGGTGGTGAAAACCTGAGTCCTTTCAATCACTCATTGGCGTTCTCTGTTCTTGCAACATTTCTCCATGTATTTTTTGGCAAAGAATACATTTAAATACACAGTGATTTCCTGAGTGCTCAAATATGTTGTCCTACCTATATGGCTACCACCACTGATGATAGTATTTTTGGCAGTGGTGAAAACCCAAGTCCTTCCAATCATTCTTTGGTGATCTCTGTTCTCGCAGCATTTCTCCATGTTTTGCTGTTGTTGTTTAGGCAAAGAAAACATTTTAATACACAGTAACTTCCTGAGTGTACAAATATGCTCTGTCAATATGGAGCTTTGATGCAATTCATAGACTAGTGTGTCACTTGCTACCTTACAGAAAACCTTGAGAGGCACAAATACTCTTTATTGTCAGATCTAGCTTCAAGCTGTGAAATAAGTAGTTTGAACTTTTAAACTTTATTCTTCCCTATTAAGTTTTCTTACCTCATTTTGACCTGTTTTACAAATTATCATAGTAATCAAGTATCTCCGGGTCTTTGTATAATTAATCTAATCATATATGTAAAATCTATCATAGGAGTTTGATATTCATTACCAAACAAACATAAATTATAAAAGACTGTGGCAAGGTTAAAAATCAAATGACCTACCTGTTGCTTACTTTCATCTTACCTAGGAAACATTGGTCAAATCTTTTGTCAGTTATCAGTAATATGATGCACCACATCCCAATGTGAATGCAGTTTGTGCGACTGCAAACACAGCCGCTAATAAAAGAGCCTGCAGTGATGGCCTTAAAAGCATCGGATACATGCCAAGTGTCACTGGGGGACTGCCAGGCAGTTTTAAGTTTTTAAAAGCCAATCAAATGCTGGGCTATCTTTTCAATATGTGGTTATGTGGTGGGATCACTCACACAACATGCAATGTGTTACGAAGGCTTTTGGACATATGGGCTTACTGAATAGACTATGGTTACTAAACTATCTCAATGTGCACAACATGGTTGTCAAACATCAAGTTACATGAACATTTTTAGGGAGGTTCCACAGGGGTCCATTTTAGGACCTATGCTGTTTAATATCTGTATAAACAATTTGGGCCATGGTCTTACAAGTGCAGCTGTGAGTTTTTATGTTGATGATTCAGTAATTTATTGCCAGGCAAAATCAGTCTCTCAGTCTCAACTATTAAAATTTACATTGCTGTGAAGGCAAATAAGACTAAGAGCATCTTATTTTTTAACAAACAGAAGATGCTAGGCTTCTTGTTTCAAAACAAGTTTGTTTCTCAAACAATGCCAGAAATCTACTTGTTTCTGACACTTTTATGAGTATTCTAGACTAGGGTGCTCTATATGTCTGTTAGACACTGTTGGATTTATCACCATTGCACATTAGTTAAATGGCTCCCTCTACACAATCACACACTCTTGCAAGGGCACGCTTTCATTTACAAATCAATCCTCCATCTGATTTCATTATTCTTATGTCACATTTCGCACAAGAATCAATACCACGGCCTTTGCTCTCAGGACTTTGTCACATTCAGTCTTCCTTCAGTGTGTACTGAACTTCTGAAGCTGTCCACCTGGGGAGTTCAACATTTTAATAAAGGGGTTTAAAAATATCTCTGTTCACTTATCTGTTATCATTGTTAACAACTACATTAACTCTGTCAATGTAGGTGTTTAGATTGCATTATTGTTTTTATGTAATTTGTTGATGTATGTAACAGGTCTCTCTTGTAAATGAGACGACGAATCTCAAGAGATTTTCCTGTATAAAGACAGAATTAATAACATCATAAACAAAATCACCAAACACAGAATAGCCAGTAGTTGAAAGAGTTGAACGGTGGTTAATTATTGTTATGCTGTAGGTGATTCACGTCTTTTATGCAAGAATGTGAATTTGTGCATCTCTGCCACCTTCAAGGCAGATTAACAAATGTATACATTCATGCTGGTCCATACAGAGATAGAGTTGCATGGTTGTCAAGGTAATGATAATCTAGGTTTGCACTCCTAGAGAAAAGTAAATACAAAAGCCAGCCAGGAGACTTTCCTTACAGATAAACAAAGGTCAAGAGTGTTTCCAAGCAACTCGATTTTTGAGTTTTACAATGAGAAAAGTTATAAAGAGTTGGGAAATTGTTAAGGCAGCTAGCTGCATTGTACAATGTCTTCCCACAAGGGGATGAGTGGAAAACATTTTATTTCACATCCTTCTACGAATTAAATCAGGTTTAACGTCTGTCTGTTCCTCATTCCATTTAGGACAATACTGTTTTCTTTTTAAAGAACAGTAGGCTGAGCTTCGCTAAAGTCGTTTCTTTCTGTCACCATTTTAAAAATGTCATCAGTTAAGGTTTCCATTAACCATAGAATTGCACAAATCGAAATTATGAAAATTCTCTCAAAAACACAGCAATTTTGGGGGGGATAAAACAAAATTTTCGATAAGTTTATGTGTTATGTTGAGGTGTTTTTTTGGTTCTATTGAAATTTATGTATTTTGAAAAACTGAAATAGGAAGACCTTTTTTGGTATCAGACGAGTCACGTGATCAACAGCTGGATGTTACTACTGTTGTAAACAACAAAGACGATAACAGGAAGTGGTAGGAGAATGATAGTTTGTTTCTGTTTTTGTTTTTTTTGGACAATGTGCTCCAACGCCTGAATAAGACGCCAACGTCTTCTCTGATTGGCTGATTGATGATGAGCATTAGCACCATGGCAGAATTTTGAACATAATCTCATGTAACCGTTTACATCCATTTTTAATGACAAAATTATTCACATGTGGTTTTGATTTAATTTCTTATTAAACGGAAACACTGGAACTGTGAAATTGTGTGTTATCAAAGATTTGTGCAAAAGATAAAGTTACCAGTGCTTCAATGACAGCTAATCCTAACAATTTTAGTTGGTATTACCAAGAAGTAATGGGAGTATTAGCAAATGAAATGGCAAGCATTTTATTTTTCTGCTGCCATGGTTGAAGCAAAACCCCGATATCAAACTTTCACGTGGGAAAAATCTCTGGTTATATGGCAGGTAGAACAGTCATTTTATGAGAGGTAAGTAGAACAAAGTTAAAACAACAGAAACAACTCACTGGGGACGGAGTGAAACGACGAGCTGGTAAATGCTGCATAGTTTCACTGACAGATGTAGCACAGAGAACAGACTGGTTTTGATGGGCTGAAGACAAAAGGCTCAGTGGGAATTACAGGCAAGTGAAAGACAAAAGGAAACAATAAGGAAAATACTTTGAAGCTGAACAATGCTTGCAGTAAAGGCACTAAATACTCTTCTGGTTCACTGACGGTCAAAGTCAACCACAACCATTTATCAAAAACTTCTTACTTTTAAAAAATGCTTTTAAAATAAGTACTTAAGAGGTCAAGTGCTATTAAATTATTCCATAAAACATAAAATATCTGTACATTTGTTGATAAAAGTTGGAGATGCCCAGATTAGGAAAACGAACTTAGTTGATTATCTTTAGAACCTGAAAGGGAAACAAACATGTTGCATCATGAAAATAAATTACTTCCTTGATTGGACAACTTTCATGTCTCATAAAAGGCCGATTCAGTCTGGCAACACGGCCAACAGGTTTCCTTTCCTTTCCTTTCAGGCTGACATTAATGTAAAAGGTTCATTCTAAGTGGAGCTGAACATCTGCATTCATCTGTAGCTTTAGGATATCGTTTCTTTAAAAATGGATCTCCAAAAGCTGTTTGGAAACTTTGTGCTGATCCTTCTGTTATCCAATGGTAAGAAAGAATGTTTCATGATTCATGTTGCCTTTCATGTAGCTTAATGGCGTGTCTCTGATAAACCTCATACATATAGATGGCGAAAAGGTTCCTGTAACTTATGACTTAATTAAGAAAACCTACATGTGCTGCTATCTTAGTCACATTTTATTCAAAGACGTTTTATCTTTGTGACTACTTTTTATGAGTACAGTAAAAATGTAACATTTGCATCCTCATTTCAAATGAACAAGTTTTATTAAATATTGTTCTCACATTTATTAGTTGAGATGCAATACACAAATAATTCTGATTTAGGTTTGGAAGACAGAGCTTTTAGTGTTACTGCTCCTAAATTATGGAACATTTTCTCATTAAGTATTAAAAGTGCCCCTTTATTGTCCACGTTTAAAACTCTTCGTCAGACACATTTTCATTCTATAGCTTTAAACACGTTGAGACTTTTCCTCCTACTTCAATTATTGCGCATTATACTTCATGGTATCGTCTTCCGTCCTTTCCATATTTTGAATGCTTATTGGTTTTTATCTGTACAGCATTTTGTCACAGCTACCGTTTTAAAGTGCTTTATAAATAAATAGTAATTTAGATTTAAAATAACCTTTTAATTTTACCATGCTGTTTCTGATGACTGGAAGTAATATTTGGAGTGAGCCAGTAAGACTGCCAACAGATTCAGCGCTCAGTTAGTGCTCAAAAGTAAAACCAGCATAGAAAAAGTACAGTATGCACCTACCACTTTTCTGAAAATGTGCTCAACAGCAGCCATGTACTGGTAATCACATTCACTTCAAATAAATCAACAGTAAATCTGCCCACCTCTATAAAAGCATACGAGTTATGGCAGTTTGCTCTCTGAAACAGACATATTTAATTCAGGATGCAAGGACAGCGGCATGTACGCTGAAAAGGCAACTGTTTCTGTCCTTCAAGAGCTGCAATGCAGCGAAAAAGTACTTCCAGTCGTAGATTTGTTCAGTTATTGTATTATATCACACTTCAAATGCTTTGAATTATCAAAAAAATATATCTTAAAAGACATCCTGACAAAATTAAAATTAAAAATACATGCAACAAAGGTATGTGGATGACATTAATGGTTGACCACTAATTTTCCTCTAACAGAAAACCATAAAAGCAAACTTTCAGACATCAGTTCATGACCTTAAACTCAAACATACCGTCACAGTGGGACAATGTTTCAAATAAATGAAGGTTTTGGAGAGGCCTAGTCAAAGTCCAAGCTTAAATTTAATTTTGCATGCTTTGACATGACCTTAAACAGGATGTTCATGTCCAAAACCTGTCCAGTGTGGCTGAAATTATACAATTCCATAAAGAGGACTTTGCAAATATTACTCCATAGCAATGAACACCTGTTACAAGTTTTTGTTTGTTACCACCAAGAAAGAAATAACCAGTACAAATGATGAAGCTACAATTACTTTTTCACACTAGACAGAGATGTTTGAGAATCTATTTTCCATGAATAAAAGAAATCCAAACTTTTTTGGGGGGGGGATTTGTTCTTGAAAATATACTGGAAACATTTAAATATGAGAGGGGGCAAACACTTTTTGAACTTCAGCTGAACAAGACAGCCATGATTTCAGAACAACAAAAGTTATTTATGCGTACATGTACAGATATAAAGATCAACTCTATCATCCTACAAGTGAATGTGTGGGAAACAATAATTCATTTCTTTCTCTAACTGGTCATGTGTGCTGATGACTGGTTTAACATGTCTTTCTATTTTTGGCATTTCAGGTTGTCAATCACAGGAGCCTGGTAAGCATCTTGGACACTTTAACAAGCTTAACCAGTTTGGTTCTGTCTTCTGACATGAATAGTTAATTTTATAAGTTGGGCCTTTGCTAAGTTAATGAACATTTTGCTTTCTGTTAGAATTGCTTTTTTTAAAAAGCAAGAATAATTTTTTTAAAATAATCGTGCAAAAATGGTTCAACATTGAAATAATGATCGCACCCGACGAGGCGTCGTTTGACAGTTATGAGCACTTCCTCCACCTTCACTCGTCTCAGCTTTTGTCTCTTCTCGGTTTTCCCCAGCGTGTGGCAAAGCAGCTGGAAGCAAGTCGCGAATCATTGGGGGTCAAGATGCCCAGCTGGGGGACTGGCCCTGGCAGGTATATTTTACTGTAGATGATTCCTCCTGTGGAGGGTCGCTGATAAGCAATGAATGGGTGCTAACAGCTGCTCACTGCATAACAAGGTGAGAGGGTTGTTTTTATTTTGTTAACTGATTAAAGCTGCAGTGTGTAACTTCTATAAAACAAAATCTGTTTTTTACATATTTATTAGAACTACCACCATGTCATGATACCTTTGAAAAGATCAATCTCCTCCACCTTTTCCCAGTGCTGATATTGTTGTCTGAAGAAATGCACCTCTCCTGGTTAAAAACAACCAATCAGAGTCTGGAGGACAGTCTTGGCGGTGTCAATCATTCTCGTGAACCCACTGCTAAATGTTCTAGTGGCAGAGAAACAACTCACTGTTACAGAAAAACTATTTATACACCATCAATGGTGGCTATGCTAACTAGACAACTAACTATGCTGATGGGAAGACACTGCATCACAGCACAGGGCATAGCTGGAGTGATTGGCAGCGTTAAGGCCCGCCTCTGGGCTCTGACTGTTTCTAGCTAGCAATGGAAACACTGGAAGAAGGCAGAAGAGCTTGATTTTTTTCACTAACTGTGACAATAGTGACAGTTTCAACAAATGTGTAAAACAAAAAAATATTTTAAAAAATAAGTTACATACTGTAGATTTTATCAAAGACTCTTTTGTTATGTTTATCAACATTTGCTGATACTGAAACAACCGAGCCTAAACTTTTGTGTGTTGACTCTTATTCTTGCGCGTTTTCATTTTCTGTAAGAGACGACCTCAACCATACAGAAGTCCAACTTGGTGTTGTACAACTAGACAACGTTTCCAACTCGACTAAAGTGATTCGAAGACTCTCTGAAATCATCTGCCATCCTGAGCACGACTCTTTGACATCTGAAAATGACATCTGTCTTCTGAAGCTTTCGGCTCCTGTTGACTTTACTCCCTACATCCAGCCGATCTGCTTGGCCTCAGAGAACAGCACTTTCCATGATGGCCTTCTGAGCTGGGTCACTGGTTTTGGCGACACTGGTAAGTTGCACAATAGTCACCGTCTCCGACAACACCGCTTGTGAATTTCATTTAAAGCCTTTACTTTTCTCTTCTAGAAACCCAGGGTATTGGTACTGGATTACATTCAAACACTGCAGGAAGTGGAAGTGCCAATAGTTGGAAACAACCGATGCATGTGCTACTATTCCGAAACATTCATGATACATCTTCTTTTCAATGCTAACCTAAACCCAAATAACTACATGTGTGCTGGACTTAAAGAGGGAGGAAAGGACTCCTGTCAGGTAACTACAACTTTATTTGCGTAATGTTTTTTTTTTTTTTTTTTTTTTTTTTACAGCTCAATGGAATAATTCTCAGCATAAAACACAAGGAAGAAGAGTTATTTCAAACTTCCTGATAGTCTACAAATCAGCTGCATTTACAAGTAACAGACTCATTTTGTATGAATCTCTGGTTTCAGTATGTAGTTCTGGATCTAATAAAAATGCAATGTTTTTATCGGATCATTGAAACCTACCTAGTTTGTAGGTAGGTTTCGGACCTGCCGATTCTGATTTTGCCGATACCATTTTGTTTTTTTGTCTGAAATGTCATTAAATATAGCAGGAAAGTTGTTGATTTGGCAACAGTGGAGCGACTCTTGTTACGTGCAAACGTGCAGACATGACCCGATGGGTGGGGCCAACAGTCAAACCTCTCACAGGTGAGCAGGAGAGGACAGTGGTTGGTTTCAAGACATTTGCTGGGGTAGATGATATCAGGTGAAAAGATTGGCTACACATTGAAGTATTGGCCAATCACCAATCTCCGAAAATGAAGGAAATTTTTACCAATGAATCGGCTGCACCCCTAATTAAAATCAAAGTATTTCACAGGATAAAATCAAAAAAAGCAGCATTGTTTTTGATGTCCAGTCCCTAACTGAAGGAAGGAAGCATTGCACAACATGTAACACAATAGAACCAAAGAAAAAGCAGACACTGTAGAAAAACCTAATCAGTCCAGCCAAAAATAAAAGAAAATTTGAGAATGAGAAGGTAATATAAAACTGCAATTACTATCCACAAGTAATTGATACTTTTCTTCTCTTTCTTTCCCCTTCAGGGAGATTCAGGCGGACCTCTGATGGTTCAACTCCAGAATAGCTCTCAGTGGGTCCAAGCAGGGATTGTGAGCTTTGGTGAGGGATGTGCTGTCCCAATGAAACCAGGCGTCTACACCCGAGTGTCCCAGTACCAGAGCTGGATCAGCGATACGGTCACTGGCATGGATCCAGGCTTCGTTACCTTCACCTCGGCCGGCATCGACAGCGACCTACACTTCACCTGTACTACTACTACTACTACTACCACCACCACCACTACCACCGCCCACACCACCACTCCCAGTATGACCACTGATGACAGTATTTTTGGCAGTGGGGAAACCCTGAGCCACTTCACTCACTTCATGGGAATTGCTGTTCTTGCTCTATTCCTTCATTTCCTTGTGGGCGGTGCTTGGAAGTAAATGTTTTACTGAGGATTATGCGATGCACAGATAGGAAAAAGGTTATGTTTTATACTTCACTGCAGTATAAAATATGTGCTTCTAAACACATAGTGCAAGTTTTAAAATTAAAGAGTTATTTGTCTTTTGAGCAGTTAACTAAATTCATTTTGAATAGTATTGCTGTTAATATGTAGCTAAGTAACATGGGGGTTAATCTGAGCCAACAGGAATATTGTGACATGTATTGCCAATCAAGTAATACAAATGATCAAATATTGTGACATTAGAGCCAAGTTAATTTTTTAAAAATCTGACCTATTTTTAATCTGTTTTAAATGATTCTATAATAAGTGAATTTTGGTTTTCAGACATGGTGTGAATTTGGTGTGTTTTTATTTATATCCATGGCAGAAACATTTTACCATTGTTTTATGAAGTTTGGAATTTACCAGTCACTTAAGAAAACTAATGACTGTTCCCGTTTCAGCTTTGTCCTTTCAACTTCAACTGAGTAAGGATTAAAGATTTCTTGTCGTCTCTCAAATATGTCCAACAGAACAATTAGAATTATTTGCAACTAAAATGATAATCCTATATAAATCTTAATGCTCATGGACATAAAATTTCCTACAAATTGTATATTTGTTTTGGATAAATGCATTTGTCATTTTCCAGATAGTAGAAATAATAGTGGAATATATGTGGCTTTTTTTTTTAACAGGGAGACATTAATAAAATGATCAACCATCATCCAGTAACAATATAACTTGATAGTGGTGTCATTTACAAGATTTCAAGCTCTAATATTCAAGAACACAGACAATGTCAGACCATGTTTAATGTTTGGCAGATTAAAATTAATATCAGAGAACCAAAATAATTTTTTGAAGATATACATTTTTAACACTGATTTACCAATAAGTTCCATTCAACGTTTGTAGGTATTCCAGTCCTGTATAACAGACTATCAGCTTTACCATTTCTAAATCTATAAATAAATATTGTTTGTATTTATTATCTAAGATTTTAGATTTTCAATTTAAGAGCCCTATTTACGATCTTAGATTTTACCCTCATTTTACCGCTCTCTCTCTTTCTCTTTTTTTGAAGAAAAAGCTTCGCCAGAATGGAACCTCCATCTTCCTGTTTTCACGTCTTAATAATTTACAGAGGAATAAAAGGTAAGTGAAGCTCAGCAAACTTTAATGAGAAGTAAGTTAAACCTCCTGTGTTTATGTTTTAACAATCTGACCCACATTGTCCCTCTGGGATGAATGAAACTGTGGGGCTGAAAGGCAATAACATTTAGGGAAACAACCAGTCAAGCCTTCAGTATAAAAGCTTCTTATCCTACAGCGTCAACATGTGTAATCCTCACACCCTCCTTCTCTCCTTTCATCTCCAAATATCCTTTCTATTCATCCATACTAAAATAATTTCAAACTTGTCCTACTTACTTGGATAAAGCCACCTTGAACTAAAACCAAATACCATTAGAGTTAGCCCCACTCCCTCTGCATCTTTTAAAATCTGACATTTGCTATTAATGGGTGTTCAGGATTAGAAAAGGTTATCATATTCAAGAGGCTCAAACTGATTATACAGAGTACATCTATCATCAATGTCAAAGAGAAAGTAGATATTTCACTCAATGGCATAAAATCAATTCTTTTATAAATTAGCCTTATACATATATACAAAACCAGAGTGACTTTAAATGCAGTGAGTTGGATTTTTGTTTGAATGATACAAGTATTTTAAATGTTTTACTATCTCTAAATATCTCTATTACTATACAGTAAAATATCACATTTATTCTGGTTAAATAAACTGGCTTCAAAGTCCTCCATACAGACTTCAGTGTTAAAAAAAAAAAAAAAGAGAGCCATATTACCAGACTATTTTCTACTGGAAATAAAGGCATCCAGTTTTTCAGGATAATGTTCAGGAAGAAAGCAGCCATCAAGTACTGCAGAATCTGTTAATCACCCACAGATTCAATCCAGGTGTGTGGCAGAAGGGAAACACCTGAAACATGCAGGGCAGGGGGGCCAGAGGACGGGAACCGAGAAACACTGCATTAGACCTTTGCTATGTTTAATCATTGTGACCATTTGTGCTTCTTTTTAGTTGTATTAAACTCAGAAGTGGTCAAAAGACCCCGGGCCAGGAATCGAACCCAGGACCTTCTTGCTGCAAGGCAACAGTGCTACCAACTGCGCCACTGCAGCCCCATTTAGATTATATATTGTTAAAACAGAGAAAGCCATGATGCATAAACAACCTCGTCTAGCTTATTTGAGTTGCACGCCATGACAACATAACCTTGCTTCCCAAAAACACTCTGTGCATAGCGCTTCAGGTACAGTCATTACCAACTAATTGATCCAGATAGACAAGTTTGGATTCATTCTTGTTCTTTTAAGATCCAAGCCAGACCACAGAGAGAGCTCATTTGTGATCAGAGCAGTTTATTGGACCTCATGTCACTTTGGGTGGAGCTAAACACAGAAAAGTATTTAATGTTGAAGACCAGAGAAAAGAGGTACTGGTGACAATGGCTCTTCAAGGGTTTGCATGGGGGATCACTGTGATGATCGCACTCTTCTTCAAAGGTGAGAAAAATATATATCTCATATTTCTCTTTCACTGAAATACTGTTAAAGAAAAGCATCGCACACCGTCTATAGCCATCAAATCAGTCATTGCTTTGCAGTTCACCTCTGTTACCCACGGTCCGGGGGCCAAATCTGGCCCGCTGTAGGCTTTTCATGTGGCCCTGTAGACTGCAAATTACTTTAATAAGTCCCTCCAGTTTCTCACAAATCTGCTAAATTCACACTAAATCAATAGATCTCCACATTTTTTCATATTTTACAGGTTTTTTGATTTGTTTCTGTTTTCAAAATTGGCCAAAAACATTGAGTTTAAGTGACTGCTGCCTCAGTCTTACTTGATACGACAATTAATAAAAAGTCACATTTAGGATCATGCATTAGTTCAAATGTTAAAATTTCTTACAAATATTTATAAATTAGCACCACAAAAACAATCGCAAAATCCTGGATGGACTGATCAGTGTGAAAAGATAATATTAAATTAGAAGAAACTCTTGTTTAATGCTAAAACAGCTATTTATTGTCAATTTAATAATTTAATGAGTTTTATAAAAACATTCTGACACAACCTGCCCTTTAAGAACATTCAGGCTTTTTATACGGCCCAAAACAAAAATAAGTTCGACACTCCTGGCCTACAAGTACTTTATCTGAGAGATTATATCCATAATTTCCAGAAATACTTTACCAGAAGAAATAAACTGATAGACTTCAGTATGACATGGTGTGTTTACAGGTACACCATGGAAAAGGACGGCATGATTCGTATAGAAAACAAGTTTATGATTATGATCCAAACTAAGAGCTAAGGAAATGTTCAGTGGTTTTGGCTGAATCTACTAAATGATTCCATATTTATTTAAGTCTGTACAGCTGATCTCAAAAGACTGTCATACGAATTTGTGGATAAACTACTGAACCATCAATGATATACAGACAATTGCCTTGTTTAATACGGTTTATTTTTGCAATTTTTATATTGTTGATGGTTGGCTTCATATAAGACAGTGACACAAAATCTGTCTCTTAATATCAATGATGTACTGAGGGGATAAGATCTGATTAAGGATTTGATATACATGTCTGACTGACAAAGTGAGAAAACAGTCTCACCTGACTTGTTTGACATGTTTGTGTGTGGGTGTGTGTGTGTGGGTGGGGGTGTGTGGGTGGGTGGGTGTGTGTGTGTGTGTGTGTGTGCAAATTTCAGGAGGTGACTCACAACTCGGTAAGTATCCAACACTCCTTTTCTAATTTTTAACAGGAAAAAAAATAATAATAATTGTACTTTTGGGAACTTTTTACCTGTAAAATGGTGAAAATGTTCACATGTTCATCTGTACGATTTTTGAGGTGGGGAAATTAGTGCATCACTTAGATATTTAGTATTCAGACCCTTTGATGCTACAAACACAAACTTGATTGTATGTTCTTGGGGTTCAATATATGATAGACCATTGCAGAGTAGTGCAAAATAAAATGTTAATTATTGTGTTATGCTGATCTATCCCATAAAATCCTTTTAAAATGAACTGAAACTGATAGTTAATATCACAAAAACAGGCATGTTTAAAGTACAATAGTCAGTTTTGTTAAAAATCACTCACTCACAAAATAAATGGGCAAAAACTAATTTTCAGTTTTTTATAGCATTAAATATTTCAAGCAGCACATTGTTAAAGGGGCAGTGTTACGTAAAATCAACTTTTTGAGCTTTACGTCATGTAATGTTAGTTCCTCATAAAAACATTCCTGGAGTGTTGCTTTGTTTCTCCATTAATGTTTGAGAAATCCCTTAATTTAAAACACATGGGTGGACCTGGCTCCACCTTTGAGGACAAAGCTCCTCCTCCGTGCTGCAATTTCCAAGCTTCCGACTCAGAGCCTCCCTTCTCTGCGACTGCTCCACTCAGCTCCTTCAGACTAGCCAGCCACAATTAGCAAACATCTGCTGGAACTGCACATTAGCTGAACTTGCTATAATAGCTGCTTCTCAGTGAGACGCTGATTTGATTTATTTATTTCAAACAGGTTTTTAAAAACAAGCAATCAGTAGGACAGAGAAAACATCTGCATACATAACCAAGAACAATATTAGTTTACCACTACTTTACAGTTTGAAAAGGAATATAAACAAATGAACACTCATTTAATATCACCCCTTATCTAAATTTATTGAAATATATCACTTACCGGCTCAATAATTATCAAAAATCTGTAATTAAAACCAAGTTATAATATTCATGTGCATGTTCAATATACTGCTACAGAACCAATAAAAACTATATTCCATTGGCAAAATGGTTACAAACTATCATAAGAAAATCTATGGATGACAATACTAGTAATAATGGCAATAATAAACAACTGGACATACAGCATCAGAATAATTACCAAGTCCTTGCCGATGTACATCTATAGATTCTTCTTAATCTGAGTTATGTAAAAATAAGTAAAATGCTTTAAAAAAAAAGAGAAAAATGATGGAATGATAACATTAACAAGTTACCAATAGTGGTAATAGTAACAGAAGAAAGGAAGGAAAAAACTCATTTGTGTTAATTTCCTTCTTCCCTGATGAAACATTGTTAAAGGGTTAATAAAGGAGCGGCGTTATGACTTCCTGAAGACAGACTTTCAGAAAGAGCAGGAGGTTTTAAAGAGACCAGGACCTAATTTCAAGGAGTTAATTTATGAAGTCAAATTTCTATGTTATATTTGATGTAGATAGCCTTTTTATAACAACTATTGCTTGATTGTGTCATAAAATAGCACCATGTGACTGGAAAATGCATAATGCTGCACCTATAATAAAGATTTGCCTATGTGTTCTGACTAATTTTGTACTGACTGACCCACTGTTTTAAAAACAAAACAAGTGAAAACTATCTGTCATTAACCTTTGTGTTTTGTGATTGTTGTAAAGCCTGTGCCAGCCCTCCCATCAACAGCAGGATCATCGGAGGGCAAGATGCATCTCCAGGAAGATGGCCCTGGCATGTTGCTTTTACCTTTGGCAACAGCTTCCTCTTCTGTCAGGGATCTCTGATCACCGAAGAGTGGGTGCTGACAGCTGCTCAATGCGAACGGTAGGAAGCTATGGTTTGGTATTTTGCAACAAATCACCTTGCAGCAACCATCTAATGAACTCCACTTCATATGTTTTTTTAAAGTTATTTTTCAAAGATCTTTTCAAATTAATCTACCGTAAATTTCAGACCACGTAGCACACGTAAATGAAAGCTGCATGCTCTAATTTTAGAAAGAAAATACATTTTGTACAAGCCGCACTGGATTAGTAAGATGGTAAACCGCAGGTGACCCATGATGTAATACGAGATATTTACAAAGACATTACGCATGAGGAATACATATTGCAAGTGTTTTATATGAACAGTGCCTTTAACATGTCTACCTTTAAATATACATACGTATCAGTAACATAAATTACATTGCTTATACTTTTTCACTGAACAGTGCACAAATATTCCAATATGTCCACCTCTGGGACCTTCAGTTTGTTAACAGTCCCAGTGAGAGGCAGGCAGTGGTGGAGAAAGTACTCAAACAATGTACTTAAGTAAAAGTACAAATACACAGACAAAAATGTACTCTAGTAAAAGTACCACATTAACATTTGTACTTGAGTAAAAGTAGAAATGTACTGGCTTTTAAAAATACTTACGTATTAAAAGTAAAAGTACTTGCTGAAAGCATTACATAATTGCTAATACAATACCATTAAATGTACCTATCGTATTTAATATTAATACATTAGTAATGTGCCATTTTAAATAATGCCACAGATAAAGCATGTTTTTATTGTGTTTACTCCCTGTAACATAGTTTAGACTTAGATATGTGATTCTATGCATCATAATTTCAGGGATGGAAACATCTCATCTCCTGTCCTAACATAGCATCAACTTCACTGTTTTTTTTTTTTTTACCACTAGTGGCATTTATTTTGACAGAAATCCAACAGAAATGTGATGGAAAGAAGGTGGGTGGGGGAGGATATGCAACCAAGGAGCCATGTAGCAGTGTTGTAGTCACGACCGCCAAACCCGAGACCAACACCAGCGCCCCGCGCTACATGACTCAATAAAATTAAGTGCACCTATCAAAATTGCTTCTCAAATTGATCTGAAAGATCCACATTCCCATAAAACACCTAGAAATTAAATACTTAGAGCTTAAATAAATTTAACCAGTATCATTATCAATTCAAACTCTTCTTCATTCTGCTTTGCTTCCATCTTTGTGCCACAATCCACAGAGGTCTCCTGCCACTCCTAAAAAGATAACGCCCTGGGCGGTTGCCCATATCACCCACGTCAGAAACCACAACCGTCTGCACCATTAAACATAGCAATTAAGACAATGCATTAATGGTAAACAACGCTCAACTATGAACACTGTCCAAGGCGCAACAAGCAAGAAGTAACCAAGCAGAAGGACCGTGACTGTTCTCACCCTGTCTGCCATGACAGGTGACGAAAACAATCGAAGAGCAATGAGCATGCTCTGCGTTCTTATTTTGTTTATTCGGCAGAAATGTAGTGAAGTAGAAAGTACAGATACTTGCTGTAAAATGTAGTGGAGTAAAAGTCGAAAGTATCCATGATTAAATCTACTTAAGTACAGATACACGAAAATTGTACTTGAATACAGTAACGATATACTTTTATTTCGTTACTTCCCACCCCTGGAGGCAGGTAAAACGTCAAAGGTTCTTCATCCATATTTATGATATATGGCCTGAAGGAATTCTCCGCCATCTTTGTTTGAGTGAACGTGTGAAAGTTAGCAGGGTTATCCTCGTAGTCAGAAGGGAGCTGCTGACGCAAAGCCGTGCATGCCTTGATGGACAGGGCTTCTCGCCTCATAAATCTAAAACACCACAATGGTCCACCTCTAAAATCTTTGATTCTCATTTCAGTGGCGATTGCTTTAGCCTTCAGTCTGATCTGCACGATAGAAACACTGCAGCCACTTTCTGTCTGTGTGTTAAGCCAGTCTTCAAAAAAAATTTCACCTTTCACCTCTGAAAGCTTTCGTTGTCCTTTTGCTTTGACTCAGTTCTTCACGCTGGCGTCTCCACCGTCTCACCATCAATTCATTTATGCCAAGATTATGTCCTTCTTGAACCGCCAGATTGATCACCTTTAGCGTAAAAGCGTCATCATATGATTTTCTTTGAGTGTTTTCCATGTTGATGAGGGCGAAAAAGTGGCAGATTTACTATACCAGTCATTGATTTGAAAAATTTTTCTTAATTTATTGTACAATTTCTTTAGATCTCTGATCAATTTCATTGGTCTATTGTTATAAGGAAAAATGTTTTTGGCAGTGTGGGAGAAAAAAAAACAAAAAACAAAACATGCATTAGCCTTGCCTTAGTATAGGCCAGTGTTCAGAGACTGGGGAAAAAAAGAAGCCAGAATTTACGGTAGTCAACTCAAAACAGATTTCAACTGCAGTAAACTCAGTGATGTGCAGCAGTCATGTCAGGTCAGCATCTGGATCAAGGATGCCAGTTTTACACCTCTACTACCGAAAAGAAAGCAAGAAAGACAGATAAAGATCTACCTACTGTGATACTCAGTGACAATCAGATTTAAACACTTTTCTTCTCTCTTCTTTAAGCACTCCCTCTATTGTAGTTTTGCACTTTGGAATTGGTGAAGTGACTCGGGGAATTGACAGCTTTCACTGCCACCCAAACCACACCTACTATGGTGGAAACATCTGCCTTGTGAAGCTGTCTGCTCCAGTCAACTTCACTGACTACATCCGACCAGTGTGCTTGGCTGCAGAAAACAGCACTTTCTACGATGGAACCAGCAGCTGGGTCACTGGTTTCAGTGACAACTTGAGTAATTTCTACAGTTTTGTTTTTAGCATCAGCTTTCTGTACAATACCATTGCTGAATTCTCCAAAGAGAAATAATCCTTAAAACTTTATTCTTTAGTATCCTACCCTTTACAGGAAATCGATGTATCAGTACTTGGGAACAGAAAATGCAACTGCAGCTACAACTACATCTACATCTACAACTACATCTACAACTATCCAATAACAGAGGACCTGATGTGTGCTGGAAGTGAAAATGGTTCAAAGACAGAATCTTCTGTAATTACCTTTTTTTGTTCTCATTTTTTGATTATGTTTTGAGTGAAATTGAACTTCATGAAATGCACTTAAATCTGCATTCCAGAAGCCTTAAGTAACTTTTCTAGATATTTGATAAAGCTGTAACTATGTTGTAACACTATGCTATGAGACAGATAGTCATGTATTCCTAATACAGAAATACATAACTTGGTCAGAAACAACCAATAAAACCCAGAAGGAGGGTCTTAGCGCTGTCAATCACGCTTGTGTGTATGGTTCACTCCCTCCAATTACTCTCTGCTGCCCTAAAGTTTTTCCTCATCAGCAGAGCCTGCCACAAATGCTAAGGCTAGTTAGCATAGCCACTGATCACAGCAGATAAACCGTTTAGTGTTTCTCCACCATCAGCACATTGAGCAGCATGAACATGAGCAGTGATTAATAGCACTAAGACACGTCTTCTCCTGATTGGTTGCTTCTGAACAGGAGCATTTCTGTAGATAATAGTATCAGGGCCGTGCAGAGACCTATGGAGGGGCAGGGGCTCACATTTAAAAAAGGGCCACATTGAACAAAAACTCCGTACAACCACACAGCAACAACCCATTTTAATCAAGAATCTAATTGGATCCTACTGTATCATTGCCATCATGCGGGGAAATGCAAAGTAAATATAATCTATATTTTCCCCAACAGGTATAAAGTTTCTGTTTCTGCTGCTGACAGTCCTGGAGGTCTGAGCTGATCTGAGACTGTATCTGTTAAACAGACCAGAGGAGAAAAAGGTCCCTGGTTATGAAGTTATGAAATAAGCAAAATTGCTGCCATTTTACTAATTAAGCCCTAATAATATCCATTTAATCTCTGGAGCAACTACAGCAGCTTTAATTCAATTTAGTCAGTTCTTAACTCAAGCAATTTAATGAGATGTGTTCTGTCTCAGTTTGTTGATTTTAAAATAGTGATAGTGTTTTTGTTTTGTTTTTTTAAAACAGCAAAGTGTCACTATTGGACCAGATTTAAAAACACCGTTTAACATCTATGTTGTTTTAAAATTCTATCACAGGGAGATGAAGGCGCAGCTCTAGTAACCAAGAAAGACTCCATCTGGGTCCAGAGTGGGATTGTGAGTCTTACCTGGCCGAATCTACCTACTATCTATACTCGTGTGTCCCAGTACCAGAAATGGATCACCGACACAGTCACTGGCATGGACCCAGGTTTTGTTACCTACACCTCCCCAGGCATTGACAGAGACTTGAACTACACCTGTCCTCCACCACCAACTACCACCCAGCGCCCCGACTTTACCAGTCAGCGCCCCGACTTTACCACCCAGCGCCCCGACTTTACCACCCAGCGCCCCGACTTTACCACCCAGCGCCCCGACTTTACCACCCAGCGCCCCGACTTTACCACCCATCACCCCGACTTTACCACCCAGCGCCCCGACTTTACCACCCAGCGCCCCGACTTTACCACCCAGCACTCTACCACTGACGACAGCATATTTGGCAGTGGTGAAACTCTGATTCCCGTCGCTCGAGTCTTCCCTCTCTCTGCTCTTGTTCTGTTTGTCCATCTGTTTGTTGGTGGTGCTGGAAACTAAATCATAGCTTTGACTCATTCTGCATTCTAGTTCATAACCAACACCAACTCTCTATTCATTAGAATCAAAATGTTGATATTTTTACTCTGATTTAGTTTTATTTCACAAATTAAGATTTCTACAAAGCAAATGAAGGATGTAATAAGTTTATCTGGTAATTAGTTTAACAAACCTCTCATAAAATTCAAATTGTTTATTTTTTTTTCTGTCCTTTACATTGTGTTGACTGTATTTTCTTAACTGTAAATGCCAATTAAATCTCGAGTGTTTAACAGACAACAGGTTTGGGATTTTTAGCAGATAATCACACTGTTATTTTATTAAATATGAAACAAACAAACTGTGATTAGTAATAAACTGTGATTAAAATCATTCAAAACTATATTTTTCTGTTGGTTTTAATTATTTTTTGTGCCGACCCGAAGTTTCAAGGTTGGAAGACTGAGTTTGGTGTCCAGTTTGACAAAAAAGATGGAAGCAGTTTATGAGTCTGGCGAGGGATTTTAATGCGTCTCAGGAGAACTTCAATTAAGCCAATCCAATCCAAAATAAATGTTAAGAAGCGAACATTTCTTCATAATCAGGAAAATATTTAATGGACTGTCTATAACCTTTCACAAGACTGTAAGTACAAGAACTGCTCCACGGAGTACAGAAGTGCGAACAAGTGCATTCAACATGGCTTTCTTGTCAGACTAAATCAAATATTTTTTCATTTCATTGGACGACTGCATGAGTATGATCACTTGGTTTGGTCCAAACTTAAGACTTTTTAATGCCAAAAACAAATTTCACCCTTCTCATTGAAAAGACTACAGCATTAGCTGATGCTAACAAGCATTAAAAGACAATTCTCTGATGATATAAAAATATCTAAAGTCAAATAATTTAAAATAGTACTATAGATAATTTTCCTTTTCAGTCATTGTCTATTTGAATAAACACAGAAAGGAGAGGTCTTAGCGCCATCAATCAATACTATGCATGTGCTGCTAAGTGTGCTAATGGTGGAGAAACAACTTAATGTTACAAGAAGTCATCAGTGGCCATGCTAAGTAGCCTTAGCATTCATGGCATGGTGCTGGTGGGGATAAGCAGTAGCCTAGCAGAGAACAAGGGGAGAGTAGCATGTACAGAAGCCTGATTGACAACACCAAGACCTTCTTTCTTCCTCTGATTGGTCGTTTCTGAGAGAGCGGTGTATTTCTGCAGTCAGTACTGGGAAAAGACAGAGGAGATCGGTTTTTCCACAGATTATCCGTCTCATTACCCTGTCACAACAGAGTGATAGTTTTAACAAAAAGAGTTTATAAAAGTTGCCTACTGTTGCTTTAATTATTTCAGGAGGTATTTATGTTCATAATCATCTCAACTAGCACATGATTGAATATTGGAAGAAAAAGTATATTAAATTTTAACATTTTCCACATTTTGTGCAACTAAAATACGATGTATGGCACTCATTTATTTTTCCATTTTTACTGTAACATCCTTGATTAAAATGTAGCACAACTAAATCCCTTAAGATGTGATTTCATTAGTTCAAAACAGTGCAACTGTGTGCAGTTCAGCACAGTTTACTGGGACCTAATTAATTTTTAGTAGACGATATATTTGCCTGTGTTAATACAAAATCCTCTTTGTTCTCCAAACCCAAGTGGTTGAAATTGTGAAGGTCTGATTGGAAACGACTGAAGTTCTTAAAGTTGCAGGTTCACTGCACATGTATGACTCTTGGCCCAAATGGGTCCCCATTGACAGCCCCTCAAATGACATGTTTTTGCACCTACTCTAAATTTGCACAAGTTGTCAACGTGACTACCTTTTCAAACTTCCTGGTGGACTTGCTAGTGACTTGTGTCTTTCTTTTACAGGTTTATAGCAGATCTAATTCACAAGTCTAAGGTGAATTTCTCTTTTGCATTTTGTTGTAGAAAAATGTAATGGTGCGGCAAGCATTACTTGTATGAGTCGATAGTGAGCTTGTGTGTATGTAATTGGGTTTTTCCCCTCCCTTTTGCAAAGAGGAACACATCAACATCCACCTGCTTACGTTGACTTCAGAGACAGACATCAAACCCAACGTGTTTTTCTGGATGTTTCTTGAAGCACGACTCGTCAGGATCAGTGACAAGAAGAACTTATTACTCAAGGTATGAGGAAAAAGTGCTGTGGGTGGAGAAAAAAAAGAGAACAAAATGGTGTGTGATATTAAAACAAGCTAGGCACAGCTGTTTATATATTAAAAGGTATTCTTTTTGTGGGTTGAAACCATTATTATCCATCCATCGGCTTTTTTCCACACATCTGATCCTGCAGCACATCTCAAAATAAGCCAGCCCCTTCTCCCCCTGTCGGCTTAAATTACCACATGAAAATGGAAAAGTTCATTTTCAGCCTTTGTCTACTGATGTCTTTAATTTTTACAATCGTATTCACTATCCATAAATCTGCTAAAGGCTCTTTCATATTATCAACAGGAATTAATCCTCTAAGAGATTTATTATAAAGAGCTTAAAACTTGATCATTTTGAATTTCTGAAGGATTCCAACAAAATGCCTTTTTGTCTTTGCTTAGGCTTTGCTAACACCTTCCAACTCCTAGTTCATGTTGTTGGCTGATACTTTTAAAACCAAAAGGATGAGATTAGGACATGTTATGTTGCCATCCATAAATACATATGTAAATTAGTATAAATACCCGGATGTTTGCCACCATGTGAAGCAATAATCATGGCAAAGTCCTTGTTTGTAGCAGTATAAATATTTATAATAATAACTATATATTTTATTTAAAAGGTGCTTTCAGGACACATAAGGTCACCTCACAAAAATAAAAATACATTTCAAAGAAAAAAAAATCCAAATAAAAAATAAATAAAAAGATTGTACAAATGCCTGTCTGAACAGCAGAGAGTTCAGCCAGGATTTAAAGACAGAGAGTCAGCGAGTCCTTTGAGTGGGATTATGGACGTTTATTCTAAATAGTGGAATCATGTGCAGAACTTGTACATTTACAGAATAGAGATGCTTTCTGTCCATAAAGGCGCATTCACAAAGCGGGCGGCTCGACTGAAGGATGACTGCAGCTGCACCGGTACCACTCAGCTCCTTCTTGAAGTTTTGCTCGGAGCTCCAGGATGATCAGTCCAGGCAATGAAACGCTACTTATATGCGTGTGATTATACACACCTTGATCACCTTAAAAATAATCAAACCTGAACTGTTTGGAATTAATCTGCTGATCCAACCCCGTTTTCTTTTTCAGTCAGAATGAAATTACCCCATCAATGCATTTCATGCACTTGGTGCACAGACCAATCTTTGAGACAAAAACTGAGGAAAAGTACTATTTACATTCAAGTGAGATTTTCACATCCTTCTATTTTCATTTTCTTTATTTTGTGTGCGTGTTAGCTTATTGTCTGAGGATAAATGCGGATCAGTTTAATCGTTTACGTCTAAACAATAAAATATTAAAACCATGAAAACATTGAATTTGATGCTTCTTGGTCTAAACAACATTGAATGTAGTCAGATTTCAGTGTATTTAGGCGAGTTTTGACGCTTTGTAGATTGATATCGTCTACAGAAAAAGTTTACGTGGCTGCCGCACATTTTCACGCCAGCGAAAAAGTGTGCGTATATTTACACAAACTTTGACACAAAGTTAATTTTTATACATATTTTGCCACACAAAATATGGCGCTGTACATCTTTTGTGTGCACACACGCTTTATGCGTGAGGCCCCAGGTTTGCCTTGACCCAGTTTGTCAAAACATCTGAGCGTTTTTGTGCCAGATCACTGGTTGTCAAGACGACCAGAAACCAGCGGCGCTGTTTTACAGGTTTCTCCAGTTTTAGTCACACCTGTAGAAGCTCCAGGAGATTAAAAGTTGAGCAACCAGTATTTCCGTGTCAAGCTCACCGAAACAACTGAAGACACACCTCCGAAGACTTCTGCAGTAGTGAAAAGAATTTTATGAGGAACATTTTTATGAAACTAGAGTTCTTGATCAAGCTCTGCTGGGAAATGCCAGAAACGTGAAAATCCACCATAGATGTGGATATTCATGTAAAGATGAGCAATAGAACGATCATCTATAGATAATGAAACTTTTCACTGGAAAGAAAACTGCTACATTTCCAAGGTATGAAATTAACCCCAACCACATTAGAAGTACACGTGGATAAACTTAAGTCCTTCGGGAAAAAAAATATATATATATTTTTGTATTTTTTTTCCATATTGTTTTTAAATAAAATGACTAAATTTTTTTAAGAGTAGAATTTTAAAAGAATTTCAAAATGTTTTACATTTTATGCAACAAGAAGAGAATAAACTTTTTAAGTTGCAGTAAAATAACTTGTGGTGCCATAAATGTTACGTTTAAGATCCCTTTTGATGATGTGGATAAAGATCCCTAAGAGATTTTAATGAGCTGTAAGAATGTCAAAGCACATCTACACCAAAATATTTTCATTATTTTCTGAAATATGAGCTTGCTTGCTAATAATATGACATCAAAGCCAAATGTTTTTACAGTTTGACAAGATGAACCTCCTTTTTTTTCAGTTAAAAATTAATGGGACAAGCTCTGTTGAATTTTGTCACTTTACGTGTGACAAATAAAACACTTTCAACGCCAAATGATGTAAAACCAGACGCACCAGCAGGGGCAGTAAAATCTATATCAATCATTATGTTTCAACGTGTTCTGAAGATGCGTCGAAAACAATTTAATTGTTTTTTGACATAATTTACCATCTCCTGTCATCAACTGTTTTAGCTAGACCTTAAAGTTTGATGGAAAACAAGTCATGAGAGTTAGACTGATGGAAGAAAAGCCCCTAAAACATTTGAAGAGTTGATGTTTCCAGAAAGTAACAGTAGACATCCAAAAAGAAGGACACCATTTTATTCTTTCTGAAAACCCCCATTTGCCCAGTCGACTATAAGGACACACCAAATTATCTGTATGGACATGAACTGAAAATGTTAGCTTCGCAAGACAGCATTTTGGGTGGATGCAGCTTTAAAATGTAGCCACATGACCTGACTGAATGCTGAACGTGTGTAAAATAATTCTTCCTCCATATCAAGTTTCTATGCTTAAAAATAAATTAAAGACCCAGAACTGATATCATCCTACATCCCAACTCACCCTTTTAAATCCAGACAACATCTGGCTTCTGATGTTGTCAGCTCCTGGCAACCTTACAGACGACTTTACCAGTCCGGTTTTATTAAAGACTTTTAATCGGGTGATAAATCCTACAAGGGCTGCATAGTGGCACTGTTGCCTTCCCGGCCCAGGGTCTTTCTGCACAGGGTTTGCATGTTCTCCCTGTGCATGGTGGGTTCTCTCCGGGTACTCCGGCTTCCTCCACCGTCTAAAAACGTGACTGTCAGGTTAATTGGTCTCTCTAAATCCTCCTTAGGTGTGAGTGTGTGTGTGCATGGTTGTTTGTCCTGTCTGTCTGTGTTGTCCTGCAACAGACTGGTGACCTGTCCAGGGTGACCCCGCATCTCGCCCCAAATGTTCGCTGGAGATAAGCACCAGAACCCTTCTCGAATCCACTAGGGATAAGGGTGTGCAGAAAATGGATCGATAGATAAATCCTACAATTGGGCACAATTGTTTTAAATAATATTACAGGGCCAGTAATTATTGGAAACCCCTAAAATATAAATTCAACAGAAGCAATTCTTTTTGAAAAAACTTCTGCTTTACTTTTATGGGTGTTTCCAATGTGATTTAATAATCATAAATTATTGATTTATAACTTTCTGAAGAATATAAGTTCTGTGACACAGATGTGTCGATATGATAAGGAGTCTCAACACTGGATGAATCAGTCTGACAGATGCTGTGGGTCAACATCAACTGTTATTTATAAAAGATATTATTATAAAGCATACTGAGATCCACGTAGATGCCGGAGATGATTACATTCAAACATTTAGATGATATTCATCTTTCTGCAAAAACTAAAGGACCTACGCTTCCTCAAGAATCACAATCTAATCTGTCCCTTCTTGTAGACGACTTCACTGTCCAGTCCAGTCTAAATTGTCTGGTTGCCTTGGTGAACTCCAAGCTATTTATGCACCACCTTCTCTTGTGTTTTGTTCAAATTTAATTTGAGATAACTGTTCTGAAACACGCTACCAACTACTCAACTTCTTCTCCATCCCTGATAGACCAATCTACTGCAGAACCATCAGTAAGTCAGGTTTATAGAGTGAAAAGGAATGGTGAGAGAACAGTGCCCTGTGGTGCCCCTGACTACCTAGTCAGACACAAAACCTCTCAGTCTTACTTGTAAACCGACTGTTAGCCAGTTTTAATGTCAACTATGGATCATTTTAAAATTGTTTCGACTCTCCCTCAGCATCAACAACGAAAATATTTTCTGGGATATATTTTGGGGTAGTGTAATAAGTCAGGAAATAAAAAGAGGTTTGATCTCCTTTCTGTCATTCCCAATAAAATTCATCAGAAAGGAAGAGAAATTGTCTCTTGTTAACCTCCTCTTAGCTTCCAAGACTAATCAGGTACAATATTAGACGGGATGTTTGAGCCTCATAAACATGAGGCACTGCTTACCAACAGAAGCCCTTCAAGGTTCATAAACTCTCCCTAAAATGAATGCCAAATGGGCCAAAAGCACCTTATGTTTCAGTTTCATTCATTCTCTGAATTTTAATCTTGAAGCCTTCGCACATGAATGGAACTGCTGTCCCCTACAGGCAAGCTGCAGATTATTTCTGCTCAGCCCCTTCTCTAAAATGTTCTGGGTGGCTGCTCAGAAAACTAACCTGCAATCATCCTCAAGCAACAGAAATGGCCTCATTGTTATTCTGCAGCTTTGATTTTTCTTCTTCTTGGTGGTGGAAAATGTGGATTGATGGACTACTTGCATTGTGACTCACACAGAGCAGACAAAAAATAAATCTAAACTTGTCCCTGTAGAAAACAATAATATATGTTCTATGATATACGCACGTTTCTATTTTTACACCTTCAAGATTTCAGAAAATTTCATGGACGAGACAGGGTTTGTGTTCTTCATCACAGGTTAGTTTAAATCAGTGGTGTCCAAAGTCGGTCCTCGAGGGCCGGCATCCTGCGTGTTTTAACTCTCTCCCTGGTTTAACACACCTGGATCAAATGGTGGCTCATTAGAGGCCTAAGAAGAACATTGACATGCTGAGGAGGTTGTTACTACCAGCAGGGAGAAAACCAAGACATGCAGGATGCCGGCTGTCGAGGACAGACTTTGGACACTCCTCCTGAGTAAAGACATTAATGTGTGGCTGAATTGGCAGTTCCCTAAATCTGCCCGGGGTATTAATATTTGTGCAGTAATCAGATAAATAACTCCAAATCAACAAGCTTGATTCAAATATTTATTTAAAAATATATATATTTCAAATCTCCCCTGGAGAAAAAGGAGATCTGGAATTTCACATCTACTGAATACAGTTCTTGTGCTGTAATGTTGTAAAGAAGATGAGTTGGTGTCTATGGCTAGCTGATTCTGCCTCACACACACGCAGAAACACACACCGATATGTTTGGCTGAGTGTGAATTACAGACATAATGAAGGTACAGCAACTGTAACGGTTCAGATCCACCACTTTTTATTTTTATTACTACAGCTAGGCTCTCCAAGGAGCTGTAAATTAAAATTTATTCAAGGCAGAAAGAAAGGAGTCACTGATATGTTAGACAAGCATATTTTAGGTATTTGCCGCTGGACTGAGTAAATGTGGATATGAATGTGTGAAATTGTAGCTGAATGTCTTCGTCTTCTCTTCTAATATTTTTCCCCTCAGTATTTGGCCTCTACTTTCACACTTTCTTCCACTTTTAGTTATTAAAATCACTACAGTTGATAAGTTGCATAAAGAGTGTGTGCTAGAGATACAGAAAAATAAATTGCTTTAATCTCCCTCTTTGCTGTTTCAGCTAGATTTTTGAACCGGCTGCTGTTTGGCTCGGCAGACTAACACAACCTCGGTTTTCACACATGGTTAAGACAAAGACCAAGTTTGATGTATTCTGTAAAGCGAGGTACAGTTTGCATAAATGGTGGCTTGGGTGATGCAAATTGTTTTTTAAAGCAGAAAAAAGGGCTAAAGTTTTAGGAAAGCAAAAAGTATCAGAAAAAAAAACCGTGGAAGTAAAAGCACTTCTCTGCATTTGAGAAGTGAAGAAACACTTTGCAACGTTGGTGACGGCGGGAGGTATTTGTCCCGTAACCAGTGGGTTGCTGGTCTGAGCCCTTGCTCCGTCCATCTCCACCGAGATGTCCTTGGGCAAAATGCTTTACTCGTCTTCAACATGTTCCTAAGAAGACACCATTTTAATCTGGACTTCTTTAGACATTGGTAGGATTTCACAATATATGCTACTCTTTGGTTTGGGCCAGGGTAAAACGTTATGTGCTTTGAAAAAGAACTTCAATTTTTAAAGCACTGCTTCCAACAACCTTGGAATAATATGCAGGAGCCATAATGAACACTTCCATGACATTTCCTGGATTAGCAAGGTTCATGTCAAATACTGAAGAGCAGGGCAACAAGTACTCATTGGTGAAAAGGCTCTGATATTTCCAAATTCTTCTAAAGTCTTTATTTTTTGTGAAGTTGTTGATATTCCAAACCAACTTGACCGCTAATTAGCAACTTGCTAAGTGACAAGCCCTGTCCCTGTGAGTACGCATACCAATAAGCACCAGTTTCCCTCCCAGGTTTGAACTCTGACATACAACGAATGAGAGGAAAATGTCTTTCCAGTTCCTTACATCCCACAGGCATAGATGAAACGTATATCTAAAGCAAACTAAAGCAGCAACCAGAAGAAAAAACTCTGAATTGATTTATAGCACAGGAGGTGGTATTAGGCTAAGATGATGAAGGCTTTCCCCACAGTAGGAAGAAATATTGACAAGATTCTTGACAGGGCGAAGGATAAGGGTGGTCATGAAGAAGAGGGAGATATGATGCCCTTGAAGAAAGTTGGAGGAAAGTTAGAGTGAAAATATTAGACGAGTGAATCCGCTTTATGATCTTCTTAGCACTCTTATGGTCTACTGGGTTAAAAATAATTCATGTTTCAATATCAGTATCAATTCAGCATTATATCCATCCGCTTCATCCACCATTTCTCTGTTGGACCTTCTTACGGACTGGTTTTATTGAGTCATCTTTTGTCTTTTTTAATATTAATTATCTTTCTTTTCATCTCATCCCTTTTTTTTTTCCATCATAAAACAAAAGTCAAGCTGAGATCTCTATAGTCTCTCCTCAAAAGACCCTTGCAGAGGACACACTTTCAGAGGAAGCGAGGCCTGTCAAAGGAGCGGCTAACGCACATATCTTTGTCTGGTGGGGACCGTTTACAGGACGTTAAAGAATAAGGTCAGCTGAGGAAAAATTCCCCAAGAGCCGCTGCCCTCCTTGTAAGACAGCGCTGTTCAAAAGTTTCAAGGCATTTTTCCAAACTTCAGTCTTCTGTCCCTAGCCTGGGTCTGGACCATCGGCTATTGACAGACTATTGCTTGCCCAGAGGAGTGGACTTTGAAGTCCTGTAAATCGCTAACATTTGGCCGTGATACACAAGGTCGATCGTGAAAAAAGCTACGCTATGACCAAAAGCCACCGCGAAGAGAAAAGTGTCAGCACTAACTTCTAGTTTTTCCACTTCCTCGAATTGAGGACAAAACAATGGGGTTTGCTTCTCTAGCATTCAGCCTAGCCATGTTTTTTGCTATTAAAAATAAGCCAATTGGAAAACTTCAGACTTTTACTAAACCGCGAGAGGAGTAGAGCCATGACATCTTTACCGACAATGAAATATCTTAAGCATTCCTCTTTCTCTAACTTTAATTGCTCAATATTTAGAAGCGTGCCCAACGTGGACTGAATGGCTTTGTTCTCTTCCTCCACTGCCATTGCTAAAGTGCAACAATAGGCAAACTTTGATTCAAAAGTTGAGTACAAAACTCAATGTCATTGTTCACCGCTCCTTCTGTTTGATTGGCCAGGATGAAATACCTGAGAAATTCAACTCAATGGGACAAATCCCAGAAGGAGTGGAATTGCAAAAGAAGACAATGGTTAGACTAATTTGACCCAAACTCTCAACCTTGGAAGACAGAACATTAATTACAAAGTCCTTACAATCAGTTTAAGGTAAATAAACTGGCTCCTTACATAGCTCTGCCTTACCCTTCATTTCACCGCTCGACTTCAGTCTAGTTTCTCCTACACTTTTTAAGCACCAGACAACTGAAATAATACATTCTCTCTCCGTGAAAGTCTGTACTTCCTACTAAATGAAGCCATTCATCAGAACAAGCAAAGATTCTCCTTCTTTCAGTTCTTTGCTCATCAGTCATGACAAAGGACTAGCTAATGGATTTACTACACTTCAGTTGTCTCCTGAAATATTCCCTTTAAAGTAATAAACTGCACTTAAACTCTGCAATAAATCACTTCTTCAAGTCTTATTGAAACAAATGAAATGTCCAATAAGTTGCCTGTATAGTGAATTAGAATAGTGTTCTTCGTATCGCCACCAGATGGCCTCAGCCTCGTCTCGGACTCGGCCGAATTTAGTCTCGGTCTTGTCTCGGTCGCTGAGGACTCGGGATTTTATTTCAAGACCAGTCAAGACCGCAACTGTGGAAATATCACTAAACTTATAGCATACTGTCCAGTTTATTTGTTAACATGTTTGTTTTCACTGGATGCAAAACGCACCGATTAAAATCCAAGCCCCATGGAGGTTTGGGCCGGTCCTGGACTGGAGCCTCACTGACGGAGATGATTTCTGACATGAATGATATGGGCAAATGCCCAGGGCATTATCTTTTTAGGTAAGAAGAACAAAGAGTTTGTTCTGCTTTTAATATTTGTTAAATTTATTTAAGCTCTAAGTATTAAATATCTAGGTGTTTTTATGGGAATGTGAATCTTTCAGATCAATTTGACTAGCAATTTTGATCATATTTCACATTTTATTGAGTCATGTAGCGCAGGGCGCTGGTCTTGGTCTTGACTCGGTCTCGACTTCCCTCGGTCTTGGTCTGGTCTTGGTCTCGGGTTAGGTGGTCTTAACTAAGACACTGGCTTTCTGATTGCCAGTCAAATTTATCAGGCTGCCAACTAAAATCAAAAGGTATGAGGAAGCAATTATACTAAAAAATTGTAATAACTTTTGAGAATAGCAGATTAAAGTGAGAAAAAAAAACATTCAGAAAAATGTTTCTTTACATATTCAGTAGTACTGTTTGCAGATTTTCAAAGGGTGTCCTCACCCAGAAGACAATACTGTTTTGAGGGGCAAGGGCATGGAAAGGTTTGGGAATTAGAATAAATGCATGTTTTTGATATGAATAAGCACCATATAAATGCAACATTTTCAAGCTGATGCTTTCACTGATCCCTATGTAAAAGATTCTTCCCTTTGTTTCACACACATTTTGAACACGTACTGGAGCCACTTGGGTATTTAGCATATTTCACCAAGCATACAAATTTTTTCTACTCACTTCTAGAGTGAAAAGTAGTAATTATTTGCTCTAACAACGATAAAAGCAACTATATTAGAAGGATCTCTTGGTCTTCGAAACCTGAGACTGACCTCCACGCTTTTTGTTATCACCCATTTCTTAATTACACCAAGAACTAAAGAAACGGCTTTTTATCTCCTTTTAGCCCTCCAGTGCTTTGTGGGTTTCAATTATTTTAATTATCGGGGTTTAAGACATGCAGTTTAGAGAACTCTGCGGCTACATATTAGAGTTTAAGGAGTCAGAGAGTTTAGAAAGCCTTAAAATTAAGCACTTGGCTTGTTCGTTATGATGACTGTGAGCAGACCTATCCCCTAACGAGCTAATTAAGACCTGAGAGCTCAGATCCCTCGGGGGTCTATAAAGTTTTAAAGTGCTGCTTCTCTTTTTTCCCCACTCTAAGGTTGTAGGAAGTAGAAGCAATAGATGTATCCATCACAAACTCAAAGATAATGCTTCAACTTAGAGTTCATTTATTCAGGATTCTTCCTCTGTCAGTGTGATAACAGTGCCGTACAGAAAGCGGTGGCCGGGTTTAACGGTCCACCGTCCGTTTCATGAAGTTCAGTTCTTGATGAAGTGTGTTTCTTTGTCCGCCGTAAGGCATGCAATTACAGTCTCACACTCTTACAAGTAAGCAGAACAAAGGTGTCTTCATCTGCACACATGCGACCGCCGGGTTTTAGCCTTTCTGGAGCTCGTTAAACACAGACGGAGACCCGTCACTTGGCTGCTCCCGTCGCGCCGTTTCAGCGTGGGTGTGTTTTTAATAACGAACACGGCACGCCAGCTTCCATACACACGTTTTGTTGCATCGTTTGTTTAGCAGACCGTCACCTGAACGAGCACAAACAATTAGACGCAACCGCATCAATTTGGAGACAGGATTTGTGACACAAACGGTGAAAGTGTGAAATGTACAAAAGTTTTGTGCAACCTGTTTATTATAACACCTTTTACACCAAAGTTTCACATTTACCTCGTGCTACACTGCTTTTAAGATTACAATGCTTTACAAAATATTCACAACTCTTGAACTTTTTATTACATTTTCTTGTTTTACAAAATGTCAGTATTTCTGTTGTATGCATTTTCATCAGTTTCAAGATTTACCACAGTTTATTTGGATTTAGGTCTAAACTTTGAATAGGCCACATGTGTTCCCCCAGTGTATTGTAAGCCGGGCAGCCCACCAGGCTTTACATCCACCAGGCTAAGCCTTTTTTATGTTTGCCTTTTTTAAGCATTTATATTTATTAACAATACCTAAACGGTACTATGTTCCTACAACACATAATTACCTAGTGATATTTCAAATTTAATTAAAAAAAAACTCAAAAACATGGTAGGGCACTGAATGACTTACCACTGGGCTTAGCAAGTTTTCTGGGTGGAATCCCCGGATCATTCAAAGATGCGAGGATGCAGAGGTCTAACCCAATTCAATTGTGTGCTTATGTCACATAACAATTACAGACATCCATTGAATTTGATGGATAAATACTACAAATTCATTGCTCTGTCAATGAATTTGTAGTATTTGCTTTGTGAATGAGACACTGAGATTGCAAAGGTGGTGGCCACAAAGTATTTGCGCCAAAATAAAAACAAAAAAGTGTATCAAATCCCCTGTGTTCCTCCTTCTTTGGCTTCTAACTCTAACTTATTTCCTCCATTTTCCACACAAGCAAGTAGAATCAAGTAAAAATCATTTTTTAAGTGACCATTAAAACCAGCAAAAGAGATAAAGATACAGTTAAATCTTGGACTTTGTTGGCGACTTTTTCCCCTACTTAAATGAACGTAAGGTTTCAATCACAGAATAGAAAGGATCTTTAATCCCTTCTCTTTAGATCTATGCTTTAAAAGTTTACGTTTATATTTAGCCACAAACTCCTGAAAGCCTCGACCGTCTTTAGCATCTCTGCAGAGTGTGAATAGAGTTGCTCTTAAATTGATGACCCAGCATATAGAGAAAGTTCAGAGAACAACTTCAACTCGGTGCTTTTGAGCATCTCCAAACCATTGTCTCTGTCGCTAACCATCTGTAGGAACTGAATTGAAGACTGACTGGTAAATTGAGAAATTTCCTCCACGACTCAGATTCCTCTTTAAGAGTGTCAAAGGTGTTCTGCACATTTGGCCTGTTGAAGACAACTGGGAAAATAAAACAGGTTTCACTAAGTAACCTCTGTTTTCTTGGAAAGGCAATGAAAGGACACACAAAACAAGACTTGCTTTGTCTGATCTGATGTAGATGTATATCTCTGAAGACTCAATACAGTCTTCTGTACTACAAGGGATATCATAATGAAACTTATTTTTAAATTTTTATCAAAAATTTTGCATCTCTTGTTGCCATGAACTTTAATTCTTACGGATAAGACGGAGTAAACTGTAAATGACATCAAAATTGTTTGATAGTCACCAACTAAGTTTATTGTATTTCCATTGCCCACTTGCTCTTTACTTTATCGCCATCTGCTGACCAAAGATTGGCATTTCATCGTTTTTTTTTTACAATGTATAAAATTGTTTGGATGGAGATTTTCTAAATTGAGTTTTATTGTGTAAACTGTTACTATGGATGTAAACAGAAATGTTGCACATGATATATAGATACCCTTGGATCCCATTGCATAACACAAATATTTTGTATTTCTTAATTTAATGTCAGAATGTGAAAAAATGTATCTATTTTACTGTTGAAGTAAATGTCTGGTTTTAACTGAATAGCAGTTTATTTTTCCTACAGAGAGACATACTGGGTCAGACTGATACTAAGTCAGAGCATCTCTAGGGTGTTTCCAGTGTACAGTGGTCAATATCTAATAAAAGTGGTCTAATGAAGAAACTGTAGGGAAACAAAGGTTGGGCCTTGTGGTTTAGTCCAACGTACAACCTATTTATAAATTCTGATTCAAAGACGTCACAGTGTCTCCATTTGTTGCATACCTGCTGACCAAGCAGGGTGACTGCAGGACATAAAGTAAAATCATCAACTTTACTGATTAGAAATATAAAGACGGATGTGAAAGACAGACGGCAGAGGAATTTCAGGTAAAGATATGCAAACTTATACATTACTTCTGTTCAACATTGGAATTCTTAAAGTGGATGCATTTTTATTCTGTTGCACTTTGGCCAATTTCATTGACCTTTTAGGATGCTTGTATACGTTCTAAAACACAGAAAGACAAGTGTCTCCGATGATATACACACCGTCTATCTCTGCATTTCTGCTTTTTTCACTCATATTCACAAACGCCTACCTCAAACAACCGCACATGTACACACATAATCACAGTCCACAGCGCCAGCCAAATCCTAGAAGCGCTATTGTTTGGTCTCATCTGTTTTCTCAAACCCCAACTTCGTCTTTCTTTACTCAAATCTTCACTTCTCGGACAGGGGGTTGGTTGCCCTTTCCTATCTGCACAGTGGGGAAATGCTAATGGCTTTGCAGCAGAGCCAAGACAATTAGACAGAGAAAGCAGACAATTACGAGCAGACTTGAAACACACTGTGTGCCGGTGAGCAACAGCAGACACACACTGAAAGGCAAAGAGACAATAGAAGGTGTCTAGGTTTTGGTTTGCAAATCTTCTTTGCATTCCAAAAAAGCAAAACTGAACGAAAGGTAGGTCTGTAGCGACTGGCGAGAGAGGAAGTTTAACAATCAGAAGTTGGAAGAAGCAAACAGCAAAGTTATAAGTTCAAACTGGGATTCAGAATAAATTACAGGGTTTCTGCAGACTTCACCAACTTGAATTTAAGACTTTTTAAGACCATTATGAATTAAATTTAATACCTATATCGCTGTAGAATTTCATCCAGCCAGCTGGCAATAAATTTGCACCAAAATATATGCAAAAATAGTTATCTAGCTAGCTAGTTAGCTACAATTAAGAGGTTTGAGTGTGACTCAACCTTTTGCCGGACAGAAAAGTCCCACCAGAAAAGAAAATGCATATAATATATGATTAAATAGACCTGCCAAGTCTAAATGTAAGACCTGTGGTTTACATATTTAAGGCCAAATTATTTCTTTAAAATCAATTTAAGACATTTCAAGGCCTTAATTTAAGACCTTTTATGAATCACCCTACATTATCTGTGCAAGATTCCAGTGCAAGACAGTAACTATAATGACTTGAGTCTAACTTTGGCTCAAACAGTAAGATTCTACCTACCTTTACAACTCCAACTCTCTCTGATCTTCCTTGCAGAGACGTTCACTAGCCATCATTTTCCAAGTCAAATTTTGCCTGCTTCCTGGGAGAATTGTCCTGAAATGTAGATAGATAAATAAAATTATGTTAGAAACTATAAAGTCGCTCCAGTGCCAAGCATTTTCTAAAGCCAGGTGATTAGATCCAACCTCGCCCCTGCTGTTGTTCCTAGCAGTCTAAGGAAATCACTAGGGTTGGATCATTTTCTCTCCTTTCTTCTTCTTCTTCTTTGACAACCTCTGCATTTGTTTTGCAAGAGTTTTAAAAGCAACAAGGATTTCTTGCTTTGATAGACTGATCGATATCAGTTTCTTAATTTACAGAAAATCTGGCCAAAGAGATATTTGCAGGTCACGGTTTTAAAAATAATACATATACAGAGCAGAAGTGGCAGTAAAGGAAGAGCTAGCAGGAAGTAAACTCTTTAGAGAAAAAAAAAAACATTAAACATAAAACTTCTGCCCTGGTATACCTCACTATCATTTGTGCACCTTGTTTACTACTGATATGACACCAAGTGCCAAACTAGTAATGTTGTTTGCCCCCTCACTCTTTCTAAAAATAAAAAATAAAAAAGTTTATGCAAGACATATTTTTGTGAAATCCCAAAGTAGAAATTACTGCCTTATTATTCAGATATGTTTCTTTTAAAGGAGTATACCTCTCATTCAAGTTAAATACAATCTTAGCTAAACAATCTTTGTGAAATGCTTTAACTTGGCATGTGCTTTTCAATCATCTGGCAAACCCTGTGTTTTCAAATATATTTGGACATATGGATGTTTAATATGAATGTTATCTATATTAAGAGCAAAAAAAACCAAACTACTAAAACTGAAGACTAAAATGCAGTAAGAGTGGCTTCTACAATGTTGTTCTTTTGACATACGAGCCTAAAAACATCAACAAAGAATGTGTTTAACTAAACCAAAACATCATTCCAGACAAATAAGTCCATGTGAAACTATATGTAAACATATACACATGTCATGAAAACGTTTGGGAACCTCTGTTCTAATTTATTCACTTGGTTGCATTGGCTTAATGTGTTTGTTCTATTTTAGTAAACAGTTTGTTTAACCCTTACTAGACTCTCCATCCTAGACCAATAATCTGTCATTTAACAGTAATGCATTCTATAAACAGATTATAAACTCCTCATTGTTCAATAATTTCACTTGTAAGCCTGTTGCCCCTAAAGGGATTATCTGGAAACCGTAGCTGGAACGTCTAAACTCCTGATGTACAATCATTGTAAAACCCTGAGAAGAAAAAAAAAATTGCTTTCCTGCCCTGTAAGCCGCCCTTTCAGTTCAACTGAGCCAATTTTAAATGTAGATATGTATTACAGCTCAGTGCAAATATTTCAGCTTGATGGCAGCAACTAAAATGGAGGGTAGATAAACCCAAAACAAGCTCCACTTGCTAAGGAGCTTAATCACGGCGCGCTCACAGCCAAACATCCCTCTAAAACGGTCCTGTAATTAGCAGACTTGGCCGATTGAAGATTTACAAAGAAAGAGTCCCAAAGGTTCTCAGATAAAGATGCTTGTAGATCCAACTAGTCCAACTGAATCCTTAAGAGAGAGCAGGCGGGGCACGCCGATGAGGAAGTGAGAAAGGGATTGGCAGTGGAAACCAAGCGTACGAGATGATGGGAAGTCAGGAACTTTTAATCTGTTAATCTGCCAGGTAAGTGCTAAAAAATGGATCTCCTGTATTTAAAGAGAATATATTTTCATCATTATGTTAAATCTACAAAGATGAGTTATAAGAAGTATGATGGAGTATTAGTGCCATTCTAAGAAAATAAAAAAATGATGAGAATAAAGTCATAAAATTACAAGAATAAAGTTGAAATGATGTTATTCTCGAAACATTTCCACGTATGACTTTATTCTATTTTTTGACTTTATTCTCGTAATAAATAAAACCCTATTTTCATATTATTTTGATGTTTTTCTGGTACAACTAGTCAAAAAATATTACTTTATTCTTAAATTACTTAGACTCGAGTCGTATGACTTTTTTGCAAATATGACTATTCTCGAAAAACTGACTATGTTCTCTTATTTTGATTTTTCTCGTACAACCTTACTCTAAAAATATTACTTTATTCTTTTATCATTTAAACTTTTTTTTCTCATAATATAATGACTTTACCATGTAATTTAATGACATGGCCCCAATACTCCGTCATAAAGAAGAACAAACTTTAACGAACAGAACTACCAGATCTTCCTGACTGAGCAGATCTTAGCGGGGAGAAAGCTGGTTTCTCTTCCAGACTCTGATCAATAGCTCATATGCAGTTTGATAAGGATCTGGCAGCAGCGGTTCAGATCCTTATCCAGCCCAGCGGGATGGGCACTATCTGCACCAGCACACTTTAATCAGAGGGTGTTATTGGGATCGTTGCTCTGAGAGAAGTGGGGGGACAGAATGCACGCACACACACACACACACAATGCAGCCAATCAATCACTTTAATTGATCGAGAGAATGACGGTGGGGAAAATGAGCTCAGACGGCTCCGGGAGCAGCAGGTGAAGCTTTATGCGCGTTTGTGGGAGAGGATTGCCACTGAATTGAACTGGCGGACATTCTCATCCTGAAGTTTTTAATGTGCGCCGTGTCCGTAAGAGACCTTCGAACAAAACTAAAGGTCAGACAAGAGCTCTGTGGTGTAGTTGGTACTTGCTGGTGTGATGCAAGTCAATGAAATCGTCTTACTTTTCTCTACCACCAACACCAAAGAGACCTGGACAAAGAGTTTGATTTTGTGAAATGGAACCTGGTTCATTTTCAGACTCCGTTTTTATATGTAAAATAAGCCTTTTTCCATGGAAGCTCTGCAATTTATGGCCACAAACACGAGACAGAAAAGTTTCAGGGAGACCAGGTCCAGGGAACACACAAGGATAACGTCACAAAAAAAGATCAAAGCAAGGTTTGGCTATAAGGCATTTTCCTCTGAATTTAACATTGTAAAAACCACTGAAAACAGCACAAGCACTCCCAATTCAGTGCTTACATTAGTACCTCGGACACTGAAAATGGCGGCATTGGCACACAGCCATAAATCGTTGACCCGGATGTAGGGAAAGTGGAGCCTCTTGAACAACTTTCGAGCCACAACCAATTAACGCTGCGGATTTGACGCACATTCCGTTATTAATTAAAACTCTAAGGATTCTGCTTGCTTCAAAGTAGTGTGCCACGACAAAGTAGAGCAGCTGACAATAGCATAAAAGCTGTTTTTTTTCTACCACATTTTAAAAATATATAGAGAGAGAGAGAGATTCGCGAGGTTAGTGGAGTAGCATTTCTTAAAATAAAAAATAAATTGTGTTACGCGCTTGTCTGTTTCACAAACAGTAAATGCGCACATATTGTGGGCGACGTGACGTGAGACACAGGCCCAGCAACATGTTATGTTCAGCGTTAGCTTGTGCTAAATGACAAAACATGTACTTGCTGAAAAATACAAAACACAGGAGACATAATTTCGTACTTACACCGCCATAACTTGTAGATTTGTGACGAACAGCAGGACCAGAACCTCCCTTCAGTCGAAGTCTGAGTCCCGTCGTGAACTGTTGGTAGAGTTCAAAGGAATCCCTCCTAAATTTATTCCCACAAATTACAACTTTCTTTGCTAATATCACAGGGACATTGTTAGCAAAGAATAAAATGGAGCCATGAAACTCTGAGTGAGGGGAAAAAAAAGATGAATGGACACAAGTTATGTAAATCATTTCTTCCCTTTTCCTGCAGCAGCCATTGCGCAGCGGTAAAAATCACAGCTGAACACACTTAGCGTAATGAAGTGGGCGGAGCTCCAAGGATTGCCAGATGAGGGGCGGGGCTTGGGGTTGCTAGGTAACAAAATGGCGGTGGAACAATTTAGAGGTTTTTTTTAAAGAGGTCATTTTGCAGACACCCGCAAAACATTTACTTAAATTTAAGTAAAAAAATTAAAATAAAATAAAAAAAAAGAACTGATGGTGGGTTTTTCTATTTATTTATCTTTTTTGGGGGGGGGGACGGGATTATTGGGCTGTTTCTATAAGCTGTAGATATCCCACATGGAAGTGCAGAAACACGCTGCATGTTGTGGAAATGCTTTTTACTAAAAACAGGAAAGATGGATGGAGCTACATACAGGGGAATCCTGAAATAAAACTAGTTAGCGATACTGTTGAATACTTAAGGGCGCATTCACACCGATCTGTTTGGTCCGATTTAACCAAACTCTAGTTCATTTAGAAAGTCCGGTTCCTTTCAGGAGGTGTGTATAATTTAAAAAAAAAAAAAAAGCAAACCCTGGTCCACATAAAAATCTCAGTCTTGGTTCAGTTGAAGTGAACTCTGGTACAGTTTGAATGCATATGTGGATGCAAGCGGACCGGGTAAATACAGCTTAAACACGAGAGCAACGCTAACGGGAGAATTGACTTGTGGTCTTTGCCCAAAGACAAATCCTACAACTGTTGACATCTGAAGATAAAATCTGACGCTGCTCCATTTTGTTTATATTTCATGACGACAGAAGTTGCGCTCAGTGTCTTCTTCAGGGGCTTTTGTTTCGTTTCTTTCAGTAGCTTTTGGTGCAGGCCCACCAGGTAAAAAGCTTTTTCCAATTAGTTTGGCTCGTTTCACACAGCGCAGTGTGAAAGCCAACCGCACCTGCTGAAAATGTAACAAACGTTGCAATTCCAGCACCCAATCGAACCAGCTCTTCTATTTAAATATAAAAGCACTTAAACAGTAGGCAGAACAGACTTCCACTTTTCAGCTGTCAAATCACCGTAAGCAAACAGCCAGAGCTACAATTAACTCAGACCAGGCATGTCAAGGTCAAGTCCCAAGAGACAAAAGTGGTTCACTGCAGAATCTTCTCTCAATGACCCACCAGTTGGTTATGTTCACACTGCACATCCCAAAATGCACCACAATGGCTATATGGGTGCAAACAACCTTCAGTGCAACCTCTTTAATACACATTCTTTTACAATGTGTGTAAATGAAAAATGTCAGGTAGTCTTGACAACATGGTCTTCTGCCTCTGAATTTGGTTGAAACACTGAACTGTTTAAACAAAAAAATACAGGAGCAAATTAGTGTTTTTAAATCATTTTAGCTACCAAGAGCCAACATCTGTCGAGGACCAGTCTTGGTTCTGTTGGTGAAAGCTAATTGTGGGACAAACTAAATGTTTTCTGGGTAAATGAGGCCAAACTTGACTGGCGTGAATCTTTAAGTCTTTGTCTCATTTCTGCATCCAATAAGTTTGTGTGTATGCAACAAGCCCTTTTACCTCCCAAATTTCTTTCCCAGTCCTTTGTGATCCTGTCGGTCCGAAAACATACAAAATTATTCATGTGGCGACACCGACCTCCAGTGGACAAGAAGAAGAATTACAGTCACCGGAAATCAAAATTGCAACTGAAGTCACTTTAAAGCTCAACGTAATAAACGGGAAGTGTCTGAATAAGAGTGAAATAATCAGTCATTGGAGTAAAGAGTAAAACATTTCTTTATTTTAAGACTTCGCATGACAGCCATGACAAAAAAAACAAAACAAAGGAATAGCATTATTTGGTTTTCTTTTATACAAATTAGCTTAACATGATAAACACTGTACAATCCAGAAAGGCATGCATAGCTGCTAACGTGAACAATGTCTGAAATCTTTTTAAAAATTGTGGGCCAGTGCATAATCCATTAGTAAGTATGCACACAGAGGAGTTTACAGATTACTAATGAATTATAATTTCACTGATCTTATAAAAACCTATATAAAAAAACAAAAACAAATCCACTGATAAAATAAGTTTAACATGTTAATAACAATGCCCACATTAAGAACACTCCTTGAGAACTGGTTTTATTTCCAACTTCACATGGAAGACAAACTGGACTACATATAAATATTAAACATTAAATTATGTACAACGTTTTTGTTCTAATGGGAGGTTTCACTCAACTTAAGTCTTTTAGACCATTTCTCCATCTTCACGAAGAGGCCAAGGCGTTCTCCAGGACATTAATGTCAACCAAAGGAAGAGAAGCGACTTCAAAAAATACCCTGCGGGAAAGAAATAAATTGTTCTGCATTATTCACCCCACCATCTCAGAACAGCAATATCGCCAAGTGTATTTTTCTTTGCAGACTTACTTATGAGAGTATTTGTTCCGGATGGTTTTCAGGTTATCGTCGGATGGAGCTTGAAGCATAGAGTGGAGCTTCCTGACCACAGGCTTCAAGTCAGACACCTGATAGCCGGAGTGGAACTGCAGGATGGGACACTGCAGGAGCGACAACACGGAAGAAGAGTTACATCCAGCTTTGGGGTTTAACATTTCATGAGAGGTTTTACAGTCTATTGTAAAAATACTTTGGCAAAAACTCTTACCACTTAACCTATATAAGCTTCCATCTTTGCAATATTAGATTTTAATATATTTCTATAAGATGTACTCGTTTCCTGCTTTGTCCACCATTTTGTTGAACAAAGGTTTTCCCATTCGGCCTGCAATGACTCTTGGGAAAGGTTGGGCTGTCAATGATAGACTTGTTCTTCAAATCCAGAGAAAAGAAGAATGCTTTGGGAGGAGCCTTTCATATTTGGCCCGTCTTTGTTGCATCACTGATGCAATTGTAGGGCTGGGAAATAACTCAATAGCAATATTAATACACGACAGACGTGTATTAATATCAATAGGAATGCTCAATAGTTTCACTGAAATCCAGTCCAGAACCGCACATCATTCTGGGGGGATGCAGGCAGGCCAGTCACAATGACTATTGTTGCTAGAAGATAAATTATTGAAATTATTGTGATACATAATTGATTTGAGACCATTGCCAAATTGACCCTCTCAAAGGTTAATGAACTTTTATTTTGTGAAGAACAATGATCATTGGAACTGGAAGATATTTTAACCATCTAAAAAAAAAGCACTAAAACAGAAATAAAACTCGCATTACTGAACCCATAAACAGATTATGAAGTCCGCAAACAAAACTGCCCTTCAAAAAAATAAAAAAATCAGAACTAAACTGCTTAAAAATAAAAGTGAAGACAAAACTGTATCACAGCACCAGCTTTTCCAATATTTCAGATCTTTAAAACAAAAAAACTTAACTCATCGATGTTGACTGATATGAAAGGCAATACGTAATCGGCTTTCAAATGCGGACTTTGAAGGATGCAGCCCCTGAGTTGGGACACATCCTATCTGGGAACTTCTGAATATATTCAATATACAAGGAAATTACTAATCCTCATTGCTGATCTACACGCACAAGATTCAGTTCGTGATCAAAAAAGCCCAAACAGGAGGAACCCATTAAAAAAAAAAAAAAAGTACAGTTAAAATTTGGGCTAATTTCTGCTCTGAAATCTGTCACCGATTCAAAACAGTGAAAGCGAGGGCAGCTGTGGTTTAGGTTTTTGTGTGAGCTGGAGGTCGCTTACCCATCCTCCCAGGTTTTTGGTGACCAGCGCCATCAGCAGGCAGGCCGATGCCAGCCGAGAGCCGCGCTCCAGCACAAAGTCTATCTCCATCAGACTCATCTCACAGAAGAAGCGAGCCAGAGTCAGCGTGTCCATGCCGACATTCACACACTGCAGGGGGAGAACAAAGAAAGAAAAAAAGTTAAGCCATGTTAGACCCGAAGTCTTCAGTCGCTCTGCCGTACAACAACATTTACGACTAAAGCCTACACACCCTGGCGTAGCGTCTGAGGAACCGATACGGAATGGGAATGTTGATGTCGAACGACAGCGATTTCAGGATGTTGGCTTCCATGTTGATGAGCTCGCGCCGTTTGTAAGCGTCGTCGCAGATGTAGAGGAAATCCTCGATGGGGGGCGGGCAGCGCTCCTGCAACCAACGACGAAAAGGCTCAAAACGGTTCAAAGTGAAATGTCACTTCAAACCAGCTGAAAAAAAAAAAAAAAAAGAAAAAATTATCACCTCAAATTTGCAGGCGATCAGCAGGGCGGTAGAGCCGACGAGCTGCAACATGTCCCTGTGGATGGGGACTTTTGACAAGTAGTGGTCTGTCAACTTCACGGCCAAGTAGAGAGTCTCGTGGAAGAGCTCAAAGTTCTCCTATGTGAGAAAAAAGAAACACGATGAAGAGATCAGAAAGGCAACCGCTGTTCAAGTTATCAAAATGTTTTTCTAAGATCAAAAGACTCTTTGATCTTTTCCGACAAACACACTGGCTGAATGAATCACCTGGACTTCAACCAGCCAGTCGATCAGGATCGTCCTCATGTCTGGGCTGAGGTAGGGCTGCTTGTCCATGTAGTTGGAAAGGACAAACTTTTCCTGAAAGCGAACAATTGAGGATTATGGAGCTGAACTAACAACAAAAGACACAAATACTCAATGTTGAAGGTTTTCTAGAGTTCCCTCACCTCTCTCTTTTTAAGGTAGTCGAAGATATCTTTTGCATACTCAGGACACATGTAACAGTCTTCAGAGTTATCAGAGTCGATGTCAAACTCTGCTGGGATCTGTACAAGTCGAAGGAATGTGGAGTTAAAACACGAGGCTTACTTTTACCCAACTTTAGGCTGCGTTCACACAGCAGGCAAAAACGACCCAAATCCGGCTTTGTCACCCCCAACTGAACGGATCGATTCCGATCTTTGCGTGGTCATGTCGCATTTTAACCAATTTTTATGTCACCGATGAGACATGAGCAATTATTATGAACCAGAAGAAGCCAGGCTCGCTAAATCCGGACATGAACGGCGGCTGAAAATTCTAATCATGAACTTATGGACACTGAAGCGCATCGCATCACAATCCCACCACAGTTGGCTCTGACTGCACGTCCAAACAGACTTCTCCACTGATATTGCCGTCGATGCTCCACAAGACAATTGCTAGTAGTTGTGCTTTTCCATTAGCTTCCTTCAGCTTGTCATGATTTTGTGATGATATCGTCAGTTCCCGTTACTGATTAAACGTTAAAAATGGATCCATAAACGACTCCATCCATTATTACTTCCATAAAGTAATAATGCTGCCGTGTGACGTCAACGTTCTCGTGAGCACGCGTGTCGCTTTTCGGAGTCGAGCATCAAGACCTGCCGTCTCGTGAAAGTAGTTTTAGAAATGTGCGCTTCTTCTTACAGGCTGCCTCTGGATGTGTGCCGGCACTTCCCGGGCAGCAGGGGGCGAAACATCTACAGGTTCTTCTGCCGGAGACGAGTCATCCCGCTGCGGCTCCTCGTTGGTCTTCTTCTCCTCCTCTACGTCGGACCTTTCTTTCTCGGCCGGCGATCCCTCGGAGCTCACGGATGACGACCTGCAGGGGGCGAGAGGCTGGGAGGTAAAGGCAACGGGCGAGAAGAACGACGACAGAAAATAAACCCAGAAGATCTTTAAAAAGTACTTTTGTAGGTTTGTTTGATTCTTTGACAGCACCGAGGCAGAGTTGGTCTTCTTTTCAACTTTCTTCGCCGACTCCCTCTTCCTACCTGGAAGGCTGATGGTCACCTTGTGAGCCTGGAGGCAGATTGGATGAGAATTTCAAGAAGTAATAATTAAAAAGCGCAAACATGCGACATAAATAAAATCATGTCCCGAGGAGTTGTCAAAGTGTAAAAGAAGAATTTCATATTGATCAAGTTTACCTTACTTACACACACACAGAGTAGTAATAACTACGACTACCCTCAGTTACAAATCAACTTTTTCAATATGGCCCAACAATAAGCTGCGATTTGGACATGTTAGGCATATAAAAGTGAGTCAAAAAAAATTATTGTTGCATGTAGCACCTCTAATCTGAACAAATTAAAAGTGGTGTTTGCATATGAAGGGTAAAGCTTAAAATGTTTGTAAGAGGTACGCCATGTTGAAAATGCGACTTTTTAACTGGGACGCCTTGCAGTCGGGTTTGACGTCCAACCCAGCTCTGAGTTCCGAGGTAACTGGAACGCAGCATTTATTTAAAGCACAGCGCTGGACCCCAAATAAGAAAAATAAAACGTACCTTGGAGTGAAAGACTACATTGCAGTCAGTGAATCACAAAAAAGGGAAAGTTGCACCAAATGACATAATACTAGGATTTTGTTTTGGTACAGTATTTTAATGATTTTTCTAAAAATAAATAAATAGAAATAGTAATCATCTCCTCGCCAATACTTGACACATTGCATCTCTTCTAGGTAACATGTTGCGCCTATTTTAATGCTACTTTTCAGGCCGAGTTACCAAGCTGCCATATTTCTCTAAAGAAAGACGCACACAACTCACATTGGTGATGTCGATGAAGGCAGTCCTCTTCTTGGGAGCTCCGTGAGGAGGAGACGAGGAGCGCTTCACCTGAGTGGCCTCTTCCTGAAGCACAAGCAGCACAACAAATCAGGCAAATCCTCTTGCAAGTACTGCGTCGTTGCAATACGTGCCACGGTCACACTTGTTGCGTTGCATGCTTTGTTGTTGTCTTAAAGAGAGATTCCTGTTGCCCATTCCCCTCACCTGGTTCTCCGAGGCTGCTGCATTCACCTTGGACGCCTTTTTCCCTGCGGCCTCTTTGGCTTTCTTCCCTCTGGTGATAGGCATGGCAGCTTCGTTCACCTTTATCCCGCGAAAACAACTGTCCAGTCGCCGCTGCTGTTTCGGATTGCACAAAGCAGAAAATGGCGCACTTACACCAAAAACAAAGCCAAAAAAACACAACAACTCTTCACGGCTTTAGCACATAAGCTAATTTAAACTCGCTCGCATAAAAGGGAGTCTTCCGTGGCTGAGCTTGCATGACGGGCGGGGTTTCCTCGAAGAGGCTCTGGGCTCGAAGACGCCGAAACTCAGCCTTACCTTAGCGTGCTTCGCTCTGTTAAATCCAGTTTAGAGAGTAGAGAGCGGCCTTTTTCTGGAATATTTATTCCAATTTAGCAGCGATGCTTCGCAGTCGGCAGCGTTTTCAGCCGAGGATCTGAATCTCCTGCGCCTTGCTTTCATTGGCTAGAATTTGAGCCAAACGGACCAATCAGGAAGCGGAACAGAATGCCGTTGATAAGGAGCGCTGGTTATAAGTACCAGCTCCTACCGGTGCACTATTGCGCAGTTAAAGAAATAACATCTAATTAACGTGTTTTAGCCCAAAAATATATTTTCAAAAGTCATTGTCGGGGTATTTTTAATTGCTTACATTTAATGTATAAAATAAACTCTTTTATACAAGCAATGGCTATTCCTTTCTAAATGCAACATGTTTCTGAAAATGACGATGAACCCGTCTGTTCGACAACAAACACACCTGAAAAAGGAGCTCTAAAGGTATTCAAACCTCATGACAACCAATAGAAATTCACGCCTTGAGAGATTTGTTGCTGTTTTGTTCGGGGAGGTTTTAAATAGCAGTAACCTTGTCATCATGGGACACACGCACACACACACACACACACACACGTGTTCTCCGTCTACCTGTTATCATTTAGGTACAGAGTAAATAAATAAATCTACTTTAAACTTTTCAAACGGCGTCTTTTGATTTCTTTGAGATTCAGGTGTACTTTTTAGTTGCTGAGAGGAAACTTCTCCACTACACTGGAATCAAATTATTACACTTATTTTAAAATACATACTTTTCATTTGTTGGTTTAGTCATTGAATGGAAATGAAGAAATATGAACTTGAGATGGGGTGAGTTAATTCTAAGACTTTTCAAATATTCATCCATCCATCCATTTTCTTACACCCTTGTCCCTAATGGGGTCAGGAGGTGCTGGTGTTTATCTCCAGCTAACGTTCCTGGCGAGAGGCGGTCACCCTGGACAGGTCGCCAGTCTGTCACAGGGCAACACAGAGACAGACAGGACACACAACCATGCACACACACACACACACGCACACACACACACACTCAGGGAGAATTTAGAGAGACCAATTAACCTAACAGTCATGTTTTTGGACTGTGGGAGGAAGCCGGAGTACCCGGAGAGAACCCAAGCATGCACAGGGAGAACATGCAAACTCCATGCACAAAGACCCCGGGCTGGGAATCGAACCCAATACCTTCTTGCTGCAAGGCAAAAGTGCTGCTACTGTGCCATCCAAATATTCTGTAGTGTAAATATGACAGAGTAAAATGTAACAGAAAAAAAAGACAAGTAATTTATTTATCATTTCATACATGTCAAAAACAAGATGAACATTCCTTTAGCAAAAGAACAACAAGCAACAAAATAGGGTGTCTTAGACTAAGAGTTTTTACAAATCTTTATCACAGGTTGAGGGTTTTGTAAGTGTTTCCAGAAAAAAAGAATAATTGGCCTGTTGGGACGTAGAAACACAGAGGAGTTGCATCAGCAGTTTAGGTAATAGATGGTCATGAAATTTTGTGTACACTCCAAGGTCAGGTGAAGATGGAAAAAAAAGAGGAAACTGGCAGCAAACAAGCATTTCACTGCCAGAAGTTTGGATTCTTGTCAGAGTATCAAGAACTGAGGCCGTAATTTATTTTTTTTAATTTTTTGTCTCATTAGGTGGATATAAATAAATTTAAGCTAAAACCAAGACTTTTTTCCTTTGACCTGTGAGAAAGACTTATGTCTTCTCTGAGCAAACCCTCGACATGCATCATTTCATCTACCTAACTCCGCAGATCGTTTGATACAAAAATATATAACTGGGCGGGGTTTGGACGTGAAGATCAGGGTTTTTTTTTTGGTAGAAACGGTTCAAGAGGAGCTACTGTAATGCATTTGGGACGTAGAACCGCATCAGTAGCCAGATGTGGAATACACAAACCAGAGATCTACAAATCATCGCCAACGGTTCTAGTTTCCTCTGCTTATTCTGCTTTGTATTCACTGTAGCCACAAGAAAAAATAATGTGCTTTATTTTGGTTAGTTTTATTTTTTTACATGAAACACATCTAAATATGACGGCGTGAAAAAGTGGTGTTTTTTTGCAGACCCACTGTCACAAATCAAACCAATTTCGATATGAGTCAAAGGCAACACAAAAATACAGCTTTTAAATTAAAGTGTTTATTATTGTGGGAGGAAAAACATTTCAAACCTATGCAGCCATGTGTGAAAAGTGACTACCTAACCCTTTAACTGTGGTTTATAACCAAGACCTGATTTTGTTTACTTGTTGTCTTTGACCAGTATTTAAATTGGTTGATATTCGTTTAGTGTGACAAACAGCGAAACAAAAAAGAAACGAAAAAAAAACTAGGAAATCAGGAAGGATCCAAACACTTTTTCACACAAATCTCAGATATTTTTTTAATACAAAATTATTTACAATTTTTAAAGAAACACACAGGTTCTAGGCTGTAATATGAAATTCAATTGAATAGTTTAAGTAATGCCAACATTTATACATTTATTTACTGTATTTTTTGCACATTTAAACATGTGCTTGTTTATTTGTTGAACATTTATTTATTTATGTACTTATACCTAATTATGGCAGGATTAGGCCTCCATAACCAACTTTTCCTCTTACTTTCTCCTCCTTATTTCTCCCAGTACTTTTTTCTCGGGTTTCCATCATGTTATGCAAACGTAAGACATTGAATGCCCACAGATAAATGAATAAGTACAGATGCAAACTTAAACAAAAATGGGAACAAATGTGTTCTTGAAAAACATGTGCTCTCTAAATTTCAACCAAGCGAAAGGAAACGTCACCGGAACCCGTCGACGGTACAACGCAGTCCTCTGCCACTTCCTATTTTTTTTTCTCAGTGCTGTAAATTTCTTAAACTGTCTCCTCCCACGCACAAGTACGCTTACAGAAACTTACAGGAAGTGAGCAAAACTGGTGAACCCTTTCCCATGTCACCCATTTACACTGAAGACACTGTGCACCAAGCTCCAATGTGGTAAGTTCGCCTACATGCCGATAGAGTTCAGACTGTCTGCTGCTTCACATGTCTTTCTTTTTCTGTTTTAAGCTTCGTATACGTAACATATCAAGTTGACTCTCAGGATTCCTTCTGTATTTTCACTTAATATCACTTAACATTTTCCTTGCCTTTTCTATCTTCCTCTCTCAACATAATCTATTTCTTTTTAGTTCTGATGGCCTATGTGTTTATTAACATGTATTTCAGGCATTTTTGAATTTATTTTCAGTCAGTTTTTTTTTTTTTTCTGAAGGAAATGGTGGCTTGGGATATTCACACAAACCTAAAATAGCTTCTTGCAGAAGAGGTTTTATTTCCCCCTCGCTTTCCCACTGGTTCAACAGATGAACCAGTGGGAAAGAAAGAGGAATAAATAAAGCCTTCCTTAAAGGTCAAGTGAAGTTTCAGCCAAACACACTTAAAATTGCCTTTGTACTTACTGCACATGTAGTGCATTTGGTTGCTTGTGAAAACCCCAACGGAGGCGTACTGGTGTCATTAAATGAACGGGACGATGCTCAGAATCAACACTTTATGTTTGGGGTTTTTCTAATATAACGAGGAGGCGTCCCAAACGGACAGACGCTCCTCCGCCTCATCAGAGTGTACAACTCGCATTGTCAGGAGAAAGCATTCTTTGTTCTTGCTGTAATTTGGTCCGCAGCTGCTCTTCGCGCTGCATCTTGCCCGCTCTGCGGTCTGTATGTTTCAAAAGCAGGCGGAGATCGACTGATCGGACAACAGGGCATAAGTTCAACATTAAAATGTTGGAAACGTGTTTGCTGTGAGCGACTGGTTTATGGCATTAAGAACCCCGGGCTGCCTCTGGTGATTCTCGAAATGCTAGTTTGCAGTGGAGGAAGATGGGAAAAGGAAAGATGAACTGTTTTTGTCTTAGTTTGCCATAAAAGGTTGTTGCTAAAGTTTACAGAATTATCTTTTAAAAGTGCGAAATTTAGATGTCTCCCTGGTCTTTACCTTAGCTAAAACAAAATGACCATCTACAAAAAGTAACTTTAAAGTTTCTTTATTATTTATTTTGGATCTGTGATGCTAGCTTGACACCCTTTCCTTTTTCTTTTTCTTTTTTTTGGAGAATTAACACATTTTTGACATCTCATTGATTTTTCTTTTTGTTACTAGAGGCCCACATTTTTGTAAACTTACTTTACCTAAAAATGAACTGTTCAAAAAGCAGGAAGAAACTCTGCAGCTGTGTCATCACTTATTTACAGTTTGTTGTGCTAGCTTAGCAAAGCGGTATTGTTTAGATTACCGAAGAGGTTTTATTTCCCCCTCGCTTTCCCACTGGTTCAACAGTGGGAAAGCGAGGGGTTGTCGAGAGTCAGCCCATTTCGTTCATGCTTTTGTATTTCTCTGCAGGTGTATTGGCCAAACTTGTTGTAAATTAAGTTTAGTTTTTTTTTATTGAACAAAGAGAGTTTTTTTTTCTAAATTGGCGTGTTTCCATTAAGCAAATTAATTTTCTAAATGTCTAACTACGCAAAGGAAAAACAGCTACTGTCTCTGATTTCCACAGTCAACTAAGCCTTGGGTTTCGGACAGAGGGATACGTCAGAAAACATCTCCTGCCACTAGTTTGAGCTGGCTCCTTAATTTTTGCCATTTTCTGTTATGTAATTGTGTTTTCTTATGTATTTAGAGGCCTAATCTTTTTGTGAATCTACTCTTTTCATCTAATTACACAGCAATTGAGAAAAAAAAAAATTGGCGAGACTGTCTTGTCCTTTTGGGAGACTGAGCATTCTCTTCTGCGCCCGGAGTCTGGATTCTCCCTCCACTCTATTGTCTCTCTCTCTATTAGTGACGGGCAGATGAGGCCTCATTGGGCGTGTGGCACGTTACCCAAACTGTGTCGACACTGTGTTGAAACCGTGTCGCTGGGTCATTCAGAATGACATCTGCTAGACTTAAAAGGTCACTGCAGGCAAATTCAATGAAGACTGGAAACTGAACAAGGTTCATTTGCATGTTTTTATTTAGAAACATCAGCTGCTGCCGCAGGTTGTCATCGGAGGAGAAAGTAAAGTGCATCAGTGTTACTAATTTATTGTAATTACATAGAGTGATTTGCGTTAAAATACAAATAAACACAATTAACAGTCGTGACAAACTTGAACTGGTTCAGTTCAATCGCCTGCTTTCTGGAAACACCAGGGTTTTTCACAGAGTGTTAACTGGTTTATCGCCCCTCATGCCAGGCGATGAAGCCTCAGCGTCGTGGAAGAGCTCCGGTTACAGCAAGACAAGACCTGGGAGCAAATCCTTATTTCACCTACAATATAAATAAAAGTTAATTCATGTAAAACTGACTCAAATATACTGTAGAAAGGAACTGGAATAATCCAGAAGAAAAATGATCCAAAGTGAAAACGAGAACAGAATAATAATTTACCTTATTCTGTGATAAGATCAAAATGATCCCACATTTAGAAAACTTCCTCCTCCTCGGCTGACCCATGCCATGCAGACTGTGTAGATCTGTGACACTTTTAGGACTTAATGTGTTATTGTTTGCATGAAATATATTTCAGAACCAACCAACACTTGACTCGGTCTTGACGAAACATATTTGGATGTTTATCCCATGATAGGTTATCCAGCTTTCCCAGCCTAATTCACCGGAATTGCAAAAGCTCCACAGAGTGACAGGTCGCTGCTGTCGCCAAGGCCAGCAATTTGAGCCGAAGCAATTTTGAACTGAACTTCCTGCCTGTCACATCCGGACCGGCTGACAGCTCATCTGGTGACAGGCTGCGGTTGAGGCCCTTATCTTACTTTCCATCTCCAGCTTCAGAGGGGGATTTCATTTTCTCTCTGTTTCTCTGGTCTTTCTCTTGCTTTGATAGATTCCTGACTCAGTTCTCTCTTTTGAAGTTTCTCGAGACTTTCTGTCAATTCGTAGCTTATGAGCTTTTTTTTTTTTCTTTTCTTCTCTAAAACGAAGCAGACTAAGAGCCTGAGGAGAGCTGAGGCACCATTTATGGGCAGCATTTGTATCCTGCTATTGCCTTAACTGTACTTTTTTTTTTGCTTTTAATGAGAAATATTGCAGCCAAACCATTCAAACAGAAATGTTTAGCTCAATTCCTTCTATAAAAGTAAAAGCTCTGGGAATTTTTAAATGCTAAAACTGAATGCTAAAACACTGGTATATAATCTTAAAATCTTGCTCGCGTGGAAGAACCATGACAACCTCTCTCTTATGGAAAAAAGCCATAAGAACTCTTAATAGACAGACAATACCAAACTTACATTTGTAGACTTCATTTATAACTAACAAGGTGCTTCGTTGACACAAAGATAGATGGAAATAGTTCAGATCAAAGCTTGTTCATGTGTTAAAATGGCAAAGCCAAAGTTCAGACGTAAGACTCAATGAAAATTTGGGAAAAAATAGAAAATTAATGTTTAGAAATGTCCTCTATCCAATTTTATTGAGCTTGAGCCACTTTGCAGAGAAACATGCATGAAAAGGTCTTTAAATCTCGAAAGCTGGTAGAAAAAAACCCAAGAAACTGAAACTGAATCTAAGTGTATTCCTACAAAGTGCTCACTAAGAGTATTGACGAAAAGTAAAACTAACTTTTCTTTATACGAACCTTTTTTTTTTTAGCTTTTACTGAAGACTTGTGTCGTACTTTGTGTTGGGTTATCACATAAAATCTCCAAAAGTACGCTAAAGTTTGAGGATGTAATGTGACAAAGTTTGCAAAAGTTCAACATGGATTCTTTAGGAATGCATTGTAGCTTATTGTCTTTATCTTCGCAGGATCCAATGCAGACTCTAAGCGCAGACTCAAGGTGGCGAGGACCCGTCCTCATGTACGCCGACGTTCTGGACGAGTTCGCCCAAAATCTTGCGGAGAACATAATCCTCTCCTCTCTAGAACAAATGGAAAAGTTGGAACCTGAGGCGCTACAACCTATTCAAACACCGGAGATCTTAGCCGAGGAGTTGGCATCAGCAATAGTTGAGGTTGCTCTGAGAGACGTCTGCTTGCCTCAATATCCACCATCAGATGTTGAAAAGAACAAATGTGAAGAGGCTGAAAATGGCCCCCCTGTGGACGCATCCGGAGAAGAAGAGGACCTGTTGGAAATAGAGATGATTTCCTTAAGGGAATTACAGACTCACAGAAACTCTCAGTCCAACCATCCACCTCTGTACCAATCGGGCCTTCCTGCTGTGGGTTCCCTCGACTACCCAGACGCCCCTCCGACCACCCCCCTCCTCCCGGAGCTGGAGCGGAGCAGGAACAGTTTCGCTCGGAAGCTCAAAGGGGGGCTGGCAAAAGTCTTCCTGCCCTCTCCTCCTCCACCGACTCCGAAAGACAAGGAGGACAACTCGGGCGGTGTGATCAGTGACCCTCAAGTGGAGCTGATGGAGCATCTGATGCATTCCCTGTCTACCAACGACCTGGCGAGGGACGGCCTGCAGGCGCATGGAGGCGGCGTGGAGGCTTTCGCAGAGGTTCTGTCGTGTGACGTGTTAAGCTGGGCCTTGAGCGTGAAAAACAAGCGGCAGGGGTCGGATGAAAGCGACCTTCATCAGCTGGCTCACCAACTGGCTGAAACAATCATCACTTCCTCGCTGGATAAAGCTAAATGTGACCTCCCATCTGACTAGTACTTGTCTGTTAAGGAGTTTTGACGTGAGGTCCTACAAAAATGTTTCCAGCAGGTAATATTTCATCATCAGGAGATAACCCTTTTGGCATCTTAATTTAGTAAACATCCAGAAACATCCTAAAGATATGAGCTACTCTGAAAGGGATCAAGACATATGTAGACTTCTTCCCCTCTTAAAACGTCTCCAGTCAAATATAGGGTTAATGTAAATGGTACTTCATTAACTTGTTCAGAGTGTTATCACTGTATCTGCAGTAGGTGTCTACTTGCAGAGAAGCCAGTGATTATTTGAAAAAGAAATATAGGTCGGAGGCAGTACGCCACCAGTGTTCTTCCATTGTGAAACCACCTGAACTCTTTCCAGTCAGAGTAACCACACAAGACATGTAAAAGCAGAAATCTTCTCAGGGTGCATGTAAACCGCGACGAATTTATTTTTACAAAAATGTACTTTTCTAATCTATTTGTTTTGTTTTCCCACGATCAAAAAAAAAAAAACCAAAACAAAACTCAAATGTTTTGTTTTTGATACGTTTCACAAAGGAAGATGTTTGGTCGCGCACTGTTTCCTGCCTTCATCTGTTTGATGCCAATGACTTCACGCTGTGAACATGACCACAAGCTCACAAAATAGCATCGACATAAACTGTTGCAGCATTTTTCACGACTGGAATTGCTTTAAGACGATAAACTCTGTGTTGACCTTGGGCCCGTTCTGGCTAGCTTGTAGCTTTAGCCCAGGGGACAAGCTACTGTAATCTGGATTTGTATAAAACAAAATGCCAGGATTTATCTACTGCAGAACAGATAAGTGCTGCTCCTACCTAACCTGTAAAAGGAACTGTTCCTTTTAGTTTGTTTTCTGTCATATTGTTAAGTCTTCTGACTTCCTTTTTTGGGCCCGTGAATGTATTTCTAAATAAAGCTAGTTTCTCTCAAAGCTAATGCGCTAATCGCTATATTTGTGGCTTTGTCTTACTGAGCCCAAATAATGGTGCCAGTCCAAACCAGATGTAGTACTTTGGTGTAGCTCATGTAGCCACAGGGATCCAGCACCTATTGCAGTATATCCCCTTTAGATGGCAGCAGAGGAGAAAAGTTCTGGCATGTTTTCAGCCTGATCCAAAAAGGATCAGCTGTATGGATACAAAGCTTTCTTTTCTTAAAAAAAAGCAAACAATTGTCTTAATTTGAATGTGTTTCATGTATCTAAAATAATTTAAAATGTTTTACATTTCTTTCGCTGGACAGTTCTATATTAGTTGGGTTCATAAGAAAAAGTAGAGCTGCATGTGACACATTGGAGAAATATTTATTCCACCAAGCATGGCACATAGTCTGAATTATTTTTATGGTCAAGGCTGGGTGCCCTCCTCACATTCTGCTTTTACAACTTATATTGTATGTGTTAGTATTTAAAATTTTGTCTTAAGCCAATTTTGATGTACAGTCTTGGTCAGGAAGTTTTTGTGAAAAAGACCATTTCAGTGTTTTTAGGTTGAATAAAGGGTGAAATGGATTGAAAATTTATTAAACAAACAGATTGTAAATGTCTGTGTCTGGATATTTTGACCGTTTGTTGAAGAGAGTATTTGTGGGGTCAGGCACTGATGTTGGACATTTTCATCCCAAAGGTGGCCTGTTAAGTTAACTCAGGGTCAGACCTGTGCGCAGACGTTCTCAGTCACGTCTTTCTGAACAGTGAACTAGGTCTACAGACGTGTTGGAACAGGAAGCACCATCCCCAAGCTGTTCTCACAAAGATGATCAGCAAATTGTCGAAAATGTCTTTGTGTGCTTCAACATCAGCGTTCCTCTCACTCTCATTGAAAAAACCTCTATACCCCCATCCGTCCCACTTTACACTTGGCAGACTGCAGTCAGGACGTAACATTGTTCTGACGAGTATCAACCCAGAATCGTCCACTTGACTGCCCGACAGAAAAGAGCAATTCGTCTTTCTATGAAACACACCTCTACTCTTCTAGCTAAGTCCAGCGGCAGTGTGCTTTGCACCATTGAATCCAGCTCTTTATTGCTCTTGGTAATGTAAATTGTCATTTCATCCAAACCCATGAAGCACTCTATGTACCGTTTTTAAGCTAATCAAAGGCCTCACCACATTTATTGGTCTGTAGTTTCTGACTGTGGAGGCAGTTGGCAACTTCATTCAGCATTCACTGTCTCCACTCTGTGGTTTTACATAACCTACCACTCCATGCCCGCGTTGCTTTTGCTCCTTTACTTTATTTTACTTTATTACGAAACCACCAACAGTTGACAGCTGAATATTTGGGATTTCTTTTACAAATGGAGTTATTGCACGGTACGAGCCACCCAGCTCATGAAAGCAACCCATTCTTTCATAAACAGAAGAAGGAATGTTCTTCTGAGCGTGATTTAAAAATCTGAATGAAGTGATTGGAAAGGTCACGCAATATTTATGGAAGATGGTAAATCACCGTTTACTTATCCCGTTTGTCAAAGCTGAATATTGACAAGCGGGTTAATCTCTTCCTCAAAACAGATCATTGACATGATGCCGGTTGCTGGTTAAGATCAACTTGAGGCAAAGAGTTATCAAAAATTCTTTACGTCTGAAACCTTCGATTGAATGAAAACCAGGAGCTAGGAAGTTGGGTTTTTTTTGCCCCAGATACAGATGGATTGAGTTAAGCAAAAAAAACAAACAAAAAAACCCAAAAAACGGTGAATGCTCAAATGTGACAGTCACGGCAACTAAACATGGACAGGAAAAAGGGCAATCAACTGGCTTAAATACAAGCATGGCGGCATAATATGACTAAATAATAATGTTTAAGAAGAAATAAAACCACACAAAATTTTACACTGATGATCCCCAGAGGAAAACTAGTAATTCTGTAGATCCCATCTCTTCTTGCAGGTGTGGCTTAAGGGTTTTGTGTGAACAGCTGTTGGTCGTGTTGCCATGAAGTTCAGGGGCTAAGCCGACGCTACCATGCTGGTTCAGACGCCGCAATGCAGTGAAGCAAAATCCGGCGCGAGTGTCCAAATAAGTCAGATAATTAAACACAACAAAAAGAGTCCCCGGGCTTCGTGTCTTGGTCTCCTTTAGGGTTATTTTCTTCCAGGGTCTGAAAACGGATTGCTATAAAGACCGTGAGGAATGAAGAAAGACTGCTTATCATTAAAGACTCGCCACCACAGCTGTGAGCGTTTTACACTCCAAGCTTTTCACTTAGCTTTATGCGGGCTTTAAAGCTCCCACTTCACTTCTACTTTTATTTAAAAGCGGGGCTGTGAGCAGTACTCAGCGCCGACCTTTATGGGCCGGTGGAATGAAGTCCCATTTCCAGTTTGCCAGAGGCCATGCTGAGGACACAGCAAATGCATGGAAGGCATGCATGCAATAATTGTTGACATTATGCATTACTGATAGACCGGTGAAATGCATACTATGTGAAGATCTATATGTTTTATGTGGTCTAGTGTATAAATCCACCTGAACAAACACTAAAGCTTGGAAAAATATTAGTTATTTTAGAAGGTCGAAAGTCGCCCCTAAAATATTAGGCAGTTATATATTGAGTACTTGTTAGTTGACAAATGTTATCCAAATGAAAGAAAAATCTGAAAGTACCCTTTTAAAATTTCCCTGGTGAAAAAAGGCAGTGAATCTCTTGGGTATATATTATACATTTCTCAATCCATCTTTTGATGTAGGACTACAAATAAAAAAAGAATAATAATAGTATTTAGTTTGCAACTTGTTGGACATTGTTTTTGCTCTTTCATAACTGGGTTTTAGCTCATTGGAGAACATTGAAATGGCTCGTGAATTTATATGACTTTGAATACACTGAACATCTTTCCTAAGGGGCTGAATTCCTAAAACATGACCTCTACTGTTAATCAGTAAAGACTAAACACATGTTCTATTGAGTCTGCTACATGATTGGCCCACCACCAGTAGCATAGTGAGAAGTATGGATCTAGACTTTGATCTTGTTTATGCCAAAATCAGCCAGTTTTTTTTTTATCCTAATCTGTTATGATCTAGTTTTTAAAATATGAGCAAACTGTATATTTGCTGTTTAAGTTGACAAAAGTGGCTCGGTCTTCTGCTGTGACCCATCTGCTTCAAAGTTCAACGTGTCGTAAGACAAGAGATGGCAACAAGCACTTACTGTATTTCTACTATTCTGTTCTGTCCAACCAGTCTGCCTGTTTTCCTCTGAACTCTCACATCAACAAGACATTTGTATCCTGAATGTCATCAGACAATTTTCTGCTAACAAGACGAATGGTTGTGTGTGAAAATCCCAGGAGATCAGCAGATTCTGGTCCCAACAACCACGCTGCGTTCAAAGTGACTTAAATCCCCTTTTCTGATGCTTGGCTCAAACTTCAGAAAGATGTTTTCATCACATCTCGATTCCTAAACCCATTGGGTTGCCATGGGCTAAAAGCTAAAAATAAGTGAAGCACATTAGGTCCAGCCAGTTCCTGGAAATGAGGTGGATGGATGATTTTTGCATTTCAACACTTAGAAATTGGTTTTAAGGAAATTCGGTGTGAGCTCAAACCATCAGCGAAACTGGAGAGGAAAATCTGAATTGGGAAAATCCCAGATTAAGGAACATGTCTTGTTGGCAGCGCGATAGCACAACAGACGTACTTTGTCCATACTTGTCCAAACAGATGAAAATACGGCCCCCGTTTTCAGACTCTGACAAATTACCGCATAGGGTCGGCTTGTTGGTTTCAGTTACAGAAATAGCCCCTGAAAAGATCCCCTCCTTCTGATGGAGGAGCAGTGTGGGGTAAGGAAGTTTTCAAAAGGGATCCAGTTACTGCTTAAATATTCTTCCCTTAGATTTATTTATTCTCATCTTTTTTTTTACCACTTACACACATATACGGTTTCATTTTAATCTTATAAAGTAACTGCATGTTCGATTGAAAGTCTCAAGAGTCTTTTCAAACAAATTTGACAACAACAACAAAAAAAAGATTGATTCCTTTTTGGTTGAATGTTTATTTGAGCACGACAACGGAGCGCGACGCATGCACAGCTAACTTGGCTGCACTCAGTTATAGCACCCCCCCCACTCTGACATGTAATATGTCTTGGAATACTTCTCTAAATGTTCGGTTCCCACTGCTAATCACCGTTGTGTTTTCTTACCAAGGTAATACTGACTGACTCTCATTTGCACACTGACAAACAGGGTCGCATTGATGAGCTGCAGGGCTTGCTGGACAGCTGCGGTGTCAGAGGAGGTGTACATCTGGAGAAAAGCTTGCGAGGAGGTCAGCTTCCACTAAGCAAAGGGGTTGCTCTGGGGAGTGAGTGAGATGATGGAAGAGAGAGAAGGCGCTACGACAGACGCTGGACGGATAGCAGAAGGGTTTCGACATCTAACAGCAGGGGGTATAGCAAAAAGGAGGAGTCAGATTTTTTTTTTTCCTCTGCTGGAGGGGAGGAAACCCATAGACATCCTCTTTGAAAACCTCATGCATCACCGTTTGAACACTGCGGAACGTCATTCTCTACCGGTGTGGTGTGTTTGCCACGTCTTCCAACCAAACAAACAAATGGAGTTCAAGTTGCTAATTAAAAACATGTTAGCATTTCTTGCTCTACTCTTCGCTTCGTCCAGAGGGTCTGGACCCTGGGCTTTTGAGAAATGACTGCTGTCTTGAGATGTGGACTCTGTTGAAATTGAACATTTTATCCAATGGCTAACATCTAGCCGTGTCCTCTGTAGTGTGCTAGTTTGCTGCTACCGGAACTCGCCTGTGCTGTAAACAACCATCCACCACTGCAAAGGAAAGGGTGTCAGACTGAATGAGGCAGCTGTTAATGCTAATTCAATATTTGGAAACGGGGCCAACATGGACTGAACGACTCTGTTCACTTCCTCTGCTGCAAACAACACGCAGACTACAATTCCAAAACAGCGCAGAAAATCTGTGTCGCCATTTGGATCGGTTGAAATTCTACCAGAGAAATCCACTTCAATGGGAGAAAGCACAGATGGAGATGAGAATCGAGCAGAAGGCTAATGTTAACATTTCCTAATTGTGACAAGAAATCTTTCTTCAAATGTTTTATTATTTTTTTATTTATTGCACAATATCCATCCTTCCATTCATTGTTTGTTGTGCTTGTCCAAGCTCAGGTTGCAGCTGCCAATCCAGAGACCTGGACATGTTAGCAATTAAGCTTTTGCTTGGTTTATAGATTTAAATAAAGATCAAATGTACTTTTGTCTTGCGCAATAAGAAAAATATCAGTGAGAGTTACTGATAAAGTGAGCATGGGGTCCAACAAGACGGCTCATGGATATTACCCAGAATTATTTGCTATCCCATTGAAAGCATACTGAAGTACCTCAGGTCATTTGCTGTAGTAACATGCTAAAAGTGCCCAGGAAAACTTTTAATGTCAACAGCTGACGAGCGCACGCACTTAAAGTGAAGCCATCATACTGTTTAGCTAGGCTTAAGCATATCTTTAGGATGATGCAAGAAGCTTGTGCCACTGGAAGACACTGGAGTTAGAAGGAATCCAAGCGGAGCTGCACACTCTGTTTGACAACTAAAAGACATATTTGCGGTGCAGTACCTAAACCAGCAGGTTGCCCGGTTTATCACTGGGCTCTTGACTCTGAAGGTGCAGCTGATGGATAATGTCTGTGATTTACTTTGTTTTTAGCAAGACATTTATCTGGCAGCAAACACTTCAGAGAGGGAAAAAACCCAGCGATTTTTCATTGGCAATAACTTGGAGAAATTGTTATAGAAAAACATGTTTTGTGGCAAGACGGTACTCCATCTATCCATTGTCTGTACCCACGCTGCTGCGTGCACTGTCATTTGAGGAAGAGACAGGCTACACCCTGGACAGGTTGCAAGTCCATCAGCTGGGCAACACAAACACACACCGGCCCAGCAACCATGCACACACACACACACACACACTCTCACACTGAAGGGCAAGTTGGAGAGACCAGTCAACCGAACAGTCACGTTTTTTGAACTGTGGGAAGCCGGACAGAACCCGCGCATGTACTGGCAGAAGATACAAACTCCCAGGCTGGGATTCAAACCTGGGACCTGATTGCTCCAAGAAAGTGAGAAATGGGGTAAATTTTCCTTATACTGATATCAGAAACAAGATAGATGATTCAATCAAAGGGGGGTAACACTAGCTATCAGGAGGAGGGTGTCTTTACTTTCCCCCTGACTAAATACAATTTTTTAAAAATATCTTTTGTTAAATGAATTAAAAAAGGGTTTTTTTTCTGATGTTTCTCATTTAATTTCTCTGTTCTCCAGATGTTAAAAGATTAAATTAGACAGATGACTATTTGTTGACAAAGGACTAATTATTTAATGGGATTTCCTAATTTTTCGCGTAGCTGTATCTGACTTTTTTTTATTATATGAATCCATCTTAGATAAAAGAGATGAAATCTGATTCATAAGGTCAATTAGAACTAGAGGACAGCGCCCTCTGGCGGGTCAGACTGGAACTGAGTGAAACTCAGACACGCACAGACCTATAAACACAATAACATGACATGTTTGGGTTACAGCGTTCAGTTTATGATTTTTTTTTTTGTTTTGTTTTGTTTTTTTAACAGAAACCATGACGTTGACGAAATGTTTGACCGGAAATAAGAAGCTGAAAAGAAGCTAACACTATTAGCGAGACAAATGAATAAAACCGAGATGTTTTCCATTATTTGTATTAAAGATTAAACCAGCCGAGGTTTCTCTAGTTTCTCGCGCTCACACTTTTCCTGTTGTTTATGTGTTTTGGCAGTGAGTGGCATTACAGTCCCGTGTCTTGAGTCTCGCTGAAACAAAAAAGGAAACCGCATGTGTGTGTGTGGGGGGGGGTGTGTCTGTGTGTGTCGCTGCGCGTGCGTGCGCGCGCGCGCATTCCTCCACAGCTCCAGGGTGATGAAGAGGTTAAGCCTGCCCCTCCGCGCTGCGCTCTCTCTCGGTTTTCAGCCCACCAGCCCAGCTGCCTCCTCCAATCCAACCTCATACGGCAGCTGAGCGGAGCGCCGAGCAGACATGGACACATCCACGCTTTAACTTTCGCCGCTCTGCCTTCTCCTGCTTCCCTTGCGCTGAGCTCCCAGTGTAGAGAAAGAAAAAAAAAAAAAGACTTCACTGGTTGGCGGCCGCATGGGAATGTAAACATTTCTCCTCCTCCCTCTCCTTTTTTCCAACAATTTCCACTTAATCCCGTCACTTTCCGTGGAAGGGCTATTGTTGTTCCAGGCTTCATGCTCCCCTCATGCGTCGGGAAAGCCATGGCCTCTCCAAGCGCACAGCAGCACCACCACCAGCAGCAGAACCAGGACTACTTCAGGTCGGTGAGCAGCGAGTCCACCACCTACATGATGGTCCCCACGGGGAGCCCCGGCGGGACCGCGCGCCGGGAGGCACCGTCCAAGATGTGGTTGGCCATGGTGGTGATCGTGGTGGTGGTCCTGCAGATTGCGTCCACCACTGGGCTCTTTGTCTACCTGAACATGTCCATCTCACAGGTAGGAGCTGCTTCCCACTTGCTTTTCAAAGTGTGTCTTTACAGCATGTGTGTACGCCTTCTAAAATGTCAAAGATCGGTCAAAAATCTATCACTTAACATTAAGGTACTGATATCATCTCACAGCTGGGCCGGATGTGGCCATTTCCATCGCTATAAACGTAGATTTAGTGGATGTTTATCTTCTGAAGCGATTTCCAGAAATGTTACCTAATGATGTGTTTTGGAATAATAGGTCAAACTTTAATTTCTGAGGTTTTTAATTGATTAGTTGAGTGACAGGAGGTTCTTCCCCACATTTTTAAAATTTATTTATTTTTGACATGTTATGAACTTTCGGGTGCATCGTTCATTCTGGGCTCTTGCTCTACCTGAACATGTTCATGTCGCAGGCAAGAGCTGTTTGCCACTTGTTTTTAAAAGTGGCAAACAGCCACTTATATATATAGATATATATATAGATATATAGATATATAATATCGCAATTTTCATCGCTGTAAACATAGATTTAGTGAATGTTTTTCACCTATTTTCACAAATGTTACCTGTTGATGTTTTTGTCTAACTTGAACTTTTGAGGTTTTTAATTGGTTAAGCGGAAGGAAGTGTTGGTATAGCACTCCCTCACTGTTTGACATGTTAGCTTTCCGAGTGTCTCGTGCACCCGGGGCTCGTGCTCTTCTTACCTGGACATGTTCACGTCGCGGCCGTTTCCCACTCGCCTGTCAGCCGAGGCAACAAATCTTCATTGGATGAAACACACAGATCTTTTCTTTGTTGGAGAAACACACATAAACTAGCCACGAAACAAGCTATGAAAAGCTGAGTGGTTGCTTTTACAAACTTGCTAACACAAATGTTGCATTATAAAACATAATGGAAGGTTTTTGGACACGCGGTTCTTTTTTTTTTTTTTTGACTTGTTAGGCGTTTTCGGGAGGAGGCATGTCCTGCCAGACCGCGGGATCGTCAAACAACGCAATTCAGAAGCAATCCCGATTTTGTGTTTTGCTCTGTCCAGCTGGGTTTATTGAGCAGAAATGAGTTCAGCCTTGTGTGTAAAAGGAGGGGAGCATATTGGAGCCATTTGGCCAAGCGGAGGCTGCAAGCTCTTAAGTAGGTTACAGATGTTGTGTGCAGAGGTGAAAAATGGGGGTCAGTAATGGAGGTGATTCAGACTCCTGGGCTCTGACAAAATGTCATTCTTATCTTCTGAAATAATTCCATAAATAATGCGTAACGCACTTTGTCTGTATCTCTTAAAGCATTCTGCTTGAGAATGGGTTGGTGATATCTCATAATTCAAAACTAAGCTCAGACAAGTAAAACAGTAGTGTCTTTTTGTTGTAGTTGTTTTTTTTTTACTCCTGCAGATAGTGAAAGTGAAAGTCACCAGTTAGAATTGAAATCAGAAGCAACTTGTTGCTCACTGAGTCACAGCAAGGGGGGAAATGTACTCTTTTAAAGCAGGCGTTTGTTTTGCTTCTGCTCGGTGGACTCTTACAGACTCATCAGATAGGACAGATAGAACTTATCAGTCTCTTTGACTCACGATTGTGTCAAAGTCCATCTGTGTCTCCTTTCTCTTCCCATTTCCAATAAACAGCAATCAGATCGAGCCACTGGCGTAAGCAGGAAGAAGCCTCTGCTGTTTGCTAAGTTGACTGCCAGATAAGATGCTTGGTTTCGGATGCTCCCAAAGGAAGTGCCACATGCAAATATACGCAATGCCTTTGAACTTTTTTTCGCATTTGGTCATGCTGCAACCACAACCCTCAATATATTTTGCTGGAACTTTAAAACTTGAAAAGTGTAGCATGCGTTTTATCCAGTGCCCTCGTGTCAGTACCCTATAAAACAAGTTTTCACTGAAATTACAGCCGCTAGTCTCTTGAGGAATTTCTCAAACCGCCTGTGGACATCCAGAGACTGAAAGCTGAACTTAATATTCTCTATAAAATTACTCAAACTCAATCATGCTCCGGAGCATCTGTTAACATTAATCTTAAAGTCTTACCACATATATTCAATTGGAATGTGAATATGCATTGACGCATTCTCACTGATGTGGTCTTGGTGAGCTGGTTTGAGCGAAATACATACCACATTTTTTTTTACTTGTAAAACATTTTGAAAACCAGCGCTTTTTCATGCAACTTCTTGTTGCTCTGCCACATGACATCCCAATACACTGAAGTAAAATTCTTAAGGATAAGAAGGAAGTGAAGTGCTGTCTTGGTTATGCTTATATTCCAACAGGAGACCCAGAGTGTTTTTTTTTTTTCTTTCTGCTGCATTGTCCAGTCTGCGTCGTGGTTCGTCTTTAGTTCTACCCCGGGGTCATCGCGGAGTGTGTCCAGCACTGTCAAGCACTTCACACACACTCTCCTGTTGCAAATGTGTGAGAAAGCAAATATCCAGAGAATATGTGACAACAGGATGTTTACCAGAGCTTCTGCGTCAACCAGGTCTTTCGTGACATTTTTTAATTGATGTTTTGCTTCCAAGCGTCCAGGGTTAATTGTAATCACTGAAAGTAGTTCTGAATGGACTGATGATGATCAGCAGTTCAAGAATATTTCACACATTTTTCATTTTCCATTTTCAAAGGAGTGTTATTCGTTGGTTTGCTTGTCCATTGGCTTTGGCTTCTCCTTTCCTGTCCTGTGTCCACCATCCAATCATTTGTCTTTACATCCAGCTATATATTAGACAATCTGCTTATTCATTCATCTTTTGTCTTTCAGTCTGTTGATCCATGCATCCATCTATTTGCAAAGCTATCAGCTTTTCTTCTTTTTGTCCTTCCATCTGTTGATCCAGCTATCTGTGTCAGTACTTTTTTCTATCATAACACTGCCATATGTGTTTTTTTTCTATCGGTTCTTTGTTTGCTTGGAAATAACTGCCATAAACTCATGCTGAACTTTCGTATTCATAATTCGAAATCTGAAAAACAAGTTACCCTGATGCTCCTCTGACTTCCGCAAGCCTTTTCTTGTTCTTTGGCCTTTCAGAAACATGACTTTAAATGCTTTTAAAAGCGCATTTTAATATTTAGTGTCAGTATTCATTGTCAGTTTTCTGCATTCACATCCGGAAGCAAAATTTCGTTGTATTTTACGCTCTCTTTTATTAACCTGAGAAGAAGCAGCACGTGTGTTTACTTTAAGAACCACTGAAGTCATGTTTCTGGTTTTAAATCGGCCCAGCGGTTAAATTTGCAAGTGTTAAAAGGAGCCCATCTGTTTCACTCCAAACAACTCGATATATTACCGGTCCATTCGGAGACGTCCGAGGTGACAAGCGGTTGGATGGGGAGCGGAATCAGTCATGACACTAGATGGAGAGACTTAATGAAAAACACGGGGCTTGTGTGTGTCTCTCTGTGTGTGTGTGTGTGTGCAGGGGGGGAATCCCCTGGTTCCCATGTGAAGGCCGGCTATTTTTAATCTGGAAACAGGCCCTTTTCTTTCGCTTTGCGGCCCGCTCAACAGGCCGTGCCAGTCTGCTTACGGGACAAAAGATATGCGGGACAATAAACATTGTATGGCGGAGGAATTCTCTGGAGCTTCGGCGTTCACACGAAAACAAACAAACACGTGCAAATACAGAAGCGGCTAGGCGCGGATTCGATGTTGCTGGATGAAGCAAAAACATCAAACCAGGGATATACATCCAGATCATAAGCTCTGCAGCTGCGAGACAAGTCGAGAGAGTGCATTTGGGCAGCTTTCCCAATACATGACAGTAAATGAAAACAACTGAAAGCTGGCTCTCTCTCTCCCCCACACCCCCAAGCATTTTAAATCACATCTAGCTTAAGTACCCCCACAATTTTTCCTAGCAATGTTACATAAAGGCAAGAAATGGGGAGCTTGTGATCCTACACATCTGGTAAGATAACTTTGTGAAGGGCAGGAAATTACATCAAACCAGTAAATCACAACCAGAAATAAACTTGAAACTTCAAGTAATTTAATGCTTTAGTTTATGTGTGTCTACATTTTTTTTTTTTCATTTCACAAACTTTTCCTCATGTTGGGTAAATTTAAAAGCATTGTTCCAGAGCAAGGCAGTCAGTCTTGTAGTGTACATTTATAGTTCTCGCAGTACTGAAGCTAAATTACTTGGGGGTGGACTGTACAAGACTTATGTTTTTTTGCTAATCGGGATTTGATGATTTAGAATTGGTTAAAGCAAAGACATGCTGCACGTCATTGTTTACATCCGGGAATTTTGCGCCTACGCACAACGTTGGAGGGCAAAAAGATTGTTCTTTTACGTGCCATCCACAGCCGTGCTGCCGGGGTAAAACAACTCCGTTAAAATGAAACCTGGAGATGTAGGTATTATTAATTTAGTACAGTGTGCCCCAGCAAAGGGAAAATAATGCAGAAGAACAGTTTTAGAATAACTCAAAACCACTCAAATTCTTCTTTTTTCTCACTCGGCTAGCTACAGACTTGTTGCCATAGCAACTGGCAAACAACAACGGCGCTAGTGTATCAGGACACGCTACCAAAAAAACGTGCCGTCATTTCCCAAACAAAGAGCAGAACATTCGGTCCGTTACAGTTTTACGTTTACAGAGTCGATGTTTATTTTGTGATTATTAATAAAAGATTGTTTGAACACAGCGGTGATTGATTAGCTAATTTAAACACCTGCTCTACTAATTATCTGTCAGACTGCTGGTGTGTGGGTCGCCTTGGTTTTTTTGACTGAACCGAAACACACCGAATTCTGCAGCACACCTACATGTCAAGGTTGTCTAAGTCAAGCTAGCATAGCTCCCACCTCTCTAACTTTTTTTTTTAAATTTAAACTTTTTCCTGACCTTGTCATCTAGTTGTAGTGTTGACAATTAGTAGCAAAGCACTGCGTCCCTTTTGTTTTTTGTATATCACACATACATTTAAGATTTAGCGGGTTATTTTTACAGCTTGACAGATAAAACCAATCATAGTCATTTTTGGCCAGCAGTTTTTTGCCCTCCAGCGTGAAGCTGAGGGGCGGGATCATGCGTGATCACGCCACGCAGGCATCGGCATGATAACGTGCTATAGGCATGATATTGTCATAAAAAATTGCACATGGTGGCCTCGTGCTCAGTGGTGGAGCAGGTGTGCAACATACCGAGGCTTCGGTCCTCGATGCAGCTGTTCTGGGTTCGATTCCAGACCCCTGGTCATTTCCTGCATGTCTTCCCCTTCTCTCTGCCCTACTTCCTGTCCAGCTACCAATGAATAAGAGCCACTAGTGCCAAAAAATCCCCTAAAAACAACACATGAGATTGGAGAAATTAAAAACTCACCATTGTTGCTGTAATCTGCCGTCCTGTTAACAACATACAAATCTTGGGTGTGCTTTCATTGCCAGGAAGCTGCTTATCAGGAAACCTTGTGCTGCGTCTATGGTCAACTATTAAACTTAATAAATATTCATATTTGATAACTTCCTGGATCTGATTACCCTCTAGATTTGAACTCGGTGCTGCAAATACAAACAATACCACTTGGAACCTCCGCTTTACTCTATATGTGTTTATAGAAGCAGGTTGTAGTCGCACGCGCCAGATGTGCGACTGTCACAAACCGGGGCTTTCTGTTACAGTTGTGCTGACTTGTGTAAAGTCTGAAGCTTTTTCTCTGCTATCGTCTGTTTATGTGTATGTAACTCCTTCCTTTTCACATCGCCGCTCCTCTTTGTTATTGTTTGGGTTCACTGATAGGCGCTGATTCACCCTCACGCAACAACACACTCGTTGAGTGCGCCAAAGTTCCTTGTATGTCTGTGTGTGTGAGGTCTGATGCATACTGTTTTCTCTTACTGTGGAGGTTTTTGTCGGGTAAGCGGATGTGTGTGGTCCGTGCAGTCCAAAAAATTGGCCAATTTGTCATCTTTCTTCCTTGTTAGCATGATTTAAGTGTGTGCTTGCACAATGATTTCTAGGGATTTGGTCTTTGTTATGAACAAACTGAGAGAAAACTAGGATAAATCTATCAAAATATTGAGAGGTTTCCTTCCTGCAACATGCCTACAGTAGTAAAGGGGTCAGGTTTAGAGGTACTTACTACTAATTCAGTGTGTAAAATGTAGCATTTATCTTGTTCTGTGTTCAGTGCGCGGCATTGAGGACGTCCTGTGTTTATTCCTAGAGTTCTGGTTTGGACTTTTGCTTCCCACCTCAAAAGGTCATCTGAGGATCTTTTGGACAACGCAACAAACCATAGATTAGCTCATGTCCAGCCTTCTGCCAAATGTGACTTCAGCTCAGCCTCCGATTGCCAGGAAAAGAGACGGAGGAGTCACGCAAAAACAGACTGAGATTCAGCGGTAACAAAAAACAGTGAAGAGAAATTTTCACGGTATAGCATCTAAGTCACTTTTATAGTCAGAAACTGTCTCTCCTTGAAAGTAAAGATAACAATCATGTATCCTCTCTGCAGATAGAGATCTCAGAGGAAAGAACACGCTGATTGAAGAAGCCATCTGGTTTTGCTATTAAAGAAGTCGATGTAGCCTTTTCTGTAATCCACTTGTGTAGTAACAAACTGGCTAAGCCTGCAGTAGAAATTGTCAGTTAAATATTATCGTTTTGTCTCAATTTCACAATTAAATGGGGTCCCGAATTCAATGCCCATGATGGGCGTTGAAGTCCCATGTTGGGCAACATTGTTCACACCAATGTTGGGCCAACGGGGAGTGGACTACCTGGTGCCTGGTTGACCAACAGCACAAGGTCAAGCAGCAGGTGCTTTCCAGACCTGGCTCTAGAAGGGTTTGCCTTTACAAATACGACTGCATCTTATGTTTTCTTCATAAGAAGATTGGGCTTGTCGTGGCATGTTTCACAAAACATGTGTGTGTGTGTGTGTGTGTGTGTGGTTTGGGCACAGTAAAATCTTTCCATCTCATATTAGCAATTAGACAACATTTTGGAGCAAAATAAAATCTGTCACTCCAAATATTTAGATTTAATTCATAGCCACTAATAACTAATCCCCCATACACCACAAACTGTAGCCAAAATACACAACGACCTCTCTCTCTCGCTCTCTCTCTGCCTGTCTTTCCACCTCCTGTCCCCCCCTGTAGTCTCTGTGTGTTATGATTAAGGGTCCACATCACAGAATCAAGTTACAGTCAGTTTTAGGGCTCAAGGGTGGGACGGATTTTTCAGCAGTGATGCAAATACTTTTTAAAAGGATTTTTTTTTTAGGCAGATGGTAAGAGGAACTAATAATCTGGATTCAAAAGAGATCCGTGGGCACCGATCAAAAATGATGGAATGTGTTTTATGAGGGCAAAAGCCCTCAAAAAAGCATATGAGAAAACAAGAGGATTATGTATAAATAACTGTTGAAGGAAGGTGAAAGGTAGATCCATTTGGCTTCATTTTGTGTCTTGTCTCTGCTTCTTAAGTTAAAATGACAAGGCCAAAACCGATGTCAGCTGGCTAAAGTACATCAACAATTCAGCTTTTTGGCTTACTGAAATTCCAGAGTCATGCGATGCAAGTTACTGAAACCTCCAAAAGACAAGTTCTTCCTCAACTTTTTGGTCTGCACTGTACCAGAATCAGCCCAGTGTCCAGGCAAAGACCTGCATGCATGCTCCCTGTTTGTGTAGCCAGGTCATTTGGACCAGGATGAAACGGAAATCAGGGATCAGAAGGGAAAATGAGTGGAAAGAGAAGAGAGGGAGTTTGGAGTAGAAACAGGACTCCGAGTCCTGTTTGGAGTTTTAGAGGAGTCTCTCTGTTTTAGACTCCCCTAAAAGGGGAGTCCTGTTTTAGGACCAGGGAGTCCTAAAACAGTCAAAGCAGTGACAGAGGAGGAAGATGGATGGGTTACCTAAAGTCCTTATTTAAACCCACCATGCAATACCCTCCAAACAATGGCTGTCCATGAACAGATCTATCATAGAAAGTGCTGTAATACCAATAAAGATTTGTTTTTTCCTTTGTTTATGGATTTTCTTTTGGACTTGTCACTCAAGTAAAATAAAACAACAAAAAAAACAATGGTTTTATTTTACTAATAAAATAAAAGCGTTAGCTTTTTAGGGGTGTAGCTCTTATTTTGAGAAACAAATTTCTTGGTTGAGCACAAAATAATGTGAAATGTAAAATGTGTTGGAATCAATACTTCTAGGATTAACTAGTCCTTTATAAGCCCATATTTATATCGTGGTTCTTCTAAAGTCAAGATTACATTATTTTACTCAGACTCTGCAAAGCTTATGAACTTTTTGCTAAAAAATACTACTTTATAGTTCTTTTTATTGTTTTGTCAAATATCGTTTTGTATTACTGGTCAACAGTTGGGGAGATAGAAATTCTTATTTCATGAGTTTATTATGAGTAATAATAAATACATTTTGAAGATAAAGTCATTCAGCTTTGGATTTGTGCATAACAAATCATGTCCCCTTTAAGTGGACCATCAGTATTTTTGTTGCTGTATTATTCCAGTGAGAAAGTTTAACTGTTTTCATTGTAAAAAAAAAATAAGTGAAATGCTCCATCAACCATGCGAGACTAAACAAACTCAGGTTTTAAAATCTTCACACTGTTTATATTGTTTGGCTTCTTTTTTTATGAGGTATTTTTCATCGTCTTTGCCGTCGGTCGTTCCCGTCCAGTCGGTCTCTCGCTCCGCTGATAAAAGAGAAGCGCACAACAAAATCTTTAAATATGAACTTTCACTGCAGCTCCCTGCGGCTTTAAAAGCCCACTGAGAAAAAGACGTGAAAGTCGTCTCAACAAATGAGGTAGAAAAAACAACAACAATAACAATAAAATGGAGTGTGTTTCTGTCAAACGGCAGAAAAATTCCCATAAACCCCAGAACACTGGGGCTTTAACAAAGGGCCGAGGCTGAATAGGAAGAACGATGCAGAGCCGAGGATTAACTGTAAAGTCAAAGAGAACCGGAGAGCCATGAGCTGCTGTGCGTCGTACCATGTAATTGAGGACAGAAAGCCAACACACAGACACACACACATGTAAGACTTTTGGTTAGGCTAGCTTAACAACGCAGCACATTTGTGTTCTCATGTTGGAATGCTAATTAGGACGTGACCACAGCTGTGTTTGTGTGTCTCTCAGCTAATACTGTCTCCTATCACTGCGTTTGCTCAGCTAACAGGGCAATAAAGTGCTAATAAATGCTAGTTAGTGTTTGCAAAAGCAGTGAACACACGCATGCGACACCATCTAGCACGTAGCTATTTATGCTGCTCATATTTATGCTTATTATGCCAACATTTAAGGATTTTAAAACCTAAAAGTTTGGAATAAAATGATTTCATAATAAGCTGGTATTAGTTGGACAATTAGTCGAACGAGCTTGATGAGAGGTTACTCTGGATTTCAATCTAAATCAAGAAACAAGGTGTACACTGATGATCTTTGACCCTTTGGTTTTGTAAAAATTTAATGAACTTAGGCTCTGTTATGTTTTTTATCCTTCAGAAAGTTCAGAATCAGCAGTTCAAACTTAAAAGAAAATCTGAATCCATTCAATTTAATATTTTTTGTAGTATAGGACAAGTAAATAAAAAAAAAAACTCAAAGAAAAATAGTCATTGAAGTAGGCAAAGTATTTTGAAAACAAAGATCTTAAATCTCACAATTTGCAATAAAGTAACTTGAATTACCAATGACGTACCTTGGCATACAAATTAAACATGACGCTATAAGCTTTGTCATCCTTTTAAAAGTCTCTTGACCTATATAGTGTCAGCAATTAGTCAACCTATTTCTAAGAAGTAGGTCAAGTGAGATGACTAGAGAAACTTACAGGACCTGAGTGTTTGGTGGAAGAATAGGAGCAAATCCCGCTAAGAAACGTGATTACATTAGTGACAATACTTGATAAAGTGGGTGTGTCAAAGTACAAACATTGCTCATGTTTGTTGTCAGGCCTTCTGGAATGTGTGGTGCTATGAAGTGGAGAAGTCCAAGAATATCAAAAACAAATGTCTAAAATATATTTTTTAAAAATGTATAATCTTTACCTTATTTCTGGAAAGCAGTGTACTTTGACAGTATTATAACATTTATCTATTAGTCTTCAAAATTCTTGCCATTTTCAGAGTTCAAGAAACAGATGAAGGTTATTGTTTAATGTGCAAAATGGAAAACTGTTTGCATGGACCTCCGACAATGAAATGCAGCTCCGCTCAATCCATTTTCACCGACCTCCTCTCTTGTGCTGATCCACCTGGCCCTCATCTTGTGGTAACCAAATTATTCCCATTCCTACTGTAAACATATACAGAAGCTGCTTTTCTTTGCTGGAAAGTCTTCTACAACTGAACCACAATTAAAGGTGCACACTTACAGAGAACTGGCAAAGGATTTTTTAAATGTATGCTGCTATTTTTGCTTTAAACACGTTTATTCTGTTTAAGATTTGTCTTTCCCAATAAATTCAATACTTTATTCACTGCTGGTGACTTAATTCTCAACCTGTTGTCACAATGTTCCCTATCTTGCTATGTTTGCTAGCGCATTGAAAAACATCTGTCACAAAGGCCAAAGTAGCAGTAGTGCATTAATATTGGGATTAATTTACTGTAGTTTTAAACCGTGTCAAGATGGAGCATGCTACTGTTGTCTAGATATGAACATATCTTTTTATTTTATTTAGTTTTATTTTTGTTTTTAAGGATCAACTGATGGTCTGGTAGTGTAATTTTAATGCTTTATCAGGCCTCAAGCTTTACTATTAGCTGAATAAATCAGAAAGCATCAATTTCACTTTTTAGTTTCAAGCTTCTGCCAAGCTGAGGTGAGTGAACCACCACCAGTGCATTTTGTAGGATTTGGCAATTTCATACTTTTGTCATTGTTAAAATATTGGTGAATGTATCCAAAAAATTTAATGTTCTGGTGATGAAACATTTTAGCTTCAATAACATTCCATGCCAGCTACGCTAAAGCTAACACAGACAAAATGCTAGCTCTGAATATACGTGGTAAACAAAGATTTACTCTTCTTCAGAGACAGTATGGTTGTATTGGAAATATTTATAAATGTATGCGCATTTCTATTTCCCACCTTTTGAATGTATACTTATAAATAACAGTGGAAACTTAGCATAAGGATAGCTAATGACAAGCAACAGCACATGAAAAGACTAGATTTAAGTCATTTTGGGGTGTTACTGGATTAGCATGATCCCAGCCTGAAAATGGAGATTTGTTCTGGTACAAGAAAAACATTTTCTTGGAATCAGCCAGAACATGTCCACAGGCATTTTCTCTTTCTAATTCTAGTGCTAGTTTTTTTTTGTTTTAACTCTGAACTCAATAATAAGAGCTGCCTGTCCACCTGTCAGATCGCATAAATGTAACAATTAAATGACCATTGAATGCTTTTCACTCTAATCTCTCCCAAATCTCTTCTCCAGCTCTTGTCCATGACGGTTTACTCACTAAACCTTACTGTTGGCCTCATCCCTTGTCCTGCCAATAAAAAACATTTTGGTTTTGACTTTTTATTTAAAATAATATCTGTCTATAACCCCTTACAAGATTTTAGCGGTTAAAAAAGAGAGACAAAATCTCTGGTCATTGTTGTTCCATTCTATCAGAGTCTCTGGAGTAAATTTTTGGCCGTATGTCTCTTGAAATAACTTCACATTTGTAGGAGCTTCTAAGGTGTTTGGACATGCAGGAACAAAAGTCATCCGTAAATCAACCTTTGAGCACACATTTGGCTCCGTGTGCAGCTGCCGAAAGGAAAACCGTAATAATATCTTTGGGGCGAAAAGGGTAGTAAGTCAAAACGTCCCTTCAAGTCTTGAATTTAAAGTAACATTGTCAGTTTTTGTTAACTGTCTTTGCCTGTAAAATACAGTCGGCGAGCGGGCGCAAACTCCACATGACAGCGTCGTAGCTCTGACACGGCGTTGTATCACAAAAAGAACTGATTGCGTTTTCCACAAATTGCCATTCGGTGTTTAATTTTTGGCTTAATTTGAATTTAGGTTTTAATATCCAAATAAATGGAGTAATTCCTTCCAGACGTTTGGCAGAGAGGCAGACGAGACACATACTGTACTAGTTATGAGAAAAGCACAGAAGTCTTGTTTCCAGAAATGGATGCGTAGGCCTCAGCCTTTTGTAACATAGATAAAAATCTAGAATTATTATGAAAGCATGCTTCCAATATCAGACCGGGGCTTTAAAATTATTAATATCAGGGAGCGAAAAAAGAAAACCTCTAGACGTTTAACCGATGCTTACATGTTTCTGTTTCTACTTTGAGAGTTACATTGATTTTCCTCTAGGGGAGCTCATAGTGAAACAGATCATTCATTTCTGAAATGTGTTGTAAAACTTCTAAGGTAAAGGTTAAAAAAAATCTAAAATAGAGCTATAATTTTGTGAGTAAAGCAGGGGCGCCATGTAGGGAAAAGTTATGACAATTCTAAGAGCCCCTGATCAACAGGGGGCCCTCCATAATTTTTTTATTTTTTTTTGTTCATAGAAATTTTTAAAAAAGGGGGCCCTGTCAATTACAAAATTAATTATATTGTGGGTTTTTTTTAAATTGTTTTTAGCAGTAAAAATTAAATGTTAGACCAAGACCAGACCAAAAAGCACACATCCATATTTGCACTGACTAATAAACTTGTTTTTCTGTTTTTCGTCTTTCACAAGGCAGAAACATCCAGGAAATGTTTCCAACTCGGCTGTCGGCATTAATCATCTCATTTAGAGAAAGATCTATGAACTGGAACAACTTCCCTTTCAAGCCTGGATTCTCGGAACAATCAAGGAAAACATAATAATGACAACAAATCCCTCTAGAGTCTCTAACAGGTTCCCTTGGCCTCTAAAAGTTGGCAAATGTGCAAGTTGGCAGCTTCAGTAGCGTTCAACACCTCGTGAAATATTTGAGATGTCTCTGAGTAATTTCTGCTGGATAACAATAACCGGTCGAGTCGCATGGCAAAGTTACAGCACGTCAACAAAGAACAGCTGTGGAGGGGAGGCCTTGACTGCTGTCGCATTGGCGTGGCTTTGAATCTAAATTTGAAAAACAGATCTAGTTTCTGTCAAATCCTTCTGGAATAACACAAGCCATGACCGAAATGAAACACATCTAGCTTTCATTTGAGGATAAATCTTACTTTTCTTCTCTGAACTGTTGAGAAGAGTCATTGGGAGAATAAGCCATCATTGAGAAATATTACATACTAACCAAAAGTGGTGTGACTTTATTTGCAGATATTATTTTGAATCAGGATAAAGTGTTGGCATTTGAAAGTATTAGACTCTGATGAAGTTGTGGTTTCTTTCACCAGAGAATCAAGGCGTGTTTGGATGAGGAAATAAAATCATAACATAATGAAAAGCTAAAAAACTATCAATTTAACGTAATACTGCCCCTTTAAAAGAAAGCACACTCTTTATTTTCAATGACTCACCACTATAGAAGGAATTTAAAAAGCAAAAATATATATACATATGCATCAACTCAATCCCTCAACAAAGTTTTAAGTTTTAAGAGACAAGACAATCATTGACAGGCGTGCAACTTAGGTGGCAGTTTGGATAAATGTGATTAGAATAGCAGAGTTTAAAAATATACACACACCCAAGCCGCTAACCAGATTGCGAGAAGGTCACACAAGACGCCCTGTGCTCTCGGAAGACACTAATTCAGGAAAATGTCCTGCCCCATCAATGATTTCCTCAGCTCCATAAACCACCTGCGAATGTCCGTAGGCGCTACAAGTGGAATACCAGGATGTGACACCAAAGGTCAGCAGTCTGAACCAAGACTTTGTTGAAAATGACCAGGACATTGGTGGGGAGTCATGTACATTTGACCTGCTTTAGAAAATGCAGCCTCTGCTAGGCCTGTTATGGTATGCTAGCTATTCTTGTAGTGATTCTGAACCAAAAACACTAACAGGACGAAGGAGAAATATGTACTTTCTCTCCTACAAGTCTTTTTTTGCCTTGCATTGTAAAACATTCTCCATACCACCGAGTTAATTTTTCGCAATACTCTACCCTCACCTCGTTTCAGGCGTGAACTCATGTCTGAAAGCTTCTCAAGTGGAAAGTTGTTCAAGCATGCTATCGGGTTTAATCTCCACATCTGTAATCCAAGCACATGTAAACACAACACAGACCTTCTGCAGAGGGTTTCAGTAGGAATGTGAAAGGTAGAATCCCCAGAGTCCTCTGAGAGTTTATTGTGGCTGACATCTCTCTCTCTCTGTTAGTAAGGCAGGCTGACAGGCAAGCAGACGTTTCTCATACAAACACAATCTGTTCGTCATTCCAGTTTTGCCCAAGTACCTTCTCCTTCCCTTTAAAGAATAGCTGCAACACAACTCTAAAAGTAAGGGGCTTCAGGCTTCAGCCTCCCTGAAGTGACTGCGATTTTTGTCTTGAAACAAACTCCAGTCAGCTGCAATTCATGTCAGCCTAAAACCACGTAGAGCTCTGTCTTGAGTCATGCTTTGTCACCACCTCCATACATAACCACATTAACTGTAAATGACAAACATGCCCACCCACAGGCCTCTTAAGCAGCCCGCGGGAAACACATCGTCCCAGTTAGTGGAGTTTCACCACATCCACTGTGTGTCCTTGAGTCAGCATCTGCTTTCAACTGGACTTTAATAGTCCCCCCCCCCCACCCCTTTTTTTTTCCATCCACTTCACTTAATCGAACAGGACTCATAATGGAAAAGTATTTTCTTAAGTTTGTCCTGATCTGCTGAGGCAAAAAATGTTCTGGTTAATCTTAATTTGGTTAAATACACACCCTGAAGATAAACGATCTCCAGCTGTGTCCATTCAGATTGGATGCCACGTCGGAGCGGCTGCATGCATTTTCAGTTGTGGGTCGTCTGGTGAGAGAGGGAGCTTTAATAATTGCTGTGATTTTTGTATTCTGCTACATAGAGCAGTGAGGTTAACGGAGGGGGGCAGCTGGCGTTTGTGATATCACAATGTAAAGGGTCTCTATGCATTAACCGAACGCCTTGGGGGCAATGCAGTGGCGCAGGGGAAGAGCGCATGACCCATGAGGCCTCGGTCCTTACCGGTACGTTCGTGTATTCACACAGTTTTTGGCTCGGCTTTGAACCCCAGCACTCTGGGAAAACCTGTGTGATCAGGTACAGTTAAAGAACCACAGGGCAAGTGGACTGTAGAAAGAAATTGCAGTTTGTACAAACAAATAAAGTTAGAATGTGAAGATGCCGTCTTGTTCTGTTGGACCCAACATTTGGGTATTGGCTCATGTATCATACTATCTGCACTAAATGCATAACCTTTAAGGAACTTATTTGGGGATCCAGGCGTAGTGTGTTGCAATAAACCGGATACACTTGAGTAAGTTTTATTCTCGTAACTGATATTGTGGATTGGATATTGTTCACATGTACTATCAAAGAAGTTGTAAATGGTCTGTTTACAAACTCTTCATAATCTTAAAATAAATGATAAGTTCTTGTGGGGGAACCCCAAGACTCAATCCTGGGACCCCTCCTGATTAATGTCTACATTGTTCCCACTAGCTCAGGTTCTAGCAAGAAATACGATTAGCTACCATAACTATGCAGATGCTACACAGCTCTACGTTATGATGTGACCGGGAGGCTGAACCCATCCATCAAGCACTGAACAAATCAATGTGTGGATGTGTGATACCTTTCTCCAGCTGAACAGAAACAAAACTGAAGTTATTATCTTTGGACCTAAAGAAGAACGATGTAGAGTCAGGGCACACAGTTGGCCTTGATTACTAATAAGTATAAGATTGATCAACATATTTGATGTGTATTTGCTTCATGATTTTAATGATGACATTGCACAAAATGTAACATTCACAATTGGATTGTGATCATTTTGATGATCATCACAATGACATAAAGCACTTTGAACTGCCTTGTTGCTGAAATGAACTTGACTTGACTTGAAAGATAAATCTTTACAGCTTACTTTCTCTTTCTCGGCCTGATTCACTGGAAACCACGGTCGCCTTGAGCGTTTCTGCCGCTATGTGAGAACACAGGTGACAGAGACACTCTGGAAAGTCCTGATTTCTTCTCACTGATCCTTCGTTTTGCCATCTTCCTCTTCTCTCCCCTTACTTTTTTTCTTTTTCTTCCATCATTGCTTAAGTGATATCAGGAGCCAGAAACACAACTCCCGAGAGAAAAGCTAAACTTGATTGTAGCCACGTTAGATAAAAAAAATAATCGCCATAAACTCAAAGGGAGCCACACTGTCTGTATCTTTATCTCCACAAATCTTAACAACTCCTTTTTTCCCCCCAAACAGTGACATTCTTAATTGTTTGAAGCAAGAAGGAAGTTAAAACAGAAATAAAGAAACAGCAGGCAGGTTCCACCCTGCTTTTGTATGTCTTTAAACTCTCTAAACTGGAAGAAATCCAAAGGGGCAAAATTCACAAAGAAAGGTCATCGTTCCCACATGCACGAGCAGGGAGTGGTTTTCTGCTGTCTCGCTGCGGGCTTGTGTACACTCTCACGAATATTAGCTCATGCAAACCCTCGCCTGCACCGTCGACTCACAAAAGAAACTTGATTGCATGACTTGGCGTGGCGTTGCGATTGGCAGGTGAAACAATCGGCTGTTAGCGCTCCGCAGGTCTCGGAGGCACATGCTTGTTAGTTGACATTCTGCATGCCTGGTGACGAAAGGAAACCTGCAGCGAACTCACAAACGACTCGGAGGAGGAACCTAACTCAGCTGAATTCAAGACCGCCTTCGGGCTTTGAGTTGTTGTTGACCAGAAGAAGAATTGACGCTTGAAAGCTACAATTAAAATCAAGAGAGTAAAAAAAAACCCCCAAAAAACTGACATTTTCTAACAAAAGCTTAAACTCCTGCAGAACGGTCTCGGCCACTAAATAAATTACAGCGCTAAAACACAGTGTGATGTACGGAGGTAGGAATGTCTTCTTACACTCCGCTCTGCTCTGCCCATAAGGCCATTATGTGACATCCATCTGTGTCTAATTCCACGTAATTTTCCTTTGAATTCACATGCTTAATCTTACACAGACATATTATTCCACTGTAATTATGTGGAAAGAAAAAAAAAAGACATCCCCATTACTAAATTACTCCAAAACGTTGCAATCAAAGCAACTTTTTAATGTGTACCCAATCAACAACGCATGCTCTCATTTAAGTCTGAAAGCAGAAATTGACCTTATGAAGGCGTTTGGTTCGGTAATAGTGAAATCAAAGCTGAAAGGAGGAGTTTATTGGCAGTATAAAAAAAAAACTGCAATCCCGCAGTTAAATTGGCATTTATGCCAATTTAGCTGGATTAAAATGAAATAATTCTCTTGAATGCAACATCAGCACTCTTACACTTCAAAAAACACAAAATCTTACAGAGTATTTCTGATCTAGTTTCTAGTGCAAATGTCTTCACTTGAAATAATATAAAACTAATTTAAAGGTAACTTTTCAACAAAACATAGGAGCTTGTTTTAAGCCAATAATTCCTTTATATTGATGAAAAAGTTGTAGATTGTGTCACATGTAACATTGGAAAAGGGTCCTGCTAATCATTCGCAAGTCAGCAAAGTTTTTGCACTTCTGCGTCTCATTGAATGATTCATGGTTTTGTCATTTGACCAGTTTCACTTTCAGTTCATCTTATCGGGGAACAGTTTTGAGAAAGGAAGATCTTTACCTAAACAGAGTCCAGAGATTGGCATTTTGCGGCCGTGTTTCCGTCGTCCGGGGAATTTCGCAAAGACCAAACACTGAGGAAAATCGGAAACAAATAAGTGAGTCATGGAGTCGTAGATGCAGAAGTGCTCACATTGGGGAGCGAGGGATCAGTTTTGGGGGCATTTTAACAAACACCTTCAGGACAGGGCTGGGACTTTCTTGTGTTTCCAGACTTAGAATGAATTTAATATGAAACCCAAAGCTACAAGTCTGCAACAATAAGCACTGTGCAACATTTTTGTTTCCTTTCCCGATTAACGGATGTCTATCTTGTGCTTTCTTACTTTCTTACTTAAGGACATCAGAAGCACAGCCAGCACTTGTGTGGTTGCGTGACCCCAGAGTTTTCTAGACCCCTTCGCTGTTATTAGTGTGTTTTGGTCAAAACTCTCATAAAGCCCACCCCCCCTAGAAACTGATATGTACTGTATGTAATGTTTTTTTGGCAAAGTGCAGGAGGAAGAGGGGATCCGTTGTTGCACATTAAACAAAGACAACGCTCGTTTCGATTGCTCCACTGCACGACAGAGTGCTGAGAAAACTGACAGTCATTAAACATGCAACAGGGATAAATCACTTGCCTCCAACAAATAAATCAATGTCAGATCCTCACTGGCTGCCTGCCAAAAGCACACTGAAGCCCTACAGGGATGACAAAGAGGGAAAAACATAAACTCATATGGGCAAACCCGTACACACGCAGTGGTGCAGATAAAACCGACTCATGTCAACCAAATTGTGTGATTATTTGAGAGTTGCCTGGGTAAATAAATTACGTTTCTTCCTTACAGAAAGAAAATAAGCTACATGTTTTAATCAATGATTTTGCCTAATTTAGCTAGTTGTTGCTAACTACAGATGCAAAGACTATAATGAATTGTGCTTCTTTTTTTTTTATTGTCCTGTGGTCTGAGCGTGATGTTCAGGAGGAGCGCAGCAGATGTTATAGACTGTGGGGCAGCGGGGCGGTATCCTGTCAGACCGTCAGTTTCCGAATCCACACCCACACACACACACAATCTTGCAAAAGCACATGCAGGGTCAGTGTGACTCTGCTGGACCGCGCACAGCTTGTTTTAAGCCAATAATTCCTTTATATTGGTGAAAAAGTTGTAGATTATGTCACATGTAACATTGGAAAAGGGTCCTGCTAATCATTCGCAAGTCAGCAAAGTTTTTGCACTTCTGCGTCTCATTGAATGATTCATGGTTTTGCCATTTGACCAGTTTCACTTTCAGTTCGTCTTATTGGGGAACAGTTTTGAGAAAGGAAGATCTTTACCTAAACAAAGTCCAGGGCTTGGCATTTTGCGGCCGTGTTTCCGTCGTCCGGGGAATTTCGCAAAGACCAAACACTGAGGAAAATCGGAAACAAATAAGTGAGTCATGGAGTCGTAGATGCAGAAGTGCTCACATTGGGGAGCGAGGGATCAGTTGTCTGGTCCAAATGACACAATTGCATGAGACTGAAAAAGTCTTTTGAAAAAGACATGACTACATCATGTCTTTTTCACAGTGATTCATTACTGCCAAAACAATGCATCCCAATTAAAGCACATTGAGAAACTTTCCAATGATTTGAATTGAAATTAAAACCTTTGTTCCTTCATGCTGCGTTCCAGTTACCTCGGAATTTGACAATTTTGCACCACTGACAGCCCGATGCAAACCTGAAAATTTACGCAGAATGAACTCACACGTTTCAGCTTTTTGGGCAGATTCAGCTACCATAATTTATGTAGTAGGGCTAATGTTATTCAACTGAGACGATGGGACAAACTTAATGGTCTCTTGTAAAAGCAAAGATGTTTAATAGCACCTGATATAATATTGTATCCTAAAGATCAACTCATCCATTTTTAGTCTGAATTTTGCTGATTTGTCTCTCTTCCTTGCTGAAAAGCCCTCCACTACTTTGAGGATTTCTTCAATTTCATACAAACGCTACATCAGGTAAGGGAACAACAACAGAACCTCAGACCGAAATAGTGAAACTGTCCGTTTAAGTCCCTAAGAAAGATACAAAGTCGTGTTTACGTACCCATGTAGACTGGATGTAAACGAGTGTGTCTGAGGCTCAGCAGGATGGGTGGAGTCTGAGAGAGAAACTATTGAGTTCAAGGAAAACCTGCCAGTTCGCAGATTATGTTCTCCGAATTAATTATCACCGTAACTGAATCTGCGGGTTACTTTTGAGTCACTGACTCAGAGTTAAAGTTACCTTTTCTTTCCGGACTGAAAAACCACCGGGTTTCTATCATCTCAGGGTTCAGAGGGTTTTCACTAAAGCAGCTCCTGAATCAAATACCCACATTTATCTTTATAGAACAACACAAACAAAGTACTGTACTGGATTGGAAAACTCTATGCTACCATTGGTTAAGGATTATACAGCTTGACAAATCTTCCTGGACTTGATGTAGGTGGCTTGTTTTACATACTTTGTTTTTTAAATGAATCGTTACCTTCCTAAAATAACTAAGTCATCTTTTGCCAAAAGATGACTTAGGGGGGAAAAAAAAGATAATTTTTGTCAAAAAACGACTTATGATATTATTCTGGGAAGGTGGTGATATTTTCCACCAACTTCACATTACTTATTCACAAGTATACTTTAGTTACAAAACAGCAAACCAAAAAGCCTCCTGAGTCAATGCTCCGGCCTGCAGACGAAACACTTTCAAGCTGACAATTGGTTTCAGTTGTACCTCACACATGTCTTAATTTTCTTGCCAAGTACTTTTCTGCTTGAGACACCAAGTTACTCAACACGTCGAAGCGGGCTCCACCGTGTTCCTCCGCAGGGGTTTGGGCAATACTTTCGCACATTTGTTCGCTCTCCCGCGTCCCTGTTTGCACGGTGTGATTTACGGGACGAGGTCTCGGCTGTTGTTTGGTCTTTAGCTCCCCGCCTTATTCGTTTCATCGCGGAGAATAGAGAGCATTGTCACCAACGGCAAACTCTCTCCTTCCCCGATCTTGCCGTTTCTCCTCCAAAAGACACACGCTGTCGTTCCAGAACTCTGCCTCGCTGGATTTGAGTTACGTGGCTGCTTCTCCTCTTCCTAATCCTCTCAAATGAGACTCCTTCACTGCCAAGGAACTCCACGCACACAGACATAGGAACATGAAATGAGGGCCCGCTTTTCCAAGTGGCCCTCTGAGATATTCTTTTCAAGGTTCGGTGTCCTGCAAAAGCCAAGCGCACACACACACCGATACACACTGATACACTGTTGGACATACACACCGGGAACAGGCCACACACATAATACATACGTACGCGCGCAGAGGGGGGAACAGTGCGGCATTGTTTGCTCCTTCCTGAGAGTCGGCTTCAGGATTTCTCTCCAGGGCCCGGTCTGTCAAACCAGAACGGACAGATATGAGGCACCGCATGTTTTCTGGCAAAGGACAGAGAAGTAAAGTGCGTTCAGGTAGATCGCTTAAAAATCCTCGTAAGAGTCTTTCTTGCCCGTAGCGGCGGATGATTATTCCCCAAAGCACAACATCGTGGGCTTTATCTCCAGCGCAAGGAGATGCATAAATGATTTCACATGAGGTTCTGACATCGCGACACATTCTTTCCCCCAATGTTTTTGTTGTTCTTGGCTTTTAGGGGATGTCTGAAAGCAATACTTGTTGGATGTAAATGCTGAACAGAAACATTCTAGTGTACTCTATAAACAACGTCTCAGGGCAACTTTGGCTACTTCGGTATTTTCAGCACAGCTCAGGATATGAGGCCCAACGTAAAACAATCTGGGTGTGTTTTGGAGAAATGATGCCGTCAAATTAAATTATTAGATATTCTCCAGATCTCAAAGAAATGCATCAACAGGAAACTCTGTAGAAACTGACCAACTGCCAACTGACACTCAGCCAGGTTATAGTCAGGCAGAAATGATCAAAGCAGAGATGACTAATGACCTGTAAACGTCTCAAGATTAAGTTTATTTGACTGAAACTCAGTTTCAATAAGGGCTTAATAAAAGTAAATCTAATCTGCTTTCACATTGCACCTATATATTCAGGACATTAAATGGGGATGAATTTCACAAAGTCAGAAACCAAGTGAGGTGTGCTAACATAAAACGGCTCACATCTTTGTTGTCAACTGTGTGTTTCTTCTGTCTTTCACTGTTTTTATATTTACAACTGTAAGTTTTTACATGCTGAGGAATCATTGATTTTACTCTATTAAGATTATTCAGAAATTCATTTAGGATAATATTTTCCTGGTTATTCGTTTATTTGTTGCATAATCTGGATACTTTGCTTATCTGCATTCTGATATTTAGCATCCAACACTGGATAACCCTTAATATTCTACGGCTATTTATGGCCAATCAATGAATCCCATCCAAACTTAGATGAAACAAAGATGTTGAAAGTCACATTAGTGAACCCAGTTGTTCAACCTCATCAACGTGCCTCTACATCAGTTTTTTCTTTTCAATTTGTGGTCAAAGAAAAAAATGCTTTTGTTAAATACGTAATACCATGTTTAGATATTTACTTCTCATGTGTAAAAGTGTAGGTACTGGAAATGAATAGAGTGCGTAACAATACATTCAGCTCACCCAACGAGACAGTACACAATATTCTCTTCTTGTATCGACTGAATAAGACAATAAAAGAGTTTCAAATAAAGCTGCTCATTATATCGAGTCACAATCCTCATTCCAATATCAGTGTGCAGTATCACATCCAGCTGGGATTTGTGGCTTTGACCAGTGTTACTATTTTAAAATTTGAATGACTTGACCACCAAATGCTTCACACACTGACACACAGAGCCATAAGGAAGATTTAAAGCAGATGCGATCCGTAATGACGTTGGCGGCTAGTCTTGGTACTTTACCATCGTTTATGCAGTTACACAATGTTCTCACACTGGATTTCTGCTTTTATGCTTTTCCTCAAATTAAAAAGTTCGAGCAAAGTGCATTTAAACTCGTTAACTTCAGTTTTAACCAGTAGAAGTAACTTTGAATGTGGAGAAGCTACGAATCGGATGCTGACCTTAGCGTTGATAGCAAGCTGCGGTGTACGACTAGTGCTAGCAAAACATTCTTTTCTCAGCGAATACTTTTACGCCATTTCTTCTTGTGTAATGTTAGCAAAATAAAAAAAGATTCCTGTGGCAACTCAAGAACTGTGGCAACTTTCCATTTCGTTTTTCAGTTTTTTCTGTGTTTGTCCGTCACTGTGGTTTGGCTTCGCTAGAAAACAAGAAAGGCCAAATTGCAGAGAACAATCAGTCCTGCAGAAAAGCTCTTCAACGCCAACCTTCTCTCTGTCAAGGACTTCTGCAGGTCTAGGGTCAGGAAAAGGTCAGCTAGCATCTCTGCAGACCTCAAACTGTTTAGACGTTTCGGTCGGCATTGCAGAGCGTTGTATGCGAAAAAAGGGGACGGCTTCTTCCAATCTCTCTAATGAACCAGTGAACACCTTACGGCCCGAGTGCTCAGCTAATCCACTGTGAAACTAAATAAAACATGAAAAGTTTGGCTGGATCTAATTTGGCGTGACACTTTGGGACGCTAGGGTCAGCGCTCCTTCCCATGAATAATTACATTTACCGACACTTTTACTCAAACCTCCTTTTTCTTTTTTTTTCTGACATCTGACCAGAAAAGCATCACATTTTATTAAACTGCACAATAGAATTACATAATTTTTCATGTCTAGCAAGTGGGGGTTTTATGTTTGCTGCTGTTTTTCTTTTTTTTTTTTTGGCTTTGAAAGCGGGGCGGTTGACTTACGGCTTAGAACTCAAGGGAAGGCCGAATCATGTGGATCATCACACTATTAAAACACACAGCTGTGTGGACAAGAGCATTGGGAATATTTCAGCGTAAAAAAAAAAAGAAAAAAAATTAAACAAGATTAATGTGTTTTGAAGAAAAATATATATACATATTAGAACTCCAAAGAACATTGTGATTCGCTTGTAAAATTTCAGACTTTTTACGGAGCTCAAACACAATTAGTCAAACCTTTCAGAAGTGGTTCCCAAAAAAACACAAAGACAAAGCAATGTCTTAAAAAATTTTTACTGCCTAGGCTGGACCTCAGTTGTCACGTCGATTTGTTCCGATTGCTGTCCTTGCTCCCACAGTGATACTGCGTTTTGCAACTTCAGGAATTGGCGGGGAGGAGTTGAGATTGGCAGATGCACAGCTGTCAGAGGAACCCTCTGCAGAGAGGGAAGTTTTGACTCAAACCTCCAAAGACTCCCCAAATGCGTGCTGTCGGGGCATGACAGCAACAAAGGCTCAGTCTCCCCCCCCCGCTCTCTGGAGGCCTGCATGTCGACACTGGCTTACAAAATAGCTCACATTTTCCTCTCTGTTTCCCAACGGTTTTACTCAATCAGAGGCAAAATGAGTGAACAATGTATTTGTTGAGGTCACTAAGGTAAAGATTAAATTTACGTCCCTAAGCCGACCTGTCACACGCTGGACATCCGTGGGCTTTTCTGTGGCTCTTTCAGGTCAGTCTGAAATACCTTCATGACTTTTTTAGTCCGTATTTGGTGTCTTAAGTTTAGCTTAGAAAAAGACACTGAAATGTTGGTTTGGTTAGACTTTTTGTTCAACATTGACATTTTGGAGCACTTTGCCACGGCCATCTTTTACTTTTTGACAAAAAAATGATCTCATCCCTATCTTTAGATAAATCGTTAATGCGTTAAACATCATTAGCCTTTTTTTTTTTTGCTTTATGTTATAAGTATCAAACAAGTTAATGAAATATCCAAAAAATTCAATTTGTCAGAATAACAATAGGGTTTGGGTGTTGAAATGATTTTGTGTGGCCCAGTACAAACTGGACCTTGTTAGCACATGGGGTTGATGCAGATGGACGCTTTGTTGAGGGCAAGATTTTCACTAATTTTAAGAAGAAAGATGCAGGCAAACGTTTCTCAAATGAAAAAAACAAAACAGTGTTTGTCATTTATAAACCATACTTTTCACTTTTGTTTCAGTCACACATAAACAGAACCACAGACATCTGGGTTTGAAATCCCAGTTCAGGACCTTTTGAGGGTTACTCTGTTTAGCAGTGAAGAAAGTATGAGAACATGAAAAATGCCTCATAAAAAAACATACAACCATTTGTACATTTAACACATAAACTACACAAGATCAATCCTGTTCTTGTATTCATATTAGCATTAGCATGCGATGGTACCAGCTTAATTTAAAGCCACTCTAATTTACTGGGTGTAACCGTAACCACTGGACATTACGTAACACGGTTCTGTTACTTTCAGCATGTTTTTAAAACGTTGGATTTCAACAACAAAGTGCAGACATGTGACTGGTGCTAATTGTTTTACAGCATTTGTTACAACTTCAGTCTGGTCTGAATTGTTAGCTAGCTACATCTAGCTAGCACAACATTTTCAGTCACACATATGAAAATGATAACCATCTTGTGACACATAAGTCACAAGATGGTTGTTTCTTTATACTTGTAATGTTGACATGCTATTTCAGGTCTGTATGGTAGTTTGATGAAGAGCCAGTTGTACACTTTATAGCTTTTCAGGGATGCCAACTAACAACTTTCTTCTTCCATCATCGTTGAATGACTGAAAAGCTCTAATGCTACCAAACAATCAAAAATGTTTTTGGTTTGAAAAGGTGTACTGTTACGCCGCCAGCCAAACGAGGAACAGACTGTAACTCCCCCCCAACTTATTAAAAGATAATAAAGATTTAGATAAGACTGGGCCTATTGCCTCCTTTTTTTAGTAATGGGGCTGTATTTCAGTTTAAGATTTAAACACTGAGCCGTTCAGTCTGCTGCTTTAAGCAAGCTTCACATTAACCGTTTCACCACTTTTGAGTCTCGACTCCTCAGACGGGTTTGAAAGTTGAATGAGGTGACGTAAGCCTGTGTTATTTGGATGGCTCACACCAGTGCTGGCGGGAAAAAGCTCTGCACAGCAGCACAACGGGAAAGTTTGATGATGTTTCATCCAAAGAAAACCAGAGCTGCTGGGAGCCAAATTCAGAAGAGGAAAATACGTTTTATTGACATTTCTCTAGATTAGCGAAGACATTTTCTCATAGTTTTGGCAGACTATATTTAGGTGTCTCATGCAAAAATAAATCCCAAGAATAGTAGTGTAGTATCTGTCCATGTTTCCTGCTTTAGCCTGTGACCTCGTATGTACGGGTACTCGCTAATGGAGCCAAAAGTTTACTTCTAATCTTGTTTTTAGCAGAGGGCAGTGATAGTAATGGCCTTTATCTCCGCGCTGACTTTGGCTAGACTGTTTCCCATAATAGATCAAACACTCCCTATCCACACTGTCAAGGCCTAATGGACACTCTTACCTGCATGACCACACATACATCCACGGTCTTGAAAGAGAAACAGTTTGTTGTTTTCCTTACATCAAAAGAGATTCCTCATTAACAATAAATCTTTCAACCATATCCACCGAAACGGGGAGTGCGTTTTGGCAGAGTCACCAGAAAGAAACTATCCCTGTTTTACACTCCTTTTCCTTCTGCAGAGTAACGCTCAGATCTTCTCATGCACGCGGGAACCTCCCCAGTACTCGAGCCGGTGGTAGCTGTCATCGCACCCCTCACAATAGACAGAGTGTCTCGGCCCAGACTCCACTGTCAGCAGTTTTTCTTGGGAAGTGTCCTGATTATACGCAGATGATCCGTGATGACCTACTGTGCTCTCTTTGTGTCAGTGCGGTACTGAAAAACAACAGGGAACATATGGAGAAGTGAGCAGGAGGGAAGCTGGGTCTGAAAGAGGGATTGAGATCGGTCTTACCGCGTCGCCCCAACGTCCTCAGCTCTGTATTTCTTAGCCTTTTTATGCTGTTGGTTTCCACAGGTCATAGGCCCCATTTTTAGACGTTGAATCTATTTAAACAGCATCCATAAAATTTCTCCCAAAAAACTGTGACCTCTTGTAGCTTCAGTCTTCAAACTCCCACCTCCGTGTTTGGTGTGTTTACTAGAGTAATCCTGAGCAAGTTCTTGTGAAAACTCGCCGGACTCCAAGTGACTCTCATCCGACAGAGGAATGCGCTTCAATATTCATTTAGGTCTCTTTTAATGTTCCTCACCAAAATGTTCCTTACATTTTGGTGAGGAACGTTTTGTTTATCACATCAGCTAATTGACATTTTTCTTCTTTACGTAACCACAAAAAAAAGAATATTTTATGTGTAGTTTAATAATAAATCTTGTGTCGGGCACACAACAGTGATAAAAGTGATCTTAACGTTCTTTATTTTGCAGCATTATGATGTATAAGTCGGGGTATCTGGGATCATTTTTAGGGCATTTATTCATGTGCAAGGCTTAAACGTTGGTGTAAACACTCGACTGAACTGGGGCAGCTAAAAGCGAGCCTCGCTCTGCTGTATCTATAAATTTCCCCTGTTTGTCTCAGAGAATTAATGGTCTCAAGTGCAGATTCACTGCTGGCCACAGTTTAGAAAAATACTCCAAGCCCCAATACTCCCTTAAATTACTATAAGTCCAGAAAAGATTTAAGCTCTCCTCACCGTAAATGTTGTTTTTCTTGAACATGCTGTGCAAGAAGGCGAACCATCTCACATCTTTGCCGACAGCATTCTTCTTCTAGGAAAAGTATAAAGACTTAGAATGACCCATTTTCTGGCGTAACACATTGCTGTTCCAATTTATTAAAGGTGACTCACCGTAGACACAAAGTAGGACCTGCAAGCTGACACATGTATCCAATTAAACCCAATGACTTGTCCTTAAATAGATGCACAAATTTTAAGGCCATGAGTCATCTTTAAAAGAGTGGAGACAACATGTCGAGAAGCACCATCTTTCTTCCCGTAAATTCTTTACGCGACCCGATTGGTTCGGCCTCATATAGACACACGCTCGCTTATAGTCGCACTACGATCTTCTACAGGAGCCAGTTGATCCTCTCAGGCATCAACATGAACAATTATTGCAAGAATAATAATTAAAAAATTAGCTGGAAAAGGGAGAGAAATGTCAAAGAAAGGCGACGAGAGACAGAAAGTAAAAAAAAAAAAAAAGAGTTAAAAATTTCATTAGAGAAGAGCGGTCAAGTGGAAAGAAATTAATAAAACTAAATCAGGGGGTTGAAGGAGTGCAGCAGCGTAATTTTGTTCTCGTCATCAGTGCTTGTTACAGAGTCATTAGCCGGACTTTTGGACCGTGAAAACCTCCCTGAAGGATACACACACGCATGCGTGCATGCACATAAAGTTGCTCCAGAAGCAAAGAGCGTCACCCATTTCGGTTCTCATAGATTTTCCTCCTAACCATAACCCTATGTTCCTACATAACTGATAACAGAAATCCAAAAGTACAAATCTACCTAAATTTACGGCTTACTAAAGTAAAAGTAAAAATGTGTCGTAAAAAGGCCTTTTTTAATGTTTCACTAAGTCTAATACATCAAAAAGTGGTTTGGCAAATCAAATTAAAGCATATCAGAGACAAAAAAGAGACATTAGTTATTTAGAAAATTGAGCAAGGACAAGAAGTCTGGAAAATAAAGCTTTTATCTAAACTCATCAATTTAAGTAATGAAATCTGAGAATCTAATAATACTGCATTCAGTCATGTTCACAAGATTGTCTTATCAGTTTTAAGACGATTGTGGTTCTTTTTTAAGTTTTCTTGAAGTGTTTTTGCTTTGTGTTTTGCTTCCTATCTGCTCAAAACTGAGGAATGAGGAATCAGGAAACTTCGAAGTTAGAGTGAAAAATGTGAAACACATGTGAAAGGAAACTGACAGCGGAACGAGGCTACTCCCTGACCGTGCACAGCGAGTGATGACACACCGGGCCATGAGGGGATTTTAACTCTGTGACGACCGTAGGCGTCCCTGGAGGCCAGTCGAAAGCAAGACAAGTATTTGAAATCACGGAAATTAAAATGAATGTAAAAAGTATGTGGGTACGAAAATCTTTTAGGGATTTTACGCTGAATCGCCTCGAGCATAAGAGCAGGGGAGGAGCTATACTTGGTTCCTAGCTGGTTTTAATTTAAATTTAAAAGATTATTTTGTTGCTTTTTGGCCAAAAGGCAGGAAAGACTTGTATTAACGCCTTTGTTTTTCCAAACTTTGGTTCATATGTACCCCTGCTGATTTCTTTCCCATCTTTGTTTGCCATACAGGTTCGTAGCCAAGGAGTGACAGAGGAACTAAAGTGCCTGAGTTTACTGAATGCTCTGGACAAGGACCAGGACATCCCAGATCAGCTGGCCCAGCTCTTCGGGGAACCATGCATCAAGTTGGCTGAAGGCATCAAGGCCTACATCTCGAAGGTAGGGAACCACTAGGGCTTTCGTTCGACCATTTCAGCAAATTTATCAAGGCTTAGATTCATAGAAAGGAGTTTAAGGCGGTTATCTGTCGAGTGGGTGTCCGTACTACGTTTGTGTATCAGTAGTTGTGTTTCCATTAAAACTACGCAAATTGGAATTACAAAAGTAAATTTCTATATCAAAAAATGCCAATTTCACAAGAACTCACATTTTTTCGTGAACGTTTTGTGCTCGGATGAGGTGGGGGGGGGGTTCCAGTCGTATCGAAATTGGGTTTTTTTCGCTTTATGTCAGTTTGTATACAGGACCAAAGTGCTCATTTACAGGCATTAGCATTCTTGGACAGCGCACAGCTAGCTCCAAAAGAAGACTCCTGGCATTGCACAGTCCATCAGAAGTTGAATTTGTCATTCAAAACTGTTGAATTGATATCGCTGTTGTGAAATTGGCAACTACAATTTCCCCAAAATTGTAGCCGTTCCCAAGTGTAAGAAGCTTCGATAGGACGCCAAAGTCTCGTCTGGTAGCTAGCGTTGCTAGCGCCTAAAATGTGAATGATTTTTAATGACTTATCATGTGAACAAGGTTTTTCACGTGTGATTTTAATCACATTTTTTCAACATTAGCAAAAAAATTTGAAAATGTGAAAAAGTTTTGCGCACATTTGTAATGGAAACGCAGCTGGTGTGCAAGACGCACTGGAACGCTTTATGAAATACAAATAAAAGCAGAATGCAAGGGTTTAATTATGAACAAAAGCATGTAGTTGATAATTCATAATAGGCTGAAATGGACTATTAAATAAAGTTCTGCTCTGTAAAATTGGATGATTTTGAGGTAGGAATAACTGCAGCGCATCCAAAAATCACTGTTAGCGAAGTGACTATCCACATTTTCACAAATCTGCAACCTATTACTCCCCACTTCCTCACACACCCACCCACCCACACCCACACACACACACACACACACCGCAACACGATTTGTGATAAATGAGGCTAGTTGAAAATCTGTTGAAGCACTGCTGAACCTTACAGAAACGTCCAACTACGTCAGCTTTAAAGAGCCAGAAACATTTGTGAATGTTTTTCTTTCAAGTTGGTTCACATCAAAATTTTAAAAAGAGCATATTTTACTAAGAATCTTTATTTCATGCGTACGCCACCTTCTTATTAATTCTAGCATTTAAAAGACATTAAAAAATCTTCTGTTTACAAGTTTTCACAGAGTTACAGTCTCTCCCCTGAAAAGCCCAGTTTGACCACAGAATTGTCATTTTAAACCCATCGGCATTTTAATATAAAGTCGCTGTCGGTGTTGCGTTCGGCCGTCTCTGCAGAGCGCCCGGATTGGGACCAGATGAGTTTTGGCTTTTGGGCTGCAGCTTGAGCGCCTTTGCTCGGTTACAGCGAGCCCAGAAAACATCTGCAGGGACCAATGCCGACCTCAGGGCAGGAGCGATTGTGCACATTTGTCACTGTAATGGAGCGACGGTCAGCTATGATGGAGTATCAGTCAATTAAAATAAATACATATTCACATGACGCCAGGGGTGGATAGACGCAAACCTAGGTGGACGGTTTTGGACAGCCAAACAAATCTCTGGCAAATTTACAGAAATCATAATGAATGAGACAAAAGTGTTTGAGTGACAGCTCACTGGAAACATGTTTTGGAAAATATCGTTGTTTCTCAGTTGTGGCGATGGAAACTGCAACCGGCTGATTCTTAATGTCAACTCGAACAATTTGTTGATATTGAATACTGCAGATGTGATAAAACCCCCCATCATTCAGTGTCGCTTTATTGGGCCTGTTGTTGTTAAAGTAATGAAAGACAGATATTATTACGATGAGTAATAGCTGGCGTTTGGAATTTGGAAGAGGACCGTACTCGGTTTTAGCCACAGGAGGGCTCATTGTTTTAGTGTTTGTGCTCAACGGCTGCCATGTTTGTAACATATGGAGTCTTGAAACAACTCCCACATCCTTTCAACATGTGCAGCGAGTGGTAGCACTAAGCAAATGGACTCAAATCCCTTGAACTTTGTTACATTTTGTCATGTCACAACAACAACATCAGCGCATTATGTTGGGATTTTGTGTGAGAGGAAACACACAAAGTGAAGACAATGAGAAAATGAAGCAACGTTTTCTTTGTCGTTTTTCTAAAAACGACAAACAATCCAATGTTGTTGCACCTTCTCAATGGGATTTAGGTCTGGACTTTGACTGGACCGTTCTAACAATCCCATAGGAGTTCAGTGTTTGTGTTTAACCCTTTAACTGTGAGCATTTATTGTATCGTTTATCACTTATTGTGATAAATTTCTTATCATGATAGGAATTTTTGGGTTGTATTGTTGTCACAATAAATTGCAATTAAAGAGTTAAAAAAAATACTATTACTGATTGTTAGTTTCAGTATTTTCTCCACTGTTTGTTCAGGGAAAGTATCAATACGCATCAATGAATTTGACAATATGATTAAATCCAGTTGATGTGTTCAGTGCAGTGGTATAAATCACACTTCTTTATGTCACCGGTGTTTTCAAGAGGCATATTATAAATGGGGATGTTTTTTAAAAGCAGTATTTGCATTTATATATTTGTGGAGCAGCAATTGTGTCATTGCTCTGAGAGCATTTGCAACACAGAGTGGTTTTGCCCAAAGCTTCCATCTATACGCCCAAACTTGTCCTGAGATTTTGTTTTGTTTGTTTGTTTACTTTTTAACCACCGGAAGATTTATCTAAGTGAGCTTACCGGCAGGTGTAAAACTTACCCCTCCGTGTGTGTGTGTGTGTGTGTGGGTGTGCGTGGGGGTGTGTGTGTGGGTGTGTGTGTGTATGCCAGATGTTTGAAATGAACCTGTCTGACTCTCATTCTGTCAAACTGATGTTTTCCAGTACGTGCGGAAACTTCTTTAGAAGCCGCAGGTAAATTAGTAAACTATTTCCTTCTTACGAGAAGTCAGACCTGGCTCGTCCCGGACTCTTGTTAATTATTACTGTCACTGTCTTATGCAACGCTAGCTGTAATAAAATATCGTAATGCTTTTTCAGCTTTTTTCCGCCAATTTTTTTAATTGGCGGAAACAAATAAATAAATCTGTTCAAAGGATAATGTAAGTAAAGAAAAGCTGCAGGTACTCTGTCAGTTACATTAAGTGAACACTTTTGTTTAATCACCATTTGAAAACAGCCTATTTACATTCTACATATTGACTTATTATTGACTCTATATTTTCCCTCTACCCTGTATAACTCCTTCTAGTGTATCAGATTATGACCTCTAGAGGTGGTTTTTTTTTTTTTTTTTTGGTCACATTTATTTGTGAACTTTAGCTAGGCCATTCCAACTGGAGGAAAATGTACTGTAGTGTTTCCATTGGACGTTTTTTTATATCCTCCTCTTGACATGTTGAGTCGATTTAAACTCGTGTCTTTAGGTGAGGATGCAAATAAGCAAGAATCTTGATTTTTTTTTTTTTTTGTCTTTTACCGTTGGTCAGATTTACTGTGGTTAATGGTGTGTGAAGTAAATGCTAAAATAAACCAAAAGTGATTGAAGCGATTTATTATGGTCTCTTTTTATTACGCCATCAAACCTGGCAGTTCAATCGGGGTGTGTACGTTTTCCAGGTTTACTCTGTCAGCACTGATGTTTGCCCAACTTAGTTAATTAAAGACCTAGATCTAGATAAAGTTGACACTTCTTTCTAAATGTGCCTCATTGTTTGAAACATTGTGCAACAGGTTCATTTGAATAAATTTCATGTTTCTGTTTGCGAAAAAGAAAGCAGGAAAGTTTTTCTTAAAGTGGCAGTGCCTGTTTTATTCCCCATGTTGTTTTATTTAAGGAGGATTTTAATTGGTTATGTAGTCCAAAAAAATTTAAAAAACAGTTGTGTTAGCTAAGTTGCTAAGTAGCATTAGTACACTGGCGGATCTATCAGATCACATGTCGTCCTCTCAGGTTTCAGAAGTCATTAGTAGTTTGGCTCGACTTGATGAGGTCAAACCTACATTAAGGCCAGAGCTGCGCAATATAATAAATCTCGGTTGTCATTGATGTGTGCAGTATCTCAAGCGTGAAAGACTCGTTGAGTGTAATACGTTGGAGGCCAGGTGGCGTGCATTCACGCTCTTTTCGCAAATAATTTATTAGGCCTTTTGGACGGACTTTGACTGTTCTTGGCGCCTAAGCCTCACGAGGAAGCTGATGTTCTCGGAGAGTTGCAGAACATTCCACTGAGAAGAGCAGCAGCTCATATTTAACATTGTGAACAAGACTGGAAAACAGAATTCAGGGCCATTGTTTTTGGTGTTTTATTTCATTTATCCATTTATTTATGGAAAAAAGGGAAATGTGGTGCCGGTGGGCAAAGGCGGTAGAAATGACCCGACAAGTAACTGTTTTCTAAATGAGCTGCAAGCTGACAATCAAAAGCTCCTGCACATTTTGACGACATGCTAAGATCACAGTGCCATGTAGTGGCTTGGCATGACAACTACAGCGGATTCATAGTGTCGTTGCGCTCTCGTCTAAACATGAAACTTTTCCCCACATCAGAAAACACCGGCCGTTTCCAGACAGTTCTCTTGTGTAAATGCAGCAAAGGCTGTTTCTGTCTGTGCTTTTCTAAAAAAGAGAATCAGTTCAAGTTTGGCTCAGTTTGTCTTCCATCTGCCTGTAGAAGAAGACACAGATGTAACAGTTCAGGACAAAAAAGTTCTAGTAGTGATACAAACTTACCTGTATTTGAGTGTGTTGAAATCCCTTTAAAAATCTTTAAAGTGTTGATTAAAAACTAAACATGTTTTATTTTGATCCCAATCACATTTGCAGTAAATAACCAGAGATATCAGACAGCTAAAAAAATCTATTTGCCTGAAAGAATTTCAGTTTTTCCCTTCTTTTTGCTCAGAATAAAGAAATAATAAAACTTATTCTCCTTATCGTTCTAGTCATAAGACTGCAGAACATACCAGAGTTGTTCACATCCAGCACAGCTGTATGACTGGATCCAGACTTAATTTGATATTTGACAAGGTAGTTTATCCTTCATTTCTTTGGTCACAAACAGGAAAGCGGCTCCCTCGAGTGACACTGACCTCTAACCTGCTTTAAATTGGTTCATATGGGGGTAGAAAAACTTACAGTAAGTAGTCCCAGTCAAACAAAGCCACTGAACATAATGTGCACTAAATTAGTTCAGCCTCAGGCAGCCTCTGCATCTGCTTTGGCCGGGTTCAGCTGTATAGACACCTGGTTCTGCTTGGCTGTGACTTGTGAGATTTGCTCAGACAAGCGAAGACTTTACAGTATTTGTTTTGGATGCAACCAGGAATTTATTACTTGATTCTGGTCCAAAAACCCCCCCCAAAAAAAACACAACAAGAAAGAAAAGGAGTCGTCTTCCTTATAAAATCACATTCCTATTGATTGCTTATGCAGATACGATGGCAGCTTGCCCTCAAAGATGCAGATTGTCACCTGAGCGATGAATTTACAGTAAACCAATCCAAACGCACACCAGTTGACACAAGTCATTGTGATCTTGCAGACTGTAAGCTTGCAAATACATAGCAATTGAATCGTATTTAGGTCAGACTCGGCTCATTTCTGCTGCTGAATCAGAATGAAAATGCTTGTGACTAAAGGAAGCTGCTTTGAGAGTCTCACACACACACACACACACACACGCACGCACATACACGCCTACACACACACCCACTCTTAAGCTCGCTGAGTCAATCCAACATTATATGTCATCTTGTAGTAGACAATCTCCAGGAGGACTTTTCCCACTTCGTCTCAGTGTCTGGACACTTAGAGCCGTTTAGCTTCATCCCCCTCATTTCCTATTGCCTCCATAGAGGCACACATACACACACCCCCGCACACACACACACACACACACACACACACCCCCACACACACACACACACACAAATGAAACAAAACTGTATTGTAATTTAAGCCAGTAGTGGAATGCACAGGTTTCGGTGACTTTAAAGTACAGTTGTTCTTAAAGTTGCTGTCACAGTTTCTTGTCTGGCCATTCACGGACCCAATAAAAATATTTTAACAAAGCTTTTTATTTTTTAGTTATGACTTCAACATGTTAATTAATTCTGATCACTTAATTACATATATAATTTTTTTTTAGTATTTTTTAGCCCGTAAATTTGACGCACAAGCGACATCTGGACAACAGAGCTGCTTCTCCATTCCCACTGTGGGTTCATTTTTGCTTCAAAAACAATCAGACAAGATACTGGAAAAAAAAAAAAAAACAACTGCTGTGTGCTAAAAACAGAGACCCCATGAGCGAAGCTAGCCAAGCCTAAAATAGCTTCTCAATGCTAAACATGTTGCAGGAGCACAGACGTCCTCAACGCTAACGTTGGCGTCTAGAGTTCTCGTTTCTAAAGAAGCTACATGAAGGATCAGGGTTTTCTGAAACACCTGGAAAGCACTTTGCACCAATCTGATGGCTGAATAGCCTAACAACAGAACCACAAAAATCTTTGTTGTTCAGCTCATTAAATAATTTAGCTTAAAAAAATAGTTTTTGTATCGTAAATACTGCTTACTTTGTCAATAGTCAGAATAAAAAGCCATTAAATTGTGATTAATTCCAAAACCTGCGAAGTTCCTAATTTGCGTTTGACAATCTGCACTTTGGAATTAGCTGTCTAATACATATATAACTTTTTTTATGGACGGTAATTTCCTCCACCTTGGATCTCTTGATAGTTGGTCGGTTGTGGGTTATTAGTGTGTTCTGGGTCTGATTGTCCTCCCACAGGTACCAATTACCTCCACTTGCAGAGTGCCAATGGCTATGAAGTGGAACAGCTGGCTCTTCTAAAAAATGTACTTAACGATTACAGTAAACAAGCCAAAGACTTTACGAACTCAGAGCCTAAGTTTTTTGGAGTAACTAGATATTTACTTCTTTCCTTGACTTTACTTTAAAATTCGACATGAAAATGGAAGTGTGTTTCTTGCCAATCTGTCCCTTTGCTAGTTCTTTGTTTTACCTTTCAGCCCTTCGCCTCCTTCCTCTGGGCTCCACTTGTTCGATACAATCGGAGTGCGCTGCTCCATGCCCCTCTGCTCCTCAGTGGAAAGGAACGGGAATGTCTAGCGCTCCTCCTGTAGGAAAGTCAAAAACTCTTGCTGGTGAAAAACATCCAAACACATTAACGTCCAATTACCCTCTTATAAACTTTCACATGATTAGATGTTGATTCACGAAGTGGGCTTTCTTGTTGGGTCTCCTTTTTGGCGTTTTGGGTTTTATTTCCTGCCACTTGTGGAGGAAAAAAATACTGTGGAGTTTACTTTTTTTTAAAAACAACATTGCGGTTGTGTTTTTAGCACGTAAAGACAGGTCAGCTTTTGGAGATTTCCATTTCTTGATTTTTGTTAATATTACGTCACCCAATGAAGCCAAGATGGTGGTTAGAGTGAGCTGGCAGACCGAGCAGGCGCCGTCTCTTTCCTTATAAAATGCTTCAGTGAAAGACTTGGAGATGTAGATTTTCAGCCCAGGCAGAAACCTCAGTGGATTATCTGACAATCTTAGAAAGAAGTTACACAGCTTTACACCAGTAAATATCCTACACAGTAATTGTTAATGTATGACACACATGCTTCTACATTGTTTATTGTAATGGAGCCGTACTTTCTAACAAACGCAAGTCTCAGAGGAGTTTAAAATTAGTACAAAACAGCCGGAGATGAGATGCAATGGGGTGCATTGTACAAGGCAAAATGTCTATAAGTGGTTAAAAAGTGGTGACCTGAGGTTAGACAAGTAAAAAAAAATAGTGTTTGTGTTTTTGTAACACATTTAGACGAATGGGTATTCGATATCGGTTTTAACAATACTGTAAAGGTGACCTTGAACAGGTTAGGAGAGGTCAGTGGGCTACACAAAACATGTTCACCACATTCTGCCAGATAAGCTGCTGCTGGCCACGTCCCCAACTCAACATTTACACAGGCTGCAAACAGATTCGCTTTGAAAAGCATTAGTAGAGCCTCCTGTACAACCAATAACAATGGACAGTATAACAACAACAAAACATCTGTCTTTTCCAGCAGCCATTGTACAGCGCATACAGTGGTAGAACCAGCTGACCAAACATGCTGGAGCTCAGCTTTTGTTGCTAGGTGACTTAACAATTGGGAGGTTTTTGAAACGCCTCATTTTTCCTGAGACCAAAAAAAGTAATTGTTCACCAAAAATAGGCTAATGTTTTTTTTTTTTTAAGTGTTTAAGGTTGTTTTTAGAAGCAGTTAAGACCCAAATGGAAAAGTAAAAACATGCAAAATGTTTCCATAATAGGTCCAAACAATTAGAAATTGAAAAATTACTTTTAAAACATGTACATAAAATATAATTTATAAAGTTCAGCAACAAGGTCCTGGGTTAAAATCCAGGTCCTGCAGCCTTTCTGCGTGGACTTTTCTAATAATTAAAAAAAGAAAATCAGATCAAGAACAAACTAGGACACCTCCACAATTTTTCCAACTTAATTTGCACACTACACACAGATATCACACATACTATTAAAACAAACTCAGCATTTACATCTGTTTAAACCTCAGTCGTTTAGTTTGTTGGTCTAACTGTTGATTTGCGAGTGAACACCTGGTTTTGGCAGAGATGAGCCTTAGACAGATTTAACTGGACACCAGAGCAGAGGAAATGTCTAGTCTAAACTAAATACGGCATTCCAGGAAAAGAACCTCACCGACTGTAAGTGTCATGGTCTAGAGATGACTTGCTGCTGCGGGATCTGGTCGTCTCACCATCATGGAATCCCCCATGAAATCTGCTGTGTAGCAGAGCGTGCATGAGTAAGACGTAGTAGAAATGAAATAGAAGTGGGCACAGAAATATGATAATGACTCTAAACATACCAGTTTTAGACTAAATATATTACAGTTCTTTATGGAAAAACTGGATATTTAACTTTCTAGGTTCCGTTTTATTTGATTTTTTTCACTTGACTGTATGTCTGGATGTAATAAAAACTTTGTTTTGTCTCAATATTTGTTTATGGTGCCTGCAGTTGCATAGGGCTTGGAAGTCGTAAAATATAATCAACTTACTGCTGTGAACAACAAGCACGGTTTCAGATTCAAGAATAGTGCTTAGGTATGTGTTTATCATCTGACCTTACAGGAAAGTTCAAGGTATTTTGTTAATGTTTATCCAATTACAACCATATTTCTCACTCCAGTTCAGTAACAACATTAAGCATGTGTAAGATTTACCAGAGGCCTTTGAATTGGAGCCATAAAACTGCTCAGAAAGTGTGCTGATGTAAAAAGTATGCAGAGCCTGCACTATTTAAAAAAATAAAAAATAAAATGGGATAATTGTGAACAGCGCCCTCTGGAACAAGAAAGTGAACTCCAGGGATAATTAAAGGAGGTGAGTGGGAACCAGATGCTTACGTTAGTGTAGTCTGCTTACCAGACGACCTGCAAGGGTAACTCACTGCAGGTTCTTAAAGGGCGGGGACGAGTTTGTGCTAAACTTAAAAGAAAGTGGAATCACACTGAGCAGAAATGATGGCTGCCAGCCTTGATTGAAACATTAAAGAGCACACAGTCAGTCACTGATGTCCCCACATGAGCCTTTGGAGATGGTGGTGTTGCATGCTGGGCAGATGACCTGTGCTGCTATCCGCCTGCACAGTGAACGGCTGATACTTCCTGAATAACATCAATGATCCAGTGGGTTTACCTCATCATGGGCGACACAGGCCAGCTCACCTTCATGGCGAACAATGCTCCGCCTCGACAAAGTGTCATTTCCAGTTGATCTCCTGGCATCAAGTTGCTTAAAAAAGAAAAATCGCCCCACCAACTTCTGGGTCAATTCTTGCGACCCTTTCTTGTCTCATTTTTTTATTATTTTTTTTTCTGAGAAGTAACCACTGATTCTCAATAGCGTTGAGGTCCGGGAAGTTTTAAGGACACAGCTCCAAGATTTTTGTTTTACAATGCTTGAGTCACTCCATCATCACTTACACCTCATTACATGGTGCTCCATCTTCCTGGAAGACACACAAATCATCTCCAAAATGTGTCTGAATTGTCAAAGGGATTGTCTATTGGAGGCCATTTTGACATTTTGACTTAATTCTTGGCAGTGCTCTTTGGTGGACTTGCAAGAAAGTCCACTCCCTTGGATGAGAATCAACCCCACACATGGATTGCATCAGGATGCTTTACTGTTGACACGACACAGGGCTCATGGTATCACTCATCTCCTTCAGACAAATGATTTTCCAGATGTCCCAAACAGTCAGAAGGATTTATCAGAGAAATTAACTATGCAGGACTCTTACTCGGTTTATCCTCGTACTGGCTGACGAATTTCATTCTGCCATTTTTTGGGTAGAAACTGCTTTTTTGATGCCCTATTGTACAAAAGTATTCCATTTATTTTGCATGCAGAAGCATTTGCAACTGCTAGCTGTCAATGTTGCGTAAGTACAGTGCTGACGGCAACAAGATTGTGTAGGGGGGATATCTACAAGAAGAGGTGATTCTGGCACTTTCTTGCACGCCTTGCAATCTTCTTCAGTACAACTAAACCATTTTACTTTAAGGTTCTTTCCCACGTCTTTGTTGTTGGTCGAGTTTGGTAAGACAAGATTTTTGATACACTTATTTGATACAATTATTTAATGTTTTACTTCAAAGCCACCAGATTGAACTGACAGACTAGTTCAGTGGTTCCCAAAGTGGGGGGCGCGCCCCCTAGGGGTGTGCAGTGCCATTGCAGGGGGTCGGGGGTTGCAGGAAGCGGTATGGATGAATAAATAAAAAAAACTGTTACACAAAAGTGTTTCACTGTAAAGATGGTTTGTAGTTTGTTTTGTTGCAACCTGAAGTGTGAAATAAACTTCAGTGGAGTTTGAAAACAAAATATGTGTATAGGTTTATGTCTGGTTGAACGATGTGTTCCCTGTAGATTTTTTTTTTTGTTTTTTGGGCGGGGGGGATTTTATTGTAATCCATAGGGGGGAAAATGTTTGCGAACCACTGGTCTAGTTAGGTGCACAAGGTTGTACCTAATAATGTGGTGCTATTATTGAGCTGGGCCTCCTCTTGGCTCCAGAGGTCCATTAGTTCCTCAAGACAGATTCAATAAGTTGTCAGAATCGCTCCTCAGAGATTTTGGTTCATATTGACATGACGATATCAGATGGTTGCTACAAATTTGTCAGAATGATGAGAATGATGAGAACCCCTCCATTCACCACTACCTGGAAGTGCTCTATTGGATTGAGATTTGGTGACTATAGATGCCACTGGTGTACAGTGAACTCACTGTCATGTTCAGAATCAATAAACGCTGTTTCTGGTGTGCAAGTAATTTCTAGCAAGTCTCCACATTTAGATGCCTAGGTGGATTAAATCATGGCTATGTGATTGGCTGATTTGCTTTTTGGGTCAACGAGCATTTGAATAATAAGCATGTGAATGTTTCTTCAAATAACCCAGTGCCAGAGTGAAGGGGGTTCTACACCGAGGTCTAGTTTTATATAGATTCTGTGAACTGATAAAATGTGCGGTGTGCTTGGACATCCAGACCTGCTGGCTTATGTTACTTACATAAAGTTAGAAAAAAAGAAAGAGAACAGAAAAGGCAGTAAAAAAAGTGGTAACATAAGATTGAGGGAAAATAAGCTAATAAAAGCTAGCGTTAAACACTTTTGGCTCAAAGCTGACTATATAAAATATGACTTTGCATATCCCTCAGCAGAGCACGCGCAGGCCATAAACATACCCGCAAGCTGCAGTTAGTAGTGAGCGATGATGTTGATGACTGTGATCATGTGACAAACGTGTGCGTGTGACGATGATGGACGAAGACGATGGTGGTGACGTGGGAGATGAGACTTGTTGCCGAATGTCGTAGACCACTGCTGCTGATGACGGTGAAGGGAAATACGTTGACAATCACAGATGGGGAAACAAAGAGACCCTTAGTGGAGAAACGGAGTGGAGGAATAACTGAAATGATTTCTGGAAAAGAAAATAAAGGAATTAAGAACGAGGGAAGTTTTCACCAAATCCGGTTGGGATGCAACAGATAGGAAATCCATGAGAGATGGAGAGGGGGAAAAAAGTTAGAAAACTGGGGCAGAAGTAAAGAAAAAAGGGGTGGTTTGCTCATAGTTCAATTATGTACTTACTCAGCTATAAACATCCTATGTATAAGTAGTGAATGATCATGCTGGAGGCCTTGGTTTTAGTTTTTCACTTTGACCATCTGCCAGAAAAGGCGTCAGAGTTTCTGGTTTGTTTCTCCTTCACACGGAGGGGCTTGAAATCCCATCTGTGGTCGCGGCAACAAACTGTCTTCAGTCTTTTGCAACCCATGTGGTAACTTCAGTAAGACAATTTTGGTCTGGTTTTCATACAAAGCCGCCTTGAGGGGTTGGTGAAGATGACAGTTTTGGGCATCTCGACTTCTAACTATTTTTCTTGAAAGGTTTTTGGAAGTGGGGCTCCACATAATTGCCTCTTTGTGTTCCCGTTTCTCCCCCCTCAATTCAGCAAGGAGGCGATTTGGCCTCCAAAGTGGCTTTTAAAGGATAATTTTTCAGTGTGAAAAAAGGCATGTGGAGTAACATAATAGGAAATGAAGAGAAACTCAACTGATAGAATCAAAGATTTATGTGTAATTAGATTTTTTTTAAAAAGGTACATTTTCCTTTCTCAAAAATGCCAACTCTACTGTCAATTGAGTGCTTTAGGCAAGTCATATAGTGACTCACCCATTTGAACAAGGAACCCCCTCTACTTGCAAAAAAATCATTCTCCTTTACATCAATTTAACTCTGCATTAAGCTACATGTTTAATACCATAATTTCCCTGATACTAATAGTAATTCATTTCTACTTATTCTGAACAATCCCACTTGCCTCTGGATTGGGAACTTTCACGGTGCCACACTTATTTTGCATTGGAAACAAACATGTCCAGCTCCATCAGTGAGTGCTGGGTGCCCTCATGGCTGTGTGCTCTGTCCCCTACTGTTTCCTCACCACACTGTAGTAAACATGAAGAAAGAATCTTTTGGCCAAATTCTACTTGCAATAGGATCTGTTTAGCTAGCATCCGGTTTAATTTGGGGTATAATTTGTGGGTCTTTCAGTCGAATGAGAGCCAAAAACCTTCAGAACACTGTAAAAGAATACAGCTGTTCTCGGTGGTGCGCGCTGAATCGGTCTCAACTGTCATCCCTTCTGGGCAAACACAAGCTCAAAGCCCAGCGGGAGGGAGAAATAGAGAAATGAGGATAAACAACCTGAACTGAGGCAGTCCAGTCTTTCAAACTCTCTCTTCCTTCTCCGTCTTCTCTTCTAAAAAGCAGCGTCACAGATACTCACCTGCTGAGAGGAGCGGCCAGCACAGCTGCTCTCACACTGTAGCTGGAGTGATGGATAGCTCGAGGATGCGGTTGAAAGGAACTAAATGTGGCAGGAATGCGTACAAGGTCTCACTCATATATACTCTCCCTGGTTTTTGCTTCACTCTTCAACTTCTCTTTTCTTTTTCTTTTTTTTTTAGACCTGGCTGTTTCATTCCTGACAAAAACAAATTCCTTGGTGTATTTTAACAGCAGTGATAAGGGGTGATGTGAACATGCCTTGCTGCTATAGTGAGTGAGCAGCAATTACTTTGCTGGAGGAAGAATGTTGCCTCCTCTTCGTTCGGTTGAAAGGGTCACGGCCTTCACCCCTGAGCCGGTTCACCTTCAGCAGAGCAAAGGAATGGAATTTACCTTCTAAGTTTAGGGAGGCCGGGGTTAAACCAGGGTTAGAGTTCTCGAAGTTAAGCCAAACTGACCCTGGGGTCCTAAAATTAACCTAACAATGTTCATTGGTCTAGTTGTAGCTCTTTCAAATGGGACTTTTGCCCATTGAAGGAAAGCAAAACCGTATCATCCTTTACGTAAAAGATAATCTTTTAATGTTTTTTTTTTGAGTTTCTTCCAAACCCAGTGGATGTCCCAGAGGACTTCCTGTCGAGTGATCCTGTCATTGTTTCAAGACAGATGTGTTTAGAAAATACTGAAAGGTAGCAAACAATGGGGGATGGTTTTCAGATCATATCAAAGCTGATGTACTGGATACATGGTTGCAAGTCTTCTATTATTCACCAATGTTTCATATATAACGACTTGTTTTGAATCTTTTGCAGCTTCCCTTTTCCGGATGCCCACAGCATGACTCTCACACTGCCATGATTCACCATGGGAACAGTGTGTTCGGTTATGCGCAGTCTTAGTTGTTTTGCGTACGTATCTGTATAGTGTTTTGTATGTAGGTAGAAATGCTAATTTTTGCTCTGATTTAGCCAAAGCACCTTCTTTCAGATGCTTGCTGTGTGGCTTGCGGCAAACTCTAAACATGGCTTCTTATGGTTGTTCTCATCCCTGGTGTTTGGTCAGGGTAATGTTCTCTTAGGTTGCTTTCACACCAGCCCAGTTTAGTCCGCTTTAATCAAACTAGTTTGTTAGCCAAGAAAGTCCGTTTTTTTGGGGAAGTGTAAATGCGCAATCGATCTCTGACGTGGACCAAAAAGCGAACTCTGGTCTGCCTAAAAACCTAGGTTTTGGTTCAGTTGAAGTGAACTCTGGTGCGGTTCAAATGCATATGTGAATGCCAAGCGTACCAGAGAACGCACAAAATGCAAGGCATTCTGGGTCGATCCAACCTAAATAAATGTGATAGAGGGAGAAATGACTCGTGGTCTTTTACCAAAGATAAATCGCTAAAATTTGACTCTACTTCATTTTTGTTTACATTTTGAGAGGAAGGAAGAAATTCCTTTTTTGGAGGTATATATGTTGTTTCCTTCAGTGGTTCTTGGTGCAGCGCCACCACAGGTCAGAGGGGGGAACAGGTCTTTCAAAGGGTTTGGTTTGTTTGACACAATGCAGTGTGAAAGCAAACCGCACCAGATGAAAATGTAAGAAATGTTGCAACTTTGTTCCCCAATCAAACAATGTCTACCAGAATATCAGGTGTAAAAACACCCTTAGAAACCTCCAAGTTCTTCAGAAAACAGCTGGATAGTTCCTACATAGCACTTCCTTGCTTTGGATTGATTTAGGGGTATCCCAGTAAAAGGGACAGAGTACTAACGACTGCCACACACTTCAGAGTTTTAACTGTAAAATATAACAAAACCTTGTGTCCTTTTCCTTCCATTTTACAGTTTTGCAACACTTTTTAAAGGTCTATTATATAGTGCAGGCAAAAGCTCTTATCAGCAGTATTGCCAGTATTAAACCAACAAGCTTCTGGAGAGCGTGTTAAAATGTGAAAAATTTACTTTTAACAGTCAGAGGCTGCAGATCAGACCCCATTCATCCATGCTTGCCAGCAGATAAGGGGTCTGCTGATGAGGATCATATGATGTCAAAAGGTTAGCCGACGTGTTTTCAAATAATCAGGTGCGGCAGAGACGCTCTGTTGGTCCCACCTCGTGTGTGTGGGTGTGTACGTGTGTATGTGTAGTGGTGGCGTCGTATCACCGAATCTGCTCCCTCTCGCGAGTGGTGATGTCACAGCAAATACTTGGCTTTGGGTCCGCTGATGCAAAACAGGTGTTTAGAGATGGCTGGGCTGGGGGCTTGAACAGACAGTTTGCAGGTTTAAACTTTCGAGAGGCTGCGCGCCGCATGCCACGTAGCGTTGGATTGCTCTCGCAATAAATCAGCGAGTTTCGTAACGCGGGGCAGAACTTTGAAGTCCAAATCAAGACCTCATACTCTGCGGGGCTTTTACTACGCCTAATTTAATTCGAGAAGCAAACAAAAATGAAGTGCCTCGTCCTCTTCTTGAGTTTGACCTGGCTCTTATCTTATTTTGATATCATTCTAAAAGAATCTGACTGGACTCATTCGTCTCTCGCTAGGCTTGATGTGTCTGGTGTATGAAAGGTCTCAGTGTTTCTCAAGTGTAACCGTTTGAAATCGGTGCTAAAACTGATCTTTTACTCAACCCTGCGCCCCTTTTCTCCCGTAAAGTTTCCCCTTTAACTATGTCTGAATTTATCTGGTAGAAAAACGCAAATCTTCCACAACTTTCCATCTATGACATTGCGACGGAAGAAGCCGCAACGCATAAAAGTAGCAAAGTCAAAGTGATTTTATTGAGCAACTGCGATAGAGAATGATGGGATACATTTTTCTAAGCTTCGTATCAATGATCAACATCACAGGGCTTGCTTAGATTTTAAATGAAAACATGTTTTTCTTCGAAACGCCCAGAACTTAATCTGATATTATTGTAAGGAGAAAGAGACCAACTGTTTCCCAAAATCCCCACAAAGTGTTTTCCGTCCAAATTGGATGAAGTTACTCATTTGCACTCTAAACTTAGTGGGGGGTTTTTATGTAGAAGTTTCAAAAGAATGCTCTTTGCCTCCGGGTTTAAGATTAAAACTGAAAAAAATAATCTAGAAAAATAATCAGAAAAGGCGGTTTTACCGTTCTGGAATTACCCCCCCCATCAACGTTAAAAAAAAAAAAAAAAAAAATTATGAATAGGATATTATTAATTCACAAGCGTCTAACGGAGGTTTCAGACACATGAGTCACATTTAATCATCGAGCATATGAGCTTTCTGCATCTTCAGGGGTTTTAAAGTTTGGTGAGTTCTGTCGGCAAAATTTTGAGGCAGAAAGGACCCTTTGATTCACTCAGGCAACATCAAAGACTCCTGAATCAGCATTAGTCAGAGCGTTTTGCAAAGAAGCAGTGAGCTGTCACTATATTATTAGATCATTAGCTGCTTTGGATGAATGTTGCATCTGTTCCCAAGACATCACACACAGCAAGCGAAATACCCAAAAGGGACAATTAGTACTTTCGCAATAGTCAGAGTAGCTTCAAGGCGAACAATAAGTCCAGGGTTTGATGTACCTTTATCTTCGGTCTTTTGATCCGCGCACTGCAACTCTTTGTTTATGCTCCAGCGGAGTCGCCGTGAAATTTTATAGACGGTATCTGGACCTACATGTAAGACAGTAAATACTCAGACAGAGTGGAGTCTGTGCAAAGTTTAGCTTCAGCTCGCAATAACAAAGCCTGGGAAATGTCTAATTCATCCCACATTCGCAATACGGTCCAACAGCTCAAAAATGCGCCGTTTTGTACATTTTGCAGTTTTGGTTGCCGCATGCTTGACTTTTTTCAGGTGACAAGTCGGGCAGGAAGCTTTATTCAGATCATGTTACAGCTGAAAAAGTTTTTAGGCCCTTGTACTCACATCCAGGTCAAGTTCCCCTTGGCCTGCCAAAATCCTAACAACTATTTACAAAAAAAATGTCCGTGGGGATATGACATCTTGATATAATCATTCGTAAAATAGGGCAAAGTGTAACAGTAAATATATGGTACCATTGGTTCCCTATGTCTAACATTTGATTATGTCGAGGGTGTAGTTCGAAACGAAGCGTTGATGATGACGGAGACGGACACGGTGACGTCAAAACAAAACGTTTTTATGTTTGTTTCTGTCTTTGTGTCAGACCAGCAAACAGTTTTGTCTGATATTTGCGTAGAGCCAAATGAAACAAGCCGGGGGCCCCGAGGAGCACGTTCTTATCTTACCCTGCGCTCTAGTCGACTATTGAAAAGCAAATGTCAGTCACTGACATGCTGTTTATACACTCACACACACACACTTTCCGGGTGGGGTGGTGGTCTGCGGCGTTGTTAGTGATTTCCAGCTGATAGGCAAACACAAAAGCCCTGTGTCTGGCACCGACCACCCTCTTTTCTCTTTTTTCCTTCCATTCATCGTTCAGGCTAAGTTCCTGACCAGCAGCCTCCTCTAACATTCCTCCATCTTTTTTCTGGACCTCCTAACGCCACAACTCGGACAGCCAGCTTTTCCTTAGCATCAAAAACAACAGCACAAGAGGCTTCTTGTGTTGTCACGACTGATGTATTAATCGCTCCCTTCCAGACTCATCTGTTGGGGAATTTCCCCGGCACATTCTCATCCCCCCACAGATGAACAACTGTCTAACGTTTTATATGTGTGCAGCATTGAGGCAGTCAGATTTTTATGTAGCACGTGTTCGGCTTTAATTCGTGACGCATTACTTGGAGTCAAATGTAACTGGACTTCTCAGACAAAATTCTTTTTAAAAATGAAGGAAAATGAGTGATTTAGTTTCAGGGTTCAGTAAGTCTTTGTGAAAGTCTCCATATCCAAGAAGCTTGTTTCTGTTTTGTTACTTTAAAACCAGAAATTACAACGTATTCTACCTCGTATGTCATAAACCAACACAGTATAGCGAATAGTTGTAGAGAAATCAAAAGGTGATTGTTAAAAAATGTATTGAAAATATAAACAATGATGTGCCCATTTGTGTTTAGCTCCCTATATTATGACACCTTTAGGTAACATTTTATTCAGCCATTTGCTTTTAGAAAGCAACTAATTTGATACTGATTTAAATTAGAGATGTGTGAGTCCACGATTTGATTCAGAAACAATTTCTGACTCAGAAATTGTTTTTTAATTCAGAAAACATTTTTTCTATTCAGAACAGTCTAGAGATTCTGTTTAAATGTGGCTGACAAGAGGAAAAAAACTGTGTGAACATTTATTTTTAAAAATGTATAAGGTTCCATACTTTAAATATAAACTGATCAAATTTGACACAAATATAGGTTTGTGCATTAAAATTGCGTAACTTAAATTACCAGTGTTGGGTTAGCTGAATTTCCCGGCTTTTTCTTAAATAATAGAAAATAACCAAAGAATTATTCAAAATTGAATTTTGCTAAAAAAAAAAATTAAGCAGGCTAAAATACATTTTTGAGCATTTTGAATGGATTCAGAAGGACACGTCATTCTCTACAGAACAGAATTTCTTTTCTGCACTTCTAGTATAAATACAGCTGTCCTGTGAAGACTATTAGAGTAATAATAGTAAAAAAACAGGATCATGAAGGCCGACAAACACATCAGACAGATCAGAACAAGGTTTTCTGGTCAAATGCGATTAGAGTTCCCACCTTTCAGAAGTGAAAGTACGGGACGCCCGCCACGGCCCGAGTCGTCTGACTCTCATGGGGCATGCTGCCCGCAGCAGGGGTATTCTTAATTTATTTATTTTTAAAGAAAAGCAATCAAATCCATATCCAAATTATTTATCAAGCAAATAAAAAAAACCCAGAAGTTCAGCCAAAGTGCTGTGCAAAATAAACAAATCAAGGAATAAAAGCCAAAACCTAAAACAACATTAAAAACATGCACACAAAATCAAACAAAGACGACAAAAACATGCTTTTACTCCAGTAGAAGTAAAAAGTAGCAGTCACAGAAATGACTTAAGCTTTGATCAAGCAGAAGTACGAAATGTATTTGGCAAAAAGGCTACTGAAGTTGATTCGATACTGTAAATTTATGTCATCAGACAGCATCAGACATAAAGATATGCGCAAGTTTTGGTATTTTAAAGACTAAAATGACAAACATACAAATAAAGAGTTAGGGTTCGGGTAAGGTTAGGCATTGCAGTGTCTGGTGCATTTCTGGTTAAAACATGTTTTTTTTTCTTTATTAAGTGAATTTACTCACAGTGAAAAAAAGCAATGCTTGATAAGCACGCTCAAGTTCTCAAAAGTTGCTCCTAACCTCTGGTCACACATAAAGCTTGAACAAATAGTTTATTAAACGAAACAGCATTTTGATGACAGGAAGTCGGGTCACACAAACCACATAAAGAAAATAAAATAATACAACTTTTTGGCCGGAGTGACGTTGCTGGTGGTGATTCTTTCCTTTTAACACAAGTAGAGTTGTGAACTGTGTGAACTGACGTGAAGATGGATGAAGCTTCATACAGGATAATCCAAGAAGAAACGAGAGACTATCAAAGAACTGAGCTTCACCTTCCACTAGGACGACGACTCTAAGTGTGACAGCACCAAATGTGTTGCTGTTCTTCTATTTTTGATTGATCACATAAAATAAATGTTGAACGTTTTGGTTGCAATGTGAAGAAATGTGGGTTAAGTTTGGGTTTTTTTTTAAATCACTGTACATGGTTTCATAGTTTGATTGTTGTTTTTTTAAATATGGTTTTGTGCCCATCTACTGTAGGTGTTCTGTGTTTCATGTTGCCAGTTCTTCTCCTTCATATTAGTTATTAAATCCTTCACTGAAGCAGCTGGTTGCTCTTTGATTCTCTCAGTTCCCGCCTTGCTTCGTCTCCAGACAGTTCCAGGGGTTCGTTTCTTTTTGCTCCTTTCAGAGCCCAGGCTCTGTGCTCTTCACAAGGCGCTTCAACCCTTTGGCTTTTTTTTTTTTTTTTTTTTTTTATCTAATTGATCCGTCATGGCAAACACAGAGTTTATGTCTTCCTCAGAGCATCCAGGTGATATAAAAGAAGTCAGAATTTGATGATTCGCCCCATATCCTCCCTCATAAAGCCCTATAAGGATGTGAAACCTCTGGGAAACGTTGTGTAGACCCTCCAACTCACCCCCACCACCCTCCCAGCATCTGCATATTTGTGCATGGAACATTTACAGTTCAAACACTGGTGTTGCGTCACAACTGGTCCGGTTTCCCCCCGCTCTCCCTCTCTCTGGCTCCGAGCGCCAGTCCAAGAACTCAACAGTGTTTCTGTTGGTGCGTCTCGGCCCAACAGGATCTCTTTAAGAAAATAGTGCCGGCTTTGTTGAGGCCTTGACGATTCGGCGTGTTGGTGGCGTCATCGTTTCTTCTTCTTGTTGATTGGGCTTTTATGAGGTTTCCTCCTGGGCTAGAATAAATTGTGTGCAGACCCCCCACCGCCACATCGGGGTCTTTTTCTTCTTTTTTTTTTTTTTAAGGCCCAAAACTCTTTGAGTACACATGCTGTCTTGACCACATGGTCTCGGACTTTTATCTTTTGTCCTAGGGTGTTTTCTTGGACCACAGATTTGATTTCCAGCTTTCCGTATGAGAAAAGTTGGCATAAATACAGCAGTGAGATAAAAGTCCAATAAAGTCATCACTCTGTAAGCAGAAAGAGTGAATCACATTTGATTAATTATTTTGACAAGATAAACAAGGAGAGCTTGATCCTCACCACCGTGCAACCTTGAAGAGTCTCTCCGGATTTGCTTTAAATTTAAATGTTTTTGGGAGAACTGTGTGTGTGTGTGTTTTTTATTTCTGGAGATGATACACTCCAAAACCACAAGCTTTTGTTTTGACCTGCCAGATGCAGCAGATGGGCTCCAACTGCTGGACAACACTCTGCTGGTAAATCTGTTTGGATTGTGTGTGCGAGTTGTTTTTTTTTGATTATCTCTCATTATTTCTGTGCATCAGCTTGTAAATTTGCCAGTCCGCAAAGAACAGCGACGGAGTCAGAGCTTGTCGGTGCAGGAACAGAGCCTCCCAATAAACATGCTTGGAAAGCAGTTTATTGCTATATTTAGCGAAGGCTCGCCTTGGATGGGGACACTTAATGCCCCGTACATACACTTGGCATTGAGATAAAGTGTCCAACATGTTCTGAGCTGCAAGTGACAACAAATCTGGAGACTAATTTTAAACTAAATCCCAACAGACCGAACCCCTAGATCGAAACCGTCGCGGATCTCCAAGAGCGTGCCGAAGAAAAGTCGAATAAGCTTTGTAACTGTTGAACCGTAGTTCTGATTGTCCTACTATTACTGAACAAAATGTGGATGACATGCGCTTCCACGAGTCCAGCAGCCAGTTAGGCAACGCTGAAACCAAGTGGAGAGGAAACGTGTCTGCTGACATGCTCTAGATTTTGGTGTTTTTCGGCAGAAAGAGAACAAGAGGGCGTGATATTACAAAATTTGCTGTGGTTTTATACACCAAAGCAGTTGAGTATGTTTAAGTGGACTCCCCATCGGTATAAGATCAAAAAAAGGATTTGTTTATGGATCAAATTAAAGTAAAAAAAAAAAGCATGGAACCGGAGAACCTACATGAAACACATGCTTTGGCAGAACATGCAAAATCCACACAGAAAGACCCGAAACAAGATTCATATCTGAGATCTGCTTTTTTAAGGCAACGATTTTAAATGGCCGATTGTACTAGATCAGCAGAGGAAAAAAATATTTGACAGTATGGTTGTGATTATTATTTCTGGTGCTTGAACTTTTTTCTCCACTATTGGTCCAATGAGAGCGCCTATAAATGTCTCTATATTTGATCAAATGATTGGATGCAGTTGTTGTATCTGGGAACCAAAAAAGAAATTAAAAGTATCAAGCAAATTTTTATGATTTTTTTTTTTAGTGTTTAACTGCTCGATAATAAACTAGACACAGGATATTTCTGTGAACTGAACAATGTTTTCTGACCCCAAATGGGTCAGCAAGTCATTGTGGATTTGAAAGGTAAAAAAAAAAAAAAGAGTCTCACCTTTTTGGCTTATTACTAAATTATTAATGAAACTGTAGACTTTATGTTAGACCATTTGCCAAGTCTATAAAAATTAAAATGGAATATTCAGCAAAAGTTCTAATTTAAGGGTTTTATGTTTTTATGTTCTAATTTAAGGGTTTCATATTTCAATTTTAGATGACCTTCTTTAGTTAGCTATATATAATATACATATATTTATATATATATACAGTATATATGCACTTTCTTTTCTAGACTAAGCACCGCCTTAGGCTAGCTACTTTAGCATTAGCAATAGCACTGATTGGTCGTGTAACTATATCTAACTCCTACAGAAAATATGTGATAAACAAACATAAACTTAGTTTCAAACGAAGCGTTGACACTACATTATAAGAAGCACAGTGTAACTTTGTGCATTCACAAAGTTTCCATTCAATAGAGAAGTGAAGAACTGCCAGTTTATTAATGTTGCACACCTGAACGTATGTTGATTTAAACTAACTTTCAACCGTAGGCTTTGGCCAGAAACCAGTTTTATTACTATTGAATCCAGAGGTCCTCTGTAATTGCATGTTCAATCTAACAATTATGTTGTCTTACTTGTTTCACTCCTAACATTTGACCAAATATGGGTTTTGAAGCCCACATAACTTAACATTGGAATAATTATGCTGCTGATTCACACGCTGTTTACCAGCCAGATGAATTCAGGCTCCTTTTGCCTCACATGAACGGGGGCTCGTCTGTTTTTCCTGTAGCGGAGGCCTGGGGAAGAGTTTGTTTCGTCTTACCCATCACTCCCATAACGAACTGACAAGGCCGAAGTTCTGACTGAAACCAGCAAAACCACGGAGAACCCGGGAAGGGAGATACGGGGATGCCTTCGCTGTGTTTACATGCATGGAACGTTCTGCCTTAAACTCTTCTTTAAAAACACACACAGCTCTCACACATGGCTGGTTTTCCCCCTGTAAAATTCATATTTGTTTTCTTGGGGGGTTTTTAAACAAAAGAGTCCATTAAAACACTATAAAAACACAACATTTTACCAAGTATTTTTGTCTAGTTTTTAGTGCAAGTATCTTAATACACTTGAAACCAACATAAAGCTTGTTTAAGTGAATAATTCCTTTATATTGATACAAAAAAACGTACTAGGTTATTTCACTTGTAACGAAACATTTGTCCTATGTTTTTTATTAATATCAAGGACTTAAAACAAGCTTCTATATTAAGTTAGTTTTGTCTCATTTCAAGTGTACCAAGATATTTGCACTAGAAACGAGACAAAAGGCTCTTGTCAATACAGAAACAACTCGCCAAACACTTGGTAAGATTTTGTGTTTTTGCAGTGAGTAAATAATATATTACCTTTGTATTTGTTCGTGTTGTTTTCTTGGGAAATGAAACTTAGACTGAGACCTTTGACCTTGCCCCTGACCTGAACTGATGCTGTTTATGTCCTTACCGGTCGTAAGTGTGTTGTAAAAGACAATAAAGCCGATAAAAAAAAAGATAAACGGTGAAAATGTGAAGAGAAAAAACGTGTATATATGCTTTACGCATTGAAATACATTAAAACAACACAGAAACTACTCACCAAAGCACATGCAGGGCGGTAACTCTATAGCATCTGCAGTGCTTTAATGGGAAACCGACAAAGTGGGCAAGCAAACTGACTTAATTACCTGGCCAAACCGAAGTTTAAATGTCGACCTAACTCTATTTTCTGTCTCAGTAAATTCAACCACTTCCTTAAGCAGCAGCAGGAAACTCCCTCGGTAAACAGGTCAGCTATCAGAGGCTGGCATCGAGCGAGGCACTGGGGCATTACCTGTCATAAAAAAACGTAAAAACAAAACTTTTCCTCTGTGCTTTTCAGAGATAAAGTGCTTCTGAGTAGGGCTGCAAAGCCGCCAAATCACAGTCAGATGAACAGAGGAATGTATTTTCAGAGTAAGGAATAATAAAAAGCATCTAGGATCCTACACTCAACTGTACAGTTGAGTGCAGTGGAATTAAATTAAAATACCCCTACAGCAAGATTTTCCTTTTATTTTCCCGCTCGCTAAAGGTTGAGATTCACTTTTGACATCTCAATAACATCTCAATAAAAAAAATTCTCTGGATTTTTCTTTCCCAGAGAAGATAACTTATGAAGATAAGTTGTGGCATCAAAAGTCTGGAAACCAGGTGTGGATGAACGTGAAATCCAAAGAACACCAGTGAAAGATTGAATTTCTGGGAAATATCTAAAATATGCTACATGGTGGGCCAGGAAGTCCCAGGAAGGTCAGACTGGTTTTGGATTTTTGTTGAATCTTGCCTCCTGATTACCGTGGGATTCAAGTGTTTTGCATTATCATCATCGAAAACGTTCGAAAACGCTAACAGGGCATAGTTTTCAGGTTGTTTTTAGATTTTGTGCGTACTTTTTAAGCAGAATTTAATGTGTCAGCGAAAATCTCATACTGAAAAACAAAAAAAAATGTGTCCCTAGATCAATCGCCAGTGACAATGGGCCATTTTTGTACCATTCCTGAATTGTATTTCTTAATATAATCAAGACTATGTGGCAAGACTTGGAACGTTTTGCATAATTCTGTAAAAGAATAGCACAGAAACACGGGCCCAACAACTCTTAGAGCGCACAAGACTGAAAGAAAAGACAAAACTAAGTACAAACATGGCAGAAACGATGAGAATCAGATGTTGAAGTGAACATGAAAAGACTTAAAATCATTCCGGCTGGACAGAAAATTGAGGGTAGCGAGCTACGGAGACTGGCAAAGAGAGCGCAGCGTGGGCACAATTCACGCTAAACATCTTGTAAAACGAATGACGGGGTGTTTTCATGTGTGTGTGTGTCAGACTTGTTTTGTTGATTAGATGTAGCGTTTAACATCTGGGCTCAGAGCTGCAGCTCATCCACGCTGGCACAGAATCAGTTGGAGGATTCGTTCAATCGGAGTTGTTGCTTCTTGGTGACTTTGGGTCACAAGGACAAAAAGCTTCAGGAGGGAAATCCAGACCGGGCATTCTTTGCTGGTTAGTTTCTGAGTATGTCTGTGCCTTTGTCTTCAGAGACATTTTGTGAGTAAACAAATGAAGATTGAAACGCTAAATTCTTACTCTATCAGTTCAATTCAATAGCACATTCTTTTGTAATAATAGTGTATTTGACGCTCAGATGTGTGATGCACATTGTGACTGTTTTTGCAGGAAGAATATAAAGAGTTGAGTTTTTTTATAGACCTCTGATTTAGTGGCTTCTATCTTTGTAAAGGTGCATTCACACCAGTCCGGTTTAGTCCACATTAGTCGAACTCTAGTTCATTTGCCTAGAAATGATTTGTTTGTGGGAGAGGTGTGAATGCACAATCAAACTCTAATGCGGGTCAAAAAAGCAAACTCTGGTCCACCTAAACACCTCGGTTGTGGTTCGGTTGAAGTGAACTCTGGTGCAGATACCGCTCCAAAAGCAGGAAGTGGACCATAACTCTAGGCATTCTGGGTAAATGCAACCAAAGCAAACGCAAGAGTCTAGCACTAGTGGGAGAAAACTCTTGAGGTCTTTTGCCAAAGACAATGAAGAAATCCTACGACCGCTAAAATCTGAACAAGAAAAATGTGCTGGGATCCAAGTGTACACGCAGTTTGATGCATCTGGGTTTCTTTCTGTGTACACACTCTTGATTGATTCAAACAAGACTTTCTTTTCTCGGAAATCTACAGATGTCTTTGTACACACAGCTCTGTTTGTGAATTTGGTCCTTATTTTTCAGTTGGCCAACAAATTAATGCTGAAAGCTGGCTTTACAGCCCCTTTAATTAGACCCAGCAAACCTTATAAGATCACTCTTTTATGGGGATTATCATTTTGAAGTCAGATTTCTGGTTTGGCTTTGAATGAGACTTAATAATAAAGGAAAACAGGCCATTGTCAGGAAGACCGGCTTTTAATGAAGACATGTTTGGGTCGCGTTAAGGCAAATATGCCAGAAACCCTTAATAGCAGACATGTGTAATGACTTATGTTTCTAAGTAGGCCAGGTATTTGAAACAGAACTGCTTCATTTTTCTCAACATGACCAAAACTAATAATAATAAAAAACTTACTATAGTTTTTTTTAAAAGACAAACATGTGCATTTTCTTTCTCAGACTATTTGTGTTACCAATTGGAGGCCCTTGTTTAATCTTGAACTAAGCTTTATTAGACTCTCAAACATGGAGATACTGGTTGAGATTTTCTCCTGGACTCCGACTCTCTCTCAGACAGTGAGGAATGAGTTGCCTCTCAGACCAGATTAGAGCTGATAAGAACTTGTCACAGTAGCACAAATATACTCTCCAACACGCACACACACAGACACACTTCCAGCTCAGGCCTGTCCATGCGTATTAAAGTATTGGGTTGCAGCTACTGCTAATCTGCAGAGAAAAAAAAAGCCTTCCTTCATGTGCATACTTGCCCGTCTTTCACTCTTCGTCTTTTTCGACTCTCAATCCTCTCTTTCAGTCAGGCGGGATCTTTGCTTTTTTCATACTTCCCCCACCTGACTCTTCTCTGTGTTTTCCCAACTTTTGCGAACCTCATTCCACTTCTCTTATTCCCCATAATTGTCCGTCATCTTTTGCTTTCGACTCTCCTCTCCATTCCCATTGACTAATGACTTTTGACCCATTTGTTCTGCAAAGTTTCCAGCACCATTTCCAAACTTGTTTACCACATAAAAGCAGTGGAAATGGTGCTTTCTATTCAGTATGTTTTTCCTAATTAAGCCAATACTACACTGTATTCTGATGAAATGGCAAAATAACCCCTTTGGGGATCAGACTTACACTTTTTAATCTGACTTTTGCATAGTCTTCTATGAAGAGATAAACGTATTAATGTCTGAACGTATTACTGTGGTGGATGGTGTCGAACATTAACTGCCCGATCTGAAACAGATGGTCTTACAGAGCTGTAGCATTCATAACTTAGTCCAGCAACACAAGACATAATGTTTTAACGATGACTTTAATTTTTGTTGCTGTGCTGACTTTTAAACTAAAGACAGAAGCAGGAAGCAGTCTCCAACTGTCTGATGGGGAACTATGATCCTTAACCAAGCAAAGGAGCCTTAATCTCCATTGCTTGGTTAAGGACAAGTATAGGAACTACAGGTGCTTGATCAGAATTTGTTAACAATTTTTAGGTTTTGTAAGACCGTCCAAGTTTCCAATCTTGCCTGGTACTCCCCGCAAGTTTTTAAAATATTGTCTGATTTTCAAAACTTGAGACACCACACAAACGACAATAAAAATACCTAAGGTGTAACAGGTTTGGTCACAGTGTGCGGTACGTCCACACAACACGACCAACATGCCACACACAAAGAGATTTAAATCACCAACATTCAGATGTCAGACGGAAAATCTCACAAAACCTCTCAAGACCAAATGTGAGTTCAGAGTAAACAAACATGGCTGACTGGGAAGAAGCAATAGTTTGTAGACTACATTTAACAGAGAAAACAACGGTACAAAGATGTCTCCTACATCAACCGGACTTTCTGGTCCGCCTCTGCAGTTCTATGTTCTGTGTATTTTTAATTCTCCATTTGCATTTTCGACACCTAGATTTCTGTTTGGCTAAACCTGTTGATGCATATTTACACATACGAGGAATCATATTGGTAACAGTTTAAAATCTAGAGATCAGGAGTTTTGCTTATTTGCGTATTAAAACCCAGATTTTTATCTTGTGTGTGTGTTATATTTAAATTAACGATCTGTACTCAATTTAGAATCAGCTTGATAGCAAAAATTTTTTATTTTTCATTGTAATTGTAAATATACGCAGGAAGTAAAGAGCTTATTCCCTTCCACACACACTTTGTATTTGCTTGTAAAGTAAGTTTATGGACAAGTGTTTGTTTTTTATCCCTGCAGACTCCCTGATGTTTTTTCACTGCAAAAAATATCCTCAAAAGAAGTTTAAAGATATAAGAAACAAGATGTTTTTCCCATGTTAGAAGTGAAAGAACCTACCAGTGAAAGTAGTACTTTTTAATCAATATTCAGGAATTACTGACTTAAAACCAGCTCGTGTAGCTTCCTGAAAAGTTACTTGTATGTTTCGTCTCAATTGCTTTGTGCTTTTGCACAAAGCATGTAAAGAAAAATCTATTTTTATCCGTTTGTTATCCGAAAGAAAGTAAAAGAGGAGAGTTCAGGGCTTATTTGTTGCTATTACTGCAGCTGGAAAACCATTTAGACTGCCCCAAACCCTACAGTTACATGAACACACACACGCACACAACCGTAGCCTGGTGTTACTCTATCCAACTTGCCCCCACTAAAGGTCGCATAGGCAGTAAACTCTAACTTTGAGGGTAGACACATCAGAGGCTACCCGCTGATTTATTTGACTCAAAATGGAGCCCCCTAACGAGGGCAGAGGTGTAGCATTTCACTTTAAAACACTGTGACAGCCGATCATGCGCTCATTAGGACCGGGAACGCAAAGAAAAAACTAACTAATGAAAAACTTTGCGGATAAAATAAACCCTGGCACATTTCAAATGTATGGGACGGATTTGGGTTTAGCCGAGTCGCGCGTCAGCAGTTTCCAAATGGAAATATTGTTATTGACAGTTTTCAACATGTTCTCTACTTCAGGGTTTTACTGAGAGAAATTCTTTCTCCCAGTTTTTTTGTTTTTTAACATTTTGTGCGCCTAAGGGCAAAACATTAACCAGGTTTGGTTTAATTTTAAGTATATATATATATATACTTAAAATTATATATATATATATATATATATATATATATATATATATATATATATATATATATATATAATTGGGTCCACAATTCAGTAAAGGGCTTAAACTTAGATCAGTTAGAAAATCTGTCATTCTTAAACTCTGACTAATCTGGATTAATAACTAACTTTTAAACTGCAAGTTAATTCATATGTTTTTTTCTCTCTTTTTTTAAATTGATAAGCATTTTCCGATGCTTTGTTTGTCATCTAAACCAAACCCAGTTTAAAAAAAGAGTTTCAGTTTAAAATCTGGAATTATAAATAAATTATAAAAATTTGCATTTTTGAATTAGAGTGCAACAATACACACTATAACAGTGTATTATTTTTCATAAATTCCTCATTTGTAACACCTAAAACGTTTTCTTTTTTTCCATTTTTATCCACTAGAATCTATTCTATTCTATGTTTTTCAAGAATTTTCAAGAGTGTTTAAGAGTTTTAGCCTTCCGGTAGAAGGTACAGAATCCCAAAAACTAAACTGAACCACTTTAAATACACTTTTGTGCCTAACGTCATCAAAAATTGTAATCGAAATTTTAAATGGACAATGCGTTGAGACCTGGAAGTTGTACAATAACTTTGGTTTCCTATTGTTTTTAAACTGTTGTGTATGTAGGCTACGTTTCTAGTTGTTCTTATGTACCAAATGTGTATTTATTGTTTGTTTGGGCAGCTGCTACTATGCAATGCACACACTGGAGTCCATGACACATTTCCCATAGGGGACAATAAAGTATATTATATTTTAACTCAGAGTTCCTACACTCTTTGGTGACATTTATGGATCATTGGGAAGAGATGTCATCTTGCCATCAGAAAGTTGTGGGTTTGATTCCAGCTTCCTTCCCTCCCACAAGTTGATGCCCATTTGGCAAAGTGCCTATATTTAAGATGCTCACTTATCTGTTTGCTGGTGCAAAAATGTAAGTATAGCTAGATATATACAGTATATACACATGTGTAATGCTGGAAAGCACTCTTAACTAAAAGAAACTGTGTAAAAACAACCAACAGGAACAGAAAGTGATCAGTGAGAGTCAGTGAGACTGTCTGAGATGGGTGTTTCAGTCTTCCTGTATGACTGCCTTTCAGCACTCTACACCCATCCATCTCGTTTTTTGTTAGGTTTTTCACATTTGCAGTGAAAATTCTGGAAAATAGCTACTTTAACATATTTATTTTTTGCTTCAACCTCCTAAATCCCAATCATCTGCTTTTTGTCGAAAACCCCTCACCGAAAACACATGGTACGCTTTGGTAACTACAGCTCCATTGTTTGCCGTTTATGCTCCTTGAAAGTCGACTTTTTCCTGATTTCGACCTTAACTTCACGAAAGGTAAAGAAAAGAAAAATTCTGTTTTCCGACAAGTTCCCCGAGTCTGTCTATACGAGCACTAAACTCAGATCTACGTGTACAAGACGAGATTTAGCAAACAAGCAAAATTAAGAGTCAAAACACTGCAAATGTGCATTTGCTTTACGTCAGAAGACATGGAGGAAGAAGAAGAAAGAGATGTATGTGGCATGGCAGCTGTGTTTCGGGTTTAGTTCTCCGTCTGGTCTCGGCGCAGGATGACATTCATTGTAAACTTTGCACCGCATTTCCGTTTTCTTAAGCTGTATCCCCGAGGAATCAGAGTAAAGGCTCTCAGATTTCCACTTTATAGGGGTTAAGCGGTGCAAGCAACTCTTTCCTGATTAAGGGAATTTTAATAATTAGCGGGCGAACGTCTAGAGAAGTCGATTATTCCGTGGACATTTCTCATTCCACTTGAATTATCAGTGAATAATGACTTCAGCCTGTGACCAAAAGACAGATGGTGAAAACTATTTATCCTGAGTTCATCGACCTTAAATCACCGGGGGAGACGATGCCGGGCCCGACCCGCCGGATTTATTGGGATTTTATCACATCTTGTCCTCTTCTGAGAATAATAACTGTGAGGGATGCAGGTGTGTTTGCGCCGTAGTTCAAACATTTCAGCTCGTTCCTCTCCCGTCGGACGCCATTTGGTCTGATTTGTCTAAACCAGGATCCTGCTTGGAGCGACACGCTTCATCAGAAATTCTTTAAAAATAATATGTGTATATTTTTAAAGAAGAGACATTGAATTGTGGCTTTGTCAGAGTGATATATTCTATTAGTTTAAGACCAGAGCTTATAAATTTGTGTCAGCCGTTAATCCGGAACGTGCTTCAGGCTGTTCACACTCCATCAAAAGTAACAAAATGTTAACGCAGCGGCTGAAATAGCAACAGAAAGAGGGAGCGATGGAATTTTAAGCACCTCTGATAGCTTCCTCTGTGAGCCTTTTACCTTTACACACAGCCCACATTTTGATCTTCTATTTTGAAAACACTGTTTTAGGGTCACCTGAAGGGTTGCCGCTCCTACAAGATTCCCCCCCGTTTAGTTGCAGCCAGATGCAGGGCAGAAAATCTGTTGGCAATTTTCTTGTCTTGAAGTGTGTGTGTGTGTGGGAGTAATTTTCCTCTTTCGGGGACATATGGAAGCCGAGACTGGCACGCTACGCGTAGCGAGACGAGCCACAGCGGCGGATTAGACACCATTTACTCTCCGCCGTGTTTTCCTCAGAGCGTATAGGGCATACACCAAGAGGTGAGGGGGGAGATGTCGGGGTAGCTTCATTTACTGAAATACCCCAAACCCCCTGGCCTTTAGCAATCACATTCAATTTACAGGTTCAGCTGAGTGCACGGTGTGGGGGAAAAAAACTGAGGCCAAGAAAAACACATCACCTTCATAGTACGAGGCAAAGCGAAGCACATATTTAGGATTTTGTGTTTTGCTCTGCAAATTAATTAGGAGAAGTGAAACAGCCGGGATTCGGTTGCTCGCTCCGGGGTGCCGGAGGGGAACCGCGTGACTATGATCGGAGCGAGGCAGGAAAACGGAGAGAAAAGCCATAAAAAGTTATCTTGGAAAGAACAACAAAAAAACAACATGGAAGAATAAGGAGAATCAAAAGGACGCGCTGCCAAGCGAAAACGATTATGTCTTTTAAGGCGAAGCGAAATGAGGACACACTTTATTGTGTGAAAGGGTTGGAATGATCCAGTGTGTGAGAATAGACAGCCGGTCCGTGTGTACACATCCATCAAGGGACGCAGGATGTAGAGCAGAGACGGGATGAAAGGAGGAGAGGAGGGATAGTTTGTATGATGTTAAGTTATGATTCATCCTACGGTTTCTGTGATTTACTCACTGATGCCGAGAATAGCATTAGCAAACTTTTGTTCCAGAAAAATAAAAAGCTTTTAATCACCTTTTAAGTGAATATTAGTATGTCATGTAGACCATTTTGTAGTTAGATATAAGTGTTTTTGGGGGGACAATTAAAGCTACAGAATGTAATTTTCACAAAAATATGTTTTTTTACAACTTTGTTAAAAGTTTCACTATGTTGCTACGGTGTAATATGAAACAGATAATCAGTGAAAAGACCGAGCTCCTTCCAGTGCTAGTGTTCCCATCTGCTGAAATGTATCGCTCCTGGTCAAAAACAACAAATCAGAGCCAGGAGGAAGGTCTTAGTGCTGTCAATCAGGCTTGTGTATCTGATGCTAAATGAGCTAATGGCGGAGAATCAATGCACCTTTCCAGGAAACTGTTTGTCCGCCATCATCAGTGGCCATGCTAACTAGCATTAGCATTCACAACATGCTACCTTGTGTGGAACTAGCTGTAGCCTAGAGGAGAGCAAGGGGGATGGTGTGAACAGTGTGTGCACGAGGGTGATTGACAGCGCTGAGACCCTCCCACCGACTCTGATTGGTTGTTTCTACTTAGTACTCAGAGAAGGGAGAGGAGCTTGAGTTTTTCACAGATTATTATCCGTCTCATGTGAAACTGTCATGACGGTGACATTTTTAACAAACGTAAAAAAGTTATTTTTTTTACTAAAGTTACATACCGCAACTTAAATTAGTTAAGGATAAACAGAAACATCCAACGCACTATTATTTATGCTTTCAGTACTTTCTACTTTAATTATCTTTACATATTGTCCTTTAGAAGTAAGTAGTTTGCTGTAAATTAAAGTACAATGGAAAAATCTTAACCATTACCTAAAACTAAGGATGTTTCTATAATGTGTTTTTTGTTCCCAATGTCGATCTTGAGGTTTTTTTTAAGAATATGCAACTTCTGAAAACCAGTTCCAGTAAAGTTATAGATAAAAGCAACGAAATGAACAGATCAGCAGTTTGGCAGCGAGATTTAACTTGTACATTCGTATACTTTGCAAGAAAACAGATGTGATACAATCAGTTATTTGAGGTTTTCTTGCTTATGTTACTCCCTTCAAAGTAACCTCCTCTGGATGTTCAATCATGGCCTGATGGCTGTGTAAAATACTTGTGTTCTGCTTTTATTAACTGGAAATGTTTGAGGGAAAAAAAAACGTATAGAATATTTATTGTCATTCGTGGCATTTTTCTCATTGTTCTCATCTTCTTTCAGGTGACGGAGAACATCATCTCCAAACAAACCTTCATTGGTGAGCATCTCTCTCTCTTGCACACACCCTATTATTCATCCTCAGCATTCTTTCCTAAGCTTCCCTCGGTTTTCTCTTCTCCCTAACAGAGGCGAGAACAATGCCTCGCTCTTTCAACAACTCAAAGTTCATGAGCTCCGTGGCCCAGAGGCCGTCTGCCCACCTGACTCTTCGGGACACCAGCTCTCAAGGTGAGACGGGGGAATGAAAGTCACCCAGGATCCTCCGTTTACGCAATGGTGGAAACAGCGAAGACGCTGAACACGATTTCCTCTCTGCCAACAAATGTCTGTTCAAATGATGCTAAGGTCTGATCTGAACGAAACACCATGTTGAATTGGTTTACAGGAATACAAATCCCAGCAGAACTTTGTCAAAACCCATTAGCAATCTCGCTTTTAACGACGAACAGTGGGGAAGACGCTTCACAGGAGCAGCTGTTGTTCATGCTAACTCGCACGGATTGCATTAAATGTTCTTTAAATCATCTTTACTTTCATATCTATGTCTGCTCTCCAGGATAAACATCTGTGTTTTTGGATTTTCCAATTTTCCCAGCTCAGATTTGGTTTAAACAAGTCCTTCAAAAGCCCCGATTTCATTCGAAACAGCTGAAATCCTGTTTCTTTTGCAATTCAGAACCATCTGAAGAGGAATACAATTGCTCAACCCATCAGTTATTTCATGGTCAGCATCCAGCAGGATGGCACTCAAAATCACTTAACGGAGACATTTACTAGGAATGAATTATAGATTATAAATGATGAATAAACAACTGTTTGTGTTGTTAAAAAAAATACTTTGCAGTTGGACTTTTGTCTTTCATCTGCCTGTTATCCAGACTTTGGCATTTCATCTGAAACTGGCGTGCAAATCTAAGGGTGTTAACAATCTGGCAAAGGCTGCATGATGTTGTTTCCACTGCGTTGACAAAGGGCAAGGAATGTATAAGTGTTTGTGGGCTTGTTGGTGTGTGTATGAGTGTGTGTGTAAGGGAAAGAGGACGAGAGGGTGAGGTTCACACATTCAGCCTGGATTTCTCATAAGGAAGTTCAGCGGTGAGACACACACAGAGGGAAGTCCTCTGATGATGTAGAGGAAGCTTTTATCCTACAACTGTCGAGAAAAACCGAAGCATGTTAGCTTAGCTGTCCTACTGCTGTTCATAAATTCACCTTACGTGAGCCAGTGTTGTTTCTATTTAGCTGGAGAAAGCTGTGGCACAACCAGGTATTGATTTGTTCTATGAATCTACTGAACATTTCAACGGGTTCATCGTCACCTGGTGACACTGTCACAGAGCTGAGTATCATCTGCATAGATGGTAACTAATCTTGTTATTACTTTTTATAATCTGAGCTACAGGCTAAACTCATTTGTATTTCCTGTTCTCTATTTGGGTTTTTGTTTACATAAGAGAGCTGGAACAGTCAATATGACTCAACAATAATAAGGAAGATAATAATCCAGAACTGTACCGTCTAGAGTCATTAAAGTTGTAATTACGGAAGAGCAGCAGTGAAAATATGGCAGAACACATGGATACACTCTCCTTATGATTTAGGCCAATATAAAGTTTGACATTAAAACCATTTTTGACTTCAACTGAAATAATGTGCTCCCATTCCAAATTATGTGCCTAAAAGTCAGCATGAGATGTCAGAAAATGTTATCCAGATTATATACAATTACAAAGTAGCTTAACGTGCATAAACACTAAAACATTTAGTGTTTATTGAAGAATTAGAGTTGCGTAAAAAGTCACGTAAGTCTGCATTGTTACACTTTTCCTACCATTAAAAACGGACATAAATTCTAATTCTTTATGAAAGTCGTTTGAATCGGACAGCTGCCAACTTTGGTCACGCACCTTATCTCATTACTGCTTCGCCTTTACATTCTCCTTTATTAGACTCCTGTAGACGCTGTTGAGCTTTTGTCAATTTTTAGTACAATCCATCTTGCTGAGAATCTGCAGTGTTTCAATACTTTTCTAATGTGTACTTGCAGGGTTCTCTCCCTATCCGATTCCCACAGCGAACCTCCACCAGTCCTGTCGCCATGTGGTCCGCTCGTGGGCCAATCAGAGCTTTGGCGCTCACCTGCACAACATGACGCTGACCAATGGGAGGCTGCGAGTGCCTCAAGACGGGCGGTACTACTTGTACTCACAGGTGATAATTCTCATCAGACTGGCTCAAATGAGAGAGAAAAGTTAAAGGGGCAGTATTATGTAAAATCAACTCTTTTCTTTAGCTTTACATCATGTTATATTGTTACTCCCTCATCAAAAACATTCCTGGAGTGTTGATTGATTCTTTCATGCATGTTTAAGAAATCCTTTAATCGCCATGGCAACCATTCAGCTGTGCAAAATGCCTGGGTGGACCTAGCTCCGCCTACCAATACGAAGCTCCTCCTTGAAGTTGCAGTTGACAGAGTATCCGTCCCCTGCGACTCCCCCACTCAACCCCTTCAGACTAGCCAGCAGCAATTAGCAAACCGGTGGAACTGCGGATCTGCTGATTTGATCATACAAGCTACTTCTCAGTACAACGCTTGTAAAAACGTTGCCAAAGGGTTAACAGAGGAGCCATGTTGTGATGACTTCCTGAAGATGGAGTTTCAGAAAGAGAAGGAGTTTCTTAAAGAGACTGAGGCCCAATTTCAAGGTGTTAAATTACAAAGTAAAATTTCTTTTAATTCTTACTTGGTACATACAACTTTTTTGTTGTATATATCAACATAAAAGTAACATAACTACTTATTTTTTGCTATAAAATAGCACTATATGCCTGGAAAATACATAATACTGCCGCTTTGAAAGAAAACCACAGCTTTACTGGTCCTAAATGCACACTTGAAAAACTCAACTGTTGTAGCAATAGAAAATATCCTTGACTAGTGAAAGTTCTTAAAAAGCAGTGGAGCTAAGTAACCGTGACCTTTCAATAAGAACAAAGACGCTATGCACCGGTCATAATCATACTTTGCTCCTGGTTACTTCCAGGTATATTTTCGGTATCCGTCTCCAGCAGCCAGTGACGGGGACCAGCGCAGCGTCAGCCACCAGCTGGTGCAGTGCGTCTACAAGAAAACCTCCTACCCAAGCCCGATACAGGTATGCCGTCAGGTTTTCTCTACGCAGACCAATTGGATATGAACTGTTAACTCACTGTGATTTTCTCTCTTTGGTTCTTCCAGCTCCTGAAGGGTGTGGGAACCAAATGCTGGGCTCCAGATGCCGAGTACGCCCTGCACTCCGTCTACCAGGGGGGCCTGTTTGAGCTGAGGGCCGGTGACGAACTCTTCGTCTCCGTCTCCTCTCCTACTATGGTGAATGCCGATGATTCGTCCAGTTACTTCGGGGCCTTCCGCTTGGACCTTTAAGAGAACATGATGGGAGATGATTGGTAAAAAGAGACGCTACGGAGGAAATGGAGACAATGAGATAGACACCTTTTTAATATCAATTGATTACAATTGTGAGCCTCATTCTTGACACTAAATGAGGAAAACATTTGGGAAACCTGCAAGAGGTTTGGGTGAAAGGGAGAGAAGAGTGGATTTGTCTTTCCTACTTCCCATTGAGAGAAAAATCGGTTGAGAGACGTGCAATCATCAATATGAGAGGACAGTACTAATTTGCAGTCGATTCTTGCAGTTTGGATTTCACAAAAGACGATCATTTGGACACCCCCGCTGAAAACGATCTCGGTGAACTTCCTGTTTTAAACAAACTTTGTTGTAAAAAGCAATTGTACCCACGGATCTCCGAACCAAAGAATGTACACACCCGTCTTCTGCATCAAAGATGTGAAGAAGGGCTTTTGAACGGTAGCAGAAGAAGCGCAATGATCAAACCAAAGCAAACTGAGTTTAACTTTTCTAAGCGTGCCATGAGAGTACTGTACATATATAGGCCTTAAGATGGGATGTGACCTGTGGTGATTTAAAAAAAAAATCTAATTCATTTGTATTTTTACTTTGACTTGACCTGAAAACCACTTGGACTAGAACCATGAACTGTATGAAAAGTATGACAGAGGATAAGGATTTCCTTTTCCTGCTGGATACTGTAAGGAACTGTGATCAGACTAGAACTTTCTGAAGAAGAGTCTGTAAAGAAAAGAGAAGTGAAAACAAAGAGGACAAAGGTGAAATCTTGTAAATGGCAATAAGAATGAGCCCAGCAAAGCAGAGGAAGATAAAAAAAAAAAAGACTCAGAGAGGCTCAGGGTGGCATGCAGCCTAACCAGTCTCTTGCTCTTCCCTTCTGTCAATGGTTTCTCCATGTTTTCTCATAAAAAGTTTCGTCTATGTTGCCTTTCTTGTCTAACCTGTGAAGTTGCATTATGTTTTACTGTAAGAAAAGAATCAGAATGTGCAGAAAAACACTAGTAGCTCAGTTGCAAACATTCACAGCTAGCATGGTTGTAAAAGTTAAGTTGTGAACATTTGTTGTTGTTGTTGTTGTTTTTGTTTGTTTAGGGACTACGTTGCATCTAGCACCTTGTACATTGAAATACATTCAGAGAAATGTTCAAATGCTAAATTTATCTCAATTTTAATCTTCCTTTATAACAACCTCTTAAAATTGGTGAAAGGTGAAAATAACATGTTCAAATACTTGCATCAATGTGTGCCAGAGCAAGACTTTAGCCTTTTTTTAAAAAATAAATCAAAAAGCCTTTTTGCTGCCTTCTGATAAGCCACCACCAGAGGGTGCTGAAAGGTCAAAGGTGAGTTTAGTGTGGGAAAAAAAACCACATTAATTTGAAAGTTTGGGTGGAAAAAAGTGCAAATATACGCTTTAATTTCATCCTGTGACTAATTCTGTTTATTTTTTTTCTGATATCAGTTTGCTAACGCCTAGTGTTGCATAGTTTTACCAGATGAATGGGAAGACAAAGGGCTTGTTAAGTAGAAGAGACACATTAGAAAAAAGATCTTTTGAAAAAGCTGGGAAAGCTCAATGAGCACCTGAAGCATGCGTCAGATAAACTAGTAAAGGGGAGTGGACTCATGGTTTTACATTACATAGAGTAGCAGAAGTGCCAGTCATGCTGTGCTAAGCTAACCCTGTCATAGCATAAAGTCTCATCTAACTGATTCACTCTATATTCTGTTATTCGCATTAGATTGTTTTTGTCTCATTATCAAAAAATTAAGTTAAGCCGGTAATATGGAACAGACCGTGGATATTATACCACACAGCTCAGCTACCAATGAGGCTAGTTTAAGCTAACCCAAGTCCATGTGCTAAAGGAAGTGTAACTGATTCACTTTATTTATTCTTTGTGCTCGTTTTGGCTGGTTTGGATATGAGGTTCATTGGTGTTTGGCAAACTGATTTCAAATAAGTTGGCTATAACTTAAAACAATCTTTTTGCTGCTGTAGTTGGCATTACGAAGTGCTCCATACGAACTACCACGCCTTGATCTGCTACACAGAAAACCAACAACGACACTCTGGAGTCTGTTCCCTGTTAAGATTTCATTCGTTCAATATTTATCCATCTGAGATGTGATCCATTTGTTCAAGACTTTGTGTTGTACGTCATGTGGAAAAAGTGGCCGTTGGCATTTGTTTACTTAATTTTGTCAAGAAATTGTAAATAATGTCATAGAACCAGTTAATTACTGTGATATAATCCTTCCCCCATGGACCAGGAGGCGTTAAATATATTTTGAAATCAAAGTTAATGTTAGTATTAGCTCCTTTGTTTACATTAGAAAGATGTAATTTTGCCTTAAATTTGTGGAAAAAAATTAAAGAAATTCTTACAGAAGTGCCTACAGTTAGTCTGTACCATACGTGTTTTTGATTATTTTAGCCGTTTAAAATAATTCAAACTGAAAATGCAGACCTTGTGCACTTTCACAAGAGACTGCTGTTGTTTGTCACAATTATCCCAGTTTAACAATGGCCTTGCCACAGCTCTAAAATTACATCAGTTCATGCCAATAGCTAACTTACTAGCATTTGGCAGACCCCGCTAACAGTCGGTCTGCTGGTTCCAGCCAACTAACAAGTCGCAGATGATGTGGTGAACTGTTGTAGTCGGCAAAGTCAACCAAAGCTTAGACAATAAACTGTTCAGGTTAGCATCCATAACATTAGGTTTCACTAACAAGAGGATGTAAACAAAAATCACTAGCTCTAAAGACAATAAAAAAAAAATAAATTCTGTCCATTTTCCCTTTTTATTGTAAATTAGGGTTACATCAACCAAGAAGTTACTCGTTACGACCGCCTCTTTTTTTATTTTACTTTCTAGCCTAGATGTTTTGTGGGAAGTAAAGCAGAAAATGTAATTGTCAGAACTGAAACTGGTGGTGATAGTTCAATCTAGATGGAACAAGATATCAGGAAATATATTGTCCAAAAAGTGCCTTTACGGTTTGTCATTGAATTTCATGTCTGACCTACTTTGCAGTTTTGTAAAAATTTTACAACTCTTACTTCAACAATAAAATAAAATTTTAAAAAATGAGGTAGAGCTAATTTGTGAGGGATGAAAGGTCAAATTAAATATGGCTGTACGACATAAATAGAAGCATCAGAAAAATAAGACGCCTCTCCCAGAGTCATGCAGCAGTTATAAGACAAACCCCAAAGACATTAAGGTTTTGGAAGACAGCCCAGATAAAGAAAGTCACAGACAGACATAAAAAAAAAGTGTTTTGGGAAGAAGCAAGATATTCACTGACACAAACCATGCACCACCTAGCACTGACTTGACCCCGACACATTTTCTTTTCACTGGTATGTGGACATGTATGCCCATAAAAGACACACACACACACACACACTCACATCAGCTCGCACTACATGCCGGCCAGCATGTGCTCTGCAGACACACCAATCATCTTGTGTCACACTCTGTGGAAAAGCACAAACACTCAGATTTATACACGCTCAGAAATTTACGGCGCAGCCTCCCTGTGCCATCTGGTTGTTGTCAGTGGTCAGGTCTTGTGTGTGTGGGCGTGCGCGCGTGTGTGTGCTCTTACTGTATGGCTTTATTTAAACAGCTTATGTCACAATCACAATTAAGAAATGAGGTACAACAAATCAAACGCACCTTCCTTTGCCTTTCCACTTAAATGGTTTTCCCAGGAGTAAAGGACATTTCTACACACGAGCTGACATTCTGACTCGGAACAGAAATTTATGCGATCAGGTGAGGTAATAATTCAAATTTAATGGTTTAACTTTAAAAATTATTGCAGTTTCAACCATTTTTTTAATGTGCTTCCCATCAGTGTTCTGTCTTGCTCTTCATGTTTGACCCTCAGCATGCTATTTCAAAAGGGCAACAGCCACCCGGTGCCCCACCCCCGTAAAAACATCACGTTATTATCACAATATACCCGACCATTTTGTAACAATAAATCCATCAATGTCTTCTTAAACATTTGCATTGAATGTCTAAGGGCTTTGTTTCTACTGAACAGTTTTATACGTAGCTGTGAACATTAGTGGCACAGTGTTGTTGGGAAAATAAATAAATATCTGACTATAACCTCGTGTCTGTGAAAATGTGTTGATTGAAAATGTAAAGTTTCAATTTAGTATTCAAAATTTTTAGTTTGTTTGGATTATAGAATAGAATAGAATTCAACTTTATTGTCATTGCACTGTCACAAGTACAAGCAACGAGATGTAGTTTGCATCTATCCAGAAGGGCTCTACGAAATATAAATATTTATTTACAGGTGTACAAGACTATGTACGTATGGACTATAAGGGGTTATAGCAAAAAGATATAGATATTGTTTATAAATATAAATATGGGAGCTATATGCACAGATTATATATTATATATTATGATTCAAATGCAACCTCTACTGACTTTTGCTTGGCAAAAAAAAAATAAAAAATTTACTTCACTGTTATGAAAACATGTTTCTGGAGGTAATTATGCGTGTTGAGATAATATTTAAAATTACAAACAGTATTGTGCAAATCTTGAGTCATTACTTTTGGTATGTTAGGTTAGGTCACTAAATTCACACCTGTGGGCAAGAGAAACTTTCTAAACTCGAGGGACGAACAGATATTGACTGCAGTGCTAAAGATTTTTATTTAATTTATTTTTTCAATTTTCAAGTTGTTAGGAGTTTTTCCATAATAATTACAATGCCATCTTTCTCAATTATCCATAGAGTATATCTAACTAAGACAGGTGTGTCCTGAGCTTCATAAGTCAAGAAATGGATACGATAAATTAGCTACTCACCCAGATTCATTTATCAGAAGAATTCATTTTGAACCAAGTGAGAGAAGCGGTTGCGGTTTATCGACTTCATTCGTTGTGAAACTGCCACACAGCTGATCTCTGGACAAACCTAACGAAAATAAATCAATAAAAGTTGTTTTAAAAACTTCCCAACAGTCCATTTAGGTCTGCTGGGTAAGCAAACTAATTAATATTATTCTTTATGAGGTGGCGAGAACCTAAGAAAAGATCTATAAAGTGTGTTTGGCAGCAGCTCAGCTGGACTAGAGTCAGAAGGTTGTTTATGAATTTTAACCGGAGCATTGCAGAAGTCATGATTAATGCTGGTTAACAGCATTTCTGGAGATGTTCTTATTACACGCCACTTCCATCGCTTCCCTTCCTGCGAGGGGACACTGCTGGTTAGCTGCTGCCATGCCACAAGCCTAAAGGGTCTGGTTCTGCCTCAATAAGTAAATAACTTCAAAAATTCAAGATATGCATGTCAAATGCTCGGGTTTGAGGAAAAAGTTGCACAAATCATCTGATTGTCACGAGCGACTGACACCAGCTCCATTTACAGTCCATGTGACAAGAGAAGTCCATTCTCAGACAGACAACGCCAACCAAGGAAGGGACGGGAAGATTCACTCGTGATCTTTTGACAAAATGATATAATGTCAAAAGTAAAAGTGAGGTTTGATTTCTTTGCGTGGTCAAGGTAATTGGTAGTGTTGCTCTGTGGCAGAAATGATGATTCTACTAAATATGCACTTTGTTGGTTTACCTTAATGTTCTGGGTTTGACCTGTGGACTGAAGTTAATGTGGTGAACGTTGTTCTTTTGGAGATGGAGCTCTTTGGGAAAATGATGAAGTTCAAATGACTTCAGTTTGAATGAACAGAAGTAGATTCAGAACAGAGTCAAGTGCAAAGACCGAATCAAGTGAATCATCAAAACATTGATGTGTAGACCTTCACATCACTTTTTAATTTGGAGGTACAGTCTACTGCAAACGTGCTCACTGTCTATTTGAACTTTCTCCACAGTTAGCCATGTCACAAAAACAAACATTAACACATTCACTGAGACTTGGACTGACATAGAAACAGAATGTAGTGCATAATCATGAATTAGAAGGAAATTTAGAAATTGGGCCAAAAGAAAACCCGAAAACAAGTTTATAAGTGCACATTTGTATTCACAATGTGCCAGTACTTTTCACTACAGTAACAGCTGCAGGTTTGCACGCTTCCTTTTCTTTTCAGAATAGCTCAAGCTAAGTCACTGTGCGTCGAGAGCAACTGTGGACAGCAATTTTGTCTGATTTCCTATTGCAGTTAGGTCTGAACTTTTTAGTAAATGGTCTAAACTTCTGAAGACAACCGGTTGTGCCAGATGTTACTTATTAGAGTAAAGGGGGCTAAATGTGTCATCTTAGATTTTTATACATAAAAGATGTTCTATTTCCTCTCCCCAAATCCCCAGGAAATTAGGTTTGTGGTTGCAACGTGACAAAATGTGAAAACGCTGCAGTATGCATTTAATTTTTGGTAATAGACAGCAGACCCACGTGTTCTTCCCTTGCAAATAACCATCAGTTTCTACATCAGTAAACAGAATGGTTTCACATAAATTGCTATGATATTTTAGAAATAAGAGTCATTTTCAGATAGCAGAAATCTGCTTTTGTTTTAGCCTTTCTGACCAGCTCAACTCTTCCCTGCATGTTATGACATGCATTACAGCAGCCAGATGTTGAGAATTTAAGAGTTATGACATTCTATCTCAAGCTTTTGGTGGCAAATCATAAATTCCCAATGTTCCATTTAACTTGGAACCGCCTGCAAAACTAGGCACATAAATAGCATGTTTTCTGTAATATTGCTGGGAATAAGTTGGAGTTGCATTCTTTGGGAAAATATCAGGGATTACTCGCTGGCTTCCAGACTTGGAAGAAAGACACCAAAGCAAGCAGTTATGATAAAACTCTATACACTATATGTAAAATCAGCCCAGGCTCCAGGTTCCAGCTGCGCCGACTTCAGCTTCCATTCAGGATTCACACAGCGCTCTTCCATGTTTTAAACAACTGCGGCTTGCTGAACACGATAACATATCTTCAAAGGAAGCATTCAAGCTCTATTTGACAGACCAGTTCTCCAAAAGTAGAATTTATTGTTCCTATTGTTTTATAGCAAAGTGGAACAGCTAGCCAATCGATCCACAACCACACTCAACAATACTGTGTAACCATGTTGAGTCATGTTTAGGGTGTGAGGCTCTTTTTGTTCAATGGTAAATTTTGGCCTCCCCTAGATGTCGTTTGTACCTATTCTCTTTTATTGTTGAATTATGAACTTTAACTGTGGCAAGTCACCTCGGATTTACACTTCATGCGTCTCTGCTCCGCTGCGTACTTTGCTGGCGGACCACCCTTATTTACACTTTAAGTGGCTGCGCTTTGCTGTAAAGCCCAAAGGAGAAGCATGCATGGGAAATGAGAGAATATTGTATTCCACATAATTGATTTGAATATTGTGGTCCTCCTAATTAACACAACCATTGTGGGAAATTTTGCCTTTACCTAAGCATCTTGGTCTGAAATTGAAAATTTGTTTGGCGATCTGAAACGTTCAAGTATGACAAATGAGCAAAAACAGCAGAAATCTGTAAGAGGAGGGACTACTTTTTTTTATGGCACTATGTTTTTGGACCCAGGAACGCGCTGCATAATTTTTCATGAAACACCTTGAAAGCTAAAAGTAGTGCGCCCTACGATTGTTCATCAAGTTAATCAAGTTCACTTCTGATCGAAGTGCCAGAAGTTTCTCCCAAAGCCCACCGGCAACATGCCATATCTTCTTCTTCTTCTTCTTCTTTGCTCATTAGCGAATGTTTGTCCATGACAGCTGCCATTGATCTCGCAGGTGCAAATAAACAGGCTTTCCAAATTTCATCCAAGAACATCTGCAGGGCTAAAAAAAAAATAATGAAGTGTTGGTGAATCTCTGAAGGGTCCCATTTATGAAATCTATCTCCAACATGTTTAAAACATTAGAAAAAAGCAGTGACATCATGCTGCAGGCACGGAGGCATGGCAACAAACAGGACTCATCGGGGACCAGATTGCTACAGCGGTTCCACTGGCTGTAATGGGTCGCTGTTGCAAATGGTCCACTAAGGAAGGTGATGTTTGTAGCATTTGGCTAAATTATCAAGAGGTCATAAACGTATCCAGACCCCTGGATCACGTTATTGAGTAATTAGTTAAAGAAACAGATGATCATGTCTGATCCAATCCTCTCTCAACTCCGTGACTCTTAATGAAAAATGGAAGAGTTTAGGTCATTTAACAGAAAAGTAATTTTGGACGTTCCAAGGGGGCTGAGCTGATCCACGTGATCAACCATTTCTGCTAGTTTAACTGTAATGGTTTTAAGTGCAGTAAGTTTAAACACTTAAAGCTGTGAAGTAAAAAGACAAGCAAAGATTTCATGTTGACCTCCCTACATTTTACGAATAAAGGTTTTTAATAGTTTTATTTCACAAACTAGCGTATGAATTGGATGTAGAAGGAAAATTGTGGTTCAGAATTTTTCAAAAATAAAAATACGAAAAGTGTACTGTAGTGTACGTTTGCACCCAGTGTCCCTGAGTCAATGATATTAGTCTTTAGTCAAGTCAAAACCTGCTTTGCCAATCAAGAGCGACACATTTTTGCCCCTTCTTTGCAAAACAGCTCAGGCTCAGTCAGATTGAATGAAGGAGCATCTGTGAGCATTAAGTCTTGGTCTGAACCATTTAAGTGGAGCTCTGCAGTTGCAAAGCACTGTAAGTCAAAGTTAATGACAACAGGAAAGGATAAAGTCTGTCACTGCTTTAGCCATTCTTGATCTTTCGTATACTGTTAATTTTGACACTGTCGCCACCTACTGGCCATTAACAGCAAAGACGTTAATAGTTTTAAGGGTTAAAGTCGTGTTTTTCTTCCATTTATTTGTTAATTAAACCTGAGTAAATCAATAGATACGCAAAAATTAGCTAGCTAGCTAGATATTTAGCTAGATACACATGAAGTAATGTTTTTGAATTTCTTTTTGTCAGTGTTGATACATTGTACATTTTCTGGCTGTTTCTAATCGTACATGGATGAAGAGACAACAATTCAGACATGTTTGTATTGCGAAGGGCAATGTTAGCTTCTCAATCCTGGCTCCCCTTCTCTTTAGAGGTTTATGCTGACAGTGAGATGGAGATCTTAACTGAGATGAAATATCTCCTTTGACTGATGAATAGCTCCTCCGAAGCGTATTCAGTTGGGACATTGTTGCTTTAAAACAGTCATGAAGCAGCTGCTACAGTCACGCCCAAAGACAGAGAGGTTGATACCTGCAGCTATTCCCACAATGTTTCCTAACAGGACGTATGTTTCCCATTTATTTGCTGGGTTGAGAGGTCAATCCAGAACTGAGGCGCACCCGTTGTGCGTTTCTAAACGATAATTGTACTGCCTAGAGACATGTAATTTGTGATGTTTTTAAAATTCTGATCCTAAGTGAATTTACTGCATCTGTAGTGCATAGATGAGAAACTTTAGCAAAGGTATACTTAACTTCCAGTAGATGTTGTCGTGGTTTGGCTTTGAGGTCCAAACCTTCCTATCATTTGGGCACGCACAGCATCAATTGAACAATCAGAAAATATGCCAAGATATTTCAGTGAAACTGGCTGGCCAAGGGCACAAAGGGACTTCATCGGAGCATCAGCCACGGATACTTCACTACTCCTTCAACCTTCGCTAACGTTCCTGCCTATATTCACGCCCAGATAATAAGGAACACACTGCCAAAGGAGACACAAAACCAACATTAACCAGCTAGAGAAAGACTTGACAATGAAGAAGTGGCTAAAGAAAGATGACGCTCTTGGACAAACTAATCTAGAATTATGGCAAATTAAGATTTTAAGAGACTTATATACTACAGGATTTATTTCTCCTCATCCCTTACACTGATACACTGATAGTAAGTTAGTAAGTGTGTTTTTTTATATTAAAAAAAAATCTTTGCAAAACATGAAATCTATTAAGATTTTAGTGCAACAGCCTGCTCTTCAGGATTTATCTGAAGAACATCACTTTGATGTTCAGCATTACTTACAGCTTTTTCATTTTTTCCACTTAGCCAAAAGTACAGTATACAGGCAAAACTAAATGCATCTGACAGATTTTTTTATTTTTTTTTTTACTGCAAACCCATTTTCTCCTAAAATGAGTTCCCAAGATATGTTATCAAGTGGTATCAAGTCTTAAGTGTTCTTTATCTTTGTTACAGGAGTTCCTATTTGGCACTGGGTATGAAGACCAGAATTATCTCTAAATCACTAGAAAACGAAAGAGATTTTTCTGAGCAGCTCAAGCTTAAATGGTCTCCAAAAAATGTTTGTCTTCAAAAAAAAAAAAAAAAAAAGTGGTTGAGAAACAGGTAAATTATCTTATTGTCAAATGTAATCTCCAGCAAGGGTTTGATCCGGTTGTGTTGTGGATAGATTCAACCGGCACCTGGGCTCCTCTGGACCTGCTCTGCAAAACACATGTTCAGTGGTTCTGACAAAGTTAATGCATCTCCAGGCGTGTTCTTCTGGCCGTGTGGCTGAAATATCTTGGCAAAGGCTCAAAAAACAAAAGCATGTGTAAGTGCTCGGCCTTCTGATGCTTCCACTAACAAAGATTTAGCCCAAATGCTGTCATGACTTTGGGTTCCAGATTGGAGCAGATGTTATCTAATTAATTTTATAATACTTTAGTTGGTTCTTTTTCTGGCCTTCAAAACCCAAGAATAATCTGAATAACAGCTGATTTGAGATTGAGAATTTATTTTGTGTTTTAAATTAGAGATAATCTATTGCAATGAGTGAAATAACCCTGTTGCCCCAATTGGTACACAAATACCAACTTTAATGTTGTTAGCAGCTAACCGTTAGCATGGTGTTTTCTCAGTGCTTACAAAGCAGTTTTAATTTGTCTGTTGAGCACAATATACATCAGTGGAAACAAGATGCATTTAAAAATTATGTGAAACTTTTTATCTTTCTTTTTTTTCTCCGAAGAGTTTTTGCGGCGCTAGTGGCTCGCATTTTTTGCAACAGTAGGCAGACAGGAAAGAGGGCAAGGACATGCAGCAAAGGTCGCCAGGACCGGGAGTCGAACCCGCGACGTCCGCGTCGAGGACTAAGGGCTCTAAACGTGGGGCGTGCTAACCCCCTGCGCCACCACAGCATGCCCCGTGAAACTTTTTGTTGTTATTGTGAACAATCCATGCCACTTACCTAGAAAACTACTTGTGAGCGTTTTCTGACCGTGACATTTTCCGCGATACTCCTGAGCTTCGCGCTGAGACTGAGGGAGGATTAATAACGTCTCACCTTCAGCATTTCATGTTAGTGCATGCTAGGAAGACATGCCACTGCAGATTTGCTCTACAACAAGGATATCTGAAGGTGATGGTATCCTAATTGCATAATCGACTTTATTAAACTAAGACTGTGTGAAGCATCAAAGTAGGCAGGCCACATCAATGTAATAATATGCTGTGCTTGTATGACCTTCAACCTTTTGGATCGTGTGTGTGTAGGAATAACTGTGTCTGTGTTGAGTGGGTGCATATGAGCAAGTTCGTTAGCGGAAGGTGCACAGCTGTTAGAGGGGCGAAACCATTACACCCTGCAACCAGGGTCTCAACAGGTCTCTCTTGTAAATGAGACAATGAGTCTCAAGAGATTTTCCTGCAAAAAAATAAAAACCCACAGCAATCAAGAGCAGCAAAAAGGCCCAAGGCAGACACATACAAGTGACGGCCCCAAACAGAAGTAGGTTGTCAGCAAAGCAAAGAACCAGCAGCACCCAAGCCGAGGAAACCCCCAAAACACCAGCCAGAGCCTAGAAGGACTAGGACAAGGGGACGCATTTTCTCCACCTGGTGAACCCATGGGAGGTTAAGAAGGATGGAGTTTCACCAAAGCCCTGTGCACCTCCTAGGCCCACTAACGGCCCCCACACATCCCCAGGAGCCATAGGCCACCCAAGGGGAGCAAACCACCTGGCCAAGCCTCCCACACAAACACTAACCCACCAAAGGTGAACTGGAATTGTAGATGCTACCACTCCCCCCGTGTTACAGCCAGACCCTGGTTTCTCCTAACTGACCAAAACTCAATGACTACAAGAAAAAAAAAAGTTTTCTGCATGGTCAAAATCATTACAGACATTAGAGGCACAGTATTCTACAAATAAAGTGAAAATAATTAACTTCACATTCACCCGGGCGCACGCTCGAGAAGTTGAGAGCTCTCGGGCGTACGCTCATGACCTCGCCACTGTTTGACTACTAATCTTTTCCATCGTAACATCATCACAGACCGTGGACCTGTTTTATTTTATTTTCTCTTCTTGTAACTCTTGGCCCATGCCGGCTGCATATAAACAGAAAGAAACAGCTGTTTTTAGCACTTATCTGCCTTTCTCTGACCCTACTGTGTTTAATAGATTTAACAAATGACCTATAAGGTTTTTTTTAACCTGCCCCTCAACCTCTATCCACATACATGTAACACCACCCTTCCTGACACGCACACACACACACCAACAGTCATACAAACGGTATATAAGTCCCTTTATCTAACACCAACGTAGCCTTCACCCGTCTCTCACACATCAACAAATCCACCAAAGAGCAGCGGCCCACCCTCTGCTCTCTGTGTGTCTCCCTGATTATTGCCCATCATGCTTGATATTTTCCTTAGAGGCAGCCAGGAAATGAGTTTTATGAAGCTGGAAATCATACACACATACACACAGAAAAGCCAACACTTCCTGAAGAGACTACGTGGGGCCAGACAAGTGCTCAACCTGACACACACACACACACACCAACACACACTTTTCTTCGAAGAACAATACTTCTGTTTCAACCCCGCTGCCTCCACTACCGGCCATTGGGAAAGGGAATTTCAGAACCAGTGGGAGTGGCGCTATCAGAATACCTTGCAGGGCACCTAAACAATGCGGTTATTCCTGCGGCAGCGCGACAAACATCGCCGAGCCTTTGATAAGGTCTTTAAAGCACCCTTCCTTGGCACACAACGGGCTTGTCTCAGGAAGCTGAGGGGAACCGCCAGCGAGGAATGAGCTCAGGAAAAAGCAATGTGGCTCCGTGTGATTGCTTTCTCACACTTACGCAGGGTTCATGTTGGAGATGGTCAGATCCATGAGGAAAAAAAGCCATGGAGACCCACCGAGGTGGTCCACACTGATGATCAGGCAGCATATTGTTGAGGAAGGAAATGGGGGGGACAACAAACACAGCATATGCAAATCAGCAGGTCTATGAGAATGAAACAGAAGAGGAAGGAAGGAAGTGACTAAAACAACTGGAGCAACACTAACAAATCAGTTCATATTGAACACCTTCGGATAAATGAGCCTTAATGTGAAAGAGTGACAAACAGTAGCACAGACAGAGGGTAAAAAGGACGGAAACAAACCAAGCTAACTCCAGCAAATATAGGTTTCCTCTTTAACTTTAAAAGTTTATGACATACATTTTTGTCTCGCACTCTTTTATTCTCGAGATTAAAAATATGTTAAGATTCTCCAGTCAGTATCTGAGACAAACTTTGTCCTGGCCTGGTTACAAGTGGAAAAGCTGGCAGGAGTTACACCTTGCTATGCTACCAGGCTAGGCTAATTATTAGCGATAAAATATCAACTGAATTTGTCTGCATTTAATTCATTCCAGCACAAGAGGAAAAATTGGATATAAAACAATATCACATGTTTAAGAGATTTCAAAAAAGGAAGTAAGTCTATTAATACGATCATGGGGAAAGTTTAGCATAAAGCGACCATGTTGGATTTAGAGGCTGGAGTATTAGGGACATTTAGGGGGGAAAACTGTGTTTTTTTTCTTACTTTCTATTACACTTGAAATTTGATTTAAAAAATAAAGACAAGCTGTTGAGAATAAAGGGGAATTAACATATTAAAGGAAAGGCTATAACTGCAGGTTTGGTATACATCAGGATAACGCTGGTGCTGACTGAGAGTATGGGTCCACAAGAAGGTTATATGCAAAAGAAAGAATTTATTAAATCCTACTCCCAAGTATGAAGGAACAAGCTCATTTAAGTAAATCATGACTCTGATCTCAACAACATTGCTTGCAACTCTATTGTTGATATGACTTTCTCCACAATTTTCTTCCCTTAAAGTGACCGCAACATTTACTAATTATACAATTCTAAATCTTAATACTCCAGTTTTTCAAATCTTGTTACTTATGAACATTACTTGTGACACTGTTTCCTTGCCTTGAATGAAATCCTGGCCCACACCACTACCCCACCTCCACCTCGCCTCTGTCGAAGTAGAAATGTGTCTCCGTTTCCAATCTAGCCTCGGGTCCATCCATCTGGTCCAACAGGTGACAATCTTAGCCCATCATTCCAATAAAACGTTTCTGTGCTTGTTTTTTAAAACACAATCTGTCTTTAAATATTTCTCGGCCCATTCTTCAAGTTTAAACTCGTGCGTCTTGTTCAGCGGCGGTCGGGTTTCAGCCCTCCTTGCCTTGGCCATGTCTCTTGAGTTCTGAACAGCCTTTGCGTCTGGGCCCTCAGGTGGTTCTGGAATATGAGCGCACTGGAGGAGAGCTGGTTCCTGGTAGCATCGTGTTTGATTCCTTTAACACGTATTGTTTTTGTCAGTAGGTTGGAAACTATGCACATTTTTTCCCCCCACACAATTTTTTACAACTAACATCCTGTAGAAAAAAAATGATGTCTTCTTGTCAAAATTTAGTTTTTTTTTTCTTTGTTTTAAAACCTACAAAGAGAAATGAATTGATGTGTCATTAAAAATGTCAACATATTTCCTACAGTAGATGTTTATCTCAAATGATAAGTTTTCTTTTTTTCAAAAAGTTATGCACTCTTGGTATCTCTAAAGGAGTTTTAATTAGCTGGACTGAGGAACATCGCAGGCCCATAAGAGCGTCGATATAGAATTTAGGCCACACCCTCCCTATTTACACAAATACACGTCACCTGATACGCTTTGCATCCAATTTACGTTCAACCTCACGATCCTGAGAACTTGGTTTTCAATCAGTTGGAGATTTAGGATTAGCCAGAATCCTGAGATGAAAGAGCGCCGAGAGCACCGAGCAGAGAAACTGATCAAAGGAGATCAATAAATACACAGAGAACTGAACCAACCACATAAGGATCTACAAACCAACGGGAAAAGGCTAAGACCAGCCTAAGAGTACGATGAAAACTTCACAGAACAGAAATAAATAAAACGCAAACTCAATACAAGGATTAAACCTGATATGGCAAGACGTTAGTCACAATAACAAACAGAACACCAAAGGAAAACAAAGAGCCGTGGATCACGACATAGCTATGCTGATCAAAAGGTTTTAGCTGCGAGCAGCAGGTCCAAGCTAAAGGTTTTGGACTTAGCTAGCATTTCTGAGTTTTTTGTTTCCTCAACATGGTCAAGACAGAATAAACCTTCTGTCAGGATGAAGCATTTAAGACAAGTTAGAAACCACAACAGCAGTTTGTTTTAGAGCTGGTCACATCCCAACATGAACCTTTGCTTCTAGAAGATGGTGGTCAGCTCCTTCTCAGTCCTGTGACTGAGAAGATATATTTTAAATTTAAAATGTAAAATAGAGCAATATCTTTATCATTACATGGTGGAATAGGGAGAGTGATTTTTTTTTTGCAGATAAAAGAACTTCAACATTAACTTTTGCCTCTGTCCAAAAACGTACAGTTAAACGAAACTCTGTCCCATAGTTCCCAACAACGTTTGATGCTTCAATTCGACTCCATTCTTCAACTTCTTCTCTACTGACTGTAATCACAAGCTTAATTATATCATATGATGAATGACAGCCGGAAAAACAAATGTCTGATGAAAGGTAAACAAGTGAATTTGTTAGAGAATTATCACAGTGTACTTCAGGCCATTGCTACGCAAAAATATACACACAGTCTGCAGAACGGGCGGTATAAAATTAGTGACAAGTTGCTTCTGGGTTGTGTGTTAATCCAACTGCTCCAGCAGGGTTTGGACAGGAGAAATTGCACAATATCTTCGAACAGGTTCAGCGTGTGGAGAACAAGTGAAGTCTTTGAAAAACGCGGCTTGGGGAACAAAAATAAGCTTGATGCAGGTAGCTTTGATAGAAATCCTGCCCAACTTATGAACAGCATATAAGAAAATTGACTCAAAGTATTCTTCTTTTTTTTTTTAATCGTTAAGACGATTGCTACAGCTTAGACTGTCAGAGAGATCAGGTCGGATTAAAATTCTCGTCAGTGTTCTCGGAGAAACAAATTACAACGGGAACGTGGCATATGCCTTCAATTTGTGTGTCCAGCAGAGCCCCAAATAATTCACAGTAGTCTGCTGGATTAGTCACAGTGGCATTGTTCAACAAATCATAGACAGGCGTGACTGAATCTGTTACAAATAAAGCCTTTATGCATCACCCCGATTCAGGGACAGATCTAAGCTCTGAAACAGGCCGCAAAGCTCGCGAGTGAAGAGTCGGCCTGTAAAACCGTCTCCTCCCAGAAGCCGAAATCCTCTGAAAAGCACAAGAAAGGAAAGAAAATAAAATATTTTACCATTAGTTCGATACCACATGACAAGAAAAAGATGTTTCGGTGTAGAAGTGGTACAAAAATGCAAGTCCAATGCATTATTATTACCCACAACAAGAAAAACCAACACAAAAAGCGTTTCTGGGAGCGCACACTTGGAAGTTGAAACATCTCAGAGCTTCATCCTGAGTCAAACGAAGCTTTACTTGTGGCTTCAGCTGGGGAGTGTTTGTTTGTTGACTCGAAGGAGACCTGGCTTCCTCCTGCAATCAGTGCATTATTTTTCCATCGGTTACCAGCTGATGAGGAACCAAAATAAACGTAGCTGAAGAATCTTGATTTAAAACAACCAACAAAGACCACAGAGGTGTGACAACTAAAGCCCAGGAGGAAAAGCTTTAGGGTTAGGACTAACCACAAAAAAAGAAATATCAGCTCCTGAGATCAGAATTAATTTTAAGTGTATTCAGGAAATCCAATTTGCTGTTCCAGGAAAACTGTTTATCTGCCGTTACCAATAGCCATGCTAACTAGCCTTAGCATTCAAGCCAGGCTCCATTGTGGGGAATTAGCTGTAGTTCGCTAGTTCCCCACAACAGGAACTAGAAAGGAGCTTGTACATTAGCCTGATTGACAGTACTCACAGTGTTATCAAACCTCATAGTCGGGTAGAATCGGTTCCATTGGGGAGCAAAGTTACAACATTTGTAAAATTTTCAGCTGGTGTGGTTTGCTTTCATACTGCACTCTGTCAAACAATCAGGCCTTTGATAAGCCTTTCAGAGTATCCTTAATACTCCAGCTTCTAGGTTTTAGCGGTTGTAGGATTCCACTTTTGTCTTTGGTAAAAGACTACAAGCCATTTCTCCTGCTAGCGCTAGACTCAAACTTTGTATTGGTTGTATTTACCCAGAATGCCCTGCGCTATGGTCTGTTTCCTGCTTTTGAAGTGGCCTCCTGGCTGCTTGGCATTAACATATGAATTCAAACTGCACCAGTATTCACTTCAGACTAATGGAGGCCTACATTTGTAACCAGACCAGAGTTCACTTTCTTTTAAGAGGTATTCACACCTCTCCAAATGAACCGGTCTTTCTAGACAAACAAACCAGAGTTCTATTGAAGCGGAATAAAAAGGCCAGTCGTTAATGCACCTTAAGACTCTCCTGCTGGCTCTGATTGTTTGTTTCTGACGTCACTTTGGGTTTTCAGGGTAAAAACTGATGCAAGAGCTGAATGAGAGATGTTCACTCATACTGTATGCGTCATGTGTGTCACCGTAGGTTGAACATCCACCACTCAATGTTTCTACACTATGACTGGACCAAAACATTTTCAGAAATGCCTCATTTGTAAGACCATGGTAAAGCTTAAAATGAATAACGGATATGTTGGGCATAAAAACAAACCTCTCGATTTTTTTATTATTTCTCAGCCAAAGATAAAAGATGCAAAACAACACGATGAACGTAGAGCCCAATGCTAATCCCGAAGAAGACGGTAGAACGGGAAAAAAAAAAAAGGTTCTCCTCCTCTGACTGGCCTCGGGTTGTTTGTTATTTTTGGCAGGAAAAAGGTCAGTGTGATTACTCTGTTACATGAGCGGCGGCAGCGAGGAATGAAGCTGTGGGAACCTGCGCCTCATAAGTTCAGGTGAGCCCGAGTCAGCCCGGATGAAACAGTGCAGAGCAGATTGGATTGCACACCTACACAGAGCGCAGGCAGGGTTTACCCCTGAACATTCGCTCACCCTGCGCAGCCCTCAGGACACACACACACACACACACACGTTTGCGTGGCTATCTTTGTGAGGACTTTCCATTGACTTCCATTCATTTCTACAGCCTAAACCTTACCCTTATCCTAACCCTAACCATTACATACCTATCCCTAACCTTAACAGTAGCCAAAACTGAATTCACATCTTAGTCCTAAACATGACCCTGACCCAAAAACAGCGTTTCCCCTTGTGGGGACCAGGCTTCGGTCTGTTACTCTGTTACATGAGGTCCCCTTGTGGGGACCAGGCTTCGGTCCCCACAAGGAGCAGTGGGTCCCCACAACATAGCATGTGTCAGGAAAATGGTCCCCACAAGATATTACAAACAAACGTACACACATGCACAGAGAGAGAGAAATAGAGAGAAGGGCAGAGAGAGAGAGACAGGTATGTTAGAAAAGAACGGCTCTGACACTTCAAGGTGTAGGATGACACCTTAAAACTGGCTCCTTGCCACATCCAAATATTTTTGCTGCTTTGTAATGCACATCAATACAATAGCAGGCCTGGGAACAGGGGGATTCTGATATGAGAGAAGCAAATTTAATAAGAAAGTAACACAATTACAACACGAGAAAGAAACAAAATCAACAGTTCTAAAATGGAGAGAAAGACCAAATACTTTGTGCGTGTCGGTGAAAAGAGAAAGAGGGACAGTGCGTTCAAGGTGCGAGAACGCAGAACCCGCAGGCAGGTCTGTAACCCGAGCCCCATGTGAAATCTCAGGAAGCGAGCAGGACGTAAGATCAAGCCTACGCCGAGTGATTACAAGCTGGATACAATGTGCTCACATTCCTGAGACGTACACACACTCAATCCTCACTAAAAAAGAAAAGAAGCGTTGCAGTAAACATTCAATTCGGCAGCACACACACACACACACACACACACAAACATGTGCAACAAATAAATGAATCCATATGCAAAACACCCACATCCATCACCGCGCTCCTCCTCTCCATCTTCGGCGAGCAGGAATTCCTTCTCACAGGGATTATGTGGCCAGACACATGCTCTGACTCGCTGCGGGAGACCGTGAGTCAGAAGTGACCATAATTAACTGCGGGGGTCATGATGTGGTCCGCGGTGAGGACGGTGAACGGGTCGTCAGCACAACTCTCATTCTTTAACAACCATCACAGCTCAGCAGATATCAATTTATGGGTTGGTGTTTTCATATGCATTTTCTTCCCTTGATTATTTTAAAGCAGGTTTTCTACAATTTTGACAGGATGAGACATTTTATATACATACAGTACAGACCAAATGTTTGGACACACCTTTTAATTCAATGAGTTTCCTTTATTTTCATGACTATTGACATTGCAGATTCACACTGAAGGCATCAAAACTATGAATAACACATGTGGAAATATGCACTAAACAAAAAAGGGTAAAACATCTGAAAATAGCCCTTATATTCTAGTTTCTTCAAAGTAGCAACCTTTTGCTGTGATTACTGCTTTGCACACACTCTGCATTTTCTTGATGAGCTTCAAGAGGTAGTCACCTGAAATGGTTTTCACTTCATAGGTGTGCCCCGTCAGGTTAATAAGTGGGATTTCTTGCCTTATAAATAGTCATGAAAATAAAGAAAACCCATTGAATTAGAAAGGTGTGTCCAAACTTTTGGTCTGTATATATACAGTATATATATATTCTTTTTTTTAAAAAGTTTACCAAAATATTTAATCTAATCTGACTAGCAATATTCACATTTTGAAGTTGAATTTGATTGAGAATGTGTGGAGAGAGCTAAAGATTGGGGATTTATTGTACTTCAACATGCCATGTCTTAAAAATGTGAATGAAAGCATATCTCCCCCGTAACTCATTTTCTTATCTTTTCATAGATGCCCGTCTCATTTCCTATCAGAAATGAGCTTTTTGATTGAATAAAAATAATCAAATCTAAATCTAAACTGTGCCCCAAACATACTTGCAGCTGTAACTCCATAAAAAATTAAAACCCAGCTCAAGTTTACTTCCACTTCTAGTGTTCCTGGTGGTTTGACCAACTCAAATGTAAAGACTTTTTAAGAGTATTATAACTTACCTATATCACAACAGAAATTACTTACCAATGATAGGTGCAAAAACACTAGCTAGCAAGCTAGCTAGCGAGGGCTTACTAGCGGCTAGTTAGCAGTAGCCTCTCAGCACGTAATGAAGACGTCTGCGTGTGACTCAAACGTTGGCCAGACAGAAAAGTCCCACGAGAAAAATAAACTACATCCCAAAAATCTCAATAAAACACTCCAGAGTGTGTGTTTGTAATATAATATAACACTATGAATAATCTGTGTGTGGATGAAACGGGAAGGCGTTGGACTGCTAAGTCCCTATTGATATTTTTGCACCAATTACACGAAGGCTTTGCTTTTTAAAATCAGACCACCAGCCTTTCTCGGTGACTAATGGCCTCTTTGTGTCATTTTATTGATGCTTTTGTTGGTTTTGAAGTCCAGGCTTCCGCAGGTCAACAGCAGACATTGTTCAAACCCTTTGGGGCCAATACATGCACAAGCCTGATAATAAAAAGCTTCAAGTAGGCCAATCACCTGCTGAGTAATTCATGTAGAAATTCCTCTCTAACAAGCAGAGAAGGTATTTTCAGCTCTACCATGTACAAGTTATTTAAGTTTATCAGACAGTCAAAAAAAGTAATGTCTACAAAGTCCGATTTAGTTGTGGATTCTAGCTGGACCACAATAAGTTAAGTTTCCTCTGATGAATCACTCATTACAAGGCTAAAATAGTTTTATCTTCAGCACTCATCCTATAGAATTGGTCAAAAACTGACTGATGTTCAGAAATGCTACCCTGACAGAAATAAAACTCTAGTTTGATCTGTAGGTATGACGTTCCTTTACTGACATTTTTTTTTTTTTCTGTGCAGCTTCTTTGGTGTTGCCCTTTTCTCTTTCTGCAGAAATGCTGTCCTATATGTTCTCCTGGAATTGACTGTCTTCACTCAGTGGCGGCTTCGGGGGTTTGTGGCAACTGCAGTTGATTTGTGCAGATTATCTCATATTTAAGGTGAAATTGTGCTCTTTGTTTGTTTTTACCTAGCAAAAACAAACAATATAGGTTAAATCTCTAGCTTGGGGAAACCCTTCGAATGACCCACAGCTGAACTAAAACCCCATCCACACTCAGCCAAGCGAGAGTAACTACCCTCATCAAAGCTAAAAGGAAGTTTCGTCACTTCGGATTTATTGTTTAAAACTTTTATTTGTATTTTTTTTTTACCTTTCACACGTTTCCTTAGGGTCTGCAGAGACGTGCAGCTGCTGTGGAAGTATGGGAGGTAAATGTTTCAAGATGTGTGTCACCCTGACCTACACCGTAGCTCAGACCTGTAGAGGAGCAACAACAAATACAGGCTGGAAAAGTTCTTTAAAGGTTACCATTAAGCGTAATGGTGCAAACAGTGAAAACGGCCTTCATTTTATTTTTAGTTATATTTGAGAAAGTGGAGAGGAAACGTGTGAGGCTTAAACAACATTCAAAAAAATTTCTCTTGTATTTTTGAAATGTAGAAATTCAATATTTGTGATATCGCTTCAGCAGTTGCTCCGAAGGCAGGTTAAAATGTCTCCAAATGCAAATTTTAGTTTAAGTCTAGCAAAAACTCTTGTGAAGTTGGAAGTGCAGCTACGTACATCTCAGCAATTTGGCTCCAGGAATGACTCAGAATTTTTCGAATATCATTCAATTTTCTTCTCCGATCATTTAGAGGTTGCGCAAGAAGTCTCAATATTAGGATTTAACTTCGTGATGCGTCTCCATTAAACAATCAGCAGCGAAACAAATTTCAGCTTCAGACGGTTGATCCAGAACAAATGGAAACAGGGTTTGTGTTTTTTCTTCCTGGCGCTGAAAGAAAAGCATGAATTGCATGAAAAACAGAAATTTGTGGATAACAGATGGAAACAGACAGATTGATAAAGAGTGAAGCAGAAATACGCCAACATTAGATTAGATTTTATAGAGCTAAATCTGATTAATCCGGATTCATTTAGTCTCCTCCGGAGGGCTGCTTTGTTTTCTTCTGTCGGTTGGATCTGACGGTTGGTAATAAATCGGATTCAGTTCATTATTTTTGCAAAAAATAAATAAATAAATGGTTGTATGTTGACCCAATACAGTCAAACTTCAGTCTTTTTTTTGTTGTAACCGCGTATTTTTAAATGTATTTGAACATATAGAAACGATGGAGCGGCAGAGTTGGATAAAAGTTGCACCTTTAAATGAACAAACACGTTTTCATGGCTTCCCAGGACACATTTCTGTGCCAAGCTGGCTCTGAAAGGACAAAGAGTTTTCCTGAAATCAATTCTATCGGCCCTCGCCTCGGTGTTTGTGCTGGCCGAGCGCAGCAGCTCTGCGCCCTGATGGAAGGAAAACAGAAAATCAGCTCAAAGGATCAATAAAAAAATAAATAAATATGATTTTTTTTAAAAACGGATAAACTTTACGAGTCTCAGCTTCCCTGCATTGAGTCATCAGAAACGAACCCTCTGGGACTGTAAAAACTGAGTCGAGGATAATATTTTTCAGCTCGTGAAATATTTGTGAGCAGGACTGGACGGGGATGAAATGTCTGAAACAAAAGCAAGCAGCAGCTAATGACCCCCCACGCATTTTCCCGATTCCACTAATTACGACAACTTCGAAAAGTATTTACAACTCCCAAGCTTTTCCGCATCATGTCACTTTTGCAGGTAGGGATGCACCGATGTAAAGATTTGGCCTAATATTTGATATTTATTTTACTGTTATGGCTCTCAACCGATATTTATGTCTTATATATTTTCACCTTAAAACTGACCCCAACTATTATTTGGTCAGCTTCCTAAAATAATAGATTAAGTCATTTTTCCCCCCCAAAAAATGAGATAGGATTTTTTTTTAAATGTAGCACGTTCAAATTAAAGTCAGCCAGCTACAAGGAAAAACGTAAACATAAAAAGAGACAACACAATCTGTTTAAATCAGTGTAATAATTTAGTGGGATCGGCAATTTGACATTAAATTAAATCAATGTGTCATGATTCTTTAAGCCCTTCCACTGCGGCGCTCCCATAAGGCATGGCATGGTGTTTGGACCAGAGCGGTTCTGCTACGGTGCCGGCCCGGACGGTGGCCGGTCGGTTCCTATGCTGCCGCCAAAGTCTCAAACACTTAGGAGACATTTCTGGGGACTTCCCAGGCTGTCGTCATTGTTTCGTTGGAGTGTAGATGTGCAATCCTCTGCGTCGAAATCCTGAATCGATCCCCTCTGGTTTTGCGGGCGAGCCATCGGTGCAGCCACTGCTCCCGGAAAACAGCGTCTTGTCTGGACTTGCAAAGACAGATCCGGGGCATTCACGGAGCTTCCCAAACCTCTCTCTATCTTCTTTTCACCCACTTCATTTTGTAAGCTTTTTCCCTCTCTCTTCACCTCTTCTTTTAGTTTCAGCGTCAGTCACGTCGGATCATCTCCTCCCCCCCGGTATCAGGAGAAAGTAGGAGGAAGATTCCAGACTTCTTCTGAGTTTCCCCCTTGAAAAAAAAAAAAAAAACGCAGAGAAAGGAAAGAGCCAAAAGGAGCACATGTAAACTAGTCGCCCACACCCACTGAAGCTGTCTGGGAGAGTCACTGCTACAGAGAGCTTTTGCTTCACTGGATCCAAGAGGGCCTCCAAAAAAATAAAAAATTTCACAGGAATTTCAACTCGGCCAACCGTGGCTTGTTTGTGCAAATGAACGCTGGAGGTCTCTGGTTTGAGGAGAGGTGAGGCGTGTCCGAGCTGGTTTGTGTCCTCCGTCCCGCTCCGTGGACAGGAGGTGGAAGCGACAAATGAAAGGAGTTCAGTTGAAGAGGATGGAGTCAGGGTCTCTGTTGGATATCTGCGCCATGTGTTTCAAGATGTCCTTTTTAGTGATGATTCCCAGCAGCCTCCTGATGACGAGACACAAAAAGTTAAGTTAAGTTAAGTTGGAGGTTAATCTCGGACTTTTAATACGAGAAAATGGTTTATTGTGTTGTTTTTTTAAATATCAGCTTCTGAAGGAAACATTCTAGAGAAAGAAACAGATCGTTTTCTTCTTATAGACACTAGAGAAGTTGAAAAATGGGACGAACAAGTATGGAAGAACAGGAGGAAATTGGGATCAACCCGCATTGACCCGCCTTACACCCTTGAAGTACGTCATCGTATATTTTCTTGACCTGAGTTTCAAATTTAGGTCAACTACAGATTCAAACCTGCTTCAGCTGAAAGGAAGGAATAGCTTAGAGCAGGGTGTCAAATTTATTTTAATTTTAGAGCACATCAAGATCTTAATGTACGACAGAGGATTAGGGCTACTGGGAAAAAACAAAGGATTTTGACTTTTCTCAGATTAAAGTTGGAATTCTGAGAAAAAAGGTCAAGCTTTTATCTTCATTTCAACCAAAAAATAAACAGTCACTTACTTTCAATATCAGTTTAAAACTAAAATTGTTATCTCTTTTTCTCCACCAATGCTGATCAACTAAATTCCTCTGTACCCTCACATGGGGATCCACTCTGATCAAAGCCTTGGCCTCGTCCCGTTGGCCCCAGAGCAGAGCGTCTAAAGCAGATGTGTGTGAATCCTACAGGGGCCAGTTGTGCCTGTCGACGGCCTGCCAGAGGCAGAACACGATGCTGGGAAGTATAAACGGACTGAGACGCTTCTGCTCATGATTTCCTTTGATCCAACAAAGACATTTCACTTAAAGAGGCATGAAGAAGCTCTAAACCGCAACCCCAAGGGGAATGTTAAAGGGACATTTTGCTAAAACTAATCTGAAAGACTTTGCGCTTACTTTTCAATTCCCTGGAAACTGTAAAACAGAACAAGAAACTGCCGTTTCACACCAACACCCACAAAGAAACTGTTTAGACTAAGACTTTGAAGTTGAAACTCTCCTGGCCACAGCCTACGCCGGTGGTGGCATTCCTCCTGAAAATGAACACAATGTGCCAAAGACAGAAAATAACAAAGGAAGACCACAACATGTGTACGTGGAAGTTGTTTGGCGGTGAAATCGTGAGAATGCAAGTAGACTTCCACTTCCAAACCGCCCCGAAAGCCGAGTTTCAACAAATTCGAGAGGGGAAGAGATAGAGGACTAAAACACTTTTTGTGGTTGTATCTTTTGTTGAGGTCCGTTTGTCTGATTCTAAGAGAACAATATTAGACTTGTATAAAGTCTGACACGCAGCTGTACTGTGGGGTGACGTGTTCAGGTTAGTGGGCCTCGGTGGAGCAGGGGGTGGAAATGATTTCAGACAAAATGAGGTAACTTTTACAATCAGCCGAGCAGCAGACTGAGTCCAATTTCTGGCTCTCTGAACAGAAATGTATCCCGATTTTCCAACACACACAGAAGAACATCCCAGTTCAGGTGTTTGTCGTATGGCCTCACAGGGGACTAACTTGGCTAAAAATTCTGTAAAGGCCCAACAGCAATATCTATTGCTGGGAAGTTATAGAAAAAACAAAAATGCCAACTTTTTTTGTCCGTTTCCATTGTAAAAGCCATTCAACCCAGAAAGACGCCACGTCGGGCGTTTGGGTTTAACCTCGTCTGCCCAGTGAAAATCCAACTGGTACAGCGTTTTAACACAACTGCTCAAACATTGCGTCAATAATTATAACATTACTTAATCTCATGAGACATTATGCAAATACTCAGTTTACACTGAGGAAGATTCAGTCACCTATGCATTCTAGGGAGTGATTAAAACTCAAAGGGAAACTGATGGCATGACCAATTTTCTGATTACGTCAGATTATTATTCGAGCACTTCTGGGCGGTAAAAAGGCCATTTGTTTTTTTTATACCTGGACAACAAGCTTAAATTGTAAAAGTAAATAGAAAGTGACGCCACAGTGAAGCAATGTACAAATTCCTGACAGAAGAAAACTGAATTTTATCCCATTGTACGTGCAATATTCAGGAAGGGAGGACACAACACTTCAAAGATGCGACAGGTTTTAAAGTTCCAATAAATCACCTTATTTTTTCATGTTTGGCCCTGTGTAATACGTGTTTTTCAATCTGCTTGCATATATGGCAAAATGGTTAACTGTGTGACAGCAGCTTTATTCTCAATTCTTTCATTTTTTCTTTTACCTTTTTCTTTCACCATCGTCCTGGCATCTGATAAGATTTTTGAGAAGCAAAAGTTCACATTTTTCCTCCAGCTTTTAGAACCTTCTAGACTACTGAATACAAAACATTTAAAAGCTTGGTTTTTTTTATATGTACGTTCCGCAAATCACAAGCCACCAACGCGGAAGTTGGCTTCTGATTAGACAGTGTGCTATGTCACAGGACGTACCATTTTGACATCTGGCACAGTTCAAAATCCACCCTGTTGAAAGGTGGTTTGAATTATGCTACATGGAACACAGATTCTTTAAAAGCATTGTTTGTGATCTGTGATTGTTTGTAAAATGTAAAAATAGAAACTTCCAATTCTATGTGTGGCCTCTTAAACAGCCCCAGATTAAAAACCAGAGGTCCATATTGAAAAAAAACCCAATCTAAGAGTGAGGAACTCAATAAAATTTGCAATAACCTATTTTCAATAAAAGCTAGATTTATCTTAAAACCTTTTTCTTTAAACATCCCTCTTTCCGTGGGTGTCCATTGTACAACACAATGAAAATCATACCCGTTATGTGTGACCAGACACTGGCGGAGCCCCAGTTTCCTGAAAATATCCACGGTGATGTCCATGGGCGTGTGGTCCGTGACGGTGAAGGGGCTCAGGTCCATGATGCCTCGGAGGCGGAGGGGAGGGGGCGCTTCGGGCGGCTGAGCAGGGCAGTGCTCTGTGAAGACCACCAGGGAGGCGCTGACGATGCCGTCCTGACGCTTCCGGGCGTTATCTGATAGGAGACGCAGAGTGGAGGAAATCCAGATGAAGAGCTCATTGGCATTCCAGACCAAACGTTTTACACTTCAACCAGTAAAATAACAGCTTCAAAGGCTAAAACTGCGACAAATATTTGCTAAGGTATACAAGAATTGATCAGAAGCCTATTAAACCAGGACTTATTGACAACAAAAAGAGTCTCAACTGCTACAATCCTCACAATCACATAAAATTATACAGTTTGATTATTTATTTAAATTAATGTTTGTAATTCAGTCGCAATCCGAACCTATTGATATGAGCAGGTCTCTTCTGAGCACAAATCCCACCAGCCTTTGGGATTCCTGCGAGATGACCACAGGGAAGCCGCTGTAGTGCGTGCTCTCTACTAACGTCTACGGAAAAAAAAAACAAGCAAAAAAACAAAAACGTTAGGAGTTATCGTGTGGAAAACAAGACATCATTCAAACGTAAACATAAAAAGAGATTGCTTTGAAAATGTATTCACACCTTATGAACTCCTCCACCCTTTGTCACAATGCAAACACAAACTTTAGGTATTCTACTGAGGTTTTGTGTGAAAATGTCAAATCACAAAGTGAAGCCAAAAGCAGATGTGATTTTGAATGTTTTTTTTTTTTTGTTTTTTTTTTACATATAAAGATCCATAAAGTATGGCATGCTTTTACTTTCATACTTTTTAGAACGTGCTTTAACTTTAATTGATATTCTTTTCCATCAGGTATGAATACTTTTACAAAGTGCCATGCTTTATGTATGGCGTTACCATAGTAGGGCTGAAATGATTAATCGGATTAATTGTGATTAATCAATTATTGAAATCAATCATCAACTAATTTAGTAAGCGATTAATCGTTACTGGAGTAACAAATTCAAAAAAGACAATTTTCTAAAAGCAATACTCGGAGCAGTAATTAAGCCAAAACTGCACAAAAAATATGTACATTTTGCATTTTAGACATAAAAATAACCTTTGTCTGTAAATATGTTCTACCCAGAACTTTTCAAGTGGCATAGCTGCACCTTGTTCAAATTATGTAAAGGACAATATCTCTTAAGCACCTTATGATATAAAATTACTAATCAGATCATTTTAAAAATAAAAACAGATTGATGTTAAATATTGATGTTAAGTCAAACAGAACATCAATAGTTGGATGTATTGATGTTAAATCAAACCAAAAAGGCTGAACTTTTCAAATGATCGACATATAAATGAGAAAGCGCACACTAAAGGAATGCTTTATGTTGCATTTCAGGCAAAAAAAAAAAAAAAAAAAACTTTCTATATTATAAAAGGACTTGAATAATTAGTTTTTTACATTTTTATCAAATTTTTGATATTGTATAAAAAAACAGCTTGAGTTGTTAAATGAAAAATCTCCAGAATGTGTCAATTCTTTCATCCGATTGATTAATAGAATAAATCGATAGAATAATCGATTACTAAAGTAATCTTTAGTTGGTAGCCCTGCTGCTGCACAGGGTTTTTTTTTTTTTTTACCTCCACCTCCCCTACAGTCATGCTGTCCTGTGTGAGCACAGCCAGAGCAGGGTCCCCCCTCCTCGGCCTCATCACGTCCACTGCCAGGCTGCTGTGCTCAAACTCTTCTTTCGGCTCCAGGAACGGGTAACCGTTCAGCCTTATGTGAGCCTGCAGATACAAATGAGTGAATCTTTCTGCTTTAGCTGGATTAGACATACAGAAATAGACATGTCAGGGGAACAAAAAATAAATGCAAATGCACCAGGAAAAAGAACATGCAGAAGCAGAGCCACTCGTTCACACCTTTCGATCGGATTGTTAGCCGGAAATGAGGGCTAAAGAATACACAAAAATCAAGTTGTTGTTTGCAGACACTTCACCTCATAAATTCCCTCTCTTCCAAAGGCGTCTGCCACCCATTTGCTGGTCATGGTTGCGGCCATGAGGGGAACGATGTACTCCAACCCGCCGGTCAGCTCAAACATGATGACCACGAGCGACACCGTCATTCTGGTCACGCCACCTGCAACGGGACACGGGTCGGAACAACATTAGACTTCGTCCACACAAAACACCAGCCACCTGATTGTTGCAGCTTCAGGAAAAAAACAGAAACGATTGCAGTTGCATCGAGGTACATGGCGTCAGTCTGAATTCAATCACATGTCTCTTGGCAGCCTCGTCCTTCTGACGACAGCTGGACAGGAGATTTACGCCGAGGGTCCGGCAACCATTTTCGAGGAATGAAAACGAGCTCGTTAAGATGTCAAAAATGCAACAGATAATACCGCTCCCTGAATTGCCTCCTGATGTTAACTCAAGGAATGTTAAAACTCTTTCGGTTTCCTGTAAGACCGGCCAATAAGTCAACGATGCCTTTTGTCTGGCCTGTCAAAAATGAACAGATTTCATTTAATGAGGTTTGTGTGCAAATAAGCTCACAGTGGCTCGTGGTTCTTCAGTTTTTAGCTTGATAGAAACTTCAGTAAAAACCTAAACGCAACTGCTAAAAAATGTGTGCAGCACAGACACAAGAAAAAAGAAACAGCAGAAGCAGAGCTGACTAACATGCAACATGCAGTTTTTTTTGTATACCTTGTGATTAAATATTCAGATCCAAGATTGTTTACTATTTAACTCACTCTGTTCTGTGAAGGAAAGCAATTATCAGATTTTTTTTTTTTATCTAACTAAGGGTAAAATCTAACAGGAAGCATTTAAAGGATCAAATTTACATTAAGTAATAAGAATAAATCAAAAATATCTCTCAGTAACAAGTTTAAATATATATAAACTTTGTTTATATATTTGTTTTGTTTACCAATCTTAATTTTCAATAAAAAGGAGCACACTTAATTTCCTGCTTTTTTCCAGTACGAAATCAAAATAAGGTCACTAATGTCACAAAGTTATAGAAAAATTTGTAGAAAATCATTATAGCACATGGAGAATAAATGTTTGAAATAATACATTTTAATTTCTTTCAATTACTAACCCTGCCCCCAACTTCTCCAATTTAAAATGCAAAGTTAGGTATTGTCTCTTGTTGAATAAACCTCAGTGGTTAATAATTTATACACACAAACTAAAACTACTTGACATTTGTTCTACCTACATCTATATCTTCCCATCGCTGCCTTTTTTAGTTTCTAAAAACATTTCCAGGAAGGACTGAACACACAATCTCAACCAGCTTAGCATGTTCAAGCTCTACATTCTCAGAATACCATCCCACAGAGAGACTACAAGATGTCTTTATCGAACGGCCAAGCAGCTGCCTGCTTTTCATCAACTCCAAGCTGCTTCCGGACTTTCAGAGGAAACCGCCCAACAAGACATTTGTAAAATTTTTCCTCCCCGTCACAACCCAGATCTCCTGAATGTCTCATGTAAAGTGCAAGAGATAACGCCGAGCTGCATAAATAAACTGAACTGGGCTGAAACAGCAAAAATCCAGAGAAGACGAAGCCCCCCACCTAAACAAGCAGCGGCCCCAACCATTGCGTAAAGGCCCGGTGTGATGCAGTCGGCTCCTGGGGAGCACCACCCTCTAAAGAGTAGCCAGTCATGGTTGTAGTAGGCCAGCTGCTCCATGCCCACGCCCAGCAGTCTGCCAGCTATCGCTCCCACCGCCATGCTGGGGATGAAGAGGCCAGAGGGAACCTGGGAAAAGAGTCAGGAGGCTTTAAGAATGCAGTTTTCCACCAGAACAGAGTTTAAAAAGCAAAGTGAGAAGGTGCCTAAATTTAGGGCGTTTTCACATCTTATAGTCCGGTAGACTTGGTTTGATTTGGGACCAAAATCGCAATGCAGTTTGCCTGAGTAAATATTCAATGGTAGATATCTTTTAAAATCTTCACAATTTTATTTTAACAACGAATTAAAAATTATAATACTGCACTTAAAAGTTTTAGCTGCTGTATCGAGATAGGATCACCCTTTCCATCTGCTAGATCAGGGATCTGCAACCTGAATCTTCGGAGACACAATCAAACCAATCAATCGGACTATCAGTTGTGAAAACGCTCTTACACACATAAAACTCTTTTACAAACAGATAACATCACTAAAGAAAGAAAAGGGTCTTGTATTTCCGACACTTTTTCAATTTCTACTGAAAAAAAGTTCATGATGAATGAAAGGGAAGCATGTCTTTAAAATGTGGCTGCAGTTTCGTATAGTGAACACAGTGGTAGCTGTGGTCTCCTCACATGCTTAGCACTCCCACAGAGTCCGCAGGGGGAAAAAAAAACCACGATGAGTTCAAAGCGGAGCGATGACAATTTAACAAGCAGCTCAGTACAAATGGAGATATAAAACGTCTACGACGCGCCAAAACGAGGCCGTTTCTGCAGCCTCATTTCTGCGGGCTGCAGAAAGCGAGAGCTCACATGTCCTGAACTGACCTTCATGCCAAAAGTGATGACAGTGATCAGGATCTTGAAGATGAGGGCCAGGGCCAGCTGCCACAGGGCCGTGCAGAGGCCTGGCCCTGCTGGCCGGTCAGCCAGGCTGTTATCTACGCCCGTTTCTGACGTGTTGACCGGCTGGAAGGGAAGATTTTTTAAAAAAGAGAAAAATGATACATTATCTACAACTTAACTTGTCTTACGGAGACAAAGAGCCACCTGCTGACCTGCTTGTAGCCACACAGCTGAGAGGAGTCCAACAGGGAGCAGTCGTTGAAAAGCTCGGATATGAGCTCAGCTCCACTCATTCTGGTGTAACTGTTTGGGAAGGCGAGCAGGGCGGTCACCGCGGTGACCAGCAGCACCTCGATGACCGGGTAGTGCCCGAGCCGAGTGGTTTTCCCTGCAGGACGCACACGGACAAGCCGATTAGTACACACACACACACACACACATAAAAACACACCCAAACAAAACACAAAGAGGAAAAAAGGATAAAACAGGCAGCACTCACGCGTCCTGCACCATGCGATGTTGGCCTTGATGAACAGCGTCCCCCAGAGGCCGCCGAATATCCCCAGCAGGATGAAAGGTGCCAGCTCCACCAGGTGCCACGGGGCGTGGAACTCCACGTAAAACAGCACCAGGCGGCTGTTTCCAAACGGGTTGATGGAGCGCAGGGTGAAGGCCGCCACCAGGGCGGCGAAGAACGAACGCCACAGGGTTTTCAGGGGGAAGTAATAACTCACCTTGGGGAGAATCAAGAGAAGCAGGAAGTAAGCAAAAGGTTGGGATTTTTGCCTATATATGCGCAAAAAATTATTAAAAATATTGATTCAGTGGCAGAAGCTGTAAAAATACTACTGTGTCTTGGAAATACATTCTTACCCCTTCATGTTTATCACATTTTGCTGCATTACAATGTATTAAACTTGGATTTTATGTTATAAACCAACACAAAGCATTGCTAAATGTTCAGTTTTACTTCTCAATGACACATAGTACTATGCATGCAGTTGAAAAATAATTGTTTTTCTCTCTTCTTTACAAGAATCTCTTCTTCCACATGTTTTGTATCATTTTATTTCTCTTTTACGTCTTAATTACAAACTCTTTTATGTTGTTTTGTCACGTAAAAACTGAAATTTGTGATTGCAAAATGAGACAACGTTAGAGGGTATGAATATTTTTGCAAGCCACTGTACACTTATTTTCATTTTAAGTGCCTACTAGTACACAGAAAACATCTTTAGAAAATAAACAAGACTAAAATGAATTCAATTTTGAAGCAGATCTGGCATAATGCACTCCCCTCAATACATCGTAAATTGTTTCTGTCATTGAACATTTCGTTATTTAATAACCAAAAGCTGCCAAGAATACACTGACTCTCCAAACTATTGCAGCAAGCGTTTATTCCCAGTTTATCACGTCTTAATTAGCTGCCAGCGTGCGTTCGCTCCAGTACAAAGTCACATGGCTGGGAGAGAACAAACAAGGAGGGAAAGCAAGACGTGACTAATTCAAATCGTCTGTGTCATCTGGTGCCGATAACTTTACTGGCTCTGTGGCAGGACAAGGAGACGGGTATGCACACTTCAGCTCATGGCTTATTTCTCAACTTCCTACCTACCTCCTCCAGACTGAACAGGACTCCTCCTATGGGAGCACCGAAAGCCACGGACACTCCGACTGCGGCTGCTGCCGATAGAACCTGCAGGAAGAGGGGAAGAAACAAAGAGCGTTTCAGAACGACGGAGATGGGATCCATCAGAACCAGAAGCACAGGGGAAACATCTGCTGACCAGGAACGGATGATGTTTACGATTTGCCAGTTGGAAAGATTGAATCAGTCGAAACGCCACAACCGAGAAGTAACGACAACACTCTTCAGTGTGGAAGTTGTTACTAAGGGAAGATGTGTGAAACTAGGGTATTTCCAGTATCAATAAAGTAAATCAACATATATCTATAAACTGCAGATTTTTCTTCACAAATAATGATATTGAAGAAATAAATTTCACATCTAATCTTACGGTGCACAAAAATAAAAATGTGTTTTCCTTTATCTATCTGATGAAGTAAACAAGATATGCTCTAGTTAGCTTTAGCTGGTTTTTATCTGTCCAATTATTTGTGTTGCATAAGCTAAAATGTTGATGCAATTGCAGATCGATTGTTTTAGAGAAAATGATTAATTTATGTTTACTCTCAAAATGTTAGTTGTTACGTTTGCTTAAACTTCAATCTACCCCAAACAATCACTTGGTGATGTCCAACAACAAAAAAGGAAAATAAACCTTCATTCTACCAGTAAACATAACAGCATATCACATTCTCTGAAGCCCACCTCTCGCCGTTTGGCCTCGTTTTTGCGGTATTTGGTGAACAGATGGCAGAGAATGTTGGCACAGCAGCAGGCCACATGAACCAGAGGTCCCTCCTTCCCCAAGCTGAGGCCGGAGGAGACGGCTAAAACCAGAGTGATGGTCTTTATGATCAAGGTCCACTTCCCCAGGTAGCCACGAATGATGAACCCACTGAGGATTGTTTTAATCTGAAAACGACAGGGAGAGAGAGAAAGAGGGGTGTGAACGGATAGGTTTTCCATTCCAAAGACAATGACATGTTTAGACTTTGGTGAGGAATCGCTTCAGATGTGTGTCTGCTCTCTCTCTCAGAGTTAAAAACCCTTAAAAAAAGGGGGGGGGGGGTGAAATAAGTCCCCCCTTTTTTTTTTTTGAGAATATTTTCTTTCAAATAAGACATTAATCTCCTGACCGCGGGCCTCCTGACCAGAGTCTGACCTGCGAGAGATTACAGTCAGAGGAGAAAATGATCTGAGTACGTGAAACTAGCCGCAGCGAGAGGCCGACAGCTTCGTTTGGGTTTTTTATTCCGAGACGGATCAATCAGTGAGACTTTTGAGACAACACAAAAGAGTTTTTTTTGTTTTTTTTTTAAAAAAAAACCTTTATCTGCTCATTAAGATTAAGGCATTGCAGTAGCTCAGCAAAGGTCCAAATCTCAATCAGTAGTTGACGAAACAAACATCTAGGCAGAAATGTTGCACAGAAAAGTGGGTCAAACTCCCTTAACAAAGAGGGCAGACACTAAAAAGTCATACAGAATAAACTCCTGGGAGTTACCAGAGTGCACTTGATTTAAACACATTTAGAACCTGATAAAGACTAGATGAAAATCAAATTCTGCTATTTAGTATATAGAAATAATGTTGGATCTCCCATCTGATCTAAAACAGGAAAAGTTTAGTCTGATTTAAAGTCAGACACAGAGAAAAAGGGTTTGTTCTTCTTTTGCAGTGTACGTAAATATGTGGTTGCAACTGTAAGAGAAATTCAGTCAGTGACAGAAGAATATATAGATATAAAACAGATTGGTGTAGCAACATGATGTCCACTGTTACCTCTGGTATTCCTGATCCACAGGCATATGGAGCAAAGGCCCTGACCAGCGTCACAGCCAGGAATGAGAAGAGCAGAGCCCAAAATATGTACATTAGGTAGTTCACTATGTAGGCAAACGGGCCCTGAAAACACAACAAGCACATTTATTAACCTTAATACTGAAGTACATGAAAATATAAATCCAGTCAGAGAAAAAAAAAAAAAGTGTTGTCTTTAACGATGACATGTTGCAGCCAGTAGATGGAACCCAAGCGTCATTATCATTTATCTTGCTGTCCAAGTCGCTGAGATTCTCATTAGGACATAAAAACATGCAGCTTCCAAAGACTGGTTGAGCAAATAGAGTAAAAAATAAATAAATAAAAGGTTCTCAAGCTCCTTATGTTGTATTTGTAACACAATTAGAATCAAGATGTTCACATTTATGTCTGTTTAGAGCAGAACTCAAAGATGTTCCTAAAAACAATAAAACACATTCAGCTGCTTGATAACAGTTGTGAATATCGCCGTGTTTTACGAACAAATGAGGGAAGTACGGTACTTCAGTTTTTGTCGCTTATTGAACTTTTAGAAATTACAGCAGCTGCAGAGAGCCCCAGCAAAGGGAAAATAACGGTGATTAACGGGCGTGAAAAACAACTTAAACCCATTTATGTTCTACTGTTTCTCGCTCTTTTCTCAACAGTCCCGTTGCCATGACAACCGACTGACAACAGCTCCACACATCCACTGAGCAGAGATTATGTTCAAGTGTATCATGAATTGACATCAAAAATACACAAAAACATTTTCCACACAAACAAAGTACGCAAAAACACCAAAACAAAGAATTCAGTCCATTACAGTTTCATGTTCTCAGGGTTGATGGGGTTTTTTTTTTGGTACTTTTGCAATGGTTAAGAAGTCATCGTCTCAACACAGTGGTCGTTGATTGGCTCGTTTAAACACCTGGTCTACTGATGATCTTTCAGAAAATGGGTGTATGGGTCACCTTTTTTTTTTTTTTAAACTGAACCAAAACAAATTGAATTCCACAGCACATCTACATGTTAAGTTGTAATAGTCAAGCTAGCATAACTAACCACTTCCTCACTTTTTTTTAAATTCACACTGATCTGTGAAATATCATACCCTGGGACCGTGTTATCTTGTTGACAATAGCAAAAACATTGCGTCCCTTTTGTTAGATTCTTTGCGTGATCATATCATTTTCCAACCACATTGCTGACTCAATGTACAGCAATGGCACATGTGTGGCGCACAATAAGTTACATGATGTCCAATCCCATAATATTTATCAATACGTGTGACCCTATGGAACGGCGTCCTACCTGAGCCGTTCCTGCTATGAGTTCAGCCCAGCTCTTCCACTGCGGACAGCGGTCTCTCTCCTGGAAAGTCGTCTCATTAGACGTCCAGCAGCAGTGCTCGTGGTTGAACCAGAAGCCAATGAGACACACCCCTTCTTTCAGGTCTGTCATCCAGTGAGCTGCGATGTCGATACCACCAGCGAGAGCACCTGTGGGACAGAACGCAGAGCTCAGGATGGAGGCAATTTGTGGTTGAGCGCACCATATTTTTTCCAAGTTGCCATTTTGTTGTGTTCTGAGCCGATTTAAGTATATGAGCATCCTTAACTGTTTTCCAAGCTAACATGGAGTGCATTGACAAAGTAATTATACCCCCAATAAGGACAGTTAACTAGAAGATGTGTTGAGACATAGCTCTCCCTCACACACAATGATTTGAATGTAGGGAAAACAGTTACATTTACATGATCAAACTGTCTAATCTGAACAACAGATCTTCCTCCAGGTTATGTCGAAGCGACATGGTAGTCCTGGGTTTGACTCCTGGTTATTCTGTCCACAGGTTCTCCCAGCCTGAGCTGAGGATCTAATGGCTGCTTCTCTGAATAATACCCTCCTTGCCTGATCTGTCGGTATAGATGGTTGGTCCATGCGGGTTAGGAGTTGTGTTAAATTCAGACATTAAGAAAAAGAAGCTTGCGCTTCAAGTTTCTCCCCTGCTTTATCCATAACAATTATGTAATACTTTGTGTAGTTCTTTTGTATAATAGTAGAAAAACACACTTAACTTTGCTACTGTTATGTTACAAAAAGTGTAAACTCTTCAGCAAAGTGCTTGGCCTGCTTTCCCTGAGACCTAAGTCAAGTTTCCTGCTGGGCTTCCGGTCAATCTGCAGAATAATCACTTTCTTTAAAAAAGAAAAAGTCACCATGCCTATTTTCAGTGCTATCCCAGTTCTATCTTGTGACTCTACACCTGCAGTTTTTCACGTTGTGGGAAATCAAAACTGAACTGCTGCAAGCGGCCCCAAACCGAAGAACCACTCTGGATTTAACAGAGCTTTGTCTGGAGGATTGACACTGTAAGTATGACTCATTTTAACTCTACCTGCTTTCAAGAATGATGAATCATTGCTGTAATGACTGATATCAGCTACAACATTTAGGATGAATAAAGTATTTTGGAATATAATTGTGCTGAACACCCAGTGTTTGACGATTTAACTGCAAGCTTTAAGCATCCAAGCATCTCATCAGATGTAATGTACATCCACCCACCATTTAGGTAAGCTAGTAATTATGTAAAGGTTGAGTGTGTGAACTACCTGCCATGAGTCCCACCAGAAGCATGAGCAGCCATCCGGAGAAGGCGTCGCTGACGCTGTGCAGCAGGGCCACAGTCGACTCTCGGCTCTTATTGGTGATCTGCACGGTGACAGAAAAGTAAGACAACGCCTTCTGATATTGCTTCTTACTTACGTATCAACTAAATTAATAATTGATTAATCATTAGCTGGGGTTTACAGCCTAAAGAAAGTCCTTTTTCTGAAAGAAAAAAACAGAGCAGTAATTAAGCCAAAACTGTGCAAAAAATATATACATGTTGCATATGGGATTCAGAAAAAATGCCTGTCTGTAAAGTTGTTATTTCAAAAAGAATTTAATTGTTTGTTAGCATATTTTAATGTACTTCCAATATTGTATAAAATAAGTTTAAATGAGAAATCTGCAGAGTGTGCCGTTTTTTTAAATCTGATTAATCGAATAATCATCAGAATAATCTATAGAATAAATTGATAACTGAAATAATTGTTAGCTGCAGCCCTAATTTACAAAGTTTTTTTTTTTACCTTAAATGCTAACTCTCTTTATTTTTCATACTGTTTCGCCTTAATAATAGCTCTTAATACGTAGTTCTTTCAGAAAATAACCTTTTTAGAGAAGAGTTAATGATTAATCAATTCCTAATTTGATTCATCACAATTAATCAGATTAATCGTTTCAGTCCTGGTTTTTAAATTGTCAACATTTGATGCAAGGTTCTTTGACTCCTTTGTAGCAGAGCGTTCACTTTCCTCCAGAGAATTGAACCCGACTCTGCTTCGCCTTAGTGACTCCTCCATGCTAACACCTTCAACAGAACGCACATGCCTTCTAATCCCAAAGTAAACACTTCTTTAACCCAGGTTCTTGTTTTATCTCGCTCTATTTCTTCAAATTTACTGCATACCTCTCTGTGTCTGTCGCGGTCCTTGCTCTTCTCCCTGACCCAGTCGATGGTGTTAAAGTCTTCATAGGTGCCCACCCCAGGCAGCGGGTCTTCCAAAGGGTCCACTAGCTTAGTGGGGCCGCTCCCGTTCATACCGGCTGCTCTGCTGCTGCTACCGGCGCTGTACTCATCATAACCTCCTGGGGGAACAGAGGTGGCAAGAGGTAAAGGTGGGGAATGGAGAGAGAGAATAAAGATACATGGAAGTCACAGTCAATGATCAACTCATCGGTTCTGACTTCATTGTTGTGCTTTAAAATGGGTCATGTCCTGTTTTATAGACCTGCCACGATTCTTAAAAACAAGGGAGCCGCGTGAACTTTATCACTTAGACTGAAGTATAAGATCTGGTCTCTCTCTCACACACACACACACACACAGTGTTTCTCAGTGTTTTTCCATTTAGGTGGTGCAGTAAAGTGCAGTTGTATGAGGCACAGGTCTTCCCTGCCAGGAGTGACTAATGCACCTAATGGATGGTGCACTTAAATTCATCACAAGGTTTGACTACAGAAGAAAAAAAAACAAAACAAAACATATTTTCAGCATATTCATGATAACTGAGCACAGAGTAGCTCAGTTCTATTAAGACTAGACAGGAAATTAATCTGTAACAGAAAACTTGCACTTAAACATGCTGATGTAATCATAAATCCAGCACACAGTGGGGCTTGTGTTTACAGAAGTAAGTCTTCCACAGAGAAAGCAAGATTGTTTTGGCTGTTTCCACTTCCTGTCACTTTGTCATGTCATGTGTGCCGTTTGTGACATTTAAATCAAATCACTTAGTTCATGAACCAAGAGACAAGCTTTCTCAGTACATTTTGTCTGCAAAAGATTAACTAAAGCTGCATTGATGGATGAAACAAATCAATGAGTCGCAACAAAAGTGCTGCATAAACAAGCTTACATCTGCTAAAATCACTGGCAGCACAAGTTTATTGGAGAGAAACTATACTGTGTGTCATGTCAGAGCCATCTTTAGAAGCAAAACATTAACCTGAAGAAATGTCTGTATGAAGAAAATTGCAAAATGGAAAATTCATAAGAAATGCTGCAGGGGTGCACAAATTGCAATTTTCTGGCATATCACAGATTTTTCAAAACCCTGACATGCCAATTCTGATCGATACCAATTGTTTTCCTCTGGAAAAAAATGGCAAAATTTAGTGACAAAGTCGTTGGCGATGGACTACATAAGACTGGTTTCACATGCATGTATTCGCTGATCAATCTCCCAAAATTATGGAAATCGGACCAGATTTCCTTGTCCGTTTTCCCTTATCAGCTGGTTGATTTATCAGTGCACAGTGCTGTGTATAGCTTAAATTTATTATGTTTGAAAATACAAAAAGATTTGATTGGGACTGTTTTGTGTTTTTGAACGGCAGCTTCAGGAAATGGATTGGAATCCATATTGGAATCCATATTGAGCAATATTGCTCAATATTTAGAGCAATATTGCTCTAAAATTGCCATTTTAGAGCAATATTCTAGTCTCTGACTGCATGCAATTAAAAAGTTATAGCTGAAAACAAAGTGATACATTTTTCTCATCACTTTCATTAGTAATTTTAGGCTCATATTGCCTTTTGCTAAAAATATATCTATGTTACTGATGTGGTGTAATGTGTGGGGTTTGTTTTTTTTTAAAGCCACAGAATCAAAAAGGAAAAATCCACAGCAGTGATTTTAATGAGGTATTGACAAACGTATATTATTTAATAACTCTTATTGTATTGTATTGATGACAATGTACTGATCAGGGATTCCATCAGCAGTGGGAAATCCTGAAAATAATGTAAAAATTTTTTTTTTTAAAAAGCAGTCTATGTAATGGAAAAGTGTCATAACCCTCCTTTATGACTCTATTCACAGAATGTATCCTCTTGTTCTGTAACTTAAAATCACTTTACCATAACGTACATCAGAACCTCATTCTAGAACCAAACCAGAGCCCTCAAAGATCACTTTCTACTTTTTTGTTTTTGTTTTTGTCCGTCATGACAGTTACAAAACATTTTTTTTAAAACCGCATATATATAAATATATGTCCACACAGACACGTAATTACAGACATGGTGGTCGGTAATTGTTTAGATTTAACAATATGTGACAGAAACAGCAGCTGTTTTAAAATTGCAACCATCTGGTTTAATACTAGCTGGAGGCAAATGTCTGAGCTTGATTTTGTTTCATGACACCAGCAGCATACAGTTCACAGTACTTTTCATCAGGGCGACTGTTTCCATTTACTGCAGTCTTCTCCAGTAATGTGTAACGCAGAAACTTATCCTGGCAGTTTCAACCAAATCAAATAAAGTCAAATAAAGTTTCAACCAAAACGGATTCAGACTCGTGAAAAATTATGAGGAAGAGAAGGGAAGTGCAGTGCACACTGGTAAAAATTACATGCAGGAAGTCGACTGTCAGTGTTTCTCCCAATGAGCAAATGTTTGGATAAAAAACAGAATTCTGATAAGATTCTTTTTGAGGATTTTTTTTTTTTTAAATTAAAGAAAACTTTTATATTATCTATTCCTTAAAAGGACTAGAAAACTAAACTAAAAAGAAAACATCTGCTGCCCTTAGAAGTCCCGCTGGTCCACTTTAAAAGAAAAATTTAGAAACTAACCACGAGTGCACATATGTTGATGTTCAGATGTATGTAGATGACACTGTGGTTTTTACACAACAAAGAAAAAAATATCCAAGAAGCACCTTTGATTGTGAAATTGGGACATTTTTAAAAAAAACATTGCTTGTTATTGACTAGTAAAATACTGAGTAGCATGTTCTGTAAAACAAAATTAGATGAGGTTATTCCACTATATTAATATTATAGATAATTATCTTTATTATTGCAATGGCATTTCAAAATAGATCAAATTTTAAAAGATTAATATTGAAGTGAGCTGCAAAAGAAAATCTTAACGTTCGATTGATTGCTTCACCACACAGACGCAATCAAAAAGCAGATCCCAATGGAAACAGGAAGTAACACAGGAAGTCAGGCCCTTTTAGCTCGAAGCTCATACAGATGGGTCATTATGGGGGTAAAACAACAATTTTAGATAAAATATAATTGTAATAGTTTTTATTTCTGTATTACTAGAATTGAGAACAAGTTAAAGTTGGAGGAGGCAGGGTTTAGACGTCACTGTGAATACAATTTAAGAGTTACTTCATATAACAGGCTTGAACTTGGCCGAAACCCACAATATAAATGCACTTTAGGCGAAGCAATCACTTTAATAATATTTGATTTTGGTGATTTCACAGTGACAGAGCATGAACTGTAGCATATTTCAGAATGTAAATACATTCCCCGACCGTCCAGGAACGCAGCTGGAATCCAGAATTCCTTCACACTTTGCCGGTGAAAGAGCTCCTATCTACACAGTCATCAGCATGTCACACAAATTCAGCTGTGTAGAAAAATGTTGCTGTGCATTAAAAACAGAAGTAGCTTTTCAGCTGTCACCTGAACTGACAGGTTAAACTGGTCTGTACAGTGGACTAATGAGAGCGAGTAAAAGCGGAAGTATGTTTCCCCGAGGCCACGCTGACATGAACACCGACAACGTTCAGGACAATTTGCTGCGACAAAACGGTTTCAGAATTGAATTTTAAAGTTAAAAACTTACAGAAAACTCCAAAAACTGGGGTAAAATCAGAAAGTTGGCTGACAATGCTAAAAGCACTAATAAAAGCTGATCTGATGGCATCACTGTGGAAGACGAGACACTAATGTAACAAAAAACAGCTCATTGTTAGCCGTGGCGCCTAATGCTGATTTTATTTTTTGTCAGTTGGTAGATACATCATGCCAGAGTGCCGACAGGTCTTGCTAGCAACAAAAACTTTTGGGTGTAGATGTTGTTACTGATAGACTCAAAGTTAGCCAGGTTGAGTAACAGTGGCGTATTTGAAAATGAAGCCACAAAAGTTACAAAGGATAAAAGAAGCTGTGGAAAAAGAAAAGGTTTCCAGTTTCGGTCATTACCCAGAATTAGGCCCCTTTCATAGGACGTCAACCTGTACCTGCAATCGAGATGTTTGCTTTCAGCGAATTAAGCCTGGAGAAGATAACAGGAAGGCTGAACTGAGCATCGTTTTATATTTTTGAGGTGGATTTGGACGTCTCTGTAGTCTTTTGGAAATCTCAAATGAATACACTCAGAGACTGCGTCTAAGGTCAGTAATGCTAACTGTGCTAATGTCTATTCTAATTATTTTACCCTTGATTGAAATAATAAACCCTCCGTGTTACTGTGACTGCTAGCTTAACCACACAGTGTGACATCACCCCTGCTGCTAATAAAATCAATTAATGAATGTTCAGAGTAAGAAGGCTAAAAATAAACATGTAAGGTATGCACCAATATGAACATTTGGGCCGATATCCAATATTTAAACTTGATGTTAGAACCAATAACCGACATTTACCAATATTTTATATCATAGACCTTTTCCTACCCTTGCAACACATTGAGTTCAGTTAAACTCCCGACAATCCTGCACTGTTTGGATATCACATATCACATGACCAACCTCTGTCCCTCTAGAAACAAATATCAACAAGACGGAAATAAATATCGGTTGTTACCGTCAGCCCAATTTTATTCATCGGATCACTTTCCTAAAATAATGGCCCAAGTCTCTTTTTTTTTTGTCTAATTCACCTCTTGGCCAAAGGAAATTACTTAGACCATTATTTCAGGAAGATGACCATATAAAAAATAAATATCGCTGATAGTAATGTTGGTGCCGATATATTGTGCATCCCTAAAACAGTTCTTAAAATAGTTCTAAGTAAGAAGTCTGTGTCGACTATAATTGGCATTGGCTGGTCAAAGCTTTACAAAACATGGAGATTGGAACCGGGTACAAAACTAATCGACGCATTTCCAGGCTTTTCCAAGGTAGTGGAAAACTCAGACAGCACAAACTAGGTTCTGTGAAGATGACAATGTTTCCGATATTTGCATGCGATGGCTATGTACCCGTCCACAGGCCTGTGGCTGTGTTGAAAACATTTATTGCAACATACTCAAACATTTAGGATACTGTTTATCTCCTGAGGAAAAAGACAACAGTGAACAAGTTTCCTCTGTGTCTGAAAAAGATTTGTGGGAATATTTTTGGGAGCTAAAATAATAAAGGTGTGTTGTGTCCACCTTGGAACAGGATGGATATTATCTCAGCTTTAAACTCATACATGACAGTCACAACACAGTCAGCAGAGCCTTGAGAAATCACAGTCCGAAGACTAAAAAAGGTACACAGAAACACCTCACTCAGATTAAAGATAAAAAAAACCTTCACCAAAGTCAGATTTCATCTGACCCCTTTCTCTATTGTGCAACCTCAAGCAGTTACTGGACCCAAATCATATGACGGGTGGTAAATGTACTTAATGATTAAACTCTGCTGTGCAAAAGTTAAAGTCAGCATCTCGAGCACAACAGAGAGAACCACATGAACAAGATAAACCTGATTAAAACACAGGAAGCAGACGATTGGGCAGATCTAGCAGCTGCACAGAACGTGATGAACAAATACCAACAACTTGTTCTTAATGGCACGAGATCTGTAAGCGGTCCAACAGGAAAAACATGTCGCTTTTCAAGCCACATCGCCAAGACGCAACAGAAATAACTAGCTCACCATCCGCCACCAGTTCCTCCTCATCCAGCTGCTTACTCCAGAACTCCCAGCCCATCTCTCGTTACACTCCCCCCACCCTCGCTCAGGATCACCCGTCGAGTCAAACTGGAAGTATCTTCCTTCTCCTTGAGGAACAAGCCCTACTGCAGGTCCCTCCCTCTGTGGCCAGAAGACTCTGGAACTGACTCATGATTGGCTAAGCTGTCTGGGAAGTGGATGGTGATTTACTGAGCTACTTTTTACAGGTCTTGAGTAATGAGCTTACTGTATGTTTGGGGAGGCTGAAAGGTAGGTGAGTGTGGAAATAAACACACTGAGACAATGAACACAATGAGATTGCAGAATTTAAAAAGGTGAAAGACCGCATAAACAGCTGAGTTTATGTTGTACAGAGATGCTTTATGTCAAGGTGACTTTACCTGGTATTCACTCAGTTCTGGGAATCTAAGTGTTTTCCGAAGGTCTCATTGTTCTTCATTGTTTAATGATTGAACACAGTTAAAAAGGATCTGAACAATCTTGGATGAAATACTTTACAACTCAAGAGTCTCAGGGCTTTCAGTGCTCAAACTGAAATGAAAAAGTAGCTACTGTGCTATCAGAAGCAACACATATAGTCCAGACAATACTGCATCACACTGAAGATTATCTTTCAATTCTGACCCGATTAGACTGCAACATTACACCAGTTTTGTAAAAATGCACCAATCACACAGATTCTACTTTTATTGTAAGTCTGACCTTCCGATTCAGATTTTGATCAATTTTAAAAAAGGGGAAAAAAGGTTGCGCATGTTTAGATACCAGTAGCAGTTTTGAACGCAACATAAAGAATTACAGAATATTCTACTTAATACAAAAAAGTATATCTCCTTGACTTTTTAAGCTGAATTTTATAAAGCTCAAAAGAGAAGCACTGAACAACGTGGTTTATTGGTGCATTTATACACAAGAAAAATGGGAGTTCTTAGTTTTTAATGTAATAGTCAGGATATAGAGGAGAATTTTTTTTTAAAAAGTGAATATTTTCAGCCAATCTCAGGGAAATTGGCTGATTCTAATATCTGGCCAGTTAATTGGTGGGTCTTAAGTACTTCATCTTATTTGAAAATTAGAATTTTGATCAAGTTTCATTTTTGAAGTTTCACTAAGTTTATATATATTTATATTATATTCTATTTATATTTGCATTTTTTTTGTTAAAATTAATCTCTTATAAAAAATAAAATAAAAAATTTGATCTGTCTGTTATCCAGTATCATTTTACATAAGGACGCATCCAAAAACAGTAAATAATGAAATAAATAAAGACTGGTGACTGTAACATAGCGCAAGCAAGTAGTTTGCATCTCAACACTCTTCAGTGTGGACGTTGTTACTGAGGAGGGGAGATTAGAAGTACTAAAAGGGGAGTGGCATTTCAGCAAACAGGAAGTGGTTCAGCTTTGTCCATTTAAGCTTTCAATGTCTCTCTCTTTCATGCATTTTGTGATGTCACCTCTGCTCTCAACGTAAATAATTAATGTTAGCTCACCACAGAAAGGCTTCTTAAAGCCCCAGGAAAACCAGAATAAACAATAGATCACAGCTTTGTCCACTGAAATACTTGGTTACTTACTTTGCTTCAAACATGAAATTTTCCTAATAATTTGTAAATTCAGCAACAAATTATTTTCCCCAAAATGTATTCTCCTGTTATATTGTCTCATCATCTTTTGATAGATGGCGGTCTTATTGTCTTACAGAAACGCCTTTCATCGTTGACTGAAAATAATTTTGAATCTAAATCTACAATAACTTTGAATAATTTAAAGCAGCAAAAGCAAATGGGGTGGATTAGCAGAGCTTGCTAACAACTTATCCAGGAAAAGTTACAAGTTTGCCTTTTGCTCAGATATTGAGCATTTAGCTGTCAGTCTTCAGTCAGAGGCTTACTCAGATTCATTGTAAAATTGACTGCTACTGAAAATCCTTCTTGTCCATCCACTGACTCTTAAGATACTTGGATGATATGAGTTATGACAACATTTAAAATGCCTCTTTGGGATAAATAATATATTTTAGAACTCATTTTGAATTGAGTTCACTTTGAAAAAATAAAAAAGATTATCTTAAATCAGTCAAAAGTCTGAGTTATGCATAGCTACTTATTTTCCAAGAGATAGAAGTTTTAAACAGTGGTAGTCTGGTTTACAGAAAGCATATGCAAGATTTATTTTCAAAACCGTTTTATTTCTAAAATAACCGCCTAACTACCAGGAACACAATAGCTTTATATTTAGAGAAAATGTTTTATTAATTTTTCTACTACTAATGATTTATCATAAAGACAGGTAGGATTCTACCAAAGGTGAGAAAAGGCCAATGGTGTCGCACAAAAACTGGAACTACACCAGGAAAGAGCTTCAGAAGATCTGCTCCAGAAAGTTACTGTACAACTACTGAAAATGGTTTTCCCACAATTTCCTCCATTTGTAAAACTTAAAAGTCCAACATTTGTTGTTCACTGGGAGGCTCCCTTCTGACTCTCCCACACGCTTTCTGCCACAACCAACCCCCTCGCGAGTTTCCGGAACAATTCTCCTCTCAGTGGGACGTCAGAGGACGTCTTTCCCGTAATGTTCAAAAACATTTAACAATCTGTTCCCAGTGGGAGCGCTTGATAACATTTGTTTATGTTAGCGCACTGCAGATTATTTCATGCATTTAAAAGTAGGCCTGAACAGATATCTTTCTTTTTTTGCCCATTAATTATTTACATACATGCACAGAGGACCGGAGGGGTCAGGGGTGGGAGGGAATATTTTCCTTTGCATCATGGGAACTTCGCTTGTATACAGGCTCTATAATATTTCTCTGAAGTTCAGAAAGATTTCAATGCGATCTCTTGGATCGCATTTCTGCCAAAACACACATACTGCTTTAGCAGAGGCACGTAAATGAAGGAGGATAGCAAGACACAGGTTCGAGCTAGAGTTTGAACTTTGAACTCTTAAGGTCTGATAGCCATGGGAACATGAGTTTCAGGTGACCTCAATGACGGTGGCTGCATAAATGTCTGGATTATTGATTGTAATTACTCTGACATTTTTAATTTTAATCATATTTACAAGGTCAGAGGAAATTGAAGGAAACTGGCATCAGTGCAGACGATGTCTCTTAAAGTGTTTTCTTGAGCATAAGATCATTTTCTATTTAGATAAAGATTTAAAAGAAACAGTCCTCGCCGGACATAGCGGGATGAAGACACAGTAATGAATATGAAAGTGAGAAAAGAGTCAAAAAAAAATGTGCAGCAAAAGGTCATCGCAATGTCCAAAAACAGCATCGGAATCGCATGTTTTCCTGATGTCATGCCGCCCTAATTTACAGTATTTTCCCAATTTATGGCTTCCAGTCATCACAGTCATTATCACATGTCAAGAGGTTCATAGTGTGACTAAGCCAATCTGCTATATGAACCACTCAAAGGACCGTAAGCCAATATGCCCAGCAATAAAGTCATTAGAGGCAATAACAACACACTAACTGGTAATAAATCCAACAAATGCATTTACACAGTCGAGATTGAGAGCAGTAAAAAGAGAAAGATAAAAGCATACTGGAAAATCAGTTAATTAAAAGAGGAAAAAGGCCCTCCTCACTACTTAAGGAGTGAAAGCGTCCATCTGAATGTCTAAACACCTTTTTCTTTTTTTACTAACCAAGAATGAAACTCTTAGCAATTCAATTTCTGGTTATTAGTAATTAAATTAGCAGAAACCATTTGTTGTTGAATGCTCATATGGAAGCATTTTATGTATTAAAAACATAGCAGGGTTTATGCAGGTTTCACCAACTCAAATTTAAGACTTTAAGACCTTTCTGAGATCACGATAAGTCAAATTTAAGGTCTATACCATGACAGAGATGTTCAAAAGAAATGCAGGGGACCAAAACGTTGGAATTTCTGGGAATTATTTTGTGGCTCTGGCAGCAGCTTTTGCTAAAGAGCTTTTTGCTAGCTGCTAATGGCGTGTTTGTGTGTTTGCTAGCTAGCTAGCAAGAAAGCCATATGCTTGTCTGCAAAAGAGCCATATTCTAGCTGCTAATGGTTTGTTTGCTTGCTTGCTACCAAATTTATATGCTAGCTGCTAATGGCTTGTTTGTGTGCTTGCTAGCTAGCTAGCTAGAGACCCATATGCCAGCTACAAATGGCCCATATTCCAGCTGCTAATGACTGGTTTGCTTGCTAGCTAGCTAGAAAGTCATATGTTAGCTGCTAATGAGCCATATTGGTAATGAGCCAACTGAGACAAGGGGTAGGATTAAATAAGTGTCCCACTCCTTTTCCAACAGAAAAGAAGTGGTAAACAAATTATATTGTTCTTGGTTATGTATGGATTTGTTTTTCTCTGTCCTACTGATTGCTTGTTTTCTTGCTTTTAAAAATCAGTTTTAAATAAAGAAATCAAATCAAAAATATGTTAGATGCCAGTGGCTTGTTTGTGCATTTGCTAGCTAGCTAGTTAGCTAGAGAGCCAAATGCTAGCAGCTAATGAGCCCTGTGCAAGCTGCTAATAGATTGTTTGTTTGCTTGCTAACTAGTAGCAAGTAAGTATTAGCAGATTGTTAAGCAGCTGCTTTGAGTCACAGAACGCAGTGACTCAACACTTTCGCCGCATAGAAAAGTCCCGCAAGAAAAAACACCTACGTAGAATACATGATATTTAATTGTCCTCCCACGATGTATTTAAGGCTAACTTACATTTTCTGTGATGAATTTAAGGCATTTTAGGGCTTTAATTTTAGATGAATGAATTAAAGACTTTTTAAGGATCCGTGGACACGCTGAAAAAAAACAGAATGCTTTGAGTTTGCCAATTGAGCCTCCTAATAACTCATAGCAAAGAATCAAAACTCTCAGATGAGAGGAGAAAAAGAGAAGAAGAAAAAAATCAACCCCGTGATATATTTCATGCAACATGTGTGGCTAAAACCAGGCGCAGAGCAGCACCTTTTTAAAACCATCTCTTGGTTCAGACAGGGTGATGACAGCATCAATCTGTGGGTTTTATTTCCACGACAGGGACGTGGAGGTGAGCCAGGCTAGCGGTAAGGAGAGACCCATACTGAGAAAACATTTAGAAGACGCTACGATCTCTGAACTGGTGCGGACGTTTTTCATCTTGGCAAGGCGAGGACTACCCTACCATCAAGAAAACATAATAGGGGGGATGTGTGGGCTTTGGGAAAGCCTCAAAGAGCGGGTCCTGGAGTGACCCAGAGAACGTCTGGTGCACTCCAGGAATTTTTGGAAAGTCCTGAAAAGGCTGGAGCGCTGGCGCTGCCCATCAATCTAGTTGAGTCTGAAAGTCTATGCCAAAAAGAGCTGGAGAAGGAAGAGAGAGGAAAGAGGAGGATCACTCCAAAAGAAAACATGATGATGCCAGAAGTGCTGTACTTATGTGTACTTACTCCTCATGTACATGGATTTATAATTACTTAAGATCACTGTGGAAACAGAAAGTGCACCCTCTTTCACTTCTAAACAAACTAACTTAAAATCATTTAAATTTATTACTCATCTGTTTCTTACTGATTATGAGAAACATGGGCTATGTCAGTATAATAGTTTATTCAAATATATATTGCGTTGGTGTTTTCTCTGCTCCTTATGTTATATTTTGGAGGTTAGTTGATTTTGGCTGAAGATATACGGTATCTTGTCATCGTTTCCTAAATGTGTCAGTAATTCGCCAGTAGGGGTCACTATTGCAACACAAATAACGGCGAAGCAGAGGGAGAAACGGAGTTCTCAGGTAAATACAGTTACATGTCAGGCAGTTTGATTTCTACAATGTAACAAATGTTCCTTATTACCAGCATGTGGACATGTAGACAGAGTCACTTAAGACTTTCTTAAAAGAAGACGACAACAGAGTCCCACAACTTGCACCAAAGCCTCAAGAGGGGAAAAAAAAAGAAGAAGTGAGAGTCGGACTAAAACCTCAAGAATTTCAAAACAAGCTTTGGGTTCATTTGAACGGAGAGAAAAACTTGTTCAGCGTACAAGTCAATGAAGTCTTATAAAACTTCCAGTTAACTCTGCATGACTGAGGCCAGCATGAGTCACAGCTCTTGTAATAATCCCACAGCTTGATACGAAAACAAGCTGTGGGATTGAGTCAACCGGACTCAAAGCTGTGGGTGACAGAGATTACAACTAATCCACAATCCAGAAAGGGGGCAATGAGTGGGACATTGCTCCACCCCCTGTTTCTAACCAGCTGATAGAAGTTTATCACTAAGAAGAATGTGATAAACTTCTTCTTTACCAAGAAGAAGTTGATAAAGAAGCAAAGCAAAGAAAAAAAAAAAACTCCTACAGTTTTCCTCCTACAACTTCGACCGGACACTCTGAGCTCCCGACTGTAAATTCACAGACTCCCTAATTTACAAAAGAAAGTTCCGTTTAAAAGTGAGGCGAAGCGTCTTTCCTTTCCTTCAGCTGACACAGCAGGAACAGCTCACTGTTGAGTTAAGACGTTCTCCAGACTTCCTTCCTGCTGACGCGCGTTTTATTCTGTTTGAGTTAGCGGCACGGTGAGGTCACCAGTAACCGGGCAGTTCTGATGTGCAGAGGAATAAATAGCTTCTGCTCACCATTCAGACACACCACATTTGTTTATTATTAAGGGCACCTTTTTATGAAATGTATCATACATATATACATATATAGCTGGTTTATTTTAGCATTTTAGGCTCTTAAAGGGCCCCAGTTAAACAGAAACCGCAGCAGCTCGGGTTCAGAAACAAAGACGACCGAAACTTTCCATGCCAGTCAAAACATCCAGTCGTAATTAAATCTCATTTTATCTATTCACGTCGCCTTCTTACGACATCACAAGGCAACAGGAACTTAATTATCTGACGATGACATCATCAGTAACCGGGCAACATTGGGGAGGAGGAGAAAAAAAAGAGCCTGATTTCTTTACACACTTCCCTATGATTGGAGCTAGAGCCCTGATCAATGGTGCAATGGTGCAAGAGTATTCAAGGCACCATTGATGTGAAAAAGAGAGATGACTTTTTCACGTCCTCTCACGCTGCAGTCGCAAACTTCAATGAGATTTAATCAGGATTCAGATGCACTAGTATGATGCAAATGAGTAAACAAATAAATAAGGCAAAAATGAAGGCGGTGCGGGTGGAGCGACACATTTAAAAGAACGGCTAAAACAAAAATACAAATATACTCCATAACTGTGAGCATAAAAGAAACTCAAACACCAAAGAATAAAAATGGGTCTTTTGAGGAAAGATTTAAAAAGTCTCGACAGTCTCAGCCGTCCGTTTAGGAGTTTAGGAGCACAAATTTCAAATCTCTCTCTCTCGAGATGCCGTTCAACCGGAGAGAAACGACGAGAATAAACAAGGTGGAGGAACTTTCCAGACATAAATCATACTGATTATTTGGGAAAATACTTAAACGTTGCCAAACACAGACACTATAGATGCAATGCGACCAAGCTCGTTTGAGCTACTTTGGAAACAAAACGGACAAAGACAAACTGCAGCGGTTTCAATGAAACATTACCACACAGGGGCTGAATACAAATGCATATTGCAACTTTTCAGATTTTATATGATCTACATCAGATCTATATCAATATATCTAGATCAATATGAACCCAACCCACGGACTTCATGATTCCGTGGAGAGAGTTTTAAGCATTAATAGTCAACTTTCTGGGGTTACTTTAGGCAACCTGAGCTACGTGATTATTTGCATGTTGAGCTGAAACTTGTTGGCTAAAATGAAAGATTAAAACATCTAGAGCTGCCAGTGGACTGAATAAAGTCAGGCGTGAGTCAGTCTGAGTCAGCCAGGACCCAAATTAATACCAGACCTCGGTCAATGGTCGACACCTTTACAGTGGTGACTCCACATGTGCGTGCAGGTTACCTGAGCTGAGCGGTGGGACGTCATCTGTGGCCGAAAAGTCCAGCGTGGCCCCCGCGATGTCCACCATCTCGTCATCGTCGTCGTCGCTGGGGTGATGGAGGCCGTCGAAGCCGCTGCTGTAGCCGGGGTTCTCCATAAGTCCAGGGGCTGTTTCACAACACACACACACACACCCCCACACACAATTAAAAATGAAGCACTGAACTTCCAGCGTCTCCTCCTTTCTCTAACTTCAGCTGATTACCTCTGTCCACGGCGAGGGCATAATTCCGATACAAGCTCGACAAAAACTGGAACATTGGCTCTGAAAGTCAGCGGGGTGCCAGTGTGCTTATTCCGCCCAGAACCGCGTTCAAAATGAGGAGCGTGTTTTAAAGACCCACTGCATATCCGCTCCTCTCATCCAGACGTGACTACAGTTCTAGTTAAAGGGAAGTTCTGCAACCACTTCCGCTCACTTTTTCTGTCGCATCTTTGCGGTTCGGCTGGCAGAACTTGCGCCTCGCACTCACCAGCAGACCCGGTGGATTATATTAGCTGGGGCTTTAATACGCGCTTTGCTGCCGACGAGCAAATTCTCATACCCTCTCCTCCACCCCAAACACACACAGGCTAACTTACTGTGTTGTTTCTGTTCTTACCAGATGGGAAACGTAGAAGAAGAGGAAAAGTTTGGGCCTTACTTTGAGCCTTCGACTGGAAAAAAGCGGCAATGAAGAAGTCTTGTGACTGGGATTTGTCCCGCCGCTCTCCCCTCTCCTCCTCCTCCTTCAGCTGGAGCTGCTTATGTCGACAGCAGTAAACTTGAGGAGAAAATCCTGCGTCATCCTCCACAGCGGAAAAACCTCGGCTTTCACACGGCGCGTAAACACGAAGCGAGCGCGTTTTGATATGGTTTATCTACCCGAACACGACACATTGGACCTGACTGTATTTTTCTGTATTTACCCGTTTTTTTTTTTGCCACTTAAAACTGCAACATGTAAGCTAAGTGTCACGTAAGCGACACACGACTACAACTTCCGGTTTTGTCCTTCAAATCTCAAAACTGTCGAATCTGCTTTTCAATCACAACATAACAAATTTTACAATCATATACTCAATATCAGAGGTGTGTTCTTACAGATTTATTCGTGTCTTTGGGATGTGAATCTAAGTCTTCTTTTTCTTTCTTTTCTAAAAAAAGTTAAACTGTGAATTTTATTTTCGAGGCATGAGGATGTTTATTTCCGGTTACACTTTTGCACTTGATAAGAAAATACTAAATATCTAAAAACCAGGACAACTAGTCGAGTGAAGAGTCGTTGCTTGTCCTTTTGATGTGTGTATGGCGTTTTTAAATGGGTCAGTGGAGCAGTTTTACTAATCAGTCCTCGATGTTTTCCTAAATCTTAAAGTTCGTTACTAAATTAACCCAGAAAATGCTTTGACCATCAAACGAATTTGAAAAGTGGAATTTTATCTGAGTACTCTAGTTCTTCTTTTTATGTTTCTCAAAAACTGGAGACCGAAAAATACTAAAATAAATTTTTTTTTAAATGTTTTGGTATCTTGTATTGAATTTCTTAAATGCATAAAGCTAGTCATTTTAACCTATAAATTATGTGGCGCGTAATATGTGTAAATATTAATTTACATGCATATAAATTCATATTTAAAAGGTAAAAAATAAAAAAATAAAATCAGCCAATTTCTTCATTGATCTTCATTTGATAGATTTGCAGGTCAAAAGTTATTTAAGAAATGTATGCAGGACAAAAAGAGAAAACTGTGTATGTGAATTGTAGTGTCAAACTGATTGAGGGGAGTCGTAGTTTTCTCATAAAGCACAAAAGCTCAACTGTACCATAGGAGCTGCAGCCATGCTTACAATCATTAAATGAATCTTTAGGAATATGCGTCCATGTTCTATTTCACAGTGGTTAGAGGGCGCCACCTTGTGGCCACTCACTGAACTATCCAGGTCCTCCGTGCTCAGTTTTATGCAGAAAGTGGCTTCAAGTTTCCAACTGTTTCACCTTTGAGGCCTTAAAGCATTGATTTAGTCATTGATGTCTTCTTTCTTACTATAAACCCAATCACACACAAAACGGTTCGTTCCTAGGAAAACTTTCCTTTTGGCGGTAAGTCTTATAAAAAGTCTAAACCAAACAGGATTATCATGATCAAACTGAGAAACAAGGAACACTTCCTCATCATTTTGTCCCTCTTGTTTCTTGTTTGACAGTTTTATAGTTCTGTGAACAAGCCACCTTAGATCATAAGTTGTTGAATCTCAAAAACCTGAGATTTTGGAAAGCTGGGGTTGATTTTCACTAGTCACAACCAGGCCTGATTACTGTCAATAAAGAAAGCAAACAGAATCCGCCTCATAACATCAATTAGGCTACAAAAACCAGAACGTCAAGGCTCAGACTAAAGAAATTCAAAATCAATTTAGTTACCAATTTGTCAGAAAATGGGCGCAAAGCCATAAAGGAAGTCACACAATAACCGAGAGACACATCTAAAGCAAAGCAGGAATCACTCCCCTTAGCGAAAGGACGTTTTCATCATTCACCCATAAGGAAGAGACTGAGTCAAAATTTGCCACACAACCTGATAATTATGTAGCAATTGTCCCAAAACACTGGCAGTTATTTCTAATGCTTGATTTCCACTGTTGCTCCCCAAAGCGAAACAACCATTTATTAAGTTTAGAGGGTGAGTTTGTTTTTGATTTCACTTAAAATTTAATAAATATGATCCTTCAAAGGCTGCTTTTTGCATTCACTCTGTGCAACACAGAGGCAAAAGGGGGGGGGGGTGACTACTATTTCACGGCACTACATTTTTACGCTCTATTTCCGCTCTTGTTTTTCAGCGTTTACAACTTAAGCAGGAATATTTAACAGCCCCTTATTCCAGGAAACGTAACCTGACAGAGCTATCAGTACTATCAACACATGGTTACCGCTGAATGTGCCTCCAGGGTAAATTTCTCCACCTCCCACAAGAACGTGCTCAACGACTCCCCTCACTCCGGTTGTCATTTGTCAACCTCCATATAACCCCAAGCCATGTTTACTCAACCATCCCACGACTTTCAAATGTAAGCTTCCCCTGAGGAGCATTCACACGTTGGCTCAGGACATTTAGGAGGCCCGTCAGAGCGTAAATCACCACAGTACGGCTAGAAGGTAGTTTAAAAGTCATTATTATTTATGGTACAATTTCCTCACACAAGTGTTTTTGCAGTAACAAAATGTTTTCTTTAATAAATCAAAATGTAACCCCCCTCCCCCCCAAAAAAACAGAAACAAAAGAAACACACTCTCTTACAGGTCCAACAGGCAATGTTTGTCCTTAAAATATCAGTATGTTTCCAATGAATTTTCCAATGAGAATTGCTGTTTGCAGCACAGGAAAACATTCACAAATATAAAAAGTAACAACAATGAACAATGTAATCTTAGACTTAGGGTGGCTTACAACTAAAAACAAGAGGAGTCCTTTACTGATATTGACGTGCAGCTTTGAATAGACTTCAAGCTACTTCGAAACGGAACAGGTTGACTTTAACAGCAGTTAACGAGTGGCAATGTTTCTTTACTTGACTTTTCAATTTCTTTTGTTTTAAAGTGTTTTAAACTTGTTTTTATCAGAGGCAATACTCTACTCCTTTAAGCATGTCCGTTCTTCTAAGATTTTGTAAGTGACTTCATCCTACGCTGGCAGCTATTGCCCAGTAGGTGGCAGTAAAGTAGCATTAAACTGTTATAAAATAAGGGAATAACCACCAGAGAATCAGGTCCCACTAAGTGGTGGTCATTGACCAGGCTAACAAGTATTAATAGCAACACAAGCTGACTGGTAAAATGCATCTCTCTCTGTATCTTTTATTCAAATATCGTGGCAAGATCTTAACTGACCGAGGTTGTAGAGTACTTTAGGTGACTGATTTAATGAGATGCCAACTTAAAAACAGAACTCAACCAACTAGGAATGTTCAGCAAGATAAAAACCTACACATTTTAAAAAATGTAAAGATTTCTTGACCTTCAACAAGATTCTTACAGCGACCGCCCAATTTAGACCTTTGCTCTGTAGGGAAAAAATGTAACAGGAGATAGGTTCTCTTTTAGGTGCTTGTTTGTTTATTTTGTAGCATGTAGTGAGAATGGAGAAAGCCATACTTAAAACCTGCCTACCTACATTTTAAACTCACAGCTGAAAAACTAGCTGTTAATCTTAGACAAAAAGCTCTTAGCTAGCAAAACAAGCTAGCTGATGTAATAAGTAGTTCTCTTTTTTTTGCTTTTGTTTGATGCTTTGAGCATGAAAACACTAGCACTTCTTTAATTTTGAGTTTTGCTGGTGAAACAATAAATAAATTGTAACAGCAAAAGAAAGTCCCCCCAAAGATTAAGTTTGCATGCTAAGCTAACCTGCCAGCTAGCCTGTCATGGCCCAATGGTACAGCCTGAGATGACTAAAACAGAATTTAAAAAATACACATGACAGCAACAAAAAGAAAAACATGGAGAAAACAAAAACATTTTGAAAAATATTTAGTACTTCCAAAATGTTTAAATTTTTGGTTTTGTTTTGTCCCTGATGTGTTTTTCACTTTTGGCAATATGGTATATCTAATTTTGCAAAACAGGTTTTGCTTAAAATTGGTTTAGAAAAATGTGAATATGTTGGTAAAAGTTGGGTTTTATTCTTGCACTTTGGAACTAAAAGTCATCCAACTGCTGTACAGATTTCTCTCCATATGAAGGTAAATTAGCATAGTTTTCAAGTCAGCTGAGGTGACAGCTGGGAATAGAAAATGGCCGAAAATAAATTTGCAAACTTCACTTGATGCAACACAAACCGCACTTCACTCCGGATTCATTCATTGTAAACATATACAGTAAACTTCAACTCTTCCAGGTCTTCTCACCCATCTTTTAAAATGAATGTTCTCGAACATCAACACCACAATATACAAACCATATACATAATAAACACTAGTGCCTCCTGTACATAAAGGTCGTTACGTGACAGTCAGTCCATGGAGTGTCAAACTCCACACAAGTACAGTAAAGTAACACAAAATAACACAATAACAGTATGTTTATGTCTTGCAGAATCAATGTTTAGAAGTTAATAAAGCTGACAATGGCACTGTGAAACATTGGCTTTAGTGTGGATATGAGAAGCACCAAAAAAACCCTCCTCAAGTTCTCTGAACCGGGAGGTTTAAATATAAAAGAAAACAGAAGTGAATGACACAGTCATCTCGCAAAAATGTCTTTGGCAACAAAGTGTGTAACAACAGAAAATACATAGTGTCAGTTTAATAGTACAGTACATGTCTAAGGCACAAAGTGTTTGATTTCTTTGTCATGGCCTTGAAAATATGCAACAAACAGGCTTTTCGGACACGTATCTATCATCTCCTAGCTGGTTTTCATCTTCGCTATGATGCTAAGAGTCTTGTCTTCATTTTTGTTTTTCCATGCCTTAATGTTTGCCTGTTGAGCTGGAAAATGTCTTGTAGGACCATTTTGGGATGACTTCACTTGCTTCTTGGATAAAATTAAGAGTCAGAATATAAATTGTTAAACTGTTTTTTGACAGTGGTTGTGTGTGAATACTCTTACTATCAGATAGTAGCTTCTTAAGCAGTTTTAATTCCTATACTCATGTCTAAGTAACCGTCTGCAGCAGCTTTGTATTTAGTGTCGTCATACAACTATTAAGATATTGTCCTTAACTGTGCGATTGATAATATGTCTTCCATGTGTTGGACTTGATTTGAACTGAACGTGTTAATGACTTCATCCTTCATTTCACTTCTTCTGTATTGCTCAGTAATGTCCATATCCCATCGATATTCCCATCCCCATTCCCAGGCCCAGACCCAGGCCGAGGCTCTCTCTCAGCCCTCTGAGTTGCTCCTCTCCCAGCCGAATCTTGTCCTCAAGTTGTCTCTGCTCCACCAGCAGGGCAGCTTTCATCTTCACAAAGTGGCTGGAGAGAAAAAACAAAAGTACACAAAGCAATTTAGTACTCAAGGACAGTGCACTGGCCAGGTGGAATGCGAGTTGATTCCTATTCTGATGCGCACCTGTAGTCTCTGTGCTGTTCTGGAGTGAGGCAGCGGGCCAGAACCCGGCTGACGGCCTGCTCTCTGCGATCGACGTGGTCCTTCAAGTCCTGAGCCTCCGACAGCTGTCTCATGAGCTGACGTTTCTTTTCCAGCAGGGGGAGCTACAGGACAAAGATTACCTTATTTTATTAGGTTTATGAAGGTTTCATCAACTCAAATTTAAGAGCTTTTTAAGAACTTTTAAGATTACTATGAATAAAATGTAATGCCCATATCATGACAGAGAGGTACAAAATAAATGCAAAACTGAAATTTCTTGAGTCTTTTTGTGGTTCTTGGCAGCAGCTTTGTGCTTCACACTTAACATATGGCTTTCTAGCTAACTAGCTAATTAGTTAGAGAACCATATGCTAGCTGCTAATGAGCTATATGCTAGCTGCTACTGGCTTGTTTGTTTGCTTCTAGCCAGTTAGTATGCTACTTAGAGAGCCATATTATAGCTCCTTATGGCTTTTTTCTTTGCTAGCTAGCAGGTAATGGAAAAGAGCGCAGGGACTGAAGATGTCTGCACATAACTCAAACTTTTCTGATACAAAAGTCCCGCTTAAAAAAAATCTACATAAAAATGTAAGACGTGATTGACTTACTTAAGGATTATTTACATGAATTTAAGATATTTTAAGGCCTTAATTTTGGATCAATTAAATTCATTCACATTTTTAAGGATGTGCAGACAACCTGGTTATAAATAATAATTTTGATCTTTAAAATCTGTTCCAACCCCCCCCCCCAAAAAAAAGACTTTTACTAATATGACTCTTCTTTAATCAACATTTAATTCCTGGTTCTTTATGCAAAAGTTTTCTCCTCCTCACCCGGTCCTGGTGCTCTGTCTCGGGGTCCAGCGTGTCCAGTGTGGTTTCCACTCTGAGCAGCCTCCCAGACAGAGACAGCATTAAGCTCACCACCTTGTCAAGGTCGCCAATGAACATGCGGTATTTGTCCACCTCGTTGGGTTTACACACGGATACCACCATGTTCTCCACCTACAGGAAGTAAAAAAATAGACAGAGAGGCTGTTTGACTATTTTTATTCTTGATGGATAAAGATATCCTCGGATCTAGAAACGTCACACGTTCTAGAACCTACTGGATCTAGAGTTTAACTCTAGCATCACTGATGTAAAAGTGTTGAGATGGATGAAGAGATGGACGAATAGGGTTTCACCAACTCAAATTTAAGACTTTTAAAGACCATTATAAATGGAATTTAAGACCTATATTTCAAAAGAAATGTACGAACTTCGTCCAGCCAACTTGTGATAAATTTGCACTTACCCATGATAGATGCAAAAAAGCTAGCTAGCTAGCAAGGGTACGTTAGCAGTGAGTTAAAGAATGAAAATGTCTCCCTGTGGCTCAAACTTTTGCCCGACAGAAAAGTCCAGCAAGAAAAAAAAAACGTAGCATGTACAAGAATAGAAAAAATGTAAGCCCTATGATCAACGTATTTAAGGCTAACATACTTCTTTAAATGAATTTAAGACATTTTAAGACCTTGATTTTTAGAATCCTTGATGAATGAATGAGTTGCTGGATAAATACAGGAATGGATGGGTTGTTGGTGGAAGGAAGGATAGATAGATGAATGGAGGGACATTTAGGGGGATACAACTTAGAACGTAGGATCAGAAGTAAAGTCTTACTCCTTACGAATGCAAACCTGGAAAATACTTCCATCAAATTGAGTATTTTTCCATAGTTTTCCCAAACTGTATAGGAACACTGACGGTTATATATTAAAAAAAAACAGTAAAAAGGCCCAGCAGATACCTCTTTTCCAAGATTTTCATTACTTTTCTAACAACTTTTTTTTTAAAACCATCATCCAATCAAAAGCATTTTTAGAATAACACAAATTCTTCAGACAACATATCCAATGTACGACTTTATAATCTGAAATGCAGTCCAGTCCTAATTGGAGAAAGCCTTTTTGTAGACATGCTTGTACAAAATGAGTCGCATCAAGTTTTCAAAGTAAGAGTGGCTGCCGACATGCACAGATGATTTAAAGCACTTAATCTAGTGAGCAGGATTGGACTGGACCTCGTCTCCCAGCTGTGCGTTGGCTCTGATGTCTTCCTGCAGTCCCCTCTGAGCCTCCCTCAGCACTCCCAGCTTCTTACGCAGGCTCTCCATCAGCTGCTTCTGCACAACACGGAAACAACTGTTTCAGCTCGCAGTGAGAAAAACAACAGAAGAACAAATTCGGACAATAATGCGTAGCCGGATTTTTTTTTTTTTTTCCCAGATTGGGTTGATTTCACAACAAAACCCTTCAAGGAGATTTAAAATCAAAAAGTTATTATGGATTTCCTCTGACCCACAAAGGCTTGAAATTATACATTAAAGTTAAATATATAAACATGTACTTTCAAGAATGTTTGGGTAACTTGAAACTGCATTAACATCGGCCTCCCTGATCACAGTGACGCTTAGAAAAGATAAAGATTGAGCTTTTTAATTAAAAGTGACAAAACGTACGTTTGATGGGTTGGAGTAGGGTAACTTTAAAACCTTAGAACATTGTGTCTACTACCCAGCATGGTGGTGGCAGCATCATACTGTGGGGTTGTTTAAGAGCACTTTATTAATCCCCAAAGGGAAATGAAACTTTGTTGTAACTCATATCAACTTCTTCAAAGAGTTGTAGCCGCTGACAGGATCTCTTGTTGAGTCTGCATGATAGTGAATTTAGAGAAACCAGCCTTGTTTATCAGAATGTTTAGTCATTTTTATGAACCCTGGTCTTGTTTTTGAAATTAGTTGAAGTTGTTTAATGTATGATAATTTCTCCCCATAAAAAACTCCTTAAAAGTGGTTCAAAATGAAGCTGTGTCTACCTTGTAGGCGAGCTCGTCGTCCTCGTGCTTCTCTCTGCTGTCGGTGAAGTCCTTCATCTGCGACAGGAGCTGAGCCTTGGCTGCAGACGTGTGGTAATAGGACGAACAGCTGGAGCTGGCCCTGGACTGCCTGAAGAGAGGAGGACCGACGGAGGAGACGGTTTGTTTATGTGTGTTGGTTAGAAACGGCAGCAAACGCACGGGTTTTGAAAACGGCAGTGAATTCTGTGGGTTGAGCGTGTCAAAAGAGCAAAGTCAGGGATATGAAAATCACCTCAACCCCTGGTGAGCAACTAAACTACAGAGGCAGGGAGAAAAGCCAACAGATAACACAGAAGACAGAACTGCTCAAACGGGGTTTCTGCACGTTTAACCGACTCAAATTTAAGACCGTTTTAAGATCATTCTGAATGATATGTCACAACAGAAATGTGGAAAATAAAGTTGTTTATTTTATATAGTAGTGCCGGCAGAGAATGCACCTAGCATTGCGAGGGTTGGTGACAGAATTGAGCCGGTGGCAAAGACGAACGTTGTCCAGGCAACTGACAATAACTTGCGGTTATTGGTGATAGACGCAAAATAGCTAACAAGCTAGCTAGCAAGGGTATATTAGCAGCTAGCTAGCAGTAGCCTCAACCGTCTCCAGTCACAGAACGTAATGAAGATGTCTGCGTGTGACTCAAACCTTTGCCTGACAGAAAAGACCCACAAGAAAAATAAACTACAAAGATTAAATAGTGCCACAACAAAATGTAAGATCTGTGAATAACAGATTTAAGACCAGCTTACACAGTTTAAAATTAATTTAAGACATTTTAAGGCATTCATTTTATATGTGCAAATTTAAGATTGTTTAAGGATATGCAGACACTCTGTTAAAGGATGAAGTATTAGAGGCAAAAACAGGTCTTGAACAGGGTAAACTACCTGTCCAGGCTGTTGGTGTTGTGCTCCACAGACTGACTGGCTTCTCTCCAGCTTTCCGTCCCAGACTCTCCTTCGCCACTCGGAGGGAAAAGCTCCAATTCCTCCTCATCCAGCGAGCCGCTTCCATCGAGAGTCTCAGCTGATGGTGAGGCCTCGGGATCTGGCAGCGTGTCGATGTCTGTCTCCAGCACTGTGACGGGTTGTGCGAAGCACGGCAGCTCGCTGGTGATGGGCATGTCCTCCACGGGCAGCTCCTGGAAATCGTCGATGTCCGTCTCTAAGGGAACCTCCAGCTCGGCCTCCAGGCTGTGGACGGGGCTCAGGCTCAGAGGTTTTTCCGACTCTGCGTGTTTCTGCTGACCTTCAACTTGGAAGTCTCTGTTTGTGAAAGCCTGCTGATGCTCGAGCTCTACCTGACTGAAGTATGCTTCTGTAGGATAATCCTCTCTCGGTCTGCCAACTTCTAAACCCAGAGAGGGACTATGGACCCCAGGAGATGGGGGTCTCTCCCGCTCGGCTCCAGGTCTGATGCTGGGTAATGGTTTGAGATCTAGACTGAGGCCCACATTCAACCCAGATGGACTGGAAGACAGATTACATTTCAGAAACAACATCAATTTACACTTCATAAGTACTCTCAATACAATTATGTGACAATAAAGACCTCGAGCACCTGGTTTCTGTTGCACAGAATCTGCTTCCTCTATCAATAAGTGTATATAATATTTATGAAAAATATTGCGTGTAACTTTTGTGTTAAAACTAAAAGTGAATTTCCTGGGAAGATCTCAAAGAAAACAGTGTAAGCCTGTAAAAGACAAGTCCACCAAAAACACTCTCTAAGGTTGCAGCGTTTGTTACATTTTCAGCTGCTGCAGTTCGATTTCTTATTGCACTGTCAATGGGTTACAAACTCTTTCAAAAATCTGTTCTCCCCCTCGCCTGTAGTGGCAGTATACAAAGAACCACTGAAAGAAACAACATGAAAACCTCAGAAGAAGAGGTCCGCAAAATCTTTCTTCATGAAATGTAAACAAAAACCGTAGCGTCAGATTTTAGCGGTTGTTAGATTTTTCTATTGTCTTTGGTAAAAGACAATTAGCTATTTCTCATGCTATCGCTAGACTAACGTCTTTGTTTTGGTTGTATTTACCCACAATGCCCTATGCTATAATCCACTTCCTGCTTTTTGAGCGGCGTCTGGTTCGCTTGGTGTTCACATACGCATTTTGACCAGGCCAGAGTTCACTTAACAAACCAAGATGTAGGTTTTCAAGAGGACCAGAGTTCGCTTTTTTGGTTCACAGAGTTCAGTTGCGCATTCACATCTTCCCAAACCAACCGGACTTTCTAAGCAAACGACCTAGAGTTTGACTAAAACAGACTAAACAGGGCTGCTTTGAAAGTGTCAGTATTTCATCTCACCTTCTCATTCTGGTCTTAGCTGGTAGAGGTGGAGGTAGAGATGCTACAGGCTCCACCACAAAGTCATCCTCCCTCTCAACATGGCGTGGCGCCACAGGCCTGAAGGCCTTCCTGGAGAACATCGGGCTGGGCGGGGCAACAGCGGAGGCGTGCTCCTGAAACGGAGCCGGACTTTGGCTGGACAGTCGGGAGAACGCGTGCTCCTGAGTTTGAGTCTGACTGCAGCTGCATCGAGAGCAGGTCTCTGACGCTTCCTGCCTCTCTGGGGGCAGGCTGTAGGACCTCTGCCGGGACTCATCAGGTGGCGGGACGTAGGAGGACGAGTGAACCGAGTAGCGTCCCTCTGTGCTGTCGAAGGAGGATGGGATGGGCTGCGGAGCAGCAAACGTGGAGGACGCGAGCAGCGCGTGGTGAGACGCTCGTCGGCGGTGGAACTGCTCCCACTTTGGGGGGGGTGGTCTTGGTGGAGGTGGGGTTTTCTTCTTTCTTTGCCGCGCTGCGCTCGATGAGTCTCCACCCTCCTCCATCTCACTAAGGGTCTGGCTCGAGGCGGCGTAGATAGAAGGAGACCAGCGGTGGCTGGTCTCGAAGCGCAGGTCATTTTCAGACATGGCTCGTCCTCGAAGGTAAAGGGGTGCCGGCGGGGGGGCGGCGTTGTAGACATCTCGCTCATCACCACGACTGGCAGGCCGTCTGGAGTCCCAGTGCACCTGATGAAGATGATGCTGCTGTTGATGGACAGCTGGCGGTGGCCTGGACTCCCGTCTCCAGCTGGAGTAGTCTCTGAAGGGGAAGGGAAGTTATTTAGATTAATTAATCTTCTTATCTAATGTTATTTTTTGGTCTCATCTGATATGAGCATAAATTTACATTAAAAGCCTTTTTTTTTTCTTGAAACGTTCCAGATGTTTCCTTTCTGAGTTCCCTGCTAACTGAGTCAGGTCATCTTAGGCCACACATACCCTACATGCCTTTCTCCCTCTCCTACATGTTTACATACATCCAAATACATATCACTGTGGTCACATCTTGAGCATGGATGATTGCCCCACACACTTAGAGCTCATTAGAGCTTAATCAGAGTCAGCCGTGACTAAGTAGGCTTTCCGCCTGCCGGTGCACAATGACCAAACCAGACCTGATGTCGATGGAGGCTGGTTGAAGCAGAGACGGCGCAGGTGAGTGTCTCAGAAAAAGCGAAAGGTGAGGGAAGTAATATTTTATGGTTGATTAACAAATGATGTAAGTTGTTTCCAAAGTGAGGGGCTCACCTCTCCGTCAGGCTGTACTTCCTGTTGAGTTTGACCATTTCCTGTTGCAGGGCGTGAAACGTCTGGGAAGAGATTTAAAGAAGGTTAATAACACCTAGGCTGAAAAGCGTTGGGAAGAGGGTGTGTTACTCCACCCTGCATTACACTTGAGTGGAAACAAAGCTGATTAGGGTGGAGGCGATTTCTGCTACATTAAGAACACTTTCTTCCTTCTATTGTTGTTTTCCACATTCTTTTGTTATCTCTATCTTTTTTATCAAGTACAGTTTAGCTCAAACACTTGCTTGTTCAGTACTTAGCTGGAATGTTTGTTAGATATGTTAGTCCAAAGTTATTTAATTTTAGTCCAATTTCAGTTTCATTTATTTTATCAGGGTTTCACCAACTAAAATTTAAGACTTTTTAAGACCAGTGTGAATAAAATTTAAGACCTATCACAACAGAGATGTACAAAAATAAATGCAGGAAACCAAAACTGTAAAATTTCTGGGGGGTTTTTTGTGGCTCTAGCTGGTGAGCCACATGCTAGCTGCCAATGTCTTGTTTGTTTTCTTGCTGGCTAGCTAGCAAACATGCATTAGCAAATTACAGACCATGATGAATTTGGTCATGTTGGCTGCCCTTTTGGAAAAGAAGATCGGTTTTCTGTCAAGAAATGCCACAAAAATTGTTGTTCACAGTTAGCCATGGTAGTTGTTTAAGTTTACGTTTTCCCTGTGCACTAAAGTTGAGTATTTCTATAAGAGGATCAATACTTTCTTACCAGTTTACCATCTTGCTGATTTGCTCAAAACTAAAAGAAAAAGTAAAGTTTTGACAGCAAGAACAAACCTAAAGATAAGTCTTTGTAACTTCACAGTTTGGAAGTTTTCCTTCACTGCTAACTACGTCAACATCTTTAATGCTTATTTGAGTCTTACAAAAATCAAAGACATGATGGCAAGTAACAATACGTCCAATAATAATTATATATAAATCTACAAGACACTACTTTATGCTGGCAGGTGAAGAGTTTTGGGATGCTTAACGTATTAAAGTAGAGTAGTGGAAGTGGTGAATTAACTTATTGCACTCTCTTGGTTTAGAGGTGAAAGTAGCCAGAAGGTCCCCACTGGGTGGACAGGCTGCACAAATATACCATGAAGGAAAAAGAGCCTGCATTACAGTCTGTGATGCAAATCAGAACATCCAGATGGTATTTTTGTTGGCATAACAAATGTGGATTTTACACATTCGGCCGTCACCTGCTTTCAGCAGCGGGAAATATCCATGAAATTGTGTAAAATAACTACTAAAAGATAATATGTTCTGTTTCATGAATGGCTAATTTACATTTAAAGGTCTGTTGACATTTAAGGAGGTACTGAATGTTTTTATGACAGATTTTTTTTGGCCACTGCTGGGATAATTAAAGCTGGATGCACATTTTTGCAGAATAAAATATTTTCTTTAGCTAATCACAGTGGCTTTCTAGAATAACATCTTTGCCAGGAAGTCTGAAATTTTTTACATTGAAAAATCTTAACCCTAAATACAAGAAAAAAAGGAGTTAAGACATAAAAATGATAATATAAATCAAAGATAACCCAAATTTAGCTTGATTAAGCTAATAATGATGCAAATGATGTTTTACTTGGAGCCAAATTTAGCCCTAAAATAATTGAGTTAAATGATTTAAAAATTGCGACAGACTGGCAACCTGTCCAGAAACGTTCGCCTTAAGTTAGGCACCAGCACCCCTCCCCAATCCACTAAGGACAAGGGTATTAGAAGATGGATGGGTGATTTAAAAATGCAGTGCACATTAAGGGACATATCATTTTAACCCTGTGATTTACCCCGAGAAATCAAAGATAAAAGCTCACACCTTAATTGATAACACATTAATTTCCAGTCTGACTGAACATCTGTTGGTACTTTCCTAATAGAGGGGTTTTCACAGACATGAGTTTGTGTCTGCAAAAGCCCAAGTTCAGCACATCTGTTCCCGTTAAAAATAGTGCATGTACTTAGAGGTAGATTTCAACACTTGAGGTTATCGCCGTGGCATCAGAGCCGCAAGCTTTGATTTGAAAAGGACCACGGCATGAAGGGGGGCAGGGTTCAAGACTCCCCCACCCCAAGGCTTCAGTATAGCAAAAATCACACTGAACAACAAAAACCAGAGTCCGCTTGGCTCAAATATTTGCTGATCTTACAAATATGTTTAGTCCCAAAACAAATGTCAGTTTTGATTACTTGGTGTCAGATGATAAGGATACTTAAGGGATGCATTTCAGGGGAGTTGTAAAAGTTAGACCTCCGCTCCCCAGAGTCTAGAATCAATTTGCGGTGAAGCTGTAACCCAATACTGCTATTAGCACCAGAACCATAGAGCACTGTCGTTGCCCAATCTCCCCCTCAATTCCACGAACTATTTCAATGATCTGCGAATTTTCTATGTGAACTTCAGACTTTGACCACAGGCAGGATGTGAGGTTCAGGTCAGACCAACCATTCAACCGCGGAGTACTTGGACAGAGCAGCAACTTGTCTACAAATCCAAGAGTGACCACTAGATCCTTTTAGGTGCAAGTTGACAAAGCAGAGTTAGATTTTAGTCTTTCAGTGGTCAGTTGGGTTAAATCTAAAAGAGCAGTCTGATTTCAGTGAGCTGGAAAGTTTATTTTTCACCCTGAAAGACTTAGACTCAGTACTGAAAATACACTGGATGTTTGGTTTGAGTCCTCAAGTTTGTGAACTTACTGAAAATGTAAGCACCCAGAGCCAGAAATATAAACCTTCTGAACTTACATTATCTCCAGCATTGCTACTTAAAAGCAGAAAACTATTCCTTCATTAGTGTTAATGTTCCTTAACCTGTCATCACATATCATCTAAGCACTTCTACACATCATCATCTACACTGCGCTAACCATAACATTCATTGGTATGGAGGTTAGGAAGAACGTCAAAAGTTAGCTATTAGCAGGAGTAGTGAGATGTTTGAACTATTTTCTACTGAGGCAAGTCGATGTTTCAGTTAGGCAACACAACAAAAAATGGATATTTTGTACCCATGTTCGGGTTATGTTCTCAAACTGATGAATGTGCAAAGTGCGGTAGATAACAAGAAGGCTTAGCAAAGCCTATCTGTTTGATCTTATTTAGCTTTCAAACTTTGCCAATTTTTGAATTGTTTGGACCATTTTCACGTTATAACAGTTTAGGATCTACATAGTCAAGGGAACACACATGGTTTACTTAGTAATGCTTATTTAAGACGATCGTAATATGTCAACTCCGTAATTATTTTGTGGTGTTTTTATGAGGTTTTGTTTCACAACTGTTGTCTCAAACACACAGTGTGACATCACCTCTTTTCCCCAATATTAGTATCTACTGCCTTCAAAACAAAGGTTCAAACTCTATTCTTAAAGACAAGTCGGAATCAACTAAAATTGTTATTAGCAGGTCAAATAATTTTACATGAAGACTGGAAATTTGTCAAGAATCTCTGATTGGTGCAACTCTATTCAAAATCCTGCAAACAGACTCATTTTGAACTCTGCACTGTAAATCCAGTTATATATATATGATGAACCCAAGCAAGAAGTCCTCCTACCTCTGTGGGTGTGTAGCTCCTTGCCTTGTACCCCTGATGCAAAGACTCTTGTTTCTCTGGCTGCAGATGATGGCTGATGGGATAAAAAGCTGATCCTTGGACTTGGTTTTGACAGTGAGAAAATGTCTGAGGTTTGGGCTGCCAGTTGTGGAATTGGTCCTTAAGCTGGATTTCTCGCTCTTGTTCTCTGATGCCAGAATGACTGTAACAGTCCTGAGGTGGGGCATGTTGAAAATGTTCCACTCTTTCCATCTCAGCCTCTTTTTTTCTTTGCAGTTCCCTCTCTTGTTCCCTCTCTCTCTGCCTCATCCTCTCTTCTCGCTGAATTTCTCTCAGTCTTGCCCGTTCCATTTCTAGTTCTCTCTCCTGTCTTTCTAGCTGTTGCTGCCTCTCCATCTCTCTCAACCTTTCCTCCCTTTCCCTCTCCATCTCTATCTGTCTCTCCCTAATGGCACTGACAGCCTGCCTCCTTGGTTCGACATTGTTTGGAGGATGGACACTTTCTTCTTGTACTCCTTGGTAGGAGTATCTTCTTTGGGTAGAATTTTGCCCTAGATCTCCCGTCTGTTGCTCTCGATGCCGGTCTGGTTGGTTCTGCCTGTGGTTGGACCTTTTTGAGGTATTTGACACAGGAATGCCTTTGGAAGTCTCCTCAAAAAACTTCATTCTATCCGCAAATGGAAGAATATCTGACTCCTCTATTCGAGAGCTTGAAGAGGAGCGACTGTAGGAGGAGCCGGATGAGGAAGTGAAGGCACAAACTCCATGACGTGATCCTGTTACACCCAATACCCTTTCACCCGAGACTCCACACCGTCGATCTCCATCTAGTTCTGGTTGGAGCTTGTGTTCAGGCGTCCATCGCCAGCGGCGAGCCTTGCCAGCAGGAGCCGGTTCCTCAACAACTCTGATTCCGACACCAAAGCTGGGGACCCCTGGATCCAGAATCTGAACAGACCTGGATCGATTATTGCCCTGGGGAAAGGATGTGGTCTGAGTCTGGGAGATGCCACAGTCTGGCTCTCTTGAGGTTTTTGATGTCTTGACCTGTGAAGAGTTTTGGGAATCTTGAGGGACTCCTGGTGTGGCAAAGGCAACTTTGGCAGATTTCTTCCGGATAGGCCTGTTTGGGTCTGCCCCATCTTCACAAAGGTCTGAACATTCCTCTTCCTGGACAGTTTCTCTGCTGCACAGTAGCCCTCCTGGACCATGACCCCGCTGAAGTTGCGCCTTTTTCCTCTGGATTTCGTTGCGGAGGTTGGTGGCAAATCGTTCACTGCGTCGACGGTTCCGCCGAAAGTTTTTGGATGAGTTTGACTTCTTTGTGTTTTCCTCTCTTTCTGCCACTTCCCCATTTTTATCCCCCGTCCTCCGCTTTTCTACAAGCATTTGCTCGTCCAGCAAAGTATCCACACTGGCAGCTGCACTGAGTGGCTGAAAATCACTCTCTGCCATGTGATCAGAGTTCAGTCGTTCCCGGGTTGATAATCCAGTGGGTTCACCTGGTACGCTTGCAGAACGTCCCCAAGGTGTATGGTGATGAACTGGTGACAGAGACCTCCCATTTACACCCACAGCTTCCAGCCTCTCAACTGACGCACCATCCTCACCTTCTGCCTCCAGGAAGACAGATCCTGGAGTCGAGCATCGACTACCTTCCAGCTTATGTGATGTGGGAAGGGTTGAGTCTTCCGTTGTGTGCTGAAGTGATGAAGCATGGGACCACTGGCTACTGCAGGCCAATACAGAGTGATCAGAAGGGTTTAATGGGTTGAAAGGCTCCAGAGAAGAGTCGTTGCTGTTGAACTGCAGTAGCTGGAGCTGAGTGGCGAGCAGCTTCTCGGGTGCACTGTGTCGGTGAAGGCCTGCTGAGGAGTGATTGGTCTGACAGTGGTCAACATGGGACTGCCCTTGAATCTCTGTGGAGGATTCGGAGGGTAAAGAAGCAGAAGCAGAGGGGGTGATGGGAACTTTTGAGGTTGGAACCGAGTCAGAGAGGTGCTCTGATGGCGCCTCGGACTTAGAGTCATTTTCAGTGCTGCCATCACATTTAATATGTCTAAATTCATCAATTTGTCTTTGACTAAAGTGAGAGTGTGTTGAATCTGTTTTTAAGTTCTCAGTTTGGTCACCCTCTCCTGGTGCAGAGAAACCATTTTGAATTCCAGAATCGACATTCAGACAGGGCAGGTTTTCTTTACAACAAGAAGTATTTTCAACCGCAGATGATATGCAATGTTTGTTGCCATCATTAGTACGACTTCGGGTGGCCCTAAAGCTGTCCTTTCTAGTTGGAGGTTGAGGGGGATTGTTCTTTCTCCCCACTTGAGATTCTCCATTTCTAACAATGTCCAAACCCCCTTCCCTCTGGTCGTGTTCATAGCAGCACGATGACGGCCGTCCTTTTATCTCGGCGGGCCTTGTTTTTGGCCTGGTCAACGATCTGGACTTGTGCACAATTAGATGCGCCTCATCTGGGGCCTCACCAGGCGACCTCCCTAGAGTGGAAGCCTCACCAGAGTAACCTTGACATGCTGGGCCAAGGCTCTGGAGGAGGTTATCCATGGAAGAGGCCTCACCGGGCCTTAGAGGCACAGCAGCGTAATCAGATGTGTTCGAACTGGCAGAGAAAGAGCTGTAGGCGGAGTCCCGCTTGTTGTTGAAGAGGGTGGGGTCAACGGGGGAATTGTGGGAGTCGGAATATGGCTGTGTGGTGGGTGTCGGTGTGTCCAAGCTCTCCATAGATCCCAGGGAGCTGCTTCGGTCAGTGGAGGAGTACGGTCTGGGCAACTGAGACCACTGCATGGACACGTCACTGCAGAGACAGGAAGATAAATATCTGATACATAAGCAAACTCAACATTATAAACAGGCCATGCAGCTTCAATTTATCTAAAGCTTTGAGTAGTTCTAACTGCTTTAAAAAATTTCAAATATTCACTAATATTTTTGCTAAATGCAGTTCCTTGGAAAAGTATTCCCAACATTTGGCCACTGCTCACAATTTTATTAAAAAGAAAGTGAAAACCTGTATTCCTGCCATTAAATTTAACAATCATTAAATACTTTTTTATGGCGAATAATAAACATTGAAGTTTGTGGTTGTGACATGTCACATTGTGACAAAGGGGTGTGAATAGTTCTGCTAGGCACTGTTTGCCCTAGAGGCAGGATTTATATGGTTTCTTCAGGAACACTACGGTGTCAGTTCAGGACAAAAATGTAATAATGCTTTCATGAACTACACTGAAGGAGTTATCCTTAAATTTCAAACATGCAGAGCATATTTTCCTTCCATACATTGTTTCAACTCTGCAGCTGGAGAATGTGTTTCCTATTAGAGTGGGGCTGAAGATCCACGGCAGCCCCATGTGTTTTTAAAGCCCCTATGAGAAAGACTCTTTAGGCGAAGAGGGATTTCCTCCTCATCAACTCCCAACGCCACAAGTCCCAGTTTTGAAGAAATCTCTTGATTCCTCTCATCTTCTTCCCACCTTTCTCCGTCATTCTTTACTTCCGCCATTAGATTGTTCCCGTCTCATCTCCTTTATATCAAAGGTTAATTGCCACTGAAACATCAGCTTAACAGTTTCCTTTTACTCTTTTGATGATCACTGACTGCAATGCAAACATTTTATAAAAGAACTTCTTTATGGTTTTACTCTCAAGAAAGATTCTGTAAAAGCAACAAACGGCTCAGTTGTACAGCCTGTACAACACTTCTCAGACTTACAAGCGTAATGCAGTGAAAGATTTTCCCTCATGCTTGCCAAGGTAGCTTAAATGGATTGGGTCTGCAATGGCCAAAATCCATTTGGCCAGAAATAAGTGTGACCAAGCGAGGGATAAAAATGCTCCAGAAGTTCCCTGTAAACCCAAGCCTAAGTCGAGTTGCTGGAACCAAACCAAGATTCAGCCATCAGCCTTACAAAATGAGTCATTGTTTATGGTCTGTTGATCTGAATAAATTTGCATATTTTTATTCTTAACTGGCCACATACTGGGAAAAAAGATTCTATTTGACCACTAGAGCAATGCAGACAAGAGCTTAAAAATAGCCTCCAATGTTCAAATTTAACTTACAACCTGGATCATTTCCCAATGATCGATAAGTGTTGAGGGAAAACAGCTAAGAGATCTTTTCCAGCACAAACAGCAATGCAATAAATGTCACTTATACTTAATAATCAATGTAATTCTTAGCGGAGCTGCCTTCCACTCAATTTTAACCTCATGTAATTGACTTGTGACACCAATAAACCTTCACCCACACATGTTTTTCTCAGCCCACTGTGCAATTGTAGTTTCACATCTTTGTGAGGAGATTATTTCCTGATGAAATCCATAAAAGACATTTTGGCAGTGAGCAAAAGGAGTTCGTATTGGCTCTTAAAGTTAGCTGGGGCAGGTGGGGGGCATGCAGTGTTCCCCAGCCTTGGTTCAAATGGTTTAAATTGATTTTGTGAAAACCCCCCACAAGGCCTTGATACATTTTATTGTGGTGTTTCTTTTTTTCCAATAAAGAACAGAGTGATCCCTCACCCTTTTGTAATTCTTTGGTGTCTTATTCAAACAATGGCCAAAGTTTCCAGGGAGACAGAGGAGGGGAAAGAAGACAGAAAGCTCTAACGAGCTTTGATCTCAAACACGTATTGAGGTCTAACCAATAGACGACATCTAGGCAGTCTCTGGTATTTATGATTCGCATTTCATGGTTGAAAAATCTCACCAGCTGCAAAATACTCCAACCTGGTAGAACTTTGTGTGAACACAGTCTTGTGTTTTGTTGTGTTATGAAGGTTCCTAAAGGAATTCCCCATTTGTCTTTAAGAAAGGTCAGTTATTTCTTTGTGTTTTTTAGATTCTAGTCATTCACTTTTGGCTACCAGATGATGTCCCAGTGAGTTTTTGGCTTCTCTGGTGATATGCATGACTGGATTAAAAAAAGTTCAAACAGCTGACCTTTCTTAAAGAAAAATGGGGAAATTCCATTATTGTACCATTACACACAGCTGCCTGAGAGTTCACAGCAGCAGGTGGGGGAATGGCAGCCAGCATCATCTCTGGGACCTTCTAAAACATATCAAAATTGTACAAATGCCAAATTATCTGTCTGTTTTGAAAGTAACTTTCTAAAGCTTTGATACATTAATAAATTTGCCGATGTCTTGTAACAACACCTTTGATTTGGGACCATTGACTTCAACCTATTTTGGTCCAAAATTAAAAAATTAAACCGTGACTAATCTGATAACGTATACCCGATGAACCCAAGTGCAAAGTTTTAAATGTAAAAAATAAAAAAATTCTGAAAATTTAACTACGTTCCAAGTCACTGACCACATGGCTTCAAAAATTATTTTTTAATAGTTGTGACCTGATTAATTTCTCATATATACCAAAGTGCAACTTTTTGGGTGGTTGTCCAAAAAGTTGACTAAGTTAACAAAATTGACTAATTTGTGTTAAAGAAAATTTTTGAAAAACTAAAGCAAGCTGAAGTAAAGAAAACCTTGAGGCTGGACCAGCAGTCAGCAACACTCAACAACCTTTACAATCTAAAGAAAATTGGTCTTGAACAGTAATATATATTTGAGTCCTGGGAAAAGGTAAACATGCATCTATTATCAATATATGTCATATATATCTTTATTGTATAAATATTCATCAGTACAACAAAGCAAGTTGAGACATTTTAGCAAAGATGACAAACATCATTTGCAGCCTACTATAAAATCATTTCAGCAAGTGCGTTTCTCAAAACATGTGCATCGAACATATTGCTTGTTAGATTACTTAAGTTTGATTTCATCTTCAGTTCACCGACATTCTGATAAATGACAAGCTAAAAATAGAATTTCCTATTGTCGTTTGGCTCATTTCTGCAAAAACATTTCTGCTAAGTCACTGTAACCTTTGGAGAAGGGCTGAATAGCTTCATTTGGTTCTGGAGCCACAGACTGCTTGACCACTTACTATTTCAGCAAATGTTAGTGTCTCTGGTGGTGTAATAAAGCTAAACAAAGGGTGACATATACAATAGGTGGAAGAGAGGCGCAATGGACAATAACTAGTATGAAGGTATGCCGAGACTTTAAAATTCAAGTTTAAAAACTTCAGACATTTTTCATCCTACCATTCCTACAGCTTAACGTCTTTTTCATGAAACACCAAAGAACATATTAGAGTTTTCTCTTCATACAGTAATGCAGAGCTGCCCCTCGCCTACTTGTTGCTGCTCTTCCTCATAAATCCAGAAAAGACCAACTTGTCACTTGTCACTCTTGATGTAACCCTGTTTTAAGACTACAATTGGTGAAGACAAAGAACACAAAACCTTTTTCTAAGTTTGTAAAGGACTATGGACGAAAAATACTGACTGTGGGAAAGATGTGGGAAAGATTCCATGCTTCATTATCTGCATGGGAAAACATTTTTTGGGAAGGAAATGAGCAATGAATGAGTGGAGAGGAGGCGGTTGTATAGATTTGACCTGGTTGACAGAGAGAGGAAACTAGGATATAAGGTCAGAACTGGACAGGAAATGACAGTCACTCCTGCCCAATCAGAGACCAATCTGGGACATGTGAGGCTGACGCAGAGATACACCCAGGGATCGTGTAAGGTCGCTGGATTAATCCTCAGTGTGTCAGCTAAACACACCAACAACAATTTTTATTAGCTAATCAGAATGGTGAGAACAGATAAACTTCCTTCCTTCAGGCCTCATATTGTGTCGGTGCTTAGATTAAAAACACAAGTCGCACATTACAAACCCATTCACACTGTACAGATTGTCCTCTCTCTTCAGACAAACACAGTTTACTGGATGTCTTCCTCTCTTTGTCCACATGTTCTGGGAGTCACATGCCATTGTCCAGAGTTATGCCAGGAGCTTCCTCCTCATCCGATGTGTGTGTGTACTTGTCTAGCTATCCTATTTAGGACACTTTCTGGCATATTTACTAACCTTCAAAGGATCAATGGTTCTTATGGGAACAATCAGCCCTAATATGGTGTACCCTCTTGTTGAGGCTAAGGAGTTCGATTTAGAGATATGGTGTAATTAGATTTTGGTTAAGGGTAGGGTCAGGAATATATTAATAATGGTTTGGGTCAGGCATAAATGTAGATTCTTAAATAAATGGTAGTTAACACGCCACCCTGGGCGAGGGACCTTAATAAAAACTTGAATTTGGATCAAAGTAAGGCGTTAAATTCTGTCCACTGCAGTGGTTGTGGTACTAAAAAAAAGTTTTAAATTTTTTTCAACTCAATGCAATCTGTTTGCTTAGATAAAAACATTTTAAAGTACTTTAAATAATTAACTGAGGCTACGCTACTGTTTGATCATGAGGATCAACTGGAATGTATGTATGACTAAACTAAATAAATTTTTTTGTAAAGTACATCGACACCAAAGCCAAAATATAATATGACCGACCCCTTTTTAAGGATTTGTGTTAGGTTTAGAGGCTTGGTGTGAATTTGATTTTTGTTAAGAGTGATTTAGGAATATATTGGTAAAGGTTAGTGTAAGTCTTAGGATTAGGCAGTCATTACTTAAATTAATGGAAATCAATGCAAAGTCCGAATATGGGTGGAAATCCAAACCTGTGTGTGTGCGTACAGAAACTGTGGGAATGAAATGCCAACACAAACACACAAACACTGATGTACTGGTATCTAATCCTCGTGGGACTATTAAATCTAATAGAAGTGCATTATATCACTGATTCTTATCATAAGGAGAACAGTACAAACCCCTTACATAGAATGCAGCTGACAAACAAGGACAGTGCAGCTATTTTTATTATGAGTCAATATGCAGACGCCGCAGACTTCCTCTTTCTTTCTAACAGATTACAGTTTACCTCAGTGAGATCATACAGAGACACAAAGGGTCTTGTATCTACAGCACATGGTTGATTTTAGTTCAACCTGAATGGACAATACAGTCTTCCAACCCTGCTGTGTTACAGGAACAAAAATATCACCATTATTATACTTGACACTGAGGTCATGAAGGTTGTCAGCTCCCTAGCTCCTCAATTATTTAACATGATTGTTTTAGCTAAAAATGTCAGATGTTTCTAAGCTGTAGCTACTTTGTTTCTTGCGTCAGTTCAAAAAGTAGCTAAATCTTTTTGACTTTTGGATAAAACATAAGCTACAGACACAGCATTTGGCTAATTTAACAACTTAATTAGAGGCATAAATATGTCCAGCATATAATAAATAACTGATATGCTTGTTAATGTTTCATGACTTGGCTTCTTAATGATGTTTTCCTGTTCTGCTACTTGTTATTTAGCTACTTAAAGCAAACTACACTCCTGGGGATGAATACAGTAACTGAAACGTGTGTGTAACCTCCACAAACAATGCAAGTAGGGCTTTGGATGGACCCACCTTTGAAGTTTTGATTTCATATAAAGTGAAAACCTTATATGAAGTCCCAACTTCATATAAAGTCTTCTGAGAGCAATGTGATTGGTTATCACTTTAGGATGTTTGAATAGGAGCTGAAAATAGATCAATGCTTCCTGCGTGGGCCGTGTTGACTATAAAATGCGGTGATGTCACCTGTTTCCTGACAATTGTTGGTTTTTTGAGATTGAAACAAAAAAATCCCCAACGCTGCCCTGCAGCGTGAAAAAAAAATCTGATGGGAGTCACAGGAAGGCAAAGAGTGACTCAAATGGAGAGGATGACACACTGTGTACATAAAAACTGCTGACAAGCGTAATATGTTAGACTATTTGGGAAATCTAAGTTTATCAATTCAAGCTTGGTTAAGAAATACCACAAAAGATCAAATTTTTGTGTTTGTAGCATTTTTTTAACAGAAAAAAGTCAAACTACATCTGGAATAAAAGCCTTAATTTGCCACTAGTTGGATCAAACAAAATATCAGAGACACTTCTTAGCTTGATCTGAATATGCAATAAGAACAGAATAGAATTTAATCCCATATCAACATAAATAAAAATAAATAAATACTACTGGTGTGGTCTGTTTTACATCCTGCCCGTCTCTATGTAATGAAATGCTGCTATCACGCCAAATGTTCTTAAGTCAATATCAAATTATTAGGTATAACACAAAGTATCTGTGTTTTGTTCACCATTTTTTTCTGCTTTTATTACCATTTTATAGTAAAAGGAACCACAAAGATCTTTGCTTAAAAACAGACATTGGAGTTCTCTTTCTTTAACTTACAACAAATGTTTTCAGAGAAAGACTGAAGCATATCTGGATTCTTGTAGCTGAAAAGCAACTAAAAGTCTCTCCTCTATGCGTTATAGAGCTCTGATATACAGAGATTTTCAGATTTCTGTACTGAAAAGATCCAGAAAGCTTCAGACAAATGTTGTTCCAAAAGTTACTGTATCAAGTAAAACCTAGAAATCAATCATTTTATTGGTTATCGGTAAATGTGACGTCAGTCCATCTGTTGTGTCTCACCTGTTGTCGGTTGTGTGCCAGGGTAGGGTGTAGGAGCCGGAGTGGAGCTGCATGGCAGACGGAGGCGGAGGAGGGGGGAGCGGAGGGGAGTCGGCTAGAGGCAGGCGGGGGGTCAGGAGCGGAGGAGACGGAGGAGGGGGCGGGAGAAGCGGCTCCGACAGCTTGGCCAAGTGCCAGGAGTGAGGCCTGATGAGAGGAACGCTGCGTCTGCGTGAATGAGAGAGGAAGACCCAGGTCAGTATTTATCCCCAAAAGAATATTCACATCTTAAGATTTCAAATTGAGCCAGTAAATTACAATTAACACAAGCAGAGGAATTCGGCAAAATGCTGTTTGGACATGGCTTCCTTAGAAGCTGTTTGGACTTTCCCCCCGTGCTGCCATAAAACGCTCATCTCACATGGGCAGTAAGTTCTCCAGTCAGATCCAAGGCCAAGCAGTCCACTGTGTCCCAAAATATTCCCTAATTCCTTTATACAGACTTCCGATCTCACACGCTGGCCAGATTCAACTGAACCCCCTGCAAAGAAAGTGCGAATGTAAGAAAAAAGAAACAAAGTACAAAAAATAGTAAAAGAAAAAAAAAGGGGGTATGGGAACGGGACCAGAACAGTATCGATGTATGATCGCTGCAGTCTGAAAGAAAGTTCATATCTTTTAAACCAACACACTGTCAGGAATGTTGCTGCTGGATGGAAGGAGCTAGAAAACCTGCTGAGTTGACAGCTAAGGTTGGATAAGGTGTAGCTTTGGAAACACGAGGTCTGTCTATAAATACAGCTGCTGCAAAGCACAAAGTTAAAATCATTACGTTTGAAGTTGAAAATGAGTAAAATTAAGAGACAAGAAATCAAGAAAAATTTCCCTTTATTCTGTTAGAAAAGGCGAAACATAAAGACTTGATATGTAGATGGATGGACGGGTTGATGGATATGACTTTTGGAGAAAGACAGAAAATTAAGTCTAGGAATATAAAATATATAATTGAGTTAACACTATTATTTGGACATACAGTACAGACCAAAGGTTTGGACACACAGTTGTGTCCAAACCTTTGGTCTGTACTGTATGTCAGGAAGATTTGTACTTTGAAAAAAAATAGAGCTGGGTGACCTAAAGTTGAATTCCCAGCACCAGTCCAGAATGAGATATATGGTTCCTAAGCCAGAAAGTGCAAAATCCGTAAAACGACACTATTCTGGGTATTTCACAGAAGCACTTGGAGGTACAATTAAGGAAGAAGAATGCAGACCCTGGCACCACGAGGGAGAGGAAAAGACCGTTTTTGAGTATTATTGTTTATGATAAAGTAGGAGCGGGAGACCCACTTCCAAAATAAACACTGTAGTTTCCTGATTCTGGCTCCTTAAGACGGATTTCTATCTGATTGTTCAACTTTGCTGACAATGTCCTTGAGTTATCCCCTGAGAAAGTTTAAGTCAAGCCCGCATATGAACATCTATCCGTTTGTTTGTGTGGGAACTATCTGAAGTCCAGCCAGACGAAATGCCATTATTGAACGCACCACAAGTATTAGCGAACCGCTACTTCAGTACCACTTCCTGTTTCATTAAGTTTAACTTTCAGAGATTTACGACCAAGAAAAAAACAAAACGAGTGACATTTGACAGAGAATTTGATAACTGGGGGTGGAGGGTTATAGAAAAATGACAGATAAATATCCCAAAATACAAGTTGTGTTTTATTGCATTTCCAAGGAGAAATAATGTGTTTATTTTAAAACCAGATAACTTATCCTTTTCTCCAAAAGCAAAGTGGCCCCTATGTTGGATCAGAGGTGATGTGAAGATTAAAACTCTGAAATCTACAACAGAGGGTTGTACATATATTTTTTTCCTCGTTTTTACCATGTTAACTTAGTAATTTCAGACTAAGACTGCTAAAACCTTTTAGCAGAAGAATGTGTGGGAAAAGCCTTGCAGCATGTATGCATCTATTCTGTCCGGCAAACATGATTTGCAATGTGTCAGAGCTAAGTGAGACTCTTCGAAATCCTAACCACACTAAAGTTTTTTTTTTGTTTGTTTCTTGACAGTTTAATGGCATTGAATACATCAAGAAATACACAGCTATTAAAATACTTTAAAAACTGCTTTAGATATAAGTACAAGTTAACAATTACAAGTAAATCACACATACCAGAATTGCCATAACACTCTACAGAGATAGTGAGTTGCTGGACAAGAAGAATAATACAGCGGACAAGAGGAACCTCCAGAAGACACAAAGGGGAACTCCTCAATAAAGTCTGTGGAATGCTGAACAGCTGTTAACTATGTGCACAACTTTTATGTTTTAGCTATATTGTATTTTATAAAGTTGGGTCTTATGTATGTAATCAAGTTTTTCTGCCATCAATTTTCTAAATAAGCCCAAGTAAATCAGTAGACATGTACTAATGTAGCAAACAGAAGAGCTAGCTAGATAGCATTTTTCAATTTCTTAAGTGGTGATACTGCTAACTTAGTAACAGTAGAGTTAGAAAAACTAACTCTAGCACTGAAACATGACCTATCTCAACCCAAGTTCACAGCCTCACTAAAGGGAAGAACCACGTTTGTCAGGTGCTGTGGGGTGGGGTCGAGGGACACTGTAGCAAATCAAAACATTGTGAGCACTAAGCTTAAGGACTGTTTAAAAGTGTGGTTCTCCATTAGTCAAATTTAAATACAAAATCAGTTTCCATTGAACCCATAAACATTTCTGACAGGTTATGTGCCAGTCTGAAACTCAAAAATCCACTCTCCGGAGTAAATTTTGTTACTGTGTGAAGAAGAGTCAAAGTTGCTATTCAGGTATTTAGAGGTACTTAAAAACTAATTTAGTGGGATCACAAAAGATGTAAAGTAACAAACACAAAAGTTTATTTCAGTGGATGCTGGTCATTTTGTAGATTTGCAGTTTTGATCTTCCACAGCAAACCTTTTCAGGTATGAACCGGAGATGACTCCAACATCAGTTTATAAAATGTCTCGGCAGACTGGCAAATGTGAGTGTATTAAAGCAAAGTTGCTCCAAAGTTATCGCTTTGAGTCTCTAACCTCTCTGTCCTGGAAATGTAGGAAATGTTTTGGAAATCTCAGTGTGACTGTATCTGGCTCCAATCTCTTGGGAAATAAATAGCAGATTAAAACTTTACAAAAACCAGAGATCAGAGATCTCAAATATCTGATTACTGCCTCTCTATTTTTGTTTTTTATAAATATCAATACACATACAGATCTCGAGGTATCTTGAATTTAACCAAATAAAGTTTTAGAACAACTTCTGCTTTCTTCTCTGACCCTTTAACCTACTGGGTAACCTGTTGCTGCTTGAAACAACAACCAAAGAGGAGTCACATTTTGAGGAAGTCTATTTTGAATCCACTACGCTACAGTTTGACAGATAAGAGTAAATCCTTAACCTGAACACAGAGATAATGACTTATCCCACCACTTCTGTTGGTGTCTTTTAGTAAAGAAACCAAGAAATTTATCAAAGTCAACAGGACTTTCTTTTTCTAAATATCCTCTCAGGATTCTTGGTCAGCTTTTGAGCATCTTGAACTTAAAATCTAGTTAAAGAGGGAGATATTGACAACTAAGATCAAAATCAGTGAACAACAAAGATCAGAATTCAAGAGGAGGAAAAACTCTGACTGTGAATGGGTCTTTATGAAAAGATCTGCTGGAATGTGGCACTTAATGGCCAGAAACAGCAACAGCTGACTGAAACCGCAAAGGTCACAGCGCATAATCAGAGTCACACATGGAGCCTCACTAAAGCACTGAGCAAATGCCAGACAGACGGGAAGATCTGAGCTCTGACAGAAGCTGCTACAAAGCAAGACGAAACTACGGGCTTTGGCTATGGTGAGTTTGTCTATGAGAATGAGGCAAACCTCAAATGAACACCTTAATTTTCTGTGTTCAGATCTTTTACAGATAGAGTTGCGGAGCAGATGTAAAGTTTTCAAAACCTACCTGACAGCACAGGTATCTGCTGCTAAAATGATCCAAGCTCAGCCCTCAGGATCCCAGACAAGCCAAGTTCAAGTTCAGATTGTGTATCGTCTGCTCTAACGTCTTAAACTTCTTCCACTCAGAAGGACTCAGCTCAGATTCATCAACCCCTTAACAACTGAAGGGGTTGATGGCTTGAGGGAATCTCCCTGTCCCTCAAGCCAGTTGAGGTCTGACGAGAGTTGGGATGTGATGCAAACGAGTGACACCTGAACGCCTGAGAGCTGACGTGAAGAAGTAAAGTCAGCTTCTGACCAAGAGGGAAAAACCAGCTGACGATCCTCACATCCCCTCTCTCTCCTTTTCCTCTTTTCCTCCTCCTCTGCTCCTCTCGCTAGAAGACAAAACATGGCTATGTCTCCCAACTGGACTCGGCATGCCTCTCTCTCTCTCTTACTCTCTCTCTCTCCCATGCCATTCCTTCCCTGCCTCTCTCTCGCTCCCCCCTCCTCTACGCCAGGATGTGCGAGCCCGTCAGAGAGGAAGCCTTGTGGCGGACAGATAAAGCGCTGGACGGCCCGCTAAAATAATACCAACAGTTCCACACTGTTATTGTTTGACAGGAGGGGAAAAAATGCAGAGGTACTTCCTCCTTGGACGTGTGTGCATTGGCGTGCACGTGTGTTTACGGAGCATGAAAAAGAGGTCTGAAAGAAGTAAAGAAAGCAGAGACGTTTTGAACAGATGGGGGGCGGAGAGGGCCAGATTTTCTCCAGCCCCTCGCTTTGGCAGAAACATGAGAAAACAAAATGTGGTGAAAGACGGGGAATGTAAGAGAGGATGGGAGGTCTGCAGGGGAGTATGAAAAAAAATAAAAATCTGCTCAATAATTATAGGCCAACACAATGAGTGGGGGTGATGGATGAACAGAAGACCTTATCCCTGTTTTTATCGCTCGGACGCATTTCTTTTAGACACAGAAATGTAATGAAAGCTGCATGACTCAGACTGCTGTGTTCTGTGCTACTGATAAGTAGCTAGTTAAACTTTGTGCAACAGCGTCAGTCTTAAAAGGCAACACAGCTGCAGTCTAGGCAGCTGGCATGGAAAGAAGTAGACAAAGGACAATTTGAAGAAACATCAATCTACAACAATCTAAGGAAAGTGCTACAGCATTCGCTATCTGCGCCAGGTTCAGTCTAATTGTTGATAGATATCATTTCAAACATGCATATGAATAAAACACTGACATCATTGGCATACATTTGTATCTAGACAGCTTGACTACACTCTTCCCTAATTTAGCTGGAGAAAAGCTTAACCCATAGTGGGAACAGGTTGCTATGGCTTCTTGCAACAATAGCTTTTCAATGAAGACAACATTAAAGGAATACACTCCTAATTGCTGTCCTGTCTCCCATGTTAAGGTCATAATTCATAGAAGAAACTGAGATTTGTTTCTTGCCTACCTGGTGTGAGGGCTCTTAAATCTTGCACTTGACCCACCACTCAAGTCCAACTTTTATCCTGATTGCTGTCCAAGAACTGCACTGATTGGTCAAAATATGAAGTGGGCAGGGTTACTATGCTGACATATGTTGCAGTTACAGGGATCTTCTAGGGTAGTGTAGGTTCAGGTCTAATTTCTGAACCTACACTATTGCTGTCCTACTGCAACAGTGGCTACCTACAGCCAGAACCTACTGGCTGATTGCTGTCATGTACAGCAATCAGCCAGAGGATTAGACCTAATCACCTCCAATTTGCTGTACGTCGTCATGCCAACTAAACAACACTGATTAATCAAAGCGTCCATGGTCTCTGAAGCTGAACTGTGGCATCAAGGACAAAAACATACACTGGAAAATGGGGCAGGCAGTGATAAACGTTTCTTTTAAAGGCCCATCTTCAGACAACAAGCAAACAAAACTTTTTACAGGTTTTCTGCAGGTTTCACCAACTCAAATTTGATACTTTTTATGACCATTCTGAATGAAATGTAAGACTTCTATTTCTATAAAAATGTACAAACTTTGTTCAGGCAACTGGCGATAGATTTACACTTACCCATGATCAATACAAAAGAGCTGGCTAGCAAAGGTGTGTTAGCAGCTAGTTAGCGGTAGCCACAACCGACTTGAGTCATGGATTGCAATGAAGATGTTGCCATGTGACTCAAACTTTAGCCTCAAAATAAAGTAACAAAAAAAAATAAAGCTGCAAGCAGCCTCGGGCGGCCCTCGCAGCAAGCGCCGCTCCGGCCTATTGGCCACCGCGGGAGTTCCGGCCACCGCAGAAGCTCTCGCGCGGTTTCCAGAGCCGCAGCCCGCTCGCCACCGCGAAAGCTATGCCGCAGTTTCCAGCACCGCCGCCCGCCAGCCGCCGCAGAAGCTGTCGCGCATTTTCCCCGCCCCTCCACCGGGCCACACGCGTGAATGTGTTCGGCGGCGCTCCCCGACGACTGTCAAAAAATCTGGTGCAGATCGGTCGATGCGTCGAGGAGATATAGCCGATGTATCAACGTAGGGGGCGCAGTGGAGTCAAATGACATCTCAAACCCGTTGGGCTCTTTAGAGGTGAACAAAGGTCATACATATCCAGTTTGGCGCCAATCGGATGATCCATGTGTGAATTAGAGCCAAACGTATTCATATGGCGAGGGACAGATATTCGCCATTTGGCCACGCCCACACCGTTCAGCCAGCAGCGAGCATTGACAGAGTTTATCATCCGAATCATCTTGATTAGGTCAAGAGAGCCATAAACAGAGCTTTCCAAGGAAAAAAACGGCACTTCCTGTTCTGAGGGGGCGGGGCTTAGATCACGTCATAATATGATGACGTAGGATCGACGGGCATCCCACCAGTATCACTCAGGCCAAGTTTGGTGCAGCTCGGTCAAAATATGTGGAATGTAGAGGCAAACGTATACGAACGGCGTTGCCGCCATTGAAAACTCTTGGCACTTTAAAGCAAGCGAGACCAACTTCCTATCTGTCATCCAACACAGAATCACCTTGATTAGGTCAAGAGAGCCATAAACAGAGCTATCCAAGGAAAAAAACGGCACTTCCTGTTCCGAGGGGGCGGGGCTTAGATGACGTCATAATATGATGACGTAGGATCGACGGGCATCCCACCAGGATCACTCAGGCCAAGTTTGATGCAGCTCGGACAAAATATGTGGAATGTAGAGGCAAACGTATACGAACGGCGTTGCCGCCATTGAAAACGTTTGGCACTTTAAAGCAAGCAAGACCAACTTCCTATCTGTCATCCAACACAGAATCACCTTGATTAGGTCAAGAGAGCCATAGATGAAAGTTTCCAAGAAAAAAAATAGCACTTCCTGTTGTGAGGGGGCGGGGCTTAGATGACGTCATAATATGATGACATAGTATGGTCAGGCATCACAACAGGATGACTCAGGCCAAGTTTGTTGCAGCTCGGTCGAAACATGTGGAATCTAGAAGCAAACGTATGGCATCGGCGTTACAGGTCACTTCGCCATGCCGCCGCACCCAGCTGCTTCATCGCAGCCGGTCAGGGCTTGAATCCACAACACACCAACATGTCTTCTGTCTCTGGACACAGTTTCATGTTGATGAGGTCAAAGGGCTAAGATAGCGACCGTTCACAGTAAAACATGACACTTCCTGTTCTCAGGGGGCGTGGCCTAAGTGATGTCATCATTTCACCACAGGGTATTTTAGGACACCCGATGACGATCAATCACTGAAAGTTTGGTCCCTCTATGTGTTTTTTTATAGGAAATATAAGAGTTTCGTGTTTCATGGCGAGTAGGTGAACTTTGACCCCTGCTAACCCCCCTTCAACATGCTCCAAAACTCACCAATTTGATAACTTTAAATCAGACATGCCTTATGATCAGACTGACCGAGTTTGAAGTCGATCAATCGAAATCCCTAGGAGGAGTTCGATCAAATACGAAGGCTGTAAACGTCAAAATCGAGGTAAAAAATGGACGTTCAATACAAAATGGCCGACTTCCTGTGATAGTTGGCTTATAACATCAAATGTAAGTTCTGAGTCTTTTGGTGAGCTCTACGAGTGTACCAAATTTCATGTCTCTACGATGAAGTACGTTCATACCATTGTGTCAACAGAAAATTGCTAGTTGCCGCCGTTGAGCAATTTTTTTTGCGATTTTTGCGACAACCTTAAAATTCAAAATTTTTAAATTTTCTAGTCGCGACCGCCAAGTTTGGTGAGTTTTTGAATATGATAAAGCCCCCAAAAAGGCACCTCTTTAGGGGGGCAGAATCGTAATAATAAGAAACAGTACAGATACAATAAAATCGTAATAATAAGAAACAGTACAGATACAATAGGCCTTCGCAGCGCTTTGCTGCTCGGGCCTAATAAATTAATATGCGAGATGTAATTGTCCAGCAGGTTAAATATTTTAACCTGCAATTAAAATATTTAAGGCCAACTTACAGTTTTCAAATAACTCAAGACATTTTACGGCCTTAAATTTAGATACATTAATTTAAGACTTTTTCAGAAAGAACATACAGTACAGACCAAAGGTTTGGACACACCTTCTCATTGAATTCAATGAGAAAGTGTGTCCAAACTTTTGGTCTGTACTGTACATAAATATAATTGGGTACTTTGGGAAAATTTACAGGTTGGCAGTGCTGCAAGTCTATATGACAATTGCAATACAGATTCTTTAGTAAAAGATAATGCCAGATTCTTCACATGTTGTTTAAGTACATATAAAAACAGCAAAGAGTACCATGTATCTTGTCTAAATTTGTGGGACTATGTCACGCTATGTAAAGATTGAAATTTAAAATCTATTTGTATATGGAAGAATCCAATTCCACAAACCTATTCACATGTACAGAAAAGGAGGATTAGAGCTACATAGTTATCCAATTTTTGGTTATTCAGTTGCATATTCACGGTTTAACTCAGAATTAGGGAAGAAAATTGAAAGCCCTTTAAAACCTGACTTTTAAGATGAGCCCAGTATGTTATCTTCTGGTATCACTTGTGTAACAACAGAAACAGCATGTTAGACCACCACCCTCATGTCTCTGAGCCTCCCAAGAGGGTGGTCACAAAGTCAAGTTAGTATGTAGGTATGAAGTGGTAATTGCAGTGAGTGACATTGCACAAAGGTCTAAAGGCAACATCTCATTGCTAGTTACCTCAGCTCACAATAATTTGATCCAAGTATTTCCTGTGTTCATCCATCAAAGTTTCAGGATAAACGGAATTGACACATCTTCCGAAAATGATGTTGACAGAGAAGCCTGAGAAATCAGCCGCCACCCCTAACAGACACAAAACCTTTTGTACGGGCCGCAGCTAATTTGATCTCCGTGTGTGAAGTTTTTCTGGTCTCAACTCTTTGCCCAGACTGGAACCTTGTTGAACAAACATCAGCAGGTGTGAGTCTCTGATACCGACGGCGTTAAAGTTTAACCAACCCCTTAACGGCAGACACTTTCAAACACAAGTCCCTCAGTGGGCTTCAAAGATTTCCGGGACACATTCCATAGAAGTGTGTCCATATTGTGCACATGGATGCGAGTAGATTCTTGGAATTCCAAGTCTTCTCCTTAAAAAGGTGAAAAGGTTAACTATGTCAGAGAGCCCAAAGAACCTAACCTCCTCCTCTGTACCCCCCGTGGCCACCTGATTAGGATCTATTTGTTTGCTTTATAGGTCTCCCATTCGTATATGTGCGCGTATCAGCATGAAATCAGACCTCCTTCTGTTTGCCTTGTAGCCCCTTGAACTCCTAATGATGGATGTCTGGATGACAAACACACTTGAGGACATATCTTTACTACATGGAGGACCTCAAACAATCCTGTTTGCTATAACCAAGGGTCAAATACACACAGACATCTTACATACCAGGTAATCAGTACAGTGAGACTAGGCCCGTAGAGGGGGTCGATGGCAGGAAGGGTGAAGTCCAGTTTAGCCTCTGCAGCACAATGAGCTGTTTGTTACTGCTAAGTCCCCAGACTATCGGAGAGTGTGTGTGTGGGTGTGTGTGTGTCTCTCTAATCGGCAATCCCTCCCTACTTATGAAAGAAAAGACATTTTCAAGTGATTTTTTTTTCAGCATCAGTTTGGTTCGCATCAGCTGCATAGAGGCAGGAAGGTAACAGATGCAGTGACAATGCAAATTCTGCATGCTAATAATATATAGAGCCTGTTTCTGTAGATTATGACGGCTTTAAAGTTTTCTCGATATTGGCATATTCTAGTTTCTGAGAGGAACATCAAATGGTAAACACCTACAATAAACTGCATTACTACTTTCTCACTCAACATACAGTACACTCACAAAGCCACTTTATGTATGTGTGATTTATGAAGAGCTTAGACTTATAAAATGGTCAATGTGAATTAAAATGAATTGAAATGGTGCAATTCAAGTAAGTAATCACTGAAGCAGGTGAAGGTACTGAATTCAAATTTACTCAGATAAATACAAGTAAAACCATAAAACAGTGCATCAAACATAAAATTTATTGCAAAAAGTATTCATTTGTCTACCTTCGCATGCATTTAAGCCGACATGATATCTTATTTTTATTCCACAGCACACCCCTACGTTTTTTTCTAAATAGACTTTCTACAAGATTTAGCCGTGTGTTCAAATGATTTTCTTTTTTACCAGTTTTTCCTGAAGTGTATTTGTGAGCTTGGAAAGTGATGTTGGATGACTGATAATTCATCTTGAAGATATTGAGGTAAGGAGTCTTTGCAGGATAGTCAAGCTTTTTCAAACCAAACTTCTTTTATTCATGTCTTTATGGACATTGCTTTGTGAACTGGTGAAGACTAATGTTAGGAGTCGGAAGGGAACCGTCATTCCCTTTTAGACGAGTGTGAAGAATCAGCATCAGTCCTGTTCACGTCCATCTGTCAGGTGTTTAGTGTAAACCCTCAAAACACCAGACAACCCAGAATATCTTTTACCAGTAGGCCAATCATCATCATCATTTCACTGAAAAAAAATTATTTAGAATGAGATTTTTTTTTAGTTGGTATATCTTGTTGAGATGTACCCTTTAAAAATACATTAATAAACACATTTTATATTCAATAACCTTTTCATTGGAATAAGTGTACACTTCAACTTTAAAAGAAATACTGCCTCCATTATGATAGCAAAACCATAAGAAATACATTTTCAATCAACAGAAAAAGAGTTGAAACAAGTGTACATTAAAATAAGTAAAAAAAAAACCCAACAACAATGTTTCTATTGTTGTTCATTTTCTTAACATGTCAAGTAGAGTCTTCATATGAGCATTTTCTTAACATGTCAAGACATGTTTAGCTTTCTTAAACAAAGCCAGGAAAATACAAGCATTGCACCAAGATCCACTTGAAAGTTATTTTAAAGGAGGTGGTAAATCACATTTTGTAAAGTGTTTCCTATTTTTATGTTTTTCTCATTTCTATATATCTCATTTATTGTACTTCAGGCTCTCTTCTAAATCAGAATGGAAATACAAAGCATTAGTTCTCAATCATCACTAGCCAAACATGCACTATGGACAATGGCTAAAATGAACATAATATATGTAAATGGAGTTTATTTATAATGTTCCCATTCCGGAGTTTCGATTTAAAATCCAATTAAAAGGCTAAACTCTGTTTTATTCATCACTGCATTCTCATACACTTCAATTAAAGTTTTAAAAGTGCCAGATCTTGAAACATCCCATGACAATTGTTTGAGCTCATCTTTCAAACAAACTCCTGTAGCTGCTGATAGACTGAGCCTTAAACCTTAAAGAACTGGAGGAAATGACCAACATGAATGTTACAACAAGGCCAACATTTTGATTCATGTCTTCACCTCCAAACGGAGTTTTAGGAATTTATTTTGGGCCGTGAGACGGCACTGTCTGCTTGTTAATGCCTCTGTTCGTGAGTGTGTGTGTGTGTGTGCGTGGGCGGGGGTGTGTGTGTGTTGGGGGGACAGCGGTGTCATGTATCTCGGAGTCGCAGCTTAATGGGCCAGTTAATAAAAACCAGGCCTCAGGAGACAGCTCAACTGTAGGAGACCACACGCAAAGGAAGAGGAGACACTCACTCCATTACTTCAACTGCAGAAGAAACAATCACTGTTAACATCAATTTAAGCTGTGAAATACATGCAGCTTAAATACAAATATGTCTATTTGCTAACAGAAAAACCAAAGTAAATTTGTAAATATTTGATAGATGATTAATGAACCAAATGGTTCCTGTAGGTTTATTGCAATGATCAGTGGCCGGTTTGGATACGAGCCACACAGGCAGATGCCCAGGGCAGCAACAGAAGAGGGGGGGACACTAGCACAACATAACTCATCTGATCCTGAATAAGTGTTATGTTGCTTTTATGAATGTGTAGACACTCCAAAGCTCAGATTATACCGATGAAAGGAACATGTGAAAACTAGTTGTTGAATTTAATTAAATTTAATAAAAAAATATCATCCAAGTATTTTCGAAGAGTCGTCGTGTGATGCTGTGGGCAGAAAGGATCTTGAGTAGCAGTCGATCTTTCAATGAATCTTAAGATGCCTTTTGACTGACGACACTGTTGCTATGAAACGGTCTGATGGCTATCATGACATGCTAACAGCTCAATATTTGGGTAGCAGAGACGATACTGTGCAGTAAACATGGATTTGCAGTCATAGTCCAGATATTATTTGGGAATTTGCAATGCTAATCAGTTGTTCCTGGTTCTAAAAAACCCCACATTGTTCCTACAGTAACAGATCTTAAAAACTGTCTGACTGTAAAAAAGTAAGAGCAGAAATGCTTCCAGCTTAAATGACTTTAGGCTACCATCAGAATACAAATATGTTAGCTTAGCGTTCCTTTTCTGCATTTTAACAAACTAGTTTTCTCACCAGAAATCAATCGCAAGACATTTTTTGCCATTTTTCATATAATGATGAGAAAGATGCACATTTTTCAATAAAAAACCCCCAATTGTTCCATGTCTATTCTGAGTGTTTTTTCCCCCCACCAAAACAAAAATAAATAAAAGAGCAGCTACAACAGTGGAAGAAGACCAGTTACTGGAGCCAAAATGTTTTTAATTCAGTATTGTTGACAGCCTTGAGTCATTCAGTCTGACGTAGCTGATGTGCGTTGCTCTTTCATGGTTTCCCTCAGTGTATTATTGGCTTTTTTATTGTAGATTTTCTCAATCACCAGTAACAGTGAGAGCAAGGGCGGGTTACAGAGTCTCTGATGAAACAGTTGGAAACACAATGGTAACGTAGTAAGGTCAGTATCTGACCACATGGGGAGACTGAGGTCAGGTGTCGTTTTTTTTATCCACCCCAACTCTGTAACCTCTGCCCGTCTTTATCAGTCTACGTGCTAACAACTTCGGCGAATAAAATGACGAGTTATTTATTTTAAATTTGTATTTTTTAATACTGTATAGATGGTGTTTAGGTAAAGGTAATAATGTCTTCCAATAAAACATAATTTTAAAAATTTCTATCAACTTTAAACCTTTTTTTTTTTGTCAAAAACATGGCGGGCTGCTGGATGATGGCCATAGCGCCCCCTACCACCGACTTGTTTTCTGAAAACCCTGCCTTTGGTCTCACTTGAAGGTTTTTGTTAAACAACAACTCACACACTGCAAAACACTTAAAATGATTTACGATTTGTACAAGCAGCTGCAACAAGTGAAAGTTGCAAAGCGTATTGTGATGTTACAGACGAGATGTCTCTTGATGCATTTTTAATAAAAAACAATTTGTTATGCCGCTTACATGTCACCTTCCTGAATAAAAAAGGAGTTAAAGTAAGCCCAAACTAAGCTCTGCAATACAGCGGACTTAAACGCTAACTCCTGATTAGTAATTCTTTTGCCCCTAGGCCAACAGGTATCTTGATGCAGACTCCTTTTTCTTCTCATCGTTTTAATTTGGCCGTAGCTTTGATCAAGACGATCTCAAGCGCTGGACAGGCTGCATAAGGTTTGAGTTAAGTCAGGCTCCCTCCAACCTAGTAGTCCCATTTTTGCCTGTTTGTTAACAAATCAGAATATGAGCAGAATTAGATTTAAATGAAGAAAAATAAAAGAGACCTTTATCAGATCTTTTTTATTATTGTCCCGGCCAAAATTAAGTGATGATTGAAAGCAGAGAGACGCCTTTGTCCATTCAGAGTCCACTTTACTTCTGATGTACTGCACGGCCCAAATTGTTTACGGATGGGCCTCTAATCGGATCCAGAAAGGTATATGCGGGTGTGTGCGTGTGGGTGTGTGTTTGTGAGTGTGTGAGGAAGAGGTCTTGGGGAATGTCAAGAATGTCTATTGTTCGGCTTGGGAAGGAGTGATGGGGGGCAGACTATTGTGCTTCATGGTTCTTGGCACCGCAGACCTCAGCATGCCCCATTCTCCAGGGAGCATGTGGTTCAAAAATCCCAAACAACGGATGTGTGTGTGTGCGTGGGGGTGCGTGCATGAGAGCTTTTTTTACCCATCCATCTCTCTGCAATAACATTCCAACCAATTAGATGAATGTTTGTGTAGGGGTGTGTGTTGGTGTGTGTTGTGTCTACTGCCAAAAAAGCTCCTGACAGTCCCAAGCAATTTAGTAACGAGAAAAACAAACCAAAACAAACAAACAAGAAGGAAACAAGAAGAAGAAAAGAGTGAGTCAGCGTTCAGAGGCAGAAGCACTGGGCAGTCAGAGATTGAAGTTTGGGAGGAACAGATAAAAACAAGCGTTTCAAATGAGCACAAACTGTGAAGCCGAGCGGCGGATGGGATCAGAGCCGAGAGGGCTTACCTTCAAGGAGTGATTCAGGAGTTTGACGTTCTGATCAGACTTCACTGTTACCGATAACACTGATTATATGGACCCCAGCTACATCCTTTTTCGCTTCTTATGGGTTCAATTATTAAGATTTAAAGTGAAAGACCAGCTGTAGGGAAGCCAGCAGATGGCAGCCTGGTATCAGCTGGATCCCACTCGCTGAGTTCCAGACTTTCTGAACATGTGGGAGGTAAAGTGAGGTCAAGGTTGTTTGCGAGGCACATTTTCAGCAATGCGGCCGTTCGAAATGTTTTACACCATAAAAACATCACGCAGTCACCAAACACTGAATTTTGTCAAATGTCATCATTCAAAATCATCAAGCAAATATGTTGACTAGTTTTCCATTTACAAATAGTCAAAGGCCAGAAGACTTGAGAAGTCTGGAAAGTTGATGCCACAGCAGCAGATCTTTAATGTGTTTTGTTGCGCTCTGTGATTTATAAACTAACAGAAGTATTTTGAAGTATATTCTCTGAGCAACAGGGAGCCAGTGGAAGGACTTAAGAAATGGAGTGATGTGCTCTATCATCTAAGTTTTAGTAATCAATGCGACTAAAGATAAACACATGGATGAATTTGTCTAGATCTTGCTGCGACATTAGTCCCTCAGTCATGGAAATGTTCTTAAGGTGATAGGAGGTGCAGCTTTGTACTTTCTGAGGTCTATGTAGAGACATTATAGCACACCTGTAACTACAACACACAGTCGAGAAACAACAGTGACCTGTCATTTTACTAGTCACTTTTAGTTGGTAAAGTAACCTGGTAGCTGTGTCTGTTTTGAGTTCTCATCATATTCATGCCATAAATGAGCTAATGTAGCTTTAGCTTTAAAAGTGCTAGACATCTCCAGTGTGAAAACACCTCAAGACTCATTAGGTTCCCACTGTCATGTTTTACAACCATGTCTTGTATGTACTTCTGTTGTTTTCAGGTCTGAAAATTGTCGGGAAACTGAAGTAAATATTTATTTTGCTCATCCACAAATCCCAGCCTCCATTCAGTTCCAAAAAGATAAAAGTAAAAGTGTTTGTGCCCATTTCTGAGGAAGGAGGCGAGTCAAAACATGTCAATATTTTATCACCGTAATGGCTAAAAGAATTCCACGTGCTAGCTCCTTTGTTTTTCTACCACGTTTCCCCATTTCCATCCTTTCATGTGCTCTTCCTCTCCCTCGTTCGGGCTTCGGCTAAAGCCAACATTTAGCTAATGTGGTGCGGGGATCAAAGAGTGAGCTGAGATCAAAGAGCTTTGTCATAAACAGCAGTTTATGCTGCCATGACAAACATAATATCATCCCTCTTGTAATTACAATTTTGATTTCTGCACGCAGACTTCTGCTGCCACTGTGAGAACGTTGTGTTGCCACGTAACTCCAGCCTGGGTCAGACTGGGATGGTTCCTGCCTTTTATCCAGTGCTTGTGGCTGGGATTAGCTCTTTTTGGAGTTAAAGTAAAACAATCAATACATTTATTTATTTTTATATTTTTCCATTTTTTTCTCCGAAGAGTTTTTGCGGTGCTAGTGGCTCGTATTTTTTCGACAGTAGGCAGACAGGAAGGAGGGTGAGGAGAGTGGGGAAGACATGCGGCAAAGGTCACCGGGACCGGGAGTCGAACCCGCGACGTCCATGTCGAGGACTAAGGCCTCCAAACGTGGGGCGTGCTAACCCCCTGCGCCACCACAGGACGCCCCAATACATTTATTTTTTACGGGAGATAGTAGATGTTCTCTCTGGTTTCATGATCTTTGATACCTCTAGTCCATATGCTAAATACACAAGGACTTCTATCTACAGCTAGCAATGCTAAACATGCTAATAGACTGTGAAGACATTTTAAAAGTCGCCTCTACAATCATGTCGTTTTTGTTTTTAAAGTGATCCATGTCAAACTGCAGAGATGTATAACATTGACTGCTCTCTCTCTTACACACAGTGTGACGACGCCTCTGGCCTCAATGTAAATAAATATGATAAATAATGATCTATTGCAGATAGGATTTTCAAGGCATCCAGACTGTCTTGTATTCTTTGTAGGTGCTTTTGTTCAGCATTCCCCAGCTTTTTGTTTTTGTTTTGTTTTCCTTTGGACTTCAGTTGCTTTTTCACCAATTTTATGCCCAATGTAGCAACATGGACAAGTTCAGGACCAAAACCTTTGCAGATGAGCTACGTATGTCCGTCAGTCACTTATTGAAGAAACAGCAAACATGTGACAGAGTTCACTAATAACAGCTCCTTGGAAAATACTTTGTTAGCTACTTTAATAACATTTTCAGTCAAAATGAGTTATTCTTGATATTTGCCACAGAGTCAGCAAAACAAATTGAAACAAATTGAGAAATTTTGTCTCTAGTAAGCTACATACAATTAAAGTTACAAATGTGCTTCTTTTTTTCTGGTATGTTGTCTGATATGCCTCTTACTGGTTTATGTTTCAAATTTAGGAGTCTAGAAATGCCTAAGAGATGTAAAAGAAGAAGCAGTTTGACAAACCCAAAGCATTCAAGCTAAAATGAGCAACTACTGATAAGAAACTATTTAAACGTCTGCCTTTCCAGCCTTCATGTTATACACACCTGCAAGTTAAAAAGAGCAGCTTCCCATTCAGATCAGCAGCCGTAAACAAACTGTTTAGTCTTTTGTTCCCTTCCTATGAAAGCTGCTTTTTTTCACACAAAACGCATTTCTTCAGCACTTTAGCTCACATTAGCCGGACAGGAAGTACTGAGGGAAAACTTTGGGAGGAACAGGAAATGACACATTTGCTGGAGAATGCCCCTTTGCAGTGTTTATAGCTGCCCAAATGGAGTAGCTAACAGACACACACACGCCCACACACACACCGAGAGAGACATAGACAACAGATCTAACAAAGGGTCTCAGAAAACAGGAAGAACTGAGGAAGGAACATTTCCAGGTCGGGAGAACAAAAACCACCAAAGATTTTTTCCCCTTACAGATATACATCAGAAAAAAAAGTATCTGAAAATATTCCATTGGAAAAGTACTACGGTGGGCATTACTATATTCAAAAGACATTCCCTTTTTTGGGGTTTATTTTCTCATTCAAAAGAATTGAATTATTTGTTTACTTGTATTTTTTATGTATGTTTAATATTGCATAAAAATGCTGAAGTGGTTAAATGACAAATCTGCAAAATGTACCAATTTCTTCATCCGATTAATTGTCAGAATAATTGATTACTAAAATAATCATTATTGCAGCTCTAATTTCAAGCAATAGATATACTGACTGATAGTACAGTTCTAATATACAGTATAGAGATTTACTTATATTATCCATTCTATTATTAGTTTATTAGTGTAAGTATTACTCAATAAAAACAAAATTTGAAGAAAAAAAAAGATGATGACAGATTCTCTATCCATTCCCTACCATTTTTTAAAAATCTAAAGCTGAGTGTTATTGTTAGAAAATAAATCACTGCTCCTTTAGCTTATAAATAAAAAACAAATAAAGAATCTGAACTGAATTGTATATATCTAACGTTTACTTTTCTGCTGGTGAAAAAAAAGGAAACTCTGGAGTCCATTGAGCTCTCGAAGCTTTCACTCTAAAATAGTAATGTTTTTGTATTCCTTGCGGCTTGTTTGTTAGGTTTCACAACATTCTCTAAAAGAAGGGTCTGCCTGAAATACAAGGCCGGTTAACACCAGTGTGGCTTCTCTTTGCTCCTTAGCTGCCTTGTTAAAATGCCAATAAAGCATCAGTAGAGAAATAAAAAAGGAAAACTGACCAAAACACAATGCCGTCTCACCCAGCGCTGAACTGCTGCGGAGGCCAGTAAATTCCTGCGGCTAGCCAGATTTAGCCTGCAGGCCTTCCTTTGGCCTGAGAATTACAGAACGGTACAGTAAGTCAGAGCTAAATTACTTTTTATTTAAAACGCAAACAACACTGTTGAGAAAGGAGGGCAGCCTGCAAGTGGCATGATGGGATGTCATTTTGAGACTTAATAATGTCCTGAACAATGACAAAGCCTGTAATAAAACTTGCAGATAGTTTGCCCTTTAATACAGCGATCATGAAAATACTCCTGATGTTTTTACATGATTTCTTGTTGTTTTAAAGTCAAACTTCTATGTGTTTTTATTGGATTTCAAATAGGACTGAAGTGAATAATTGGAATAATTATGATTAATTGATTATTGAAATAATCACAATTGATTTAGTAATTGTTAACTGGAATACATTGCAGGGTTTTCCCTGGTGTATGATAATAAGCCTGGCGGGCCACCAGGCTTTACTTATGCCCCCGCCAGGTTTTTTTTTTAAGACTTAATAGCTGGTGATCAGCTATTATTCTTTCAATCTTTCAATAACACATTGTTGTCAATTAATATTTTCAGATTTCCTGTAAATGTAAACATTTTTTAACTCAAAAACATGACAGGCCGCTGGATGAATGACTGCCAACCTCCGGGCTTAGCAGGTTTTCATAGGGAAACCTTGCACCGACTCAAAAAACAAAATCTTATGAAAGAGCAACATATTCAGAGTAAAACTTAACATTAAACTCAACAAAAAAATATACATTTTGTATCTATGTATGTATCCTCAAGTGGAATAGTTTTAAATTAATCTGGTTCAAATGCAGCAAAATGTTTCTCCAATGGAGCCTTAGAGGAGACTGACTATTAATTCAACACTCAACTTTCATATTTAATTTATTTAAGAAAAGGGAAAACAGTATTACTTTCCTCCCAGTTTTCAGTTACATACCACTTTGTGCTGGTGTGTGCTGTTAAATAAAAGAAACACTTTAAAGTTTGTGGTTGTAACCTGACAAAATCTGAAAAGTTAGAGGAGTACAGTAACTTTAACTAGTAACTCTACCAATCCACTTTGAGTCACAGATCTGCCTCCGACTCACGTGAAGCAGAAACCTTACACAAAAGCAGCTTTTTTTTGTCTTCTCTTTTTAAATTCCATCTCTTCGCCAGCTCCACATTTCCTTCCTCTGCATTTACATCATATAATTAAATCTGCTTTTTTTCTTGCCCGCTCCATCAGCTGAAAAGGCCATTTATTCAGGAGCGAGCTGTAAAACGGAGTACAAGGAAGGCCATTACTGGCTAATTTCCTCAAGGCTCCACAACAAATCCGCAGAGAGCCTGAAAACAGAACCGTAAAGCTGCTTTCAATCAAAGCTTTGGTCATTTGAAATGGAAGTGGCCATAAACCAACAGATCCTTGATAAAAACACGTGTGTAAAACGCAGATCAGACACTGAGTATAAAGGATGTTAAGAACCTCAATAAATAACACCCTCTAATGGCGAAGAAGCAAAATGACTCGTGTGTATAAAGTTTCAAATGGGCATATAGATACGATACTGATTACAGTATCGTATCTTATTCCACTTCTGCGTTGTCTTACCCACCTCATACCTCCTCATATCTTTTCACATTTCTTATAAAGTCCCATTAAGAAACATGGAGCTCCATACATTCACAGGCCATCCTTGTTCCAACATGGATGCCCTCCTCTCCCCCCGTGTCATTAAAACAGACGGTAATGAGCTCTGGTTTGTGACTCAGGAGCCTTTTCCACTGTTAAAACTATACGAGAGCCAGGAGTTCACGATGTGAGCGTTTCATCATCGCTCAACGAGCCGCTTGTTTTGCTGTCTGGCCTAAAAACTCCCACGTCACCATCCTGGAGGCTTCCCTGTTGCTATGGTGACGACTCAGAGCCAGACAGAGACATGCTATGATACAACTTGTGAAAAAACTGGGGTCAAAGTGCAATGCAGTTTGCCCTACACGATAGGCACGATAGCAAATTTTGCCGGACGATAAATTGTCCCAGAAGTTATTGCGATAAGCGATAACATTTGTTGTTTTGAGACCATTTTCAAGTAATGTTATGGTAATGGCACAATAACGCAAGAATTCTCTAACTTTGACAAACTTTAAAGTCTAATAAACTGGATGATATTTTAAATGTCCAAAAGAAATGAATAAAACAGAAAAAAAAAGAAAGAAAGAAACGGGCTAGTTGAGACCAAAGCACCAGAATGAAGGTTTTTTTCATCCAGTTTTTTCATCAAGACGGAGAGAAAAAGGTAAATAATGTAAAAGGAAATCATTGAGTTCATTTTAATTCAGCATGCGAAAAAACTATTCATTACTTATTGTGACAGGCATGGCCTGCTAATTACTAATTAAGATTTGGTTATTTGTAGGAGCGCACCGACGGCAGTTTTCTGACCGATCACCAATCTTTAAAAATCAAAAATCAATTTTGTTCAGTATCGCTTTTTTGTCTGAAAAGTAAGGATGCATCGGTATGAAAATGTCGGCCAATATTGGTATGCAATATTAATATTGCTCTTATGGGCGATAGTCAGTATGTACTGATATTGTATATATTATAAATAATATATTTCACTATCCTCCTTGAAAAAACAACCACCACTGAATTCAAGTAACACATGACCAACCTCCTACGTCTGCTTCCAGACACAAAAGGCAACAAGATGGAAATTAATGTCTGTTGTTAAAATCGATCCAGTTTTATTTTTCGGATTGATAAATAAAAATGACTAATATCGGCCGATATCGATGTTAGTGCCGATATATTGTGCATCCCTACTGAAAAGTCACAAAATATTGTGAAGAAAGTTGCTAAGTTCCCATCAGTGTGTTGATTAAAGAAAAGCTACACAAAACAAAGTGTCTCATTTTAACCAAATCTACCACAGTACTCCTTTGAATGAAAAAAACAAAACATTTTTGTTTTTAGGCTTTAAAATAAAGAGAATCAAACTATTACACAAAGTAATAATGTCAAAATGCAAATACTTCGCAACAGAAAAACATGCTACTTTATCAAAAAGAATCGTCATCATGCTGTTAGTGTAACTCTTTGTGAAAAATCCTTGCGTACATTGCAAGAAAAAATTTTTTTTTACTGTTACATCTTAAAACAGTCATTCTTTAGCAAAAAACTGCCTGGGGAGCGTTAATCATCTCGGAGTCCTGGTAACTTTGCAGGAGCTGCAGGATGTTAAAATGGTGTAGTCAAAGTCCAGGTCAGTGGCAAGACTTGACAACACGGTAGATAATTTATCTTCAAACTCACAATTACTCACTATTCTGTGTTGCTCTGTCACATAAACTCCAATAAAACACGATGTTTGGAGTTGTAACGTGACTAAATATGAATCACATTCATGCACCCCAGCAGCAGGAAAGTCCCCTACAGTCTCCATACCAGACTGTGACACACAGAGGAGTGACAGAGTGACATTCTCATCATAACTAGTAGCATTCCTCAGGCTCATTTCTGTCTGTTTACTGGCCAGCCCGTCTAAATCGCCACAAATTATTCATCCTGCGGATTCTTATCATTCGAGATTGGTGTGGCTGCTGCTTCGACAGAACAAACCTCCCTGCAGACGCCGTACCCGATTCCAGATCAAGAGACGTCGCTTCCAAGCGGCTGTCTGAAAAATCTATCAAATCTTTTACACCACGCATGCGACCTAATCCAGGTGGGATTTTCTCCTCTCTCTTCAGAGGGACGATGTGTTTACACACGGCGCTGAATTTCAATCAGGACAAAGGCTCCATGGTTCGCTTCTGTTTCCAACATTTTAAGTGATGAAAACCTGATGCAGAAATGTTCAAATAATATCACCATAACTTAAAGTTTAGGAGCCAGTTTAGTTTGTTAACCCACTTTCTTTTTAAGCCTTCTTCACGTTTCTTGCTTTCGCTGTATATTTTGGCCAACTTTCTTACTCTATTTTAAAGCAATGCCCACCGTTTTTCAAGCATTTTTCTAGAAATCCTTCTACACTTTGAAACGCATTAGGCTGCAGCTGACTTAAAGCTACATTTGTTCAAACATTTCTCAACGCTGATTCAACTTCTCGGCTGTTGGAAGAGGTAAAAAAATCTCCTCCTGCTCATCTAAAACCTGCGGTTGTAAATGTGGAAATGTTGTTACGCGACCTCAGATTGGCGATGGCGGTTTTACCCACATCCTCTAATCAAAGGCTGAGATGCCAACTGGAGTTTTATATATATATATATATTCAGAGTGTGGAAATGCTCCTGCTGTTCGTTTCTCTTCCAGAGCCAAAAATATTAACAGAGGCTCAATATGTGAGAAGTGGGAAAACACACTTTCACGTCCTGTATCAAGCAAACTTGTTAGCAAACTTACTATGAATCAGAAAATCCAACAGACCCTAAACGACTCGCCGGCCATGACGTTTAAAAGTTGAAGCTTAAATCAAGGATTTCATTTATAGGAGAAATTGATATGCATCACCAGTGATGGCATAGTTACTTTGAAAAAGTAACTTTAATCAGATTACTGATTACTCCTTGAAAAGGTAACTCAGTTAGATTACTGACTACTTGATTTGGAAAGTAACTAAGTTACATTAAAAGTAACTTTTTTAGTTACTTTCAGCAGCTGCTAACAGCAACGCTGTGAAAATTACATTGATCTTTGCCAATACTTAATTGTAAACTATTTTATAATAGTAACATCAACAATGTGTCTCCACTTATAAGGTTGAACTGAAGGGGAGATTTTTTAATGGTTACAGTACAAAAAAAAAAAAAACGTTAGTAATTTGTGCATGTTTTTGTGTGCTCCACTATTGTCTGGAAAACTCTAAGAAGGATTTTTACTGGATATGAAATAGCAACGCGTCAGATTACTCGTTACTGAATAAAGTGGTCCGACGTCAGTAACGCGTTACTAAGTAACGCATTAGCTACATTACTGTGCATCACTGAGAATCTTAATAACTGTGCTAAACAAAGTTTAAATCGATGCAGGTGTTTTCCCCCCCATAATAAGAAAAGTTCATATTAGGAACTACTTATAGGTTCAGCTTTTTCCAGCCTCAGGCTACAGGGTTTAGTTTTAGTTAGTTGAACTAGGATTAGCTAAAGATGATGTTTCGGTGTTAATTACTCCTCACTACTGTTTAGTTTAGCAGGTTGTGAACATTTACAGTAGCTGGTATTTTATTATTGAGCAGTCCTTCCAGGTTGTTGCAATGTTTGTTTGTTTTTCAGATTGTGTGGCACCTTTTTCAAATTTTTGTATATCAAAGTTTTGAAAACTTTAAAGCTTTATTTTTGCCATAACATGCTTATGCTGGATGAGAGGATCTGACTCTCAGCTCATTCCAAAACTGTTCTATTGGGTCGAGGTCAGGAAAAGTCACAGAAATTTATCTTTGCAAATTAGCAGTTAGCAAACAAGTCCAACGTCGCCACCTCTAGGACTGAAGAGGAAACTGTAGAGCACCGCGTAAAATGTTTGACCACAGAGTCCCAGCCAACATTACGTGTTTTGTTAGTAACAGACTTGACACAATATCTATTAAGATTTCCTTTAAATGTGTCAGGTAAACAGAATCCTAACAGGGAACGGACGATCATGTCCTCCTTCCTTTCCCACAGCTGTGAGTCAACGTCAACACAAAAGAAGAAGAAAAGCGACTGTGGCACATCTATTCTGTTAGCCAAAAACTCCCTTTTAGACAGCTAGAATAACGCTCCAGTTGTCTGAATGCGTGTTTACCTCCTCACTGTGAGCTTCAGTATCCTGTACGACCCCTTGATGAGGATGAGGGCTTCCTGTCGGCTGCCGTAAAGGGTGGAGCCGTTAATGTTGATGAGCTCATCTCCGACCTTCAGCCTCTTGCAGTGCGCAGCCTTTCCTCCATCCTCGATCTGAAGGCAAAGATGAGATTCGGTTCAGATGAGGAAAAATTAGCTGGAAGGCTAACAAGGGCACATTCACACAAAGAAAAGAAGAAGAAGAAAATAAATAATAAATCCCTTCAACAATCCCATGGCGTAGTCAGGACGACTCCTTTAAAACCTGTTTTTGGAGACATTTTTAGTTAAACTGTTTCCGTCCCCATGGCAACCTTGCCCCGGAGAGCATCTCCAAAACAACCCAAATCAAAACATCCCACAAGCCCCGTCTCATTCCCCCGTAACAAGCTCTGTGTGTGTTTGGCCCAGTGGTGAGGGCTGAATTGTTAATGCATTACTGGGATGATTTAGACTGGTTTTAAGTAAAAAAAAAAAAAAAAATTAAAAAAAGATGGGTGTGTTGCAGTGTGAGGCAAGGCTAAATTCAGACATAAATCACACACAACAAGAGATACTGAACAAAATCCAGAAAGACAGAATCCCAGACAGACGGTGAAACTAAAAACAAATACAAGGAGGAAGATTCAACAGGCGAACAAAAACTCAACAAGTACGACACTAAAAAGCTGAAGATACAAACTGCAGCCACAAAATGTTTTACTCACTTTAAGAAACATTTAGAAATGTCCCCATTAGGTTTTCTGCAGGTTGCACCAACTCAAATATAAGACTTTTTAAACACCATTGTTAATAGGATTAAAGACAGAAACACACAAAAGAAAATCACAAATAAGGAAATCATGTGGCTTGGTGACAGAAGTGAGCCAATGTCTAACATGATGATAAATTTGCACCTTTTCAAGCTAGCTAGCAATGAATGTTAGCAGCTAGTTACTGCAACCACCTTGAGTCAAAGAACGCAGTGAAAATGTATTTGTGACTCAAATTTTGGCACAACAGTAAAGTCCTGTGAGAAAAACGAACACTACATAGAATATGTTAAATTAAATAGTCCCACCACCGCAACATTTAAGACCTGTGATTAACGTATCTAAGGTCAACTTGTTTCTGTTCAAAGAATTTAAGACTTTTAAGGATGTGCGGACACCTTGCTACCAATGAATACCAATAATGAAAGATAATTTTCTAATACTGAGTCCGAATCCGTTTCTTTGTCAAAATCAAGGCTTTGTATTGAAAAATTAAAAACTAAAGCAGCTTTAAAATGCAGAAACGCAACACTCTATGTTTCATCAACACTACATTGCGCTTATTCCAACGACATTCCAGCAACAAATATTTTCTCTCTGTTTTGATATGTCTTGTTGATTACGACTGAATATAGTTGAAATAATGAAAATAAAACAGTAGCACAATAACACTTGTGCTCAATATGGAGTAGAAAAGTTAAAACCTGACAGCACTGGTATTTTCACAGAAGTTTCAAAACACTTGAGAAATCTGCATCACTAAAAAATAAGGTTTTCATTCATTTTTGCAAAAGAATGTGTATGGTTATTATTAAAATGGAATAAACAAAAAACATGTTTATAACTGAGGACAGCAACGACAAACAAAGTTAGAAAGAAACATAGCGGCATAAAAAGCACTCTAATCCGTTGGTTTTTGAACCCTTTCCAGTCACTTTTTTTTTTTTTTTTAAAGCTACAGACACACAAGAAAGGCACCGGCTGAGTCGAAGGCATTCGACAGTGTTTATTTTCACTTGTTTCTAATGAGCTTTTCACTCTAAAAACAAACCAGAGGCCAAAAAGGGCTTCAGCGGGCAACTGTTTATCGCTGCTCATAATGTGGAATATTGTTCACACACACACACTCTTACCCTCAAAACACCAGAGCGATAAAATGACCTTTCATTATGCAGAAATGCAACAGATGTAGCACCAACGAAATAAACTCTGTTGGTGGAAGATTACAAAATACACAGAAGGGGGTCAGTTCCCGGTCCTGCTAAAACTATCAATGTACCGTTAAGCTCTGAAAATAATCCATCGGTTTCCCACGGAAACGAAACCATGGGGGGGAGGATGGAGGCACACGGAGGTGAGGCAGAATGAGCTGAACGTAAAACTGGCACCAGAAGGTATCAAGGCTCAAACAAATGATTCAGAGAAGGCAGAGGAAACGGCAGAGAAGAAAGAAGGAAGGGAGGAGACGACCTCAGGGGAACGAGCTGTAATTTGTCCGACACACACACACACACACACCTGTGGATTTTATATACTCAACCCCAGCATGCAGACATGTGGGGCATAATTAGAGAGTGGTAATAATAGAGTTGATTATGGCGCGTGTGTTGCTACGTGCGAGCTGATGAGGTCATTAACCAAAACCCCGTTCTCTGGAGGGGATGGAAGTTGTTAGCCGCTGCTGCCGCTCGACAACAAACACCTCCAGACAGAAAACCAAGGCCCGACTTCCAACAGAGTGAGGTTTAAAGTTGTTGCCGGTAAATAAAATTAACTCTGGCAGCTAAAACGTAAGCTTCTTGCATCACACAAAAGGCCTGCTTTTTAAGGTTTTGCCGGAACGCGGTGTGGGGTCCCGGAAAATGAGCCGTCATTGTTTTTTTCCATTTACTTGTTTGCCCTTTACTTCACCCAGGAAGACCCCACCGAGATCTCTTTTTCCTGAGATTCCTGGTCATGTGGGTGGCACATGTAATAAAAAAAAGATTTAATGTAGGAGTCTTAGATTAAAAAAAGAGACAGAGGGGGAAGAAATGTGAAATGTGTTGATCTAACTTTCCAGAGCCGGACACTCCTTTCTCACGGATCCAGGAATGTGTCTTGATACTCAGAAGGTGCAAAAGGTGAGTCGAGAAGGCGGTTGGTTGCACCGGATCTTAATTTTCTTTGAAAGAAGTTGGAAATCATCATCGCCCTTCAGTTTCAAAACTATGCATTGCTTTCTGTTGGTCTGTCAAATAAAATCTTGATAACATGAATCAAAGTTTAGCTAAAACCTGGCAAAATGTTGAAAAGTTCAAGGTGTGGGAAAACATTTGCAAAGCAAAATCTGAATTTACTGCTCAAATCTTTAAATATGCAAGTTCCTGAGTTAGAACGGTAAGGGCACAGAAAGGCGTTTCAAGCAAAAATATGGCTATAATATCAATATTTCTAGTAAAATGACAGTCCTATCCATCTCTCTCTGCCCGTTTCCTGGCTGAATGTTGTAAACATTGGCCACTAAATGTTAACAAATTTTTTTAAGATCACAAACATCTTTAAAACAAATATGTTGAACGACAATAACATTTTTACAATGTGTATTTATTTCACTAAATGTTGATCAAAAAAAGAAAAAATAAACCCTCATTCAGTAAACAATTAGACTGAAAACAGCATGTCTAAACAAGTCACAGAATTTGGTAAAACTAAGAATAATTGTAGGAATAAACTGAGTGTAGCTGAAACTCCAGTCCTTAAAAGCTTTACACTTGAAGCAAAGTGCAGCAAAGTGAGTGAAGCACCTTAGTTCATGCTCAATTAACTTTAAAGTGCCATCATCAAAGAGTCATATCAAAACAAAGAGTCGACGCCAATTTGGAACAGATACAAATTTGTTGCTTAGGTGAATGAAATGCACAATGTTAATGACAGTATTGACCAAAATAATCACAATCAATTATGATTCTTTCCTTTCAGTCAGCTCTAGTAGACTCCCAAATCCCCTATTTCACACACAAACACATGCACCCCCACACACGCACACACACACACACACCCACACACACCCACACACACACACACACATTGCCTTTGCTCAGCAATGGCCAAAGTTTCCACTTTGTAATTGTTACCTAGCAAACTGTAAACAACGGAGACAGATGACCGGTCAGTTCCAGTTTTCTACGATGGTTTTGTAAAACTCAACCTGGCCTTGAAAAGCCCCATGCTAGTTAGCAACTAGGTGAATTATCGCCTCCTTGTGGATCAAGACACACACCTGGTACACTTTAAAGATTTCTTGAAGATTTATAAAATATTCCTCAAACTTTCAAGTAACATTGCAATGATTTTCAACCATGTTTGAACGAATCAATGAGGAAAGGACGAAATGGCTAAATAACTGTAGTTGATTGAAACAGTTGTGTGTGTTGCTGTCTCAAAGTGAGGGATTTAAAATTTTAAATATTATGTATTTATTGCATTACCTACTGCTCACTTTTTAGTCTTACCAGCACTGTTAGAATGACAGATTCTGTGTTTTTAACCTCCATCGTTTGAAGCAGTAGAGTTTAGTGCCATGCCCTCTAATTAAATATTAATTGTCGGTGTGTTGTTGTTTTTACTATGACTTGCTGTAAAAATGAATTGCCCTTTTGGAAATGAATACAGATCTGAATCGGACAAGTGTTAGTTTTTAAGCTACAGCCAAAGATACACATTAACCGTACCCAACAACATGTGCTTTCATTCATATGTCATTAATAACCCCTACAGCAACCCCCCAAAAAAGTCACAAAGCAGAGCATACACCAACTGTATGCACACAAAGCACAGAAACAACTCGTGTGCCAAATAATCACCGAGGATGATAAGTACCAGCCTACCTCTGTTTTTTTTATGTTAACATCTGGTGAAAGGAGGTTTTCTTCTTAGTGTACATAAAATAAGCAAATGACCTGACCAATGTGCCTGCCTGCCTAGTGTTAGGTGTGTGTGAGTCTGTGCCATGCTGCCGTCTGTGCCGTGGGATGTCCAGACTGGGTGAGGTCAGCCCCGGCACATGGGAAATGTGAAAGAATGCCCTCTCTGTACGCTCGAACATGCACAGATCAAACACACCCTTTCAAATTTAGATTTAAGGAGCTGCTTTTTGAGGGTTTGTGTCATGGTACAGTGCCAATTTCTGAAAAAGATGGAGGGAAGAGGTAGGTAGATAAACAAAAACAAACAAAACCCTGAATCTTCTGAATCTCTATCACAGACTACGTAGTAAAAGTGATCAGCCTGGGTCTGTAGGTTAGCAACAGCTGTCTGAGGAACTGTGATGGAGATGATGAACAAGACAAATGTGTAACAAGAAATGCTTTGGAGGTCACATGCATGTATGTGTGGTTGTATTTCCTGCGTCATAGTAACGCTATCTGTTTACACAGTGACGCTGTGGGAACCGGACTTGCCTACGAGGCCAATAATCAAGACACGTTAACATAAATGAATAGATTTAATGTAAATGACGGGGTTTAATGTTACAGTAACAGCGAGGGTAAGCGGTTGGGGTGCTTCATTCGATGAAAGTTAGCATGAAGCCTTTCAGGTGGAGGAAGTATGGGTCTGTATCCATCAGCTACTGTCAGTGGGTCCCTACACATTCTTCCTGACTTGTGAAGAATCAGGTTTCTTGGTCGATGATGATCAGTGTTACTTTTCTGCCACACAGTAGCCATGTTTCCATCAATGCGTATTTTGACGTATCGGATTAGAAAAGGTTGATGGAAATGTCAAAATTCGAGATAACTTCCTCAATTTTATTAACAAAACGTTTTTATGTTAGCTTGAGCCAGTTGTCAGCTTTTCCCAAAAAAAAGTTAAAGGCAGAAGGAAACGCATTTGCCGAGCAATTTCTCATGTAGCGAGATGGATTGGATGACTGATTGGCTTTTTCCCGCTGTCGGCATACGTTAGCATACAACACCGTCAATGCTAGTTGACAATTACAAGTTGCCTGATATTAACACATTCCTGACAATCTCTCTTCATGTTTCTGAGACTTGTGGTCCATGCTGGTTTTTCATCCTCCACTTCCTGTTTATTACAGCCATGCTCAACACCAACATCTGAGGAAATTAAGCTCTGCGTAGCCTCGTTACTCACTTCCAAGTGAGTAAACAGTTAACCAGACAAGTCAAAATTAACACCGATGTCATTCATTTCTCTCTGAACATAACGATGGAAACGACTGGTAAAGACAAAAAATGAAAGAAAAACACTGAATGAAGACATGAAAACCATGACATGACGGCAGCCCTTTTTTGCTATTGTCTGTTGGGCTCCCATGAATAATGACCATGTCCCCAAAGTAAAATATGTGCAGAAACATGAGTAGGGGAGCTGGAGGTTTCACTATCACTTCTTTCAAAAAGCTCTGAAGGTTATTCCCCACGTTTCCTGTTTGGACAGCTCCTAAATTCGCCATTATTTCCACTGACCGTTCAGGGGAGTTTATTGCCCCAAGTTGGAGTTGCTCTATGTGTGGCGATTTCTCCAGAGTGAGGCTAAGGACTGGGAATGAAACATAAACTCAGTGTTTGTATGTGGTGAGGGGGTTACTACCAACTATCCAAATGGAAGTTGAGCTTAAACAAGAAGAAATCCTGGCCACGTTCAGTGGGAATAAGGTGTGATAACAGATTGGCATTACCCTCTGCATTCATTTACAGAAAAGCACATCCTCCAATTCAAACCACTGTACTTTAGCTGTGCTCTACTCTGAGATATAAAGTTTCCAGTAGTAGTCCAAAGAGGGCGATAGTGAGGCAGTTTATACATTACATTACATACATTTTGTTGAAAAGTTACTTATACACGAGTTTGTCTTATTTCAAGTGTTCTAAGATATTTGAACTAAAAATACTTGATGAGATTTTATGGTTTTGCTGTGGATTCAGTTCAATTTATTTCATTTATTTTTTCATGAAATCATAATGAGGTCCTAATCATTCATTTAAGCTCTACATGTTAAAAAAAGGCACTAAACATTTCTAAGAGCCTTTTCCTTACACCTATAGGATAACGTTCCTCATGTCTTGCATGTATGGAAAAACAAGCTCCTCTTTCTTATACAACTGCTCCCAAAAACACGCACACACACACACAGACACACACCCTTCCTCAACCTCTGCCCTCCAGTCTGAGCCATGTGAGGTTCTCCTCGCTTCCTCACACCCACGCTCACACAAGGCCTTCTTTATCAGGGCGGGAGGAGGGGAGCCGTCGAGATGGAAAAGGAAAGAAAGCTCCCACGCTCGCTACGAAAGCGACCAGCAGACAGATCCATGTTTGCATGTGCGCTGCAGTGGCGCTTCGTTGATCCCGGGTGTTGCAACTGTCCTCAAACGGCCTTCCCATGGAAACGCCTAGAGGAGCAAAATGAGACAATGATGCCCCCGGACGGATAAGCTCCTCCACGGCCCCCACTCCCTTTGGGGATGAGGTTTCAGCAACACGCCCTCGTAGGAGAGCGGAGACCTCGGGTCACCGACAGTTGGATCAAATTCAATGGCGGAGTGACAGAAGGGGGAACGGGTGAAATAAGTGAAGTGGAACAGACAGAACATGAAGAAAATATAACCAGCTAAACGAGAACAGGCTAGAGGGCGGGGAAAAATCCCAACCCTGACTTTTTTAAAGTCACTTATTGTTTTATGACCTTCTGCGGGCAGACTGGAAACCACAGAACGATCCTGTGAGCGCGATCACATGGAGGAACACCAGCATGTGAATAAATGACAGCAAAGTTTTATCTTGCAGATTACATTGTGTATTTCCTTCAGGCAGAGGAGCTGCGTTTATTCCCTGTATCGATTTCAGACGTCATGAGTGGGATGACGTTAACTAGGATTGAGACACGTTATAGACAAATACTTCACCTCAAACGACCAAATCCAAAACGTGGGACATAAAATGTCAATCGGAAATTCCCCACATGACTTACGACTCAGAAAAGTGAAGCATTTGTGAATAGAGATGATAGTTTTGCTGGACTGGTTGATTAATCGTATTTATAGATTAATACAATTTTGGTTTTTTTGGAAAAATCTGGATTTTTTTTTAACCAATTCACTCCTTGGGTTTTCATAGGTCAGAATGATGCCAGCACGTCCAGGTCGGCCATCTTGTTCGACGAGCATGGTTCACAGCTTCTACTGGTTTGGACTTTGAATACAAGTCAACTCTACGTCGAAATAGAAGAATCAGGCTGAGACTTTATTTAAGAAAATAAAGTCAAAACGCAGTCGAAGTAGTGCCAGGCTGAAGTTGGAACGTTAGAAGAATAAAGAGGCAATTTTATGAAAATTAATTGTTCAAGTTTTTTCTCATTAAAAACAACTTCTTTTCTTGCAATTTTAAGACAATCTGCTGGTAAAATTGTGTCCTTTTTATGCAAATATTATGACTATATTCTTGTAATTAAAACAAAAATTCTCGTAGCCTATCTTTAATACTGCATTGCACAACTCACAGAAGGGTTGATTGAAATTTTTTATTAAAGTTTTTGTCTTTTGTTTTACACATATTTAAAGATATGAATACATTGAATACATTTTGTGCAGGTCATAAAATCATATCTGGTATGAAAAAATATTGCCCATTTCTACTGAAAGCCTTTACTTCCATGAGCAGATGTGTCCACTTGACATTAAAGAAAGCGGAGTGGGCATTCCTCCACAGCCACACCGACCCAGCATATATCTGAACTGCGACAGCACCAACTTCTTCTGTTTGTTTTCAATGCAGAGCCGGTTTGGAGACTATTTAAAATGTGCCGGAGTCACTTTCTGCTGGACTTCTTCATCTGTATATTTTGCTAGGCTGCACTGCAGAAATGAGACTAAATATTGCAATTTTCTAAATAAGATGTCGCCTAAACTTTGCGTTAAAAAAACAAAACACACACACACACAGATGCATTAATCTACACAAGAGTGGCTGTGAAATACCGCATGTAAAACAAACAGCTAAAGGAAGGCTTGAACTCCCTTGTTAAAGAAACTATTGTCGTCAGTTTATTAGCTTAATGCCCTTTAATGCCCTTTATAGAGAGATAAAAGGCATTAAACATCAACATCAACATTAAGCACTTTGAAATGCCTTGCTGCTGAAATGTGCTATACAAATAAAAATTTGATTGATTGATTGAAAAGGGATCCAACAACACAAAGGATGAAAAGATGGAGAAGAAAAGGCAGAAAGATGGATTTAAAAACAGTTAGAAGTTGTGTGTCGTCTGTGTTGTTTGACTGACAAGTGATCTCAGGGAAAAGTCCCCTGCTGAAACCCCACCGCTTTGCACCAAAGACGTTCCTACCACCTTAAGCTCCACTAATGCCATTAAAGTCAAACTTAATCTGTTAAAATAAGCCCCTCGTTACCGTCTCCGAGCTGCGGGCAGCATCAAAGCGCCATCAGCCGCAGCCCTCTGGAGAGTCGCACAGCAGCGCCGCGCTAACCCCCGACCCTGACGAAACGCGAACCTGTCACTTAGATCCCATCCATCATACCGCGTAGCATGGCTCTGAACTCCCATAATCTACCGCTACAACCCCGTCACATACAAACACGTCGGTGACTTCTTAACCCACACAAGCCTGACACTCACACTGCGACATCTGACCTTTTTTCAACGTCTGGCTGGCAAGAGACAGAAAGACTCTTGCCAGCCATATATATTGGAACAATATATCTAAAGAGACGTGGATTTTGTCACGAAATACTTAAAGGGAAAGTATCCTGGTTCTAAATGATTGGCTCAGAAGTTCATCATGAAGTCATTTCCAAATACTTGTTAGTCGCTGTATTTCCATTGACCGTACAGCTGAGCAATTTGACATTTTGAAAGTTAATTTGCTTAATGGAAACACGGCAATTTTGGAAAAAATCTCATTTTTCAATCAAAAGTATTAGCTGTAGGTTGAGGTGGTTTTGTGGCTGTATCAACACTGGTTTAGTTCGCAATGGAAACACTTTTTTTGCATCACACAAGTCACATGATCAACTACCGGATGTTGCCAATGGCGCAAACCACGAAGGTGATGACAGGAAGCGGTAGGAAGAGGATGGTGTGGCTGGCTTTTAATTACATGAACAAACTTATTTACATGTGATCTAAAAAGAAATGCGTTTCTTATTCAGTAAAAACACCACAAATGAGAAATTGTTGATTTTCTGCTCACAATTGTAGTGGAAATGCAGCTAATTGTTACTCTGTCTTTAAATCTGTCAGCAGTATTCCCAAAAAATAGTGCAGCTATATTTTGTGTGGCAAATTTCTAACAACAACAACACATTAATATTTGTAATAGGTTGCAAAAAGTACTACAGTACATACACATGGATTTGTTTAACTGCATCTCTTTACCAAAACTCCTTGCTTTTCTTTTAAGGGAATTAAAGAGACACGGTAACTGCTGGTGAATGGAGAGCAGATGAAAAACTAATGATTAAATTGTAAGACGTTTAAAGGGAGCACTCTGTTAATGAAGCAGGAGAGCCACATTTTCTGAAAGTTCTGTTGCACATTAAGAATTGGGACAACTGGATCAACAAGTCATATCAAAACAGGAAATATGCTAACAGTAGCTTAAAGATTCAGCAAAATGCCGACCCAGAAATTTCTTTTCTCTTTATAAATTTGCAAACGAAGCCCGAGGCAAGTACCAGTGGACAATCAGCTTGAACCATCCTGTGGTAGATGACTGCTTTCTGTACCAAACAAAAGCCAGGTATTAAATTGATAAAAACCGCAAAAGAGAGAAATGAACAATACCCACAAAATAGTGCAGATAAAACGTCACCAAGGTTACAGAAATAACGTAAGGCTGTAACTTCAGTAGGCCGAAATATCCTTTGCCAACAAGTGGGTGGCAGAGCAGCCAGGACATAACTGTTGAGTGAGTAAAGGGGAACACAATCAAAACGGTGATTCTTAACTGCATCTCGAAGGCAAATATAGAAATACAAACTCTCTGCTATTCAGGAGCTCTTCCAATAACCCCGGTCTGGAAAGTTTTGAGAGCTAAACATATCTTCAGAGGAACAAAAGGACGTTTGTGCACTGCTTGGAGCTCTTACACCGTTTGCCAAGCACAGTCTCAACTTCACAAATTTGCATCTACGAGCACTGAATTTTTGGGACGTTATGTCGTGGACTATAGGACTATAGGGCGTCCACAGGGTCACTTACGCAAACCCCCGTGAACGGCCTCCAGCTGTGCGTTTCTGGTGGGTTATGGAAGCCATTAGATCCGGTGATCAGCGACAACAACAGCCTGGGTTAAAAGGTCGGCGGCCTGTTGGGAGCAGGATTGATCCATCAGTGTCTTTGAAAAAAAAAAAATCTTCATGAAAGTGTTGCCATTTATCTTTCTTCCTGACACCCCTCCTGACACACACCATTTCAGTATGGGTGAAATATTAACTTCTTAAAGTGCACCTATTGACCTAGGAATCTTTTTTTCATGATTTGCTGGTATGGCTCAATATAGATATTGAATTGTATCTTTATTTTTGAGAAGTCAAAGAAGCACTGCCACCCTGGAACATCGGAGGTCTTTGAGCAGTCGCAAGAAACTCTGAGTTCTGAACTTCGCTCAAAATAATACTGTGGTTCAACCAGCTAACTTTGTGTTGAAGCTGCAGCATGTAACCTTTATTAAAAATATGCGTTTTACATATTTGATGAAACTGTCACCATGTTGTCACAGCATAATTTAAAACAGACAACCTATGAAAAGATTGAGCTCCTCCACCTCCTCCCTGTGCTGCCATTACAGTCTGAAGAAATTCACCATTCCCGATCAGAAACAACCAATCAGTCCAAGTGCTGTCAATCAACCTCGTGAACGCGCTGTTAAATGTGCCACTGGTGGAGAAACAACTTGCAGGAAAACTATTTATCGGCCATCATCGATGGCCATGCTAACTATTCTTAGCATGGCCACCATGTCAGGCTCACAGGGGCATGATCGACAGCGCTACGACCCGCCCCCTGGTTCTGATTGGTTGTTTCTAGTTAGCGGAGAAAGAAGGCAGAAAAGCTAAATTATTTCACAGATTATTATCTAAAAAATTACTGTCACGACATAATGACAGTTCCAACAAATAAGTAAAAAAAATTGTTTTTTTTTTTACAAAAGTCACATTTTGTAATATGTGACCAATTTGTTTTTGGTGCTGATATCCATGACTTGTATGCAATATGATACAATGTGCTCCCAGATCAAACCAAACTGATATTATTTATTGGATTCATAAAACCACATTTTCCTTAAAGTGGACTAGGATTATATTACAGAACATCTTTCTAAATCATAGGTACACAATGTCAAAGGGGTGAACAGGCTTAACTGTACTCTAGTCCGCCATATTAAAATGAACTAAAGAGACGCCAGACCGTTTTTGTTATTTACATCAATTTCTCTCCAACTCTCTTTTTCAATGCAGTAAAATCGCTTCATTCTTTTCTTATGTGTAACCGTTTTATCCTGCTTAATCCACGTCAATGTATCCAACTTTCCTCCATTTTAACCTTACATCAACCTGTATCAAAAACAGAGAGACTTTAGCTCTCATTCAGAGTGAATGCAGAACTCTACGAGAAGTTTTAGACACTTTTCTGCAGGCTGCAGTGATTGGAAAAGATATAAATACACACAGAGGGAAGAAACACAAGATCAAATTCAAGCCAAAAAAATTGCTTTACTGTCTGTTTTTGTTTCTGCAACTTAAGAGAGCCAAAGGTCTCGGTTCCAACAAGAAGAGAGCACAGGGGAGGTTCTGACTCACACTAAACCTTCCCTGAGAACCTTCAGAGAAACAAGGAGGAACGTGAGGATGTTTCCGACAGACGCCACAGAGTACGTACAGCGCAAACAGGAGGGATGGCAGCATGACAGACTCTAATACACAAAGAGACTGTTGTGTCAAAACCTCGGCTTTAATTTCCCTTGTTGGGTTAGCCACGAGCGTGGACCACACTGTATCGTGGAATGTGCTTGGGGATGCAGCAAGCATGTGTGGTACAGCATTTTCCTTTGGTTTGTGGTCAAACTAAATGACCATAAACTGTAAATGTAAACACAGATGCATAGGACTGTACACTAATCATGTCTGTAAAGGTTCCCCATAACCTGCCGTAAAAGCACGGAAACGTCTTCTAATGGCGGAGAGCTGAATGAAACAGCTGCAGTGCAGCCGCTGGAAGGCAGAGGAAGAGGAGCTAAAACCAGGTTTAAGTTTGGATTAGCTGTAAAAAATTCTTAAGATGACATAAAAGGGTCAACCTTGCCTATTTACTTGCTATACGTTTATCGGCAAGTAAAGGGGCAAATAAACATCTTTAAATAAATGCAGTTGTTATTATTTGGATATGCGCCATCTGTTTCAAAACGACACTGTTTTTATCAAATACTGGCAACAATCCAGGTGGTTTAGGATGAATAATGACTACTGCGGCCCCCCAGAAACTGAAAAAAACCCAATAATTTTCCAGCAAAGACACTCCACCTCTGCGTTACCGGGCTGAGCTGGCAGCAACACTCCTCAGTGTGGAAGTTGTTCCAGTGGGAAGATGATTATTTTTGCTTAAAAATTAAGTCAAAGGAAGCACATGAATGTAAAAAGCCTTTTAAAAGGGAAACTGTATTTTTCCACAGAGGAATCTTAACTAATTCTCTTTCATCTCCTCTTTTCACCATGTTGGTGAACTTTCAGAAACCACAGGGGAGTCAAGATGTCAATTCCTAGCAATACATTGGATATTTCCTCAATTTGGCAAAGACTTCAGTAGGTGCCAGGAATGCATTTCTGCAAAGTTACCCTGTTTTATCACAGGCAGCATATCAGGAAAATATACAACTGCGATTAGGGATGCTCTGATCAGGTTTTTTGCTGCGGATTCCGATACCGATCACCCATGAGGGCGATCTTTGCCGATCACCAATCTTTGCCTGGATCACCTGGATTGGCTGTTAATTTTTCGCTTTTGGTATAAATACTGCAACGTGATCTGGCTAAATGGAAAAATGATCTGGCAATAAATTCACCTAATTTAAACTTAAATTACAAAATATTTGCAGGCACAATACAGTAGCTATTCAGTTAAAAAGACAACTCAAAAACCTGCAATCAGTAAAATAATATTTAACAGTCGGTCCTCATAAATTATGCATAAGTCAAATAAATCTCACAACACTGCCTATATCAAATAATGTCAAGAAAAAATAAATATTCATTCAGAGTCAAATGCAGGTTGCATCAAAATAAACAATCCTGAGTTATTTAATCAAAACGTCCTGAGCACGGCTAGCTGATTAATACTGGTTCTGATTGGCTGGTTGTGACTGAGTGGAGTAATTATGCAGAACACAGGGAGAAGGCATCGATTATTTTTTTTCAGAGATGTAAAAAAAATCATCTCATCATGAGATGATATGATCTCATGTTATTACATAGCAAAAGTTTTAATGCGTATGTAAAATCTTTTTTTAAAATTTATTTAAGTTACCTGTTGCAGCTTTAAGCAGACGTTCAGTGTGAGAGTTCACTGCGGGTGGAGCAGAAACGGCGCACAGTCTATGAAATATTTCTACCCGTAGCGCGTAGAGGCGGTCCAAGAGCGAAAGCAGAACCAGCTTCTTACACCACCAACTCGAAGATTTGAATTATTTTTGGGTTATCTGTTTAGCTTTCTGACAGTGATGCTAATCCGGGTGAGTGTTGGTAGCTGTGCGCTGCTTTACCTGCTATCTGGTTGCTCCGGATGTCCTTTTTTTTGCCTGCAGGGAGCCTTGATGTAGCCAAACTCTGTCAAATGTTTGTTTTATAAACGTCATATTAGATTTGCTGTGTTGATGCGCTTCAATCCCAAGGTGTTTCTTTGGCTGAACATGCAAACTTTCCCATTCACTCTCAGAGCGTTACAGTTCCTCACCACATCACTTAGGATATGTTGCGGCGCATTTGCAGCAATAAAATAGATAATAACCAGCTGCACATGCAGGTTGCAAAATGAGATGCAGGTGATCGGTTTGGGTGATTGGCAACAAGAGACAATGATCGGCGATCACTGATCATACACTTTTTCACAAAAATCGGCCGATTATGATCGGTGGACGATCGATCGCCACACCTTTAATGATGATATGACCGATGTTGCATAAACTGACATTATGATAATTTTTAATCCAACTTCTATTTCACTGACTGGAGACACGCGTTGTAAATCTGCGTCAAAAAAATCTGGTAAATCCGAACGTAAATAATGGCTGAAAATTATAATTATCAAATTATGAAAGAAGTCTGTGTCAGTGAAGCGCATCACATCACAATCCCACCACTCTTGGCTCCCGTTACGCATCCACGCAGACTTCTCTAGAAGTTGTGGGTCATTTTGTGGTTGTAAACCATTTACGCAGAGGTCTGATTGCGGTCTGATTCTGATTGCTTCCTGATGAACACGATCACAAAAAAGAAGAAAAGCAGAAGCGAAAAGCATCCTGATTCATCTTTGCTTCCTGGGAGAATGGAGTTGTTTTTAAACGATTATACGTTTGTGATAGTTTAGGGGTGTGAGTGCAAAAGTCTGGTTTCCGTTGGGTCCTCATACATAGAGAAGGGGTGTGTATGTGAGTGTGAGCCTCCAGACGAAGCCTGGGAGAAACAGCTGAAGGCTCTGCAGATCAGAGATGCATTCATTCCAGCCCCACCCAACACACACACTGCAACACACACACACTGCAACATTCCTCCAGCAGCCAAGTGTTTGTCTGAAAAACATTTCATTTGAAAACTCTGTTGAAAAAAACTGTCATTGTTGCTTTTGCCCAGCCTTATTGATCCAGATTTAATTATTATCATTTCATTATTTCCCTTTCAACTTTCTTTGGAGTTTTTGTGCTTTTTTGTATATTTTTTAATAATAGGAATAAAAGGAGGCTGCTGTCTTTTAACTTTGCTGCTGGTACTGATCAGTAATCAGCTGGTTGGGATTGTGAAGCATGTTTTTACAGTGATCTTCTACTGGAACTCAAAAGACAACAAGGAAATTAAAGTAGAGTGTCCCACTACTTGTTATTAGGGTAAACCATTATTTGCATGTTAACAGACAAGAATGCCACATGTGTAAAGCAACAGACTGCAGGCTAGCCAACCTGGCTTGGTCTCCATTTCTCTCTGTGGAGACCAGGGAGCTCTGACGGCCGTTTCAGACAATCCCTGGTGCAAGGTTTTGATTTCTCCAAAGATGTTTTTGTACAAAGATGTACATCTTGGGGTTTTTTATGTAATGAATTGCTTACAAATGTGTTCAATCTCTAGATTAATCTAGACGCGTGTGTCTATGCGCAAAGGTGGATAATTTGTCATAAAAGATGGCAAATGGTGATCTGTTAATCCATTTATGTGAAAAAGCTTAGAGGTCCAAACGCCAATTGAAACAGATGGCTCGACATTTGACTACATTAATGCCTAGGCGCAGATGATGTAGGATCTTTGTCTGATTCTGTTGAAGAAGCTAAAAAATTAAGTTAAAAATGACTCATAGCTGCTGAAAGTGGAAATCTGCTTCCTGCAACTTTATATGTCGGACACCTATAAGAGTCAACAACTCATATATGAAATATAAGCCTTTCTGCAGTTTCGTTAGCTAGGAATAGGGTAATATTTTCTAAAGCTGGTTAGACAAAAGCAAGGCACAGTGCTCCTTTCAAAAAGCTAGTTTGAAAAAGCTCAGCTGGAGAAATCAGGCGCATAGAAGCAACAGCACAAACAGGTTTCCCATAAAAACATCTTTAAAACGGGTGTTGAAAATATTTCTCTAATCTGAAACCACTAGGCTGGAAAAAGTGCCCCGACACCAAAATATGCAAGCGAGACTCAAATCAAGCAACAACTGCTTCTCATATTCCCTGACGTTCTGTCGTCCCACGGGAATGTCGCCTCGTTAGTTTTGGACCACAGCACAGTTAGAAACAGAAATATGTCCCCCCCACCCCAACACAAATCAGAAGGGAGCGCTCAATACATCATAAAACCACATATGAAAGTGAGCTGACAGTTTACAGGGGCTAAACACGATAATCAAAGGAGCTCATCATGCCCGCATTCTGAATGCAGACACAAATCTACATAAAAATGTCCCCGAAACACATGGGACTGACATCTTACATCGCTGTATGTCAGTAAACACACACAACACTCCCACTCGGGTATTTCCACAGATCAACATACTTTCATACGTGTATTTGTGTCGCATTAAACAGTGCGATCTACCCGCATGTGGGTTGTATTTTTCAATGTTTGTTGGGGAGAAACAGTTGTAGAAAAGAGGGACTCAAAGTAAATCTGTTTCAATATTATAAATTGAGTCACGGCGGCATAAAATTATCAGGAAAAAAAAATATGCACCACTTCGTGAGAAAGGCCAACTGTTTTACTGGACAGTCATAACATCATAGAAGAATACACTGAACCGAAGTGATTGTAATGATTTAAAACTATTTTTGCTGAATTAGATTTTTTTTTAACGCTAATTAGGTGTAAGTTGTTGGCAGACCTTTTATTTGAAAACATCCATACATACACCGTTATAATTTGTTCACAGGCAAAGTCGACTTTTGAAAAAACTGACATACACTAGCGAATTACCAAATGGACAGTTAAAATGTAGCTTTTTGATTGTTTTAAAGCAAATATGTTTTACAAGGCGAAGTTTGAAATTTATGTTCTTGTGATCACATTTAGCAATCAAGACTTGGTTGGATCGGTTGGTTGGTTCTCCTTCACACTGCTCTGCGTCATACAATCCAAACCTTTGAAAAACCTGTTCCCCCACCTCACCTGTGGTGGCGCCGCACCAAGAACCACTCAACGAAACGACAAAATCCTCTAAAGGAGACATGAGCGTTCTTCCTTCTTTGTGAAACAAAAATGGAGCAGCTTCAGATTTTAGCAGTTGTAGGACTTCTCTTCGGTCGTTGGTAAAAGACCATGAGTCATTACTCCCACTAGCGCAAGACTGACATGTTTGTTTTGGTTACCCAGAAAGTCAATTTCCTGCTTTTGAAGCGGTCTCTGGTCCCCTTGGCATTTACATATGCATTCAAACCGCACCAGAGTTCACTTCAACTGAACAGAGATCTAGGTTGGTAAATCTCGTTCTGCTCAATTCAGAGCACCAAGGAAAATAAATGGACCTCTTAGATTGGCTGTTTTGCAAATTCCAGCCAATAGCACATCAAGTAGCACTGCGTCAAGGTATTCCAACTAAATTTGGTGACCTGACCTTGGGACGTAGCCTAAGTTGTTCTTTACTGATTTCTTTTCTCAAGAGCACTGTTTCCGTTTGTCTTTGACTGAAGTGAGCCCAGCCTTGGCCATCATTGTAGAGCATTTTGAAGCGAGGTATTGTGAGTGATACTTATGCCAAGCAGGGAAGAAGAGGTTTATACATCTAGTTTTAAACTTACAAAAAGCAGCCCTGAACAAGAATCAAACATGGAGAACCAACCAATATTTAGCTTTATACTTTTAATAGCGGAGCAAGACCCAGAGAAACTCCTGTTAGTTTACTTAGCCACCCAAAACAGGAATCAAACATGGAGAAACAACATTTAGCTTCATACTGTACTGTACAAATCTAGAAGTCAACCCAGAACAACTGGAACCAACAATTAGTTTTATATCTCTCTGATCCACAACAAACTTAAGATTAAGAGAAACCCCTATTGGTTTATAAATCATTGACTACTTATTCTTATTCCTCTTACACATGGGTAGGCCTGTCGCGATAAACGATAAATCGATTAATCGTACGATAAATTAAAACTATCGACGTCATTTCAATTATCGGCATTATCGTCTCTCCCGACCTTTTTCTCTTTCTGTTGATGACACCGAATGAAAAAAGGCTCAACTCCGGTGCTCTCACTGACTCCTCCCTTCCTCATTTCCTTAGTATAAAGCCCAGCGCACACTACACGATCTTAGAGCTGTCAGCCGATTGTCGGCCCATTTTCAAAACCTGACAGACCACACATTAGCCGACAGAAATCCTAGGTATAACGGTTCGATCGGGTTCGTTCCTGCCGTGTGGTGTCCAACAATGGGCACAAAATAATGGCTACAAGTCCAGTGAACTAATTTTAAAACCAGGCATTAATCAATGCTTTACAACAATCTACCTGCAATGCATGTGGCTAGTGTCAGCGTAAAGTCCTGACTGAATGAAAATCATTAGAACATATTTACGTCACGTTAACGAAGAACAGCTGAAAAGTTACCGGGTTTATCAACTGCGGTAGCAATTTCGCTCCAACTCCTCCGCTTGTCATTTCTATATTCTTTGCATGTTGAATCAACATTAATGTTGTTTCCACATATCATCTCCAATGTCCGCTGGACTTCGGGTTGCGCCGTGTCAGCTGTTTGGGATTCCCCGACGTAATTTCCCCTCAGAAAACACGGAGGAGAATCCGCGCTTTCTGATTGGCTACCTGTCACTTTCAACAGGCTGCGTTAAGATCCCAGTCGGGGAAAACCCTGATTTAGATCGGAGCGGCAACGAGGATCTACCGTAACACACCACACAATCTTAGGAAGACCAAAGGTCTAAGATTGTTGTATGGGGAAAAATAGGAGCAAAAAATCATGTAGTGTGAACTATTGCATCAGGTAGTCTATGTGCCCATCTTCTCTATTTAAATCTAATTATTACTGAAGGGCAACATAATATACAGACTTCATAATCTGCACTCTTTGGGTTGAATGCATTGTTTATTTCCACTTTGGCTTTATGTTGTTTAGTTTTTATCAAGTACATTTTTTGTTAATGGAGACTGAGAATCCATTTTGTTTTTGGTTGTTTTGTTTATTTAGTTTATCAGCTCCAGTGTTAAGTATTCTTTTGAAAATAAAGTGTATCTATCTTTGGCAGGAAATCACATGCATTATTACGTCATTTCCATTAAATCAGTGTAAAAAGGTCTTCAGACAATATTATCGTTTATCGCAATAATTTGTTGAGACAATTAATCGCTCAGCAAAATTTGCTATCGTGACAGGCCTACACATGGGGAACCAATAGTTTAGTTTTGTACCTCTTTGTCCGTCTTTTCATTTTGTTGTTTTGTTTGTATTTCCTTCTAAATCATGTAAAGCACTTTGAACTGCCTTGTTGCTAAAAAATGTGCTACACAAATAAAATTACCTTACCTTATATTCTACTTACATTCAGCAGCATAGTGATCTGAGCCAATCAGCGGCAAGACCCAGCAGATTTCCACTGGAATAACATTGCAGCTGTTGAATGTTGCATTCAGTGCTGATTCCAAACCAATAAGATGAAGAAACGAGCCAGTGACAAATCAGAAATGCTCGAATTCTTTTTAAATGAATCAACGTGACAGTTACAGCTGCTTAATATCACCAGAAAGGGGGAAAAAATATCCTATAAAAAGCTGCTTACTTGTTTTAGCTGCTCAAAATTCTTGATTTTACTCTCTCTTCCACTTGCCCGTGATCTTCAAAGCAAACGCAGGCCACTACATGCCACCTAAATCCTAGCCACTAACAGACTGACCGGCTCACTAAATGGCTGAGAGAGCAGCACAGCAACTGACTGACTGAGTAACTTATTGAGCAGACAAAACCCCAGACTCACCATGTCATCGTACGTCTAATCGGCTGCCGTATGGAGTGAAGTTTTCCAGCCTGAGTCGTGTGCGTATGCAAATACGCTTAGACTCACACACACAGACATGCACGCGCACACACAATCTACTGCAGTAATTAGTTATGCTCCCGGAGGAATGTTGACCAAATGGCTTGTATCCCTCTGCTGTCTCGAGCTGCAGGAGTTGCCCCTCCCCCGTCCTGCAGGGCCATGCACGCCCGCGCCGAGTCTTCAGGACATCCTGAGAGGGCAACTGGCACTCTCACACATGAGCACCAACCTTAAAAAAAGGGGGAAAAGTGGGGCATACCCACTCCAGTAAAGACGTGCTCTTACGATACAGTTGTAGAGACATAGACCATTCTTTTCTTTTTTTTCCCCCATCTCGATAAGAGTATAACTTGCAGATTTTTATCCTGACTGACCTTTTTTTATCCATTAGCTGGCAAAGAAATGGAGGCTCTGGCCTGCTGTATCACATTAAGACAGCAAATGGTTCAGGATGGATCCGTAACCTAAACATGGATATTCTCATGAGAACCGAGAACCAAACCACGTTTAGGTATTGAAAAGTGCTAATGTGAAGAAAAGCCAAACGGAAAAAAATCTGTCCATGAAATCTTTCATGCAGCAGAAGCTCCAGAGCAAAGCCATGAAGGATAAATACAGCATGCCAAACTATAAACGAATAATCCCGAAAACCTCCTGAAGACGGCTCGCGTCGTTTGTATTGTCCTCGCCGAGGTCCCGTGTCTGAATAGATGCTTTTGTCTTCTACTGTTCCTGTGACTGATGCATGTCACTGCCTCCAAAACAAGTTTGTTTTGCAACATTTGCAGAAAGACTAGCTTCGAATCTTTTTGACAATGTCGACGAATTACACAGAAACGTCAACACGGCAGGAAACACACAGTTTCTGTTGGAAAATTCTTCAGCATTTCTGGGTCGATTACCTTGATTTAGTATTTTTCCTGCAGAAGGAGCAGCCTGTTTACCAGCATCAAGAGCAGACTACATATATACTGTTATAAAGCAACTTTCTACATTTGAGAGAGTTAACAAAAATTACATTGTAAAAAGTGAAAGATGTCAATAGAAAAATTCAAACTGCACAAACAAAATGCTGTGGGGGGGTAAAGTTTGTCAGAGTTAGTATGGACGAAGGCATAATTTTAGCTTCACTAGATTCAAATTCACTAAAGGAACTCTATGTTAGTTCATTCAAGATAAAATGTTTATTAAAATTTTTTTTTAGAAAAAGAATTACTGTTTCTAAACATCATTAATGTATTTCTAATATTGTGTTAAAAGGGCCTAAGTAGTTAAATGAAAAATCTGCAGAATGTGCAGATTTGTTTGAACGAACTAATCGCCAGAATAATTGACTGATTGTCAGAATAATCAATTAATCGTCAGAATAATCGATAGAATGATCAATAACTAACGTAATTGCTAGTTGCAGCCCTAGTTATCATAATGTTAATGTCCCCAACATCACAATCTCAAAAGACTGTTCATGTGTAGTATTTCATAAGACATTATATTCCATGCAGTTCCTCCATGGCAATAAAATACTGGGCTGCTGGGCTCAATTCGCCCTGCCCTCCATGCCAACACTTGATTCATATTTTTAGTGACTGAGAAATTAAAGCTGAAAAAGAGTGGTGGAGGCGCAGTGAGGAAGAGAGGAAACTCAGGAAAGTGTGGGTGAATAATAATCGACATCCTCATGGCAATATTCAGCAGGAGTGTCACAATTGCAAGCCTTCAGATTGCAGATTGCAGTCTTGAACCTGGAGTAGACTTGAACTGAAGCAAAAGTTTCTGCAACGTATGAACTCGGGAGGCCTGAACTAGGGGTGCACCGATTGCAGTTTTCTGGCCGATCGCCGATTACCGATCTTTTAAAAAGCTTCACATGCCAATTCCGATTTTGGCCGATACCAATATTTTCTGAAATGTTGCTCAATATAGCAAGAAACCTGTTGAGTTGGCAACAGGAGAGTAAAAGCGGACAGTGGTTGACTCTTAGACCTTTGCCAAGCTAGATAAGATCAGTGGATAAGATTAGCTTCACATGTAAAAATCGGCCGATCACCGATCTCCCAAAATGAAGGAAATTGGCACCGATAAATTGGTGTAGCCCGAGCCTGAACACAAATACGCAGCTGACTTTTCAGATATTTTTGTGAAAAAGGTACATGATGACTATACATACTGTTGTACTGCACTCTGCAATGTTACAGTTAACTACTAAAATTGGGTACCAGTAAAATACTGAACTAACTTTAATTTTATATTGTATAACCCAAATACCTCACAGCACAGCTTAGCAAAACCAAAAATCTGCATTCAAAACAAAAACATCAGATGCAAACCTGCCAACAAGGGCCGTCTCCATGTCTACAAAGGTTCAACGCCCTCAAGCATGCTAGCATTGTGTTTGATTGGTTTGTCTGAATGAGTGCCGTCTGTTGTGTGGCGACCAAATAAATAAATACCCATTGCTCCTAGCTAATAAGATAGGTTAGCAATTACAAAGTTAGAATGGATCCAGGATATGCTTTTTAAAAGTTTGTTTTTTTATTTTTAATAGCTAACGGTCTGTAAACCGAGAGTATGCCATAAGTGAGAAGCAAAAGAACGGAAAGTGGAAACTTATTCATCAAACTAATCACCAGCTAATTTCTTGGTGGGTTTAAGTTAGTGATGCCAATCTGCTTAATAAATCAGTAGAATGCAATATTCCAAATAGTACAATACACACAGCATAAATCAATTTTATTGATTCATCACATTTTCTGTTTTTGAATATTTAATTTTGAGATATTTTTTTCTCTGATGCACTCTTAGGTTTTCCCTAGTTCAGAGTGATGTCAGGAACTACCATCTTGTTTGACAAGCGTGTTTTACAGCTTCTGCTTATTTCGACTTTGAATTCAGGTCAACTCACTGAAGAGATGATTGAAATAAAAGCAAGTTTTTGAAAAAAATAGAGACTTTTTTTTATTTGCTATGAAAAAATTTAGAGATTTTATTTTCAAGCTGTGTCACCCAGACTTAGAAAGGAGAAATTGGAATTGGGGAAGTAAACCAGATTTTGTAGGAAGCCAACTATATTTGACCTTGTATTCACCATAAACCGATCTGGTGAATTTCACAAGATTAAGTCAGACTTTAACATCAACATTAGGAAAATTGAGTTTTAAATTTGACAAAATGTAATGTTTGTTACTGGTTTCTAAACTGGCGACTGCATGATGTTTTTATGACTTTAGTTTTGTGTTTTTATGATGTAAAGTACTTAGAACAGCCTTGTTACTCAGACTTCATTGACTGATTGATCCATTATGTTCAAGTCAGAATCATCTCTTTCCAGCATTGAAAAACAGATTTTATCCTCCTGTGTACATTGATTCCTACTTCACACATACTTGTCCCATTCAGAAATGATGACATTCAGCAGTAGTGCGTGACTGAGACAGTGCGACTGATGTCCTCAACACACACACACACACACCTCAGCTTGTCTGTTGTTCTCTCTATCCATTAAGCACCTGAAACCCTTCTCTGAATCGTTGTCAAGCACTCAATTGCCTTCTGAGTGGAACAGGCCAATGAACCAATGGACACTAAACAGCCATGCAGCACAGTCTGATTTGTATCTTCCCCCCCACCAAACCCTCCAGTCACATTTTCCCAGGGGCCGTGTTACTGTGTGCGACTTGTTGTGCGCGTGCGGGCGTTTCCAGAAGACTGAGCCAGGCTTTCCATTCCCCGCTGTGGCGAATTCTAAAACGTACACCAGCCAACGTTTACACCACCACAACAGCTGCTGCCACCGCCGCTGCTGCAGGTCCTCCATAAAGTGTGCGGGATGCAGCGGAGGTAAAAGGCAGCCCAGGCCACCCCCAGCAGAACACACACTGCAATAATTACTTGCAGCAATTCAAAGACACGTTTCTTGTTTGCAGTGGCTCAACGCCCGCGGAGACTGAACCACCTCAAGAGGCAAGGAGGATACTTCGGTCGTCCTCTATTTTTAGAACAAGATGGACTCAAGTCCTGAAACTTCCCCCGTACAGCTTCGGAACACGACACCATTTGTCATGCCGCATGGCTGCAGAGTAAAGGACGGTGTATGCACCCACTCACTAAAGTAATCCAAGAGCCATGTAAAAGCAAAGATATTTTAAGAATGCCCCCATCAGATAACCAGCATCTTTCATTTCTAGGATTCCCACATCCTACAGACTCCCTCTAACCCCATTCCACCAAACCCCCCCCTCACATCATTCCTGCCCCAGGCCATGTCTTCTGTGAAGTGGTTCTGGCCGTCTGTCAACACTTTGGGGGTTTTGCCTGGAACTGAAAGGAGAATAATGGACAGGAACAACGTCCCCTTTCGTCTGGGGACTTCCGTGGAAACTCTTGGAGGAGGGAGTCCTTTTAAGAATCACCACAATTCAATCAATAAATAAACCAACATATAAATGCTGAAAGGTGTACAACAAATACATATGCATTCTTTTTTACAGAAGCATAAAAATGTACTTTTTTTCCTGTGCACTGTAACATATCATGTACTTATCCATCAAAGTTAGTGGCAAAAATAGTCAATTAGTTTGATCAATCAAATGTTAGCATCTGCTTGACCTGTCACAGTGACCTTTTCAGTTATTTCATGGTGCATTGGAGCGCAAGAATCAAAATGAAGAAATAAAATACTTCAAATTCTGATATTTAACATCAGATATTTAACATCAAAATGTTATTGAACAAATTTCAGATTTACGACCTGCACAAAATGCATTCAATGATATGTATCTTTAAATATTTTAAATATGTGTAAAACATATAATAAAACGTGTTATTTTATCTGTCAGTTAAACCGGTTCACAAGTGCAGTCAGTCATTTTTCCAACCTGTTTGCTAATACTTCAATTCAACAGAACCAACAGTAACAAAAGTGCTTGGATGAAAGTCATAACATTCATGCATTTTTGCAGCAGTATCCCTATTTTAAAATGTCATTACAATGAGACGCGGAGGCAATGTTAGCAAACTGAAGTTGTGTGTGAGGGATGATTTTTCAAAAAGAACATTTGTGTTGTTAGCTTACTTTGGTGATGATGAGCGGCTCGCCGTGCTCCAGTCCTCCTTTCAGTGTAAACCCCCAAGGCGCGCCTCCGTTCAGCTGGACCTGGATGTGGTGGAAGGAGACGAGCTGCTCCACGGTCTCCATGCCGCTCCGTACCGAAGCTTCTCTGTGCCGGCGGTTAACAGCCCAGCGGCGCCGGTAGCGGTCCCTCTGGCCTCTCCATCACCGCTCTGGCATCAACAACGAGTGGATGGTGGGAAAACGGAGTGAGTGAGCTCGAATAGGGGGAGGGCAAAAACTTTTTTCGGCCTGTATAAAGTTATTGGCAATGTTGTTAGCTATATCCGGTCAGTCTGTTCGCAAAAAAAAAAAAATGGCACTTTAGCATAATTTCGTCACAACAGTCCAATTGGGTATAGTACTAAAGCATACTTTAAAAATATTTTGGGTCAAATATTTGGCCGAAGGAGTTTATTTCTTCTAAAAAAAATAGAGCAAAACAACTGTTTTATTTTTGAGACTGAGACGAACATTTCCGGTCTCATTTCTGCACCGGCGACCCAGCCGAAAACTCGGGGAAAACTTTTACCCCAGCACCTTTCCCAAGCGAGGAAAGTGGCTCCTCCCACAACTGCAAACGCGCGCTGTGATTGAAAGAATGGACGACCAATGGCAGAGCTCCATCAGAGAAGACTATCCAATAGAACAACTGATAGGAAATCAAGCGGAAGATTTAAAGAATATGGAAAAACCAAGGAAATCTGTGCAGTTTTACAGTTAGGTATTATCTATTCTTGTTTATTTCAGATATGTAAAAAAAAAAATTATTCATACATTTATATAAACAACAGAAAGTTTTATTTCTTAGATATTTTTGTTACAATAATATGTTTTCTACTACATTATCAGTGGGAAAATATTTCTGCTCTTTTAAAGTTACTGGACGTTGGATTTAGATTGGAAAATACCTGAATTTTTCCCCTTAAATCAATAAGCAAGAAGACCAAAGCTGTCTGCTTATTATTGGCTGTCTGATGTCTTTACAGTAATCTGGTTTTCAGGTTTAAATAACGTAACAGCATTTCAGTTCATTACATTCCAAATCAGTCTAATTATGATCCAATATATTCCAATTCCAAAAATTCCCAAATAAATAGGCCAATTTATTTTAAAAAGGGGTTCCCTCCAAAAACAGGCAAAGATAACAAAAAAAGACAAAGATGAAATGTTTGTACTGTGTAGACGTATGCAAAATTTCAAAGCAGTCACATCATACTTTTCAGAATTCTCTTTCTTAAAGAGGTAAAACTTTAACTCTAAAGCACTAGAGTAAGCCCTAGAGTCATCCAAGTCCCCGTTGCAGAATGCAAAAGTATTTGTTGACCAGCAATACCTCTCACGAGGATGGAAACGCCTCAGAAAAAATCTAAACTCTCTAATTAAAATGGGTTTGTTTTTTCAGTTTGGGGATGTTTCTTTGTTCCAATGACAACTGACTAAGTAATGAGTGAGAAGCTTCAGCTGGTGAATTCCAGTATGTATTTATTTTTTTTCCCGGCTCAGGCAGCGCCGTTTCGGGCACAACGGCCGTTGATGCCCTCAGTCATTGTAAATCCGTTCCTCCTTGTGTATACCCGTCTTTACCACTTGCTGCCTAAAGTTTTCCCACAGTCACTCTGCAGACTGGTCACTGGAGATAATCACTGTTGTGGAATGTCACCGCTTTAAAGCGCCGTTTGACTCAACGTGTGTGTATGTGCGGCGGGGTAAGGAGGTGGCTACTATCTTTTGCTATTTTAAGGCAAACAAGAAGTAAAGACGACATCAAACAGAATCAAATAGGAAGGGAGGAATGTTTGAACAAGTCCAGACGTCTCACCTTTCAATCCAGACTGCGGGGAGTTTGTTGTTGGTTACATTCTTTGATTATTATTTTGTTGTTGTTTGGTTTTGTTATCAGAAACTAAACAGTACATTAGGAACATTGGAAGCGGCTTTTTTTTTTTTTTTTGAGACATCTAATCGTATCGCATACATACAAACAACTAGAATGCCATAAAGCTGTAGGATTACCATGAATAGGAGTTGCAAATAACATTCAAATGATTGATTCAAAAGAAAAGGTTCATCCTCTTTTGGACATAATTCTACAAAACACAGATTTAATCCATAGATGTAACCCTCTCCAATTTCAGTTGCATCTTCAGAATATTGTGCAGTCTACCGACTCCAGGTTGGCACCTTAGAAGTCTACTCTTTATCAAATAATAAGCCATTTTTGCCCTCAATCCAACTAAATAAATCTCATTTTACAGCTGCTAAAATCAAATTATTTTTCTTTAAAATAAGGCAACTTTGAATTTTTTGACACAAATTTACTCTAGAACATTTGTTGTAATTTAAAAAAAACAACAACACAATTTTATTTCTATTTTTACATTTTAAGACGAAAAAAAAAAGCAAGAATTTTACACAAAGATGATGAACAGATCTTTTTATGTGATGTTGATTATTGTGGGGGAAGGAAACTGATGACAGGAAAAACAGATATTAAAATATTACAAGTACTCTTAGCTGCGCAAATTTGTTGATTTATTTCTTTTAAAACTGCATTTGCTGTTATATCTACATGTTTAACCATGAGTTTGTTCTTCAGTTCTAGCCAAGAGTCATTGTGAAAGCTCCAACTAGCCACAGGTTGCAGATCCATGCACTGCATAGATGGCGACAATAATGAAGATTATTCTGCCCCCTAGTGGTCTTAAAGTTATGCAAGTACAGAGGATGCTGAGACTAGATCTACTCTTTAACTCACCAGACACGGAGTAGCTGGTGACACGGAGAGCATGTTTACTTAAAACAACAATGTCTCCATTTATTATGCCTGAAGCATAAGAGGCCTACCTCAGAAACATCTACATTTTCATATGCCTGCCGTATTATTTCCTAAATATAATAGCAGAAAACATATGAAGGGTTTCAGAATCAATATACTTTGTAACATAGATTTAATAGCTTTGATAAAAGTTTTGATACTTTATGCCTCCTCTTAAAAAGAGACATAGTTTGATGTCTTTTTCTATACCAAAAGCAGTGGACTCTGTTGCTGTCTAAATATGAAGTTGTACGATAAAACTGATTCATGTAATGGCCCAAAACAAGTGAACAGCAGAAACCCAAGAGACCAACAGCCTTGGCAAAATCCAGACCTAATCTGACTGACATGAAGCTGCTTAGAAACAAATATAAACTGGAGCAACGCTGAAAATATAGGTGTGATGGCAAACTTATTCTACACTTACACTAAGGTCATACAGGAAGTGATCATGTCAAGTTATCATGTTATTCAGTGAGATAAAATTGTGATTTTTTTACACACCCTGCTTTAGCTAACACACAGTGATAAGTTGCATATTTTTGTTAGTTTCCTGGTTCTAGACAGGAACTGTTATTGTGTCCTACAGCAAACACCAAATGCAGTGACGTATTTTAAAGACAATGCATAATCCTCTATTGAGTATGAGTATAACAAGAAAATCTCTGTAAGCAGAAAAACATAACTATCAAAGAAGTAAGCATGGATGTCTCATAGTGGTCACATGTTAATTGTTTGTTTTTGTTTGATTCTGGACTTAGCTGGTTCGAACTATGCAACAGTTCAAATATCCAAATTGGTCCCAGATGTGTTCAGTTTGAACTGATTTGTATTAAATCATTTGAGAACCAGACAAGATCTACTGAGGGTTCCAAACTGGTGTTGCTGCTATGGTCAGAAGTGTGTCAACCCATCTAGTTTTTATGCAAAAAAAAAAGCTCATAGTGCCTTTCCTAGGGTAAAAAAAAAAAAATCAACATAGTTGGGTTTTTCTGTGTCTCCTTCCAGTCCACAAATGTTTTCCCAAAAGTGCCTCAAAATGTGGGAGTTTTACCATATTTTACGCACCTTTACGCAACACTCACGTGGCTTCCCTGCGTTCTCGTTGGCTGATCGCTCCCCTCCGAGTGGTTAATTGGGATCGCCCGTTAATTGGAGCAGGAAGTGCAGTGAAAACGTAAAACATGGCCAGCCGTCAGGTGCGCCTGTAAGTCACGCCCTCGGCCGTGCAGAGGATGGTTGCCGACTATAGCCTCGTTGGTGGAGCTCGCTAGCACCAGAGGTTGTATCCACGAACAATGAAGGCGACCCGCGCAAAGCACGGCTTTCTGCGTGTCTGCGTCCTGACCTGTTTCATCTACCTGCTGTGTTCCACCTGCACCGGAGTCCTCACCGGGCGAAAGATGGCCTCCCGCCAGCCCGCGCCGAAGCGCAGCCGGCGGAGTCACCGAGGCGCGCACCACCGGCCGCTGACGGACGAGCAGAAGGCCGATCAGAACCTGCAGTTCATGCTCAATTTGTACAGGAGCGCAGCCGAACCAGACGGCAGACCCAAGCAGCACCGGAAGTTCGGCTCCAACACGGTGCGCCTTGTGAGACCCGCGGCGTCCTCGGTCCACTACCTGCCCGCTTCAGGAGGTGAAGGAACAAATATTTTGTCCATTTTTATTTTTTTTTTAGCGAAGCTCTACTATTCATGGTTGGATTGGAAAAATCTTGAGCCTAAAATAATTCAAGTTTAATATCTGGGTACAAAGTCTATCATAAGTTTTCGAGCCAATTTTCTTTTTCAATTTATTGTGAGGAAAATATATCCTGACTGTCACTTCATAAAAGTAACCCCATCCCCCACCACTACCACCAAAAAACGGCTGCAACTTTGAAGCAGCAGGGCCAAGAGGGTTAAAATGCATCTAAACCAACTGTTGAAGGCTTGAAAGAGTAGTAGTTCAGTTTATCAACCCAAAAACTAGGAAAAATGTCCTACTTCAATTTATTATGAATGGGGAAAAATTGAAGGATATTATGGTTATGAATTCAATTTGTACACAAAAGTGAACTTTTAAGGTTTTGAAGCTGGACTATTAAGAGAACAGTCAAAGCAGTTGGAATTTCATGCAAAGGAGGTTTCTTCCCAACTCTAACCAAATCCAGCATGGCTGTGTTGCATCGTAGCACAATTTAAAAAAAATAAATTGCACTTTTGAGAATTTGCTTCAAACTAAATATTTGATATTCACAGTTCTGTCTAACTTAATGCAGTGAACATATTCCTACAGTGTTTGAGAATAAAGAGAATTGTATTTTGCCTATTTACCAATGGCAGTTAGCTTAGCTCCTGACCATATAAACTAACTCGCGCTACTGGTTTTTGCATTTGGATTGATTGTATTGGTTGCTGTTTCCATCTTAATCCTCAAAGTCTATTTGACCAACCCTGGGTATCTGAAGGCAGCTTGTATCACCAGTGGTCTCACCATTGACTGCCAATTCCACCTATGGTTGTACTGAAAGAAGGTTACTGACTCTTTCAAAGTAACTCTGTCTTTATGTTTATTGGTCAGTAGAATGAGATCCAAGAACCCCTCAAATAATTACAAGGCAAATCCAGAACAAATTTAATCAAGCTCAGTGATGACTTGAACTGAACATTGGTTAAATCCTTTGTGAAAATGCATATCTCATTAGTCCTTTTCCTGCTAATCCTGACTCATCCTTATTGGTGTTCAAGTGATGATGGGTACTAAAATCTATTTTAAGTCTTGTTTTAAATTTCATCTTGAGACTTTGGCTACAGATGAAAATGCAATTGTTTATCAGTTGAAGGAGGATGAATCCTGTCTTGGTTGATCAGTCACCCCTTCCGGTCCTCTTCTTTGAGTCCTCTTCTTCAGCCCCATAGGTTTTATAAACATAAAAACGACTTCCTTTGCACCCTTTTTATCCACTTTGCACTGCTTGCTATTTTGCATTCATACAAATAAGCAGCAAAAATCAAGAGTCTTTGAAAGCCCTTTAGGAAGTGTGAAAAACTGTGGATCAAGATTGCTCTAACAGGCAAGGATCGGCATACATTTTCTTTCCTTTTTCTAGAACACTGATTGCTCAATCTAGATCAAAGGCCCAAATAAGAGAATCGATCCTGAAGTTCTAATTTGAGGCTGATTTTGTTCTTGTATAAAGAAAAGAAAATTAACATTTTTTTCTCAATTTCTCTCAGATCTCACCTATACCTTCACTGTACAATACAAAGTGGACACTCTACCCTCAGAGCAGCTTGTCAGAGCTTCATTTGTCCACCTGCGCACCTCCTCCATACCCTCTGGCACCACCCAAGCTGTAGAGCCACCCCTCTGCAGGGCTCAGATCACCTCACTAGGCACCAGCAGCCTGGTCACCCTGGAGCCCCACCAGCGTTGGACGGAGACGGACATCACGGCACATGTCAGTGCCCACATCTTGCAAGAAAAGGATCAGGGTGAGCAAGGACACCTCACCCTCATCGCCCAGTATTGGTGCACAAAACCTGCTGACGGGGACGCCGGTCCCTCGTCATGGTGGACTCCTCTTTGGGGTAGAAGGCGCTGGAGCGGTGAGCCTCAACTGGAAGTCCCCTCTCTTCTTCTGTATTTGGAGGAAGAGAGGAAGGTAAAGGAGTGGATGGGGGACTTACTCGGGGCTGAGGGGGAAAACCTAATGAGGCGAGTCGGGTGGTGGGAGCAGCCTACGATTCGCCGCCGGCGTAGCTCCAAAGAGGAGTCCTCCAAAGATTCTTCTCTGGATGAGCTGAAAGATGCTCTCGCCTCCTCCTTGTCTTCCTCCACCTCCTCTCCAGCATCCATCTTTTCCGACATCCCGAACTACAAACGCAAAACTGAAGTCCCAAAGAACCGCTGTAAGCTCCACTCCTTCAACCTGGCGTTCAATGAACTTGGCTTGGGTCATTACTTCATTGCTCCCCGGGTCTACAACCCCAGATACTGCCAAGGGGACTGCCCAAGGGTGCTCCACTATGGCTACCACTCGCCCAACCACGCCATCATCCAGACACTCATCAAAGAGCTGGGAGTCGGGGAAGTCCCTCCACCGTCTTGTGTTCCCTACAAGTACATGCCCATGAGCATATTGGTTGTCTACAAGAAGAAGGTGGACTACAGGGAACTGGAGGACATGGTGGCCGAGTCTTGTACGTGTCGTTAAGGACTTGAGGCAGTGCCCAATGACTCAGTTGCTCAGCACTAAGGTACTGACCCAGGAAAAGTTGAACAGGGCTTAGTGTGATTAGTTCAAGACTGAAAGCAGGAAGTTTCCAATCACTGTTAAAGCACTTTAAAGGCAGTTTCTGTGTGTGTGTTTACTTCCTTTTTTGTCCGGTGTCATTTTAAATCTGATCTGTGCTTCACAACAGGGCTCAAGTGGACCGAAAAATATTTTTGTATAAAAAGAAAGCTCTGGATGATGTGGCACCACTGAAGGCCAGGTTCCTCTGTTATACTATATTACCAAAGATAAAGTGGGGTGGGGGGTATTTTAATGGACAAGGCATCAGCCATGTTGGATGTACTACTCGGGGGGGGGGGGGGGGGGGGGGGGTTGCAGGGTTACATTGTTGTTGACAAACTGAACTTTTTGCTGTTTTGGATGTATTAATGAAAAGAATCTCCTGAAGAAAACTTTGTGCTGCCACTGGGGTGTCCCAGAGGACGCCAACTGAATATGACGAGGAGGTATGACGGTGTTGGATGTTAAAAAGACGGGAGAAAAGAGTGCAATTTTTATTATAAGTGAAAATGATTAATAAAATAAAAAGCATATTTTCTAAAGCCTTATCTGTGTGTGTTGTCCAAAACCAAAAATGTTTCATTTGTATGGTGTAAAAGCCCTTTCCTTCTTTAAAATGCATGTCATGATGTCCTTGCTAAGTCATCAACTTTGGGATGAACAATTTTATCCTAAAAGAATGACTCTCTAAGAAAATTAGAATTCTCTCAAATATTTCTCCTTTTTATTATTTAATACAAAGATACTTGGAGATGAGATGCTACAACTCAATTGACTTGCATTAAATGTTAAAAGTATAGAAATGATGGCTCCCACTTGTTTCAGGTGACCAATTTCACTTCTGATCATCATTGGAGACATTGGTAGGGTATATCTGCAATCAATTCTTTACAAGATGAATGGTTTATTCAATTCAAAAGTACTTTATTACTCCCAGAGGGAAATTTAAACATTTTAACTCATATTTTCTTCAGAGTTGTAGATGCTAACAGCTGTGGGCAGATGATTCCTGTAATGCTGTATTGGCATATTGGAGAAGCTTCTGACTGAAGACTGTTTTGTAACAATCATGAAGATGCTGCGTTGTCTGTAATTTTGATTTTTTTTAAATTAATGTTTCTTGTTTTTTTAAAGTACCCATCAGCTGCTTCCGGAGTCCCACAGGCCAAAAAGGCCCGATAGGGCCTTTTAAAGTAACTTTAATAACTTCTTGTAGAGCCTAGATGTGCAGTGCTAAATAAAACGTTAAATGTTTTGTTTTTCCAAAAAAGTTTCAAGCTGGAGAAGCTGAGGTAACGGGTTCAGTTTTACCAGACTAATTCAGGTTGTTGGTGAATTTTACAATTTTTTAAAATTGTATTTCAGGCAGTAATCTCAGTTGAGTCTAACAAGTTAAATTTAACTCAGCAGTCCAAAAGATGTGGCTGCTTAGAGAGTTTTTTTTTCTTTCAGTACAAACATTACTTAAATATTTTTCTAATTTTTTGCTCCAATTATCTTTGAGTATGCAAATCTGTTAAAGCTGAAGCATTTAGGTGTGACCCCTTAATAATAAAAAAGCAGAAGTGAGAGAATTATATAAGGAGCACATGCTTTGGACGAACCTGGAGGTGGGGGGAGCAAGTCCACCCAAAGGCTAGGTGGCTCATTGTTTTTCAAGCCAATGGGGTAAAACATATTAAACTATACCAAAAGATAGTACTCTCTCAAGATTATCTTAAAACCCAACCATGTATAAGAACTAACCAAAATTCATCCCCAAAAATGAATTAATGCAGTACCACAGTAAACTCACCAGATGGTGCCATTCTGTCAGAAAACTGCACAGGAACAAGCACGCAGCATTTAGTTTCGAAGAAGGCAAATTAAATCAAAATTACGTACTTCAAATGACCCAGATATTCTCCAAAAAAGCCTAGCTTGCATCTTGCGTGTCTGTTTTGTACAAGCTGATCTCACTCTCCCGTCTTCCTGACCTTTGTATCAGGAAAATCCTTTCAGGAATGAGACGTAACATTCACATTAAGGGCAGAAAAGGTTAACTGGTTACAAATAGGCAAGTACATCACATGTTTAGATCTAGAAAGGGAACATTCAGAAGATAACCCATTGACTCTGCAATCGACATAAAGGAGAAGAGAGTAAACATGAGAAAGAATGCTTCTTGTGGTTATGTTGGTCATACAAGATAGGAAGAATGATGAATCATCTCAAATTACAGTCGCTGATTTATTTGATAGGGATAAATTCAATATGCCTGGAACTGCCAGGATGCTGCAGCAAATTTTTCAACCTCGCTACTGTTTTTTCCCCACCACAAGATCATAAATGTGATCTTTTAACAATTTTTTTTTATATCAAATCATACCCACCACGAAAATTATTCATAGGTATAGGATATTGGTTTATGCTGCAGAAAATGTGCAGGGTCGGTCTTTTAGCAGCCATTTGGCACTGAAACGTGAAGCTAAGTAGGGCACAAAAATGTCAGTCATCAATGTTTGCCCACCTCCCTGCACTGACGGGTATCCACCTTAACGGCCACATCTACAGTTTGTAGTTTCACAAACACACATGGGGCACGAGTGCAATTAGACACGTAAAAACCATGGGCCTAGGTCATGGCCATCTGCAGCCTGATTTCATGTCACTATGTGAAACATGTTCAGTTCCTCCTCACCAACATTTCCACCAAGAAACTGTTGGCCTTTTTTCTAGGATTAGTCCTGATCTGTTCGGACGGGTGTATTGGTCAGAAACTACAGGGACACACACACACACACACACACACACACACACGCCAACACCTACACACACACACACACACAAACACACACACACAGAAGTCTGGGTGTTCCTGTAAATGTTTCCCCTAGAAGGTGCCAGCAAGGGAAGGAAACAGACAGTCTGAGTCAGAAAACCAGCGATTACAAAAAGAACAGCCTAGTCTATTCTGGGTAGTTCATGGAGACAAGAAGTGTTTGTTCATCCAAATGTAAGAGGTGATGAAATGAGTCAACAACAAAGTCAAACAGCTTTGTGCTTACTCAGTGCTGTGTCACTTTTTAGACGCATTCTGAGAATAAGTGACAATGTTCCGTACAATGTTTTTATTGTTTTATGCCTGTCAGACAAAGAAGTATTGATAGTAATCGCCAGTTTATCTTAGGTGGAGATGGAGTTGGATAATTGAAGTTCCTGAACAAAAGAATTTAACATTTGAGAGTGATCCAATCAAGCTGTTGCTTCCTTCATGGTGCCAAATGGAAATCTGCTTTCACACCTCAGTCTTTTGGCTGACGGGAAAATCTCAACACAAGCAACCATTGTACGTATTTGGGTTGGTCTTTTGGATGTACTGGGTTTTTTCATCACTTTGTATTTGGAACACAAAAAAATGCTGCTAAAGGAAGTTACTAAGTTACTGTAATATTATAGGAAATTCATACAAAAATTAGACTACAATACAAAAAAAGGAATTAATCACAACCAATTCTGACCGGGTCAAGCAAAATGTTCTAGATGGGTTCTGAGGCTCGTTCTTGAATCTCCTGGACTCAGCTCTGTTCTTGCATCATGCTATGTGAAGAGTCGTCATGTGGATCCCATAAACCAATCAGAAGCAAAGTTGGGATAATATGGGATAAACTTCCAATTTGACAGCCAATGTAAAGTTTTTGTTTTTTTCTAAGCTACACTCATTAGAGTGAGGGAGAGCAAAAACCTAAACAAATCAACACTACTTTAAACATTTAAGGTTGCAAACATGCATTTCAATAATTAAAGACAAGTTTACATTCAAGGTTTGAAGGTGGAGTATGTAACTTTTTTAAACTGTTTTTTACATATTTGTTAAAACTGTCACTATTACATTACAGTATGAGACGGGTAATTAAAAAAAGATTTAAGCTCTTTTGCGTCCTCTTTGGGGTCCTACTACTGTTTGCAGAAATACACCGCAGAAACAACCAATCAGAGCCAGGAGGAGGGCTTTAGTGCTGTCAATCATGCTCATGTACATGCTGTTCACAACTTCCCCCTTGCTCTCTGTTAGGCCAGAGCAAGTTCACCACAATGGTAAGCACATACACGAGCATGATTGACGATGCTAAGACCCTCCTGCTGGCTCTGATTGGCTGTTTCTGACAGTGTATTTCTTCAGGTGGCCATCAGAGCACAGAGAGGAACCAGAGGAGCTTGATTTTATTCACAGATTATCTCTAATGTGTCCTATCATTACATGGTGACAAGTTTAACAAATGTGTAAACTAAGGATTATTTCAAAACGGAATGGATTTATTACATATCAAACAAGGATAATATAATATTTCAACGCATTGAACTTGATGCTTGTCATATTTTGAAAATCATGTTGTGAATGGACCTAAAAGTCCAGCACGGACACACTAAAGCACAGGTGTCAAACTCAAGGCCCGGGGGCCAAATCTGGCCCACCATAGCTTTTTATGTGGTCCTCTAGACTCCGAGTTACATCAATAAGTCCCTCCAGTTTTTCGCAAATCTGCAAAACTCACACAAAATCAACAAATCTCTACATTTTTCTGATTTGACTGTAAATTGTTTCTCAAAATTGGTCAAAAATATTGAGTTTAAGTGACTATTGCCTCAGCCTTACTTGATTTTAAAGTCCGTAATTGACATGAGTAATTAAAAAAAAAACACATTCAACATCATACATTATTACAAACATTTCTAAATTGGCATCACACAATCTGTAATTTTGATTGCAAAAAACCCTCCACTAAAACAATCACAAAATCATGCAACAGCTATTTATTGATATTTTAACAGTTTAATTGGTTTTATCAACATCTTATGGCACAATCAGCTCTTTAAGAGCATTCAGATTTTTGATATGGCCCAAAATGAAAATGAGTTTGACACTCCTGCACTACAGTAACCTTAAGAAGGGCAATCAAATTAGGTGAAAGGTCAAATACAATGCAATACTTAACATATAAATTAGTATTCAAAGGTGATTACAAGATCTTTCCACTTGGTGTTTTGTAACTTATAACATGATCCCAATCAACCTCCGGTACACAAGTAAAATTGTGACTAAAATGTAAATTGTCCAGTATAGTTATCAAGTCCTTTGGCTCATTTGCATAAAATACTTGTGAAACTGAAAATAGCTCATGGTCTTATTACTATCACAGTGTAGTCTTGGCTTTCAGGTAATCCCTTGAACAAGTGTCTGGGTCCTGAAACTATAAAAACTGCATTATAAGAATATCCATTATTTTGTCTGTAGAAATCTAAACTGCCATGCTCAAGGGCTAGCCCACGCAAATCTAAATCATTTCAAGTGAAAATACATTTCTCAATACCACATATTATGTTTTATTTACTTCTTATTCCTATTTCTGGGGAAAAGCAGTGTCAAAAATTATTGCAGCTGAACTGTTACCACATTGGCTATCAGAGATATTGGCCTTTAGTCAAGGCCTTTTCAAATTTAGGGACTTTCTGAGTAACCTATTTCTGTGAACATTAGCCTGCGCCGTGCACACAGCTGACACATGAACTGAAAGCCAGTCAGATGTGGTCATGTCTGACACCGGCCAACAATCCAGATGCAAAGTGGAATTTGAGTTAAGCTTAAAGCTCAGAAATCATGGTGAAATCAGACTTTAAAAAAAAATTCTTAACAAATATTAGTACTGGAGGGGAAACTGGAACAACCTTCATATCAGACACATCTGATAATGGCAAATCTCTCTGAGAACGCCACAGTTCTTTGTGACCTTTGAATGTTTTTTGGAACATTAGAATCAGCACTTTGGTCATATTGTTGCACATGTTTATAATAGTCGATATTTCTGTCCTGTTGATTCAGATATTTTTCTGGGATATATTGAGTTGGCCTAATGCAGACCTTATGCAGGTTTCACCCACTCAAATCTAAGACTTAAACAAAAAAATTAAGACCTATATTTCGACAGAGATGTACAAAAGCAATGCAGAAGACCAAAAGTATAACATTTCTGGGGTCTTTTTGTGGCTCTGGCTAGCTAGAGAGCTATCCTAGCTTCTAATGGCTTGTTTGCTAGCTAGCAAGCAGTAGCAGTTTGTTACTGATATCCTTAACTGTCTTGAGTCACAGAATGCAGTGAGTGAAGATGTCTGACTTGACCTGATAGAAAAATCCTGCAAGAATAAAACTACATAGAATATATATGGGTAAGCAGTCCTGACATGAAAAATTTAAGACCTGGATTAACATATTTAAGGCTAACTTACATTCTTAACACAAGACATTTTATGGCCAACTTTTAGATAGATGAATTTAAGACTTTTTAACCCTGACATTAGCAAGGTGCTAATGAGGCTCTTCTCCATTTGGAGCCCTCATCCCAGGGAGCCTGTTAGAGTCATTCTGATGAGTCATGTTTGATGATAAATTATGACACACACAATTTATGCCAGTCTTCTTGGTGAACACGAAACTTACAGGAATTTAAATGATGAAATTTGCATGTCTTCAACTCATGCATGTGCCCCTTTAAGTTACATAATTTATTGTCAAAGTTGGTATTTTTTAACCAACTTTAACAATAAATTTGGTTATTGTTAAAGTACCAACTTTAACAATAACCAACTTATTGTTGGTTATTGTTAAACCAACAATAAGTTGGTTTAACAAACTTATTGTAAAGGGAGTTTATAGGAACAATCCAGCTGTTCCACCTAGTCGACATGAACAGAACAAAATGATCTTCACAGTTATCTTTTAGGGACACAGATGCTACAAAGTTCTTGTTTTTGTCAGTTTGCTTTGGAGACTAAAGGACATTCCTAAAAATGACTGCAGTAAAATTGACCAAATTCTTCCTCAAAACAAAATAAACAGCAACATGCTCAGACCTGCCTCCTCAGCTAAGACTTAAATGTATGAATCGCACACATGTGTACGCATGTGACACGCTGAGGTCACTTTGTGTCGCCTGAACCACACTTGTTACAGCATATTGTATATGACTGTTGAGCTGAATTTGACTAATGCAGTAGCTGATGCACAGCAGTACGAGGCTCTTCTCATAAGGCTAGCATTTATGTCTGAAAATGGAGTCAACATTAGTTAGTCTCTTCCTGGAAGCATCGTTTCGTTTTTCCAGTAACTTTCCAGTCTGCTGAACATGGTTGATGGTTTGATTTATGACAACGACACTGTTCTGCAGACACACCATGTCTGCAGAACATGGTCTGCACAAAAAAGAGAGATAAAGGCAGACAAGGGTGCAAGGGGTGGTGGGGTTATAATTACACTGTATGGACTGGAACTCTGTCTCTCCCTCGTGTTCTCCCCCCTCTGGGATCTTGGCCTTACTATATAAAGGAGAACCCGACCCACGCAGGTTTGCTCAGTCAGGCAGATCTGGGTTGTACATTCAGCAAAGCTGCAGCTTGAAAACTTTTGCTTTACCTCCAGAGTCAGTCAAGTTCTCCTGCTGAGTTCTCGATTTAGCATTGGACATCAAGGAGTCCTCCTGGTCCAGGATAAGTTCAGAGGTCTTTAGAGATAAAAGAAACCGACCCAACTCTTTCTAAGTCCATTGAAAAGGATGGAACAGCAAAGCTTCTTCACTCACAGAAAAGCATTGGTGGTGATGTGCATTGCAGTATTTTTGCTGACCCAGCAGGTAAGGAGACTATTGATTTGATTGAAATGTAGAAAGTTCTTTTGTGGCTATTTTAGGGGAGACACATACTGATTTTAAACTGTTTTAAGTTACAAATATAAAATTCAGTTCATCTTTCAAAAAGCGGATGATCATCATTGGAAGATGTTATAGTTGTATCTAATAAATACGTTACATTGCTCAAATTTTATGCCCCTAAATTGATTTTGCTCTTACACACCAAAATCCAGTAACTTAAGAGACAGAAAATCAAAATCAATATGATAGTTTATCATTTTCTGATGAACTTTCAACAACTAACAGACATTCCTGTGCATTTCTTTTTTTGTGTGGTTGCCAGGCACATGCAGGTCCGCTGATATCACGGCTCCAGTCTGGCTCTGACCAGATCCAAGACGTAAGAGGGGAACACACAGAGCACATGCTGAAAAGAATTGCCCGCATGACCCCACTATGGAGGATCATGAGCAGCAAACCATCTGGAGCTTTCTGCCAAAACAACTTTGAATGCGCGACTGGACTCTGCAGGTAACAGGAAAAGTGTATATTTTCAGATGCCTTCAGTGACAGAAATTAAACTGTGATGAATCATTACCGTATCTAAGAAGGGTTCCTGACTGGGATAAACCTTGGAGGACTTAAAAGTTCAGTTAGTGGGGAAAATTTTGAAATCCACTAGGACAGTGGTTCCCAAAGATTTTCTTCTGGGCCCCCCTCTGGATTACAATAAAAATCCCCCCCAAAAAAGAAAAAGAAAAAATCAACTGGGCACACACATCGTTCAACCAGACATAAACGTATACAGATATTTTGTTTTCAAACTCCACTGAAGTTTATTTCACACTTCAGGTTGCAACAAATCACACTACAAACCATCTTTACAGTGAAACACTTTTGTGTAACTGGTTTTTTTTTCTCCATCCATCCATACCGCTTCCCACGCCTGCAATGGCCCTTAGAGGGCGCGCCCACACTTTAGGAACCACTGCACTAGGACTTACTTCTTGGGTCAGCATTGAGCTACCTGGTAATTCATGCATCTACGCAGGTTAACAGCTGGAGATTACGCATTATATATGTGCACTACTAGCTTAATGAGATCCACAAACCTTTTATTTCTACAACTTTCACTAAATTGTATATGTACTGCATTTGATGTCATGCTCATGCCTTCCTGAGGGCTAATTTCTGTTTAATTTTTCCAACTTGAAACTTCAAAATAAAAATTTCGGATTATAAATTGAACACAGCATGAAGGAACAAGAAGGAGAGAAACGTCACTTAAAGTTATGTCACAGGGATTACTAACGAAACTAGCGACTGGCCCGTTAGCTTGAACAAAATGTTACTAAGCCAAGACATTTAACTGGTTTTAAACCTTATAACTGACTTACATTTAGATTCATATCCAAAAATTTAGAGATAGGCTACAACAAGTGTCATAAAGTAACTTAAGTTGAATTTGTTTTAATTTCCATTTGGATAATTCTTGGGATTATCTAATAGTCGCAATCGCTGCTGAAGCTAATTCAAGGTGAAACCAGTGTATTTTTTCCCTTCTATTTATCTAAATACTAAAACAAATAATTATACAATACCGTGTGCGCAACTTATTTAGTAAGAAACAAAATGCCCTAAGCGCAAACAGTTTTCTTCTACAGTTTTAACTATATTCTGAATTCACAGCAGCCATGTTGCATTCAAAGTCAGAGACCTTTGGCTTTCCAAGTTTACATGACTTCATCAAGAGACTGTATTTGATTATTACCTCATAAAACAAAAATAGAGCAACAACCTTTATTTTATTACACTTGCATCATCAGCAAAAGTAGAACCTGACCTGCTAGCTTAAAAATTCAGTAGCCTAGCTTACATAGCTGAGAACATTCGGTGATTTTGCCTCATATTTTTGTCTTACTTTTTGTGTAATTCTGAACATTTTTATATTTCTCATGAAAGAAACAAAACTCTAAGCAAAGAAATTTAGGATCTTGATAGATTTTCTAAGAAATTCAGATTTTTTTCCCTACACACTTTAGCTTTTCTTGGTGTTTTTTGCAAAAATGACCAGGAGTTGGGGCTACATGTTGCTGTTGTTAACTATTCTGTGTCATGTACCGTATTTTTTCATGACATTAAAAACTTCTGTCTGTCCTCAGGGAGGGACGCTGCTCTACAAACCAACGCCCCTCATCAGAGCCTGTGAAATATTAGATCCTCCAGGACGCCACCAGCGAGTTTACATCAGTGTACAATCCCAACCTGGATGCATTCTGAAAACTAGGATACAAACTTTATTTTTATCTGTATTATCTGAATTTGTATTTATAACTATGAGTATATCTGCACAGCTACTTGGATTTATTGCCAATTTAACTACCAGAAAATGGATACAAACAGCTAAATATGTGCATAATTTTGTATGAACTGAGGTTCAACTGAGTCACCAAAATGACTTTGGTGCTATAATTTAAAAGCTTTCAGCCCTTGCCGAAAAGAAGATGATTTTTGTTTTTGGGATGTTCAAGTTACTTTAGCCTTGAACTTCATTCTACAAATGACGTGATGGAGTTTTGTATGCACACACCCTTCCTAATAACACAGGGTTGGTTGATAATTCAGTTGGATTCTTGTGATATAATAATAATGACCCATGAAAAAAACAAAAACAGATATAAGATACAAATCCCATCATTTTTACATTCTCTGGACAAAACTGGCTTAAACTGTTTCCTTAGATTGTCTTTTATCTGTAGTTTTATTCTAATGACAGATGGTAGGAGCAGGAACCGATCTAAAGCACAGAGACTCTTTCACGACCTTCGCTCCTTCCGACCTTCGTTAGAAGTTGATATCATTATGCTGTTTTGAAGTACGCACGCATTCCTTTTTTTTTCCCGAGAAAGTCTACGCAGCAGAAGATAACCTACATACATAGTGATGCGATTATCAGAGCATGGAAACCCCAAACTGAAATGCTTCTAACAAGAAATTACAGATTTTTTCCTCAAAATACCAATCATTATTTATTCTCTAGAAGAGGCTGTGTCCTGCACAACTGACAAAAGACTAAGAGAGATTTCAGACTTCTTTTCAAATGCTTTGTTTAAAATGAACAGCACTACATGGATCAAACTTTAAGTTGGCAATGATAAACTATACTGAGTTCTAAACGGAGAAATAATTTTGTTTACAGGATAAAATCGCATACGTATTTATTTGCCTTCTTTGTCTAAATGTCAAAAATGTTCCTGTTTGTGTTTAGCTCTTATTTTTGGTTCAGTCTAGAATAATTTATCACTCTAAATTGGTTTTCTTCAAGCGCTCAACATGGATCTGATTCATAACCAGGAGCTGCACGGCCTTAACGTTTGCACATCTATCCCCTGACACTGAAAGGGTTTAGTCTTTTTTTAACACGCCTGCAGAGTTTACATCATGCACATGGCAGGCAGAGTCTGATGTTTTGCGCACTTTGTGTCAGAGAGAGATTTTAGTTGGACTGCACTTTTTAAGTCTAAATATCGTTGTACTGTACGGTGTTACAAACATGTAAAAGAGTGGAGAAAAAGTCAAATAAAAGCTTTTGAAAACGGATTCAGTTTCACCTTTTCAATCTGATCTCAGAAGGTTTTTTGCATTCATGCACACCTGGTTGGTTCATAAACACGAAAAAGTCATGGTATATGTTACGTTTCTGGAACGCATAGAGCAAAAAAACGAAATGGCACCAGCTGCTAATCAAACATTTGGGTTCACATTTGGAGCAGAACATTATTTTCAGTCATTCTACAGGCAGAGAGATTAAAATATTCTAAATAGTTGCCCTTCTTCCCATGCATCAACTCTCTCGATTGCATCTTTCAGCAGACAAAACCAAAGAAGAAAGGCTATAACGCATAGCATACCTATAAAAACGAAAACATTCCTAACTGTCAAGCAAAGTGGGGAGACATCATAAACCTCTTCGGGGTGCGACACGAGAAAAACAGAATGAACAAGAAACAGTAACAGCAGACGTTTAGCCAACTTCACCAACCCTTTCATTCACCCAGCCATTGTTGCTACTTATCTGCCCTTTACATCCCAAAACTTGATGAAAACTTTATATGGACGTACATCTAGTGGTGCGTTGCTTGACATTCAGGCTGATTGGATCCTTTACTCAATGGTTGTTAATTTTACCGCTACAAACTGTTTAGTATTAATTTAGACTTCTCCGCTCATGGAAACATGAAATCTAGGGTCCTGAAATAGGATGACTAATTTTGGCTAATATTTTAAGCATCCTTAACGATTTGGCTAAACTTGACAGTGACCTATTTATTTACTTCTTATAGTGTTTTTGAAATTTTTTGACCCTTTTGCAATTCAAATCAAAATTATTGTCTTGAGTGACACATATATGAATCAAACATCAAGTATTGCAGCAGTAAAAAGTTTACAGAAATACAAAAGACAAAACCTTCCTGAGTATTTTTGGTTTATATGGCATAGTGTCAATTTTAGCACACTTGAAATAAGACGAAACTAACAAACTTTTCAGCAAGATATTGGAGCTTTGTTTATAGTCAATAATTTCTTATTATTGATGAAAATGTACTAGTTCCCCAGGCAGATTATTTCACTTAAAACATGGTAAAAACGTCTTGGTATAAGTGAAGTAATCTGTCGATTGAACTAGGACTTTTTCATCAATATTAAAGGAATTGTTGACTGAAAACAAAGCTGTTATATCTTGCTGAAGAACTTCTTCTTAGTTTTGTCTTACTTCAAGTGTACAAAGATATCTGCACTAGAAAACTGCACATTTTGTGGTAAGATTAGGTGTTTTTGCGTGTGTAGCTGGTTGTCATTCCCACTTTGAAAACTCCTGCAGAGCCCAGTACCAGCAGCCTTGTTTAATAGACTGGTTCTTCTTTTTTCTCACTTTTGGTCAACTTGGATAGAAATTCCTAATAAAAGCGATTTGGAAGTGAAACCAAGCATGTATGAATAGAATCTTCCTACATATCTCTGGTGGGAACATCACCAGCCGGATGATTCCAGCTTGGCTGCACTAAACTGAAAAGTGCGTGAATCATAACGCAACATCTGCTGCAGAATAATGACAAGACGTCTGAGTCGTACGCATTTTTTCTTATGCCACTCAAGGGACCGAAGCTGCTGTCAAGAGTTTAAAAGTCAAACAGCCGCTGGCGTTTAAATCGTCAGTCTTGCACAATAACTGAACCAAGCCAAGTGTGTGAGGGTAAAGTTCTGTTGATTTCACCTTTGCATTGACCTTTGACATAAAAATCCCATTTACAGAGAAGCTATTAAGCATTCTGTAAGGCAAAAGACAGAGATGTGTTTTTTTGAAAACAGTAAACAGACCTGGACAAACACAACAGTGAGGTCACGGAGGCCTAAAAATATCAACCTTTGATATCTGAAAAGTGTAGCTTATATTTTTATCTGTCCCACAACTATCCTGCTACAACTTTACAGAATCACGTTTTCCTGACATTACAGCTTCAAACGTTTTAGGGGAATGTCTCTACCAGTTTTGCAAATCAGGGAACATTTAGTCCCCTGATTCCTAAATGGATTCCCTAAATGTGTGCTTCAGTCTCAGCATAAGCCCAACTGTTCAAATCCAGCTCATCCAGTATAATTAAGCTGCCAACAGCTGTTAAATGGGCTCACTGTTTAGTCATGTTGGGGTTTTATAATCTGTTTACTGTTCTCTCGTGTGTTTTTGTAAAAAATGTTTTTGCTCCGATGGCCTGATGTTGACTTGGCCTCGTCTTCCTCTTCAGTCTGGGCAGAAGTCATCTGGCGCTCCTGTCCTGCACACGCTGTTCCTCATGCAGACTGTGCTGGGTCAAGTGTGTGAGAGACGGGTCGAGGAACTCCTGGTTGGCACTTGTTTAACAGCGCTGTCTGGACCTTCAGAGGCTATCTAAAGCTTTCCAAGCACGTGAGGAAATCAGTTTGCTGTTTGGAAAGTGTGGAAAACCCTGGCTTAGGACACAGGCTAATTTTTCTACTCATGCCATTAGCCTGTTTAGCTTAGCACAGCTTTACTGTATACTACTCTATTTTTAGCGCAGTTATGTCAACTTAACTAAAATTGTAAATTATTCAAGATAATTATAGACTACAATTTGTTCAATTACCTCCTTTTCTCCATTTTTGTGCAGCAGTGTAAAGTAGCTTTTACTTCTTATTGTAAAGCATAATATACATCAACCTGCCGATGGCACCAGGGATGGAAATTAGCCACGTAGCTATAAATAAATGTTATATTGTGGTTTCTCAACTATCCCTCTAAAAATATTTTGGTTTGATTGGCTCTGAAATTACACATTTTTTTTGCACTTTATATAGAAAAAAATGCACAAAAATATTTTTTGTTTCTAGTTATCACATAAATCAGTTCTTAAAGTATTTCGTAAGGTAGCTATAAACTTTGTCCAAAGTATGTCACGAAGGTTTAACGAAATAATGCAAAGGAAAAACAACAGAAACACCTAGAGGTCAGACATTTCATGATATATCACCAAAAAGTATCGGTATTGGCGATACTGGTCCTGTATTTTTATTTGGTATCGGATCCTAAGCCATACTAAAATATGCAGTATCACACTGTTCTGTTAGCTGCAATAGCCTCTAAACAATGGATGTACAGTGGACGGGAAGATATCGATCAGTGTTTTGTTTGTGGTTGAAAAGGTCTTTGCGTGCGAACCAACCAAGACTTTTAATCTGTTGGGGTAACATTTGGACCCAGAAAGCAAAACCTACGGAGAAAATTAGATCTGACTGAAATCTGCTTTTCACCTCAGTTTCACATGAATCTGGTTTCTACGGAAGAGGATTAGGGCCACCGAAAAAATAAAAAAAATAATTCTGACTTTAAAGTCAGAATTCTGAGATTAAAGTCAGAATTCTGAGATTAAAGTCAGAATTCTGAGATTAAAGTCAGAAAGTCAGAATTCTGAGAATATCATCATAAATATCATCATAATAAATATCATCATAATAAATATCATCATAAATATCATCATAAAGTCAGAAAGTCAGAATTCTGACTTTAATCTCAGAATTCTTTCTTTTTTTTTCCGGTGGCCCTAATCCTCTTCCTTAGGTTTCACTTTGTGCACCATAGGAACTTACTGACTAATCTGTTGAACCTGTCTTAAATGTTCAGCAAACGGCTTCCAGCCAAGGGGAATGTTTTCCATTCGCACCACGATGTAGTTCAAGGCGATAAATCACCAAGTTCACTTTTTTGCTTCGTTATGACACACAGATGACAGTGTTTAGAACACTCGTCCAAGTTTGATATTTTCAGGCCTTCACGACCTCACCGTCTGTGTTTGTCCAGGTCTGTTTGCTCTTTGGGGGAAAAAAAGAATTGGTCATTTTGGTCTTAATATTGTTAAACTTTGAACTCCAGCAAGTTACATTTTATACTAAATGCTAAAATGCACTGTTGCGATAGCTGTGCCACCGACGTGCCGGTCTTTTGTCCATTAAGTCCAACCATAACTTTACTTTTTATATGTCTTTTGGAGTAATAGCTTCCTCCTTGCTGAGCAGCCTTGAAGTCCAGACCGGTACCAGTTTATTAGTGGAAAACGATACTCCGTTACAGGTTTAGTCAGCATGTTTGCAAAGTGTTTTGTGCAGTTGGTTCCCACTCCAAGTTTCTCGGCATGGCTGACGGCGAATTGTAACGTACAGCTGTTTCCGAACCTACAGGGCGTTCTGTTTTTGAAGCAGAATTAGCGACTGGCTAATAATCTTGAACACAAACAGAATTCTGCAGAAAAAATGTCTGTGTGTGAAACAGGCTTATAAAAGTTTTGTGTTTTTCAATATAGCTTACTTTTAATTCGTTGAGACTTTTTGTCTAATTCAGTTTTGATTTGTTTTTAGAGGGTGTTTGCTGGTTTTTATTAGTTACACATTGCTAAGTTTCAAATTAGTTTTTGTAGTCATTTTCTTTGTTTCACCCTTTACTTTTTTCCCTCATTGCGCATTCACCTCCAGAATCTGGTTCTCTATCTATATACTAACATAAATAATAAATAAATAAAATGAATCAAATGTTTTAGCAGATTGAGTTGACACAATTACCCTCAAACATTTACATGGTCAGTAGCAGATTAGTAAGTGCCAAATAGCAACACTGGACCTGAAGCACTCAGCACTTTCTGTAATTTTCAACTAAGTTCTCATATCAGGGTGAATACAATCACCTTCAATGTCAAGTGCAAATAGAAATGACAAAAGATGTATAAAATAGGATCAAATAAGCCCAAAACAGGGGGGGAAAAATATTAGAAAGATTATTGAATTAAAATCTCAATACTGGAACAGACTAAATGAATTAATTTATCTTGTTTATAATAACAAACTCCACGAATTGGATAGAAACATAGAAAACAATTTTTTCCCAATCATGTTGCATTGTGACGGTTTTGTGATATTATCTGTGACGTTGTGCATTCATAGAAGAAAACGAATTAGGATATCATCTACAGTTGATTTTACAGTTTTATTACAGAATTAGTTTCAAAAACAGTCAACAAGCAGCTCACTCAGTAGATGCACTCATTCTCTTTTCACTGCGACTGACGTCATCGAGGAGTACGCTTAAACACGTCAGAAAATATGTAATATCAGCTTGTCAATGCACCAGAGGCACAGTCAGGCATTTTCTTCACCGACACTCAATTCATTCCTGATCTCCTCTCAAAATATGGGACAGCGAGCATATAAACCAAGGGTTAAACATGTTCGAAATATAGTGCAAAGACAACAGATGTGTGTATAAACTGCTGACAGTTCACTATAATCAAGCAAACAGCTCGGTCTACGGTAAGCGGTAAGTTCTGGACAATATCACAGCTTCTGCTCAAAAGGAGCGATACGCTCACTAACCCAATAAAGGCAAACATGAATAAGAAATACGCTGATTTTCAGTAACACAAACTGAAAATGCTGCTTTTTAACTGTGAAAACTAAAAGTGTTACGGCCCTTTCAGACGTCTTTTGAACATCCTTTAGTTGTGTTACCGTCTTAAAATCCCATAACTAAATAAATAAATAAGAGTGTAAAGATTTTTATACATTGCTGTCCAATTACGAACCCTGGTGGAGATACAATCGTACTATATTGTGAACTATTAACTATCTATTTTGAAGTTGTTCAGTCAATGAAGATCACACACACACGAAAGCAAATGCCTTCGTTATAATCAGCTCAGTTAGTTGTTGATTGTTCAATTCCTTTACTCCAGATAAAAATTGATTTCTATACAAAAAAGAACAACAAATAAATGGGTTGAAGACATGTGAACCTTTGACACTTAACTCGGAACAAAATTCAACAAAAAAAAAAAAGCAACATTCAGACAGCATTGTACAAAATAAGCATAGCATCAATACTAAAGTGGCGATAAATTAGTTAGCATTTTTCTTTCTTATTAAGAACAAATGCAGTTTGTAATCATGGCTCTCACCCATAAAAAAAGTAAGACACAGAAATTGAAAATCTCAGGCGGATGTATAGCTGAGTTTGAGAAGTCAGCAAACAGGTGCAGAGTACAGTCACAAGACCTCCAGATATTAAATAGTATTTTTCTCTTCAAAGACAAATCCATTTATCTGTTTAATGAATGTCAGACTTCATTTGACTAAAAGAAGTTAGAAACTCACTTTTCAAAATCATACAGGAAGTAGTTAAGCTGCACTGTGGCACTTAGAGTCGACTAAAAAAAAAAAAAGAAGCAAGACTTGTAGTCAAAAATACTCTGGTAAAAACCTTTTCAGTGTTTCTGTAGCAATTTTAAATCATTCCTCTGTAGCATTTTGGGTAAAAAAGAAAAAAGAAAAGAAAAAGTGACAGGGTGATAAAAAACAAAAAACCAAAAGAGTAATTTGTAAGCATTGTGGAAATAATCCTAACCGTTGAATGCTATCTCTGGCTAAATGCTAACAATGGCGTTATGGCTAATTTTAAATGGCTTTTTTTCTACTACATTCATCTGTAGTAGAAAAAAGAACAGGTGACAGAGTGGTAAAGTCAAGCAAAAGATTAATTTTTAAGCACTGTGGAAATGCTGCCAACCGTTAAATGCTAACTTTGGCTAAATGCTAACAATAATGTCACAGTGCTAAATTTAAGGGATATATTTGTTATATCTAATAAGTTTTGCCTCTAATTCAGACTCTAAAATACTTTTGTCAAACTGGAATTTGATCACTCTACACTCAGTATCAACAATATTAGCAAGTCCAAGTTAGATTTATGTTAGAGTTTCTTAAAGGGCTGTGAGGTTCAGTTTGGTAAATCTATTCATGATACTCAAAAGCATAGGCAAACTTTTGTTGTAAACCTTAAATTGTGTGTAATCTCCTGAGCTTGTGAATCCCTTAATATTCCTCAACTCATTTTGAGGAAAATATAGATGGGATCTGCTTGTGGGTTTAGTTTTTATATTTTAATTTATGTAATTTGCTGGTATGGAGGAAATTACAATCCCGAGCAGCTCCGGAGAAGAAATTTAGATTTTCTGTTGCTGTCCAATCATGCTGTATGAGTAAAGGATGAAGCGAAGGTTATTAAATAGATATGAGCACTGAGGACTTCCTTAAAATTGCTAACTTGTAAAAAAAAGCCAACTAGCTAGCAACATGGCTTTTACTTTACAGCCTAACAAAAACAGCAGCTCACTTTCTGCTTTAACACTCTGACCTTATGGCATCTCATCATTCTGTTAGTTTATTACTGTGCTATAAAACACACTACATCGTTTTCTTGTAGACCATCACTGCACCGCACAGGCCCCGCTGGGCAGGAAGTCCTGCACATACACCGCCACAGCCTTAGTGAGGTAGGTCATGCTCCCAAAGCGGCCACTGGGAGCGCTGTCGTACAACAGCTTGCACACTCCTGTGAACGGGTCCTTCTCCAGGATGTGCTCTTCCGCTCCCAGGTCCTTCTGCGGGGACGGGAGGCAAAACAAGAAATCCGTCTGAGCGCACGGCTGAAGTCTAGACGCGGGCGTTTGGAGCCGCCGATTCTCACCTGATCTTTGTAGAACATGTCGTTGGCCTGGTGGACGATCTTCTCCACGTGAATGATGGAGCCGATGCTGGGGATGTCCACGTCGGCCAGCATGGTGAGGACCAGGATGGCCTCCACCAGCAGCTGTCGGTACTCGGGCTGGGGGACACGGTTCAGCACCGTCTCCACGTGGACGGAGAACTTAATCTCTCCAGGTGTCATCTGAAGACGGCAAATAATAAATATGGAACGAGTCTAAATCATCATTCTTGCATTAAAAAAAAGAAAGTTTGGTTTAATTTCGCTATTCAGAGCCACATCAATGGTGTTTTATCCAAGTGATTTCAACTCTTCGTTGGCATAGATGGACTAAAACATTTGATTATTATTAATTAGAGAGTCTTGAGAAATAAACGTCTAAAATCTCTTCAGTAACAGATAAAATATTTCACCAATCCCAAACTGAATTTTACAGTCCCTTAAAAAAAATCTTTAACATCAATCCGCAATAAGTCTAACTTGGACCTGCTAATATATTGTAGTGTTGATCCTTGTCTAATGCTGGAAAAAGCATTAAAATGTGTTTTCACAAATAGAATAAATGTTTCTCAGTGTACAGTATCTCCCAGATTGTTTTGATATTAAGTTTATTCGAGGAAATGTAAAGACATAAGCAGTGGAGTGATTTCTTACCTCTCTGGTGGTTGAAGATGGAAGGACAAAGCCCTCTATGGACAGACCATGGCACTGCAACACAATTAGGGCAGTTTATCTCTGCCTTATAAAATATGTTGAATTCTTTGATAGCATGTTTAAAAAGAATAAAATAGGACCTTTAGGTTCTAATTCTAGCGCCATCCAAAGAGACTAATGAGTACTTAGCTGAACAACGCTTTCTTTAAGATACAGGCAAGAATAAGTTCTTTAACGTATTCCAAACTTATAACACTTCACAATAGGGTAAATTATTCACCGAATAATGAATAACAAATGTCAAGCAGACAGACCTTCTGCAGGATCTTCCACACTTTCTGGTAGAAGCCAACGGGGACCCTGTTCAGTGCTCCGTCCAGGCGCCTCCTGCGCAGCCACTGGCCATGTCTGGTGTCCTTGGAAACAGGGAAGCTGTCCGGAACGTCAATAGACTCTACAGAGGACAGTCTGTACCTCTGCAGGGCGAGGATGACAAAAGACAAGTCTCTGTAGCCTAGCCTTTCTCAATTCCGGTCCTCACGCCCCCCTGCCCTGCATGTTTTAGGTGTTTCGCTTCTGCCACACACCTGGATTGAATATGTGGGTGATTAACAGGCTTCTGTAGCACTTGATGGTCATGCAATCATTTGAAACAGCTGCTCTGGAAGAGAGGTTCATCTAAAACATGCAGAGCAGGGGGCCTGAGGACTGGAAATGAGAAGTGCTGCTGTAGCCACTGACGGTATGTGGTGAAACAGCACCCCCTGCTTGTTTAAAAGCACAGTGAAACGTTTTTAGACGTACTGTATTCACAAAAAGTGACATCAAGTTGGTTTTTGTCATGATGCACTATGGAAGAAAACATCTCCATCCTGCTACTTCATCTTTTCGTTTTACCAAGGGAGAAGTTTCATCAGCTCTACTGAAGGGTGGGGGACATCTCAAAACCTGTTACCAGATGCAATTAACCAATTTACGATTAACTCTCCATTAATGGTTCATTAGATTAAAATAAACTCCAATCGATTAACTAATAACGTCCGCTTAGACCTTCTTTTAGTGTTGTAGTTTGGCCGCCATCCAGCAGAGGGCGCCGCAGGTCATCCTTGGCGGAGCCAACTGAACAAAGATGGCGGAGCAAAGCCAGAACGGGAAAGCGAAGCGGTCCAAATAGAGTCCAGTGCGGGACGCAAAATGCACTTTATGCGGTTCTGTTTTGAAACATAACCTCTAAACAAACTCCTTAAGTTACCGCTTTAGCAGCGCTCATTCAGCCGAGCTGCTTGACGGAGGAGCGTCAACTTCTCTACCAAAAATTACTGATGTGTAACGAAGAGGATGTGCAGACAGAGAAGCGGACGGGTTGACGGAGAAAAATTGTTGTGCTTTATGGAGCTATGTTTTAATATTCCTTCAAGAGAAACAAGTGTAAGAACATCTCTCTGTTCATGGGGATTTAAGTGTTTCACTTTTTTTTTCTTTTAAACTTTTATTTTTCTATTCAGCAACCCAAAGGGTTCCTTTTATTGCTAGGTTTTATGAATATGTCCAAGTTTAACAATGTAAGAAAATCATTACATTACTAAATCCAGATGATGTCTCTATAAAAATTCTAAAAAACTGGCAGATAAAAGCAGATTTTTACCCCGGATTCGATGCTTTCTACGTCCATTGACTGAGCTCGGATACCCTGAGAGGCAGAACAAACAAACAAATGGAGATAATGAACACAAAAAAATTGTTGAAAAGTAATGAATCGGATCAACCCCACACCAGTAGAGTCACAACATGCGTGATCGGTAATTGAGAAAAATCACCCGGAGGAATTAGTCAAGTTATTATAAAAAACCAAACATTTCATTTGAGGACATTAAATGGATTCACCATCTTCAGTCAGGCAGCAGATAATTCCAAAAATCATCCCGTTAAAAGTTTATACAAATTTTTTTTAAAAAAGAAAGAAAGCACCATAATACACCAGTTTTTCCCCTCGGCTATCAGATCGGCAGAAACGAAAGGCGCTTCAGACTGAAATGAATGATCTAGTGAACCCCAGCCGTTTATTTTATCGTCACCTTCTCGGACAGGCTGGTCGAGCTGAAATACAGAAACATGATTTAAGGTTTTGAATTTACACCAATGAACCTGGTTTTATCCAGAGCAGATCTTGCAGTCTGCTTCGACTAACGCAAAGACCAAGCTAATGAAAGTTGGAGGTGTTCATAGTCATGCCAATGTCCATTAATAGCTTTATGACCAATTTACAGATTTTTGACAATTCCTGACCTGCAACTTTACATTTATTTTTTCTTACCAAATTCTGATTTATTTTGAAAAACTCTTAACAGTGTTAAAAAAAGATTGATTATGGCAACATATAACTGTTTTCAACTTAAAATGAATCACTTGAAAACTCTTTTTTGATCTGCTGTGGCTATATGTGACAATGATTTTGCCAATTTAAATACATAAATGTGAGCAAAAAATGCTGCTTTGGTTAAAAAAAAACATACAAAAAAGGAAATAAGAAGAGAATACAAGGAAGAATGATAGAAAAGCAGAGAAAACGGTAGAAAAAATAAGATCACTAACGGGATGAAAAAGGAGAAGGAATAAAAAGATGAAAAAAGAAAATAAAATGAAAATTCATGATGCTAAATGCATGAGCGATGTTCCACTGTGTGTCAGAGAGAAGCTGCGGTGAAACAGTGACATAAGTAAGTTTTTAAACTTTCCTTAGCCACTTATGCTAATAATTAGCATAGTTAGCATCGTTAATTGTAAACGTCCGCCACCGTGTCAGAGATGATGACTCGAGGTTCGGACTCAGAGTCGTGTCGCACGCAAGTCTCAAGAACAAAGACTTGAGACTTTAACTCCTGGTCAGGATCTGGAATCTCTAACAATCTTGATCTGATGTGAAAACAATGATGACGATGATGATGAGGTAAACTAATGTTCTGTCCACATGTAACAACACACAGCAATTTGTCACAAAAAAGACAATTTGTTCCTACTTTTATGTATTTTTTTTCCCTTGAAAATTAGTAACGTTAAACTCAAATTTTAAACAGATCTTGACAGAAGATAACCAAACAGTACTTTCTTGTGGGAGACCCAACACCATCAATTTTCCCATATGGATTACCGTCCAAATAAGATCCAGCAGAAAAAAAACTACAAACACCAGCTCCTTTAGTAAACTGGATTTTTGAGTCAGTTTTAAGAATTAAGATAATTTTTCTCCATTCAAACTTGATTCGCGCAATAAATAAAAAATCTCTGTCTCAGATTTTTTTTTTCTTCTTCAGAGCTGTAAATCACCTTCAGTGAAACTAAAATTATTTTCCTCATCTGCCCCCTTCAGGTGAATTAACACCCACTATAACATTCAGCATCACCTTACTGGGGTCCAGCATAGACAACCTGCGCTCCAGCTGTAAGAAGCACAAAAGTAAAGTTCACCATATTGTTTAAAATAAGATAATCATGTCCCAGAACCTCGCTTTCCTCTGTTTAAAAACAACTGTTGAGTTAGCCTCTCAGTCCTTAGTCCTGATTAAAAGTTGTAATCGTGTTTCTCACTCCACTTCTGAATGCAGGTCGGGTTAAAAGTCTTAATGTGTTAATGAGCCTCAGCTGCCTACCATCTTCATGTCGCTCTTCAGTTTACTGATGCCTGCTCTCTCGCTCTTGGTGGCGCCGGTGTTGCCTAGGTGATGGATGGAGATGGCAGGACTGACGCCGACATCTGCCTCCCTTACTGTGGACGAGGAAACCAAACACACAGTCTTACATTTTACAGCGCTCCTGCATAGTTTTCCATGTAGTATTTCCCGACCTTTCAAAGGTAGTACACATTAAATGTTTACGTTTTATTGTTGATTTATGGCAGATCTTGCTTCATAAAAACTTCAATAACTTAAAACATGAAGAAAGAAAAAAGACACAAAGAAAGAAAGAAAGAAAAACAGAAAGAAATAAAAATGAAAAGAAAAAAGCAAAGAGAAAGAAAAGAGACAGATAGACAAAGAAACAATGTTTGAAATTAATAAAAGCAGAAGACAGAAAGAATTAAAGGAGGAAAAAAAGGTGGAAAGGAAGAAAGAAAAACATTAAGGAAAAAAGGCAGAAAGAAAGAAAAGCTGAAATAAGAAAGAAAGAAAAAAGAAAGATAAAGAAGGGGAAAAAAAGAGATCAAGAAAAGCTGAAATAAGAAATGCAGAAAGAAACCGGAAGAAAAAAGTCAGAAAGAACTAAATGAAAGCAGAAAAAAGGAAAGAAGGGGATAAAGAAAGAATGAAAGAAAGGATACAAGGCAGGCCGCAAACAAAAACATTAGGAATCAAAGAAGAAAGTGAGATATGGTGTATGGAGGGGAAGAAATAGGGTCACAAGGAGGAAGGGAAGATGGACACAACATATAGACAAAAGAAAAAGGAAAAAAGTCTGATATCAAATCCAGATCTCAGATTTTCCAGGTAGCATGGTAACTAAACAACAGATAAAATATATGTAGCCAGGCTGTGCAAATTATTCAAAACACCAGGTTGTGATAATGTCAGGACTGACCGCTGCGCTGCACTCCGAACTCTTTCCCACTCAGGATGTGGTGCAGCAGATTCTTCAGCTCAGACGGGCTGAGACTCATCAGGCTCTCTGTGGCTTCCTCTCCTGCTCAAACACACAAAAACAAGTCTAGGCTGTTCTTCCATCGTTTTCAATTCGACTCAGCTAGAACAAAGCTACCGAACCTCTGATTGACCATCGAAACAAACGGACTTGTGTAACGTGTGAAGCCCACCTGAGCAGCTGAGTGACTGAGCCAGTTCGGTAGCCATGACCTGAATAATGAGGCCGATCCGCAGCCGGAACATCTCGCTGAACAGAGACGGCTGAGTCCTGATGCTCATCGCCAGGTACACCATGATCTCCTAGGAGACGGGCAGAGAGGGGTGCTGTATTACGACAGGTAGGAGCGATTCACAGGAGGTTGTGTGGTGTGGGGGGGATGCAGTGAGCCACCTGGGTGAGGATGGCCAAGCTGATGTTGTTGTCGCTGGCCTCGTCGATGAGAGCGGCCAGCTGGTCCGGAGGGATGGGAGCCGTGATGGTCTTCTCTCTCGGCTCAGGTGGAAGTCCCACAGTCAGGTGCTTCTGGTGCGCCAGCAAGTCAGAGCAAGCCTAGACAATGTTGGGGAAATGGATTTGGAAACGTTTCTGCACTTCTAAAATGTATGTGTTTAATAAGGTTTATAATCAATTTTTATGTAAACGTTTTCCCAGACTCTTGTTTTCCACACTTCCACGTTGCATACTGTTTTCATATACAACATACAAAAACTAACTATGAAGTTATGGCTGATAATTTGATAGCAGACAGCTTGGAACAGGTTAGAACTTGGAAAAAAAATAACTGGTACTAAGGGAGTAAGGAAAGACATAAGAAAATGAGGGCACAAAATAAGAAGAATAGACTGTAGGAAAGAGAAAGCGAAAACATCAGAAAGAAAAGGAGGAAGTTAAAAAGTGGCAGAAGAAATGAAATGCAGGCTTTGTACAGCTGTCACCAACTCAAATTTAAGACTTTTTAAGGCCATTATGAGTAGAATTTAAGACCTGCATCACACAGAAATCCACAAAGGAAAATTGCAAATAAATAAATTGCATGGGTTGGCAACAAAGTGAGGCAATGGCTAATGTGAACATCGTCTTGTCAACTGGTGATTGATTTGCACTTACAAATGATGGATGTAAAAAAGCTAGCCATTACTGGCTGGCTATCAAGGGTCAAGCTAGCTAGCTGGCGAGGGTAGAGCTTGCTCACTAGCAAGATTTCAGCTAGCTGCTAATTAGCAGCTAGTTAGCAGTAGCAACCTGGAATTGAAAGAACGCGGTAAAGATGTCTGCGGGAGACTCAAATTTTTGAATAACAGTAAAGTCCTTTGAGAAAAAACCTACATAGAATGAGATTAAATAGTCCTGCCACAACAAAACTAAGACCAGTGATTGACATATTTAAGGCTAACTTATTTATTTCAGATTCATTTAAGATAACGAGTTGGTGCTAAAAATCAGGAGATAAACATTTTTTTTATACTTTCAGTTTCTTTTTCCCATATTATTCTAGGACCTGGAATTACTGAAATCAAGTTCTGGACTTTTCCAGACTGCGTAGAAACTTGGGTTTGACTAATCTTCCTGAAGCTCCCAGGAATTGAGAGCAGCTTTTGCTGCAAGAATCCCTCACACGGCAACGCGACCGCTCCGTACCGAGTCGAGCTCCTCCACCTTCTTCTTCAGCATCCCAGAGATCATCCTGATGAGGCCCCAGTGTTTGAGGTCACCAGCCTTCTCATAAAGCTCGCTCAGTAGAGATCTGACTGTGGAGCCTTTGCCTTGCAGCTGGGTATCCCACTCCATACCCCTGAGAACACAAACAAACAAGATGGTTACTTGTTTGTGTGTGGACTGCAGCAGCAGTAGCAGTCCTGTTCGACTGCGCTAATATGAATAGGTCAAAGTCTTACTTGTCTTTGAAGAGGATGTAAAGGATATCTGCCTGGTCCTGGAGGTTTTTCGTGTCCTTCAGCAGCTGCACCAGAGCGTCGTAGTCGATGGCTCCGCTTTCGTCTCTGGGGATGCCGCTCTCCGCTGTGACCGACACCGCCGAGCTCTGGAGAACGGACGGAGGGAGACACGGTCAGAGTGAGGCGGCCGTTTGGTGCCGGCGAAGAAAAAGAAGAAGAAAGAGAAGAACAGGGAGAACCTGCGTTTCCTGCGGCTCAGAAGGGTCTGGGAGATTCAGGTTGAGTGACGGCTGACAGGAATGAAACAGCTTGCTCGGTAGGTACATGTTGACGTCTGGACAAAGAAGAAAAAAACAGAGAAAAAAAGAAGTCACAGAGCGTTAACTAGCTATAATGGCTAGTTAGCAAACAAAATAAAAGTCAAAAACTTGCAGGAACTAGACCCAGAAATGGGGAAACAAATGTAAAAAGTCTGACATCAACAAAGAGAATCTACTCTTGTCCTCTGTTCTCTAAGCTAACTAGCTAGAAGGTCATATGCTAGCTGCTGATGACCTGTTTGTTTGCTTGCTAGCTAGCAAGCAAGTATTGGCAACTTATCTTATCTACCTTTAGTTACAGAATGCAGGGAGTGAGGATGTCTGTGCACAACTCAAACGTTTGCCTGACAGAAAAGTCCCATGAGAAAAAAATCTACATAGAATATGAGATTAAATAGTCTTTCCACACCAAAATTTAAGACCTGTGATTAACATGTTTGAGGCTAACTTACGTTTTCTTAAATTTATGAAGGCCTTAGTTTAAGATAAATTAATTTAAGACGTTTTAACGATGCATGGACACCCTGGTTGAGGATCATTATCTTCTGAGAGTTTAGAAACAGAACTCCTGTAACGGCTCACTGTGTACGTTCAGATCCTGAGCCTTGTTCATCAGAGAAACCATCTCTTTGGTCTTGGTGGCCGCCGCCTTGAACCTGCCCAGGCCTCCTGGCTGACGCTTAGACTTCTTGGGGGAAGAGTGCGCCAACAGGTGGTCCAGATACTGGGCGAGGTCGTCCGCTTCTGGAGGAAGGGACAGCAAGGAAACAACAATAAGTAGCAGAAAGGGGCAAATACACAGTATAAGAACAAACTAAAAGAGAAAAAGGACTTAACTCACCTTTCTTTAAAAAAACGAAAATAATTTGAAATAGCCTAATAGATTTAAAGGTCTGAAAAATCTATTTTTAGTTAGATATTTTCATTAGCATGCAATCGTTAGAGAAATGTGATGCATTTAGGAGAAAATGCACCAAACCAGCTGTGCCAAGTCAAAATCAGTTTTATGCCAAAATGTTTTCACTGCAGCATAATTTGCTATTTTAATTCAAGAAGAAAGCAAACATTTTCCAAGTGAACTCAAGCTGCCATGCATCTTTGTTTTTATTATAAATGATGGATTGATGCAAACAAAATACACACACAACATGCTGCCTCACCACAACCACCATCACTATGGTGAAACTCTACACAGGATGAGGGTCAGTGTACAAATGATGTAGAAGACAGTGGTGATGAATGCAAGTCTGCAGGTGATTCAGGTTTATAATGGCGCTCCAGGTAAATTATGTTAAAGATATGCTCAGAGAGGTTAGTTTAATCAACATTTACAATGACAGAGAATTAAATTTATTGTAATAATCAGAAACAACAATAAAAGTTATTCTGTACGATTCAGTTCCTTCATGGACAAATGCTTGCAACAAGAGATAAATGAATTCTTTGTGCCAACATTTGACACCATGAATGCATTTTTTGAGTGCATTCACTCACAACGTACGAAAAAGCACGTAACCTAAAGTGGTGCAAATGTCTTATTATTAGCTGGTGTCACCATTCCTCTCCATCATCCAGACTTTATTCTTACCATCATCACAACGCAATTCATGCATGTATCCATCGCCGTCATCATCATCATCATCATCATCATCATCATACTGGTCGCCGTGCCGGCCCATGCTGCCGGAACCCTTACCGTCGAGGAAGCTGAGGTGAGCGCAGCAGGAAGTAGTCAGGAACTCCGAGAGCTTTCCCGTCTGGGTCCTTACAGACAGAGGAAGGAGACGGGAATGAATTGATTTAAGGTGTTTACAGGGTTTGTACACTTTTCCCACAGTAGAATACAAGAACTTTACAGGGTAAGTTTTCTAACTTTACCAGCGAACAATACAATTGAACTAAAAAAAACAAAAAAAACAGTTTAAATTCACTATTGTATAGTAATTTATTACTGTTACTAATAATGTCCAGTTGTCTACATTCTACAGTAGGGACAAACTTTTATGTTTTGAAATGTCTCTCTCTATACTCCCGCTGTACACCTGACTGGTCTATGAACAAAACATTAACAAAAAAAAAACAAAAAAACAATTTCAACATACAATCTTTACTTCAAATACACAGATCAATAGGTCATCAATTGACCCATTAGAAATAATTGATATTCCTTACATTGAAACAAATCACGTAAAGGTTAATTACCTTTCTGCTCAAATTAAATGCTAAGCCTGTGGAAAATGTCACGGTTTGACAGTGTGGGGTTGTCCCGTCAGATCGTCAGTTACCGAAACCACACACAAAAAAATTCATAAAGGCGCACATGGCTTCACTGCAACCTCACCAGTGCAAAAAAATTGTGGGGTCCAAATGACCCTGTCTCTTAAGACCGTGGGAGCGTTAAGCACAATATACGAAGAAAGCTACAAAATAATCTCAAAAAAATGTTCTTGCTATGTTTTCTGTCATTTAGGAAATAGAACTAATTTTGATCATTCTCACTGACCTAAAACAAGAAAGAAATTAGTCCAATTTAACTTCAGGCAGTGAGAAAAAAATATGTATATGACTTTTTATATGGAAGGTATCACCTGAAAATAACATTTTCGAAATTTGAGTTTTTAATCAAAGGTTAACTTGCACTTTCTTACAAAACTGTACAGTTTGACAATCAAGTACCTTCAAGGACGTCATACAGAAATCCAGCACTTTCAAAAGCTTGAAAAAACCCAATTTAAAGTAGACAATCATCAAACATAAATCCACCTTGCTCCTCCGTAATATCCGTCCTGTAGCTTCTTTAGCGTAGCTATGACTGCAGGGTCCAGGTCGGTGCGGTCTTCAGCTGCAGCAGAACAAAGCAAAACGGCCATCACAGAGGCAAAGCATGTACAGGTTTCACAGAAGGAACACGCAGCGGAGACAAACACCCACTCAGCATGGTCTGTGAGATGGGGAAGGTGACCGTCGGTCGTCCGGTTATCCTCCATCTGGACGCAAGGTAGGCAATCTCGTTCCTCAGCATCTCCACGATCATCTTGTTGTCCAGAGCCAAGTAGAACTGCTGGTGGTCGATGAACTGTGTTTGGTTTTAGCAAAAAAAAGAAAAAAACATGGAGGATGAGAGGTTTTCAATGTGAAATCTTTTGGAATTTTAATCCAAATATCTATTGTTTCTCATTACCTGAGGAGTGAAAGCAAAGATTGTGTTTCTAATGATGTAGAACTTGGAGGTTCCCAGGACTCCTATTCTTCTGTAGGGTCTCCCTGTAAGGCCGAGCCTTGGGTTACGGCCTGAAACAGACGAGGAGAATCAAGAAAGAAAGGGAAGGAGAGGAAAAAATTGAATTTTGTGCCACCCAATGTCATGCAACAAGATTTGATGTAAGCCGTACATTCTAAGTCTGTGCTTAGGACTCTTATTTTGAAGTACAAAAGGAAGTAGTTCTTGGTAACAAAACCGCTGAGCTGCTCTTTTTACATCATTTATTAGGAAACATTTTTGATAAAAAATGTATTGAGGCACAAACAAGATATTAAGTTTCTGGGCACTGTGAGAACACCGGCTAAACGTTAGCCGCTAACGTTTAAGTTAGCATCAGATTTGAAGCTTCCTATTGGCGCTAAGCTGCCACTTCACAGTTTCCTACATAAAGTCTGGGCTTAGTTTACAACCTAAAAACTCTCAAACCTGAACTGGATACTTATTTACTGAACTGAGATTGTTAAAAGCACAACTTGAGATTCACAAAATTTACTTTTGTTTGCGAAAAGACAAAAAAGTACAATTTCAATGTTTTTCTGACAATAGTGCCACCTCAGAATGAGACAAACATCAAGCTAGATTATTCGGACTGGTCAAAACTAGACAGAATTATTCTACATAGATTTTAGATTACGTAAGACCCAGTTTATTATATGTGAAACTTTCCGCCTATATGAGAAACCGAAAAAGGATTTTATTTTTGCTCCCACTGATTCTAAAGGATTCTTCTTGACACAAGAACAAGAGATGATGTGAAGCTTGTACCGAGTCTGGCATAGATGTGGCTCAGGACTCTGGAGGGCTGAACATGGATGGGATGGATATCCGCCACGGTCTCCACGTTTATACCGTTCTTCATCAGCAGACCCTTAATCTCATCCGTCTCAGCCAAAATGGACACTAAAGGAAAGAAACAGTTTGTTTAGGTAAAAACAATAAAATGACTGCAGGAATGAATTGACCTTGGCTGTGAACTCACCCTGTACAACTACATCAGGCTTAGGGATCGTGGAGAACCGTCTGTTAAGGGGATCGATCTCTCCGGGGGCGAGAAAACCCTAAAAACACATAAGAACCGTTTATAGGGTTCCTGCAGGTTTCACCAACTCAAATTTAAGACTTTTTAAGACCTTTATGAATGGCATTTATTGCCTATATCCCAAAAGAAATGTACAAACTTCATCCAACTGACTGGAGTTATATTTACACTTCCCCAGCATGGACGCAAAAAAAGCTAGCTAGCTAGCAAGGGTATGTTAGCAGTGAGTCACAGAACGCAATAAAGTCTGCGTGTGACTCAAATTTTTGCCTAACAGAAAAGTTCAGTGAGAAAAAAAATATATATATATGAGATTAAATAGGCCTAGTAAGACCAAATTTAATACCTATGGTTAATGCTAACTTACATTTTTAAAATGTCATTTTAAGGCCTTAATTTCAGGCTATGAATTTAACAAGTTTTATGACTTTTTAAGGTTTATTGGACAAATACTTATGCATTAACTAGTTCTGATTTAGTTTTCAAATAACTAATTTATTTAATGTTCAAAATTGTATGTTTTTTTTTTCTTCTTCTTCTTTTATGTTTTGTAAACTGTTTTTGGGTAGCGCCTCCTATAATACCTCCCAGTATCGCTTCATTGACAACAAGCAGGAGTTTACTGAAAGTTTGGAGGCCTTTGGTATTGTCTGGATGAGCAACAGTAAGCAGCATCAGACAGACCAAGGAAACCAATTACAAACAGTGAGAGCAGGTTTCTCATGTTTGGTCACCTCAGAGAGGAGTTTTCCAAGGATGTACAACGATTGACCCCATTTTAGAGGACACTTCCCCATTGGGATCCTTTCTACTGAGTGAGGGTTCATGTACTCCTCTTCCACCTGTTTGAACATCCAAGCACATAGAGGGAGAGATTTACAATCACCTAAAATCCACTTTCACTCAAAGAAGTCAGTCTGAAGCTAAGATTAGATATAAAAGACGTCCTAAAGGTTGAAATCCATCACCTTATCTGGAGGGACACTGTAGAGTTCTGGCAGCAGCCGGATCCCATCTTTCTGTTTGATCAGGATCGCCTCCAGCGCCTCCTGGTACTCCAGCACCTGTAACCAACATCAGCGGAAATATACAGAAAACATGTCTGCGTACCTCCATGTGCAAAAGAAATACAACATTGTTTCAATAATCTACCTATAATAGGAATTATTTAATAAAAATAATTTTATTTTTATTATAAAATTAATAAAAATATTAATTTTAGAGATGTAAAATTAGGCAAATACAAACCCAGATGAATGACATTTAATTTTTTACTGATGTCTGACCAAAGTTTAACTCACAATAAGTATAATGGCTCAGCTTGTTAAAGTATGCAGGTTTTGTTGATGCATGACTTCCAGTCATTTTTATCATACGTGCTATAATAGATCGGTGTAGTATTTAGGGTCAAGGTCCTATAAAAGGTACATTTTCTGGAATGCAGACCACTGGGAAGACGGCCAATTGTCCCAATTTCTGCCAATTGTCCCAGTGTCCTAATCGATGTATTTGATCAGTGGCACCCAAGACCTACAATTCATTAAAGGCAAACTTGGTCTTAACAATTTTATTGCACAATCAAGAATTAGTTTCCAGCAAAAATAAACAAAAGTGAACATATGTTTCATGTTGGTCACTGAGGAATAAATTACCTGCTCATGACTGTTGCTAAAAATGCCGTCGAGTATGAGATACGTCCAAAACAGAGGCCACTCGCACTCTATGTTTTCAAACAGCTTCAGCTCAGCGGACTCGTAATACAGCCGGTTTGGATCCTTTAGGGAGCGAAACGCAGATCAAGACAATGGTTTAGAAATTCAGGCTTCTGAACCCTAGCAATGAAAAACTCTAAAAGTTAACTATGAGCTCGTAGGGATTCAGAAAGGTCAAGCACACAGTTAAAGCGGTTCAATTATGTTGTCAAATTTTAAGGCCTTGATTTTGGATGAATGACAGCTGGTGATCAATTTTTAAATTGTGCAGTTTAATTAAAGGACTCCACTGGTTTCTTTTGAAAAAACAAAACAACAACAAAGTTTCACACGTTCAATCCTTTAGTCAGAGAAACTAAGATCACCTGAGACATGCATTCACTGCCATGGTGACTGAATCTTTTTATCAGTTTATTGCTGCCCTCAGCTACTTTCCACCCAAACAAAACCCAACAAAAACATCATCACTGCGGATACAAAAATCTCCCCGGCTTACATTGCTTTGATGATGGAATTTAAGAGGAAAGAAAAAATGGTCACATACACATTAAAACAAAAGTAACAGTTCAGTTTGCTCCGTCTCAGATGTAGCAAGATAACGTTTTGTGAAAAGAAGAAGAAAAAAGCTGCATGTGTGGGATTTTTTGTGCTCCTTTTTACCTCTCGGGGAGTCCTGTGGCCGTCTCTGAGAAACCTGCAGCAGCCGTATCGACCCTGAACACGGAGAGCAGAAGCTGATAAAGACAAGTCCTATTAAAAAAGGAACTACATATGGTAAAATTAATCCTCAATTTTCATAAGAATAGGCATTTAATGAAAGCTATAGAAAGTATCAGAGCTGGAAAAAAATAAGTATCTCTGCCAGACTGCAGGAACACAATGCAACTGTTTCAGTGTTTCACCTACTCACATTTAAGACTTTAAGACATTTTTAAGCCCATCATGAATGGATAAATTTGCACTTAGCTGATTGCTAGCTAGCTAATCAGCTAGCTAGCAGTGATTTAATAGTAGCCTCAAGTGTCTTGAGTCACAGAACGCAATGAAGATGCCTGAGAGTGACTCAAATTTTTGCCTGATAGAAAAGTCTTGCAAGGAAAAAAAAAAAGAATATACGAGATTAAATAGTCTTATCAGGACAAAATTTCAAATCTGTGATTAATATATCGTCACCTTCCTAAAATAATGGCCCGAGTCATTTTTTGGCAAAAAAAGAGAAGAAATATCACCTTGCCTAAATCATCTTTTGGCAAAAAACAATTTAGGAAGTGACAATATTAATTTGCCAATTTGCATTTTAAAATGAATTTAAGAGATTTTAAGGCCTTCATTTTTGATAAATGAACTGAAGACTTTTTAAGGGTGCACAGAGACTGTGTTTACTCTCAATGCTTAAAAAAACCCTAAAAGAAATTTGCATGTATATTACTTTCTACTGTTTAGAATCAGAAACTTTAATGGAAACATGGAGATAAGCACACATTTCTAAAATTTTGTAGTTCTTCAATTAAGAAAAACAAAATAAAAAACAACAAAAGCCTAGAACAAACCTCAACTCCAAATCTTGATTTCTACCATACAGCCACGCAGTAGGAGAGAGGCTACCTGCAGTTTAGAGATGATCTCCTCCTTTGTCATGTTCACTATGCTCATGTCCTCCACAGCGAAGGCGGGGTAGGTGATGATGGCCAGGACTCCGGCGTCTACCTCTTTAGAGATGGACGCTCTGGGTAACATTGACGTCAGAATAGACTGAAAATGAAACACAGAGAGAACGTTTGAGTTAAACAAGGATATTATTACTTTTTATAACATGATGTGTGTGTACCTGACAGTGCTGTATGTCATCGGCCAGAGCATGGACCACAGATCCAGGCCCTCCTTTTGCTCCAAACAGGTTAAGTTCATCCAGAGCCTCCAAAGCTGCCTGTAGGTCAAGCAGCAACATCAGCAAATAAAAGATTTACTGAATACTCCAATAAGCAGCTCTCAGTCGTTAAAAACAAGAAAGAAATGTAGGCACAACTTCCGGTGGAAATCCACATGGTAGGCAACAGGCAATTCAAGATATACACCCAATGCCAACTTTTAACGCGTTGCCATGGGAGATAAAAGGATTTCTCAAACATTTATGAAAGAGTCAACAACACTCCTGGGATGTTTTTGATGAGAGAATAACATTATAACATGATTTAAAGCTGAAAAAGAAGTCTGTTTTTCACGATACTGCCCCTTTAAATGAGACTCTGTGTGTGTTTACTGCAGTGAGGACTTTGCGTGCTGTTATTTCTGTGTAGGTGGCTATTCTCAAATGACCGCAGAGAACCTGATACCTCCTGTTTAGTGCCACCCAAGGACAGCATTGGAGTCAGACGGGCAGAGCGCTTGAGTGTGAAGCTAAATCTTCAAAATGATCATGTTTAGAATGAAGCTTAAGGCTTTCTTTAATATAACCTCCCCATCATCTAGCACAGCTGTCACCTTTAAGCTCTTCTTCTCTTCATTCTCTCCAACAAATATCAGCTCATGCTGCCCAACTTCAAACGTCAAAACAAAGCCGCTGCGTCTGATCCGGAGGCAGTTCAGAGCGGCCGGGTCAGCTAAATGTCAGCGTAAAGGCCGCTGGAGTGACTGTGCAAGATATTCACGGGCACACCTGTTCTGGTTTTAGCTCCGGCTCAGGCCTCCGTTCGGACGTTTACCGTTATTCCTGTGACTCTGGAAAACGGGAGCTAACCTTAGCCGTGCCTATGGAGCTGGCGTTGATCTCTGTGATGCCCTGGTTGGTTTTGTCTCCTCTCTCCCACATCCCATAATCCTGTATCAGGCCAGACAAGGAAGAGACACTCAGAGCAGTTCCAGAACATAAAGGTGAGGTGAGCCAGGTGGATGAACGGACACTTACAGCCACTTTGTAAGCTGCCTCGATGTAGAACATGAGATTCTGAATGACATCCACTTCGTCTTGGGTGTAGATGATATGGAGACCTAGAGCAGAGAAACACAGACTTTAGATCAAAGCGCATTCGGGCGTTGGGGCTAAACGGATGGGAGGTTCTTTGCTGCACCTGACGCAGTCATCTGAGCAAGGAAGAGCAGGAACAGAGAGGTGGCGTCCACCTGCAGGTGGCCCCACTGGTCGTCGCCGACGACGGTGGCGCAGGTCCTGGTGTTGTACTTGGCGTGGAGCGAGTCTTTGGTGCTCCGGCTGTATTTAAACTTCTCCACTTTGTCCAGCTGTGGGAGTAAAACAAAGACGATAAAAAACAGAGTATTTTTGAAATACCATATTTTCCTGACTGTCAGTTTGAAATTTTTTTTTTATAGTTTGGCCTTTCCTGAAACTTAGGGTATTTTCACATGCGATAGTCCGGTGGACTCGGTTCGATTGATTTGTTCCATTTTCTTCTGGTGTGCTTCTCTTTCACACTCCACTGAGTCAAACGAACCAAACCCTTTGAAAACCCTGTTCACCTTGTAACATAGCCAGTATGTTTGTTGGGAATTTATGGACATTTAATTATTTAGGGGTTTTTTTGCTGATATAAACTGAGTGATTTAAATATAAACCTGTTGGTTACTGATCTATTTATCAGAATAACTGTTATTATTTCTTAGTATTGTGTTTTTTTTGAATAAATCATTGTTTCATATTGAGGTAATTGTTTCAAATTTCATATCGAGTGGTTGGATATTTATTTTCTTATCAAATTAAATGGTGTAACATATTTTACCTGGTTCCTTTGACAGATCCCCCTTGAGTATATTGTGCGTTCCGCTTTAAATCAAGCTGAATTTTACAACCGCCTCACTTCAACCGAATCAAGACCTAGGTTTGTAGGTGGGCCAGAGTTTACTTTTTTGGTCCGCATTGAATTTTGATTATGCACTGACACCTCCCCAAACATACTGTGGAGGTGTCAAACTAGCTAGCTACTGACTAGTTTCGTCTCCACTTCCTAGTCATATATTCTCAAAGGAAGTGAATATAAGACTTTGCAGGTGGAACCAGGTCGATGAACGCAACCGCCTCTCTGTCATGCTGGATTTACTGCAGCTCTGCTCTTCACCGGCTACTATCAAGTACGCCAAGCCAGGTCCTTCCCGCTACGGTAGGACAATCTGACAAGGTACCTCAGATGGTCAGAACAAACTGGTTTAGAGCATGGGCATTGGTGCGTCACAAAATGCCAGCAGACTTCCAGCTTTCCAGTGTCTGTGAGTTTGATAAGAAGCAACTAAACACAACATATCACCGGAACCCTTCATCAACATGAGCAAGGGTCTCCTCAGGTTCGACAATTTCTAAATAAATGCGACTTATACTCAGGAAAATAATGTAATTTGACTTTCCTAGCAATTCAACTGTGAAGTCCTTTTGTATGTAAGCAATAAGTGTACCAATGATCTTACCTGCCTCATTATACACTGGAGAACACCTCTCATCAACTTCACCACGCTCTATGGGCAAAGAGGGTGAAATGTCAAAGGTTTTAACGTATTGCAGCCTAACTGAAGATGTCGAGTCCATCCACACACCCAACCTGTTCCAGCTCATAGGCCTTGGCCTTGTCTTCGTCTCTGTCTGCGTTCTTCCTGTAGGCCAGACTGAGGGCCCACACGGACGCAATGCTGTACACATTGTCTCTGACCCAGGCGTCCGGCTGGTCGGTGCTGCCTGGCAGAAGACCCGTCACCGAATCCTGTCCAACACACAGCAACGACAGTTTCTCATATGGATGATGAGAAAGCTTAGCAACAGGGATGGTGAAAGCAATAACAAAATATTTGGGACGAAAACGAGTGTTAATCCCAACCCATCATAATTTTTCCTTTTTATGTACTGAGGAGACAATACATGATGTCTTACTAAAATATTTACATCCGGACACTTCAGTGTGTTTTAATATGATTTTATGACACAGAAGGACAGAAAGTAGTGCGCCCCTGTTAGGTGGAAGGAAAATACACTGGCTTATAATCTTTACAATTACATTGATGCTTATGGTGGGCAAATATTGCAACGGTATTTTAGGCTCACAACATTGAGTCTGGACTACAGCTATTTGTTGAATACGGCCTCTTCTGCTTCAAACTATCACCTTTCGGAGTTTACCAACATAATCATTGATTCTGGCACTACAGCACACCATTAAAGTGAGAAATTTGAGAAATAACAGAATATTAGTGCACAACATATGATATTTCCCATCCCGGTCCCAATAATAATGCAGTTGCATGGTGTCTTAATATTGAGAAACTCCATAGTTTAAACAGATTAATTTAATAAAATGTATTAAAAATTTAACATTTCCATTCTGTACAGTCTGATCTTCATGAACGAGAAACACTTATTTTTATTATTATTTTTAAATGTGATAAAGGCCAGACCTTTCGCTTATTTCCTAGGATTAAGTTTGAATTAGTCTGCAATAAGTTTAGGAATTATAAGAAATCTGATTCTGACCGGAAGCAGCTGATTGTTCTTTTTCTAGATCATCTTTCGTAGTCATAAATTTAAAAAAATTAATCGTGCTTCCAGCTCATAACATCTGGAAGATTTGAAAATGCATAACTGGAATAAAATGTCAGACGATTTATGAGTGCAAAGCCATTTAGCATTCAGTAGGAAATCTGGACATCATCTACCCGGCAACACGCACATCAAAAATTCTCCGACAGCAACAAAATGTCTAAAACTACGTTTCCCATAAAGCCCCGTCACCCTCCTGCTGGATCAGGATTTGTGTCCAAATATGCAGCTGCTTGTTCGGCTCTTTTCAAGTGTCGCTGCTTTACAGCTCATTAGCTCACAGTGGCAGTCAGCTCTTCCAGCACCAAGGCAGCTTTTGTTTCCAGCAGAGAAAAACCGTTCCACAGCGTGGCTACCGGCCAGGTGGAAGTCAAAATGCTGAGGCGTTTTAAGGAAATCTAAGCAGCTGACTCATAAAAAATGAGATGTAGGGCAACGTGACTGGACCACCAGAGAGTTTTCAATTGTAACAAGACGTGATAATGGAGGACTGTTGGCTAAGTGCTCTATTTGAGCAGTGAAGTGGACACAGCCACAAGAACTGACCGTGTTCACATTCAGATATTGACCCCACATTCAGTTCCTCCTGTTTCAGAGAAAACAGACCCGAGAGTGATTCAGATAAAAAAAAAATGTTTGCACGGCCCTGAAGGAGCCAAAAATAACCACATCATATGTGAAAAGCATATATCGGCCAATACCGATGCTAGTGCCGATATATGGTAGATCTCTATGTATAATAGGGATATTGATTTGATGAACATGTGTTATCGGCCATAACTACGGATGTACGATATTGGATTTTTGGTCGATAGCCAGTATGCCAATAAACTAAAACTCATTTGGCCCATAACCGATGCCGATGCCAATATTTTTTTCCTAAACCTACTTACTTATATGGCTTTTTCTACTGTGGAATTAAAATACTGCATTATCTTTGTCCATTTAGCAAGCTACCAAAAGCAAATGCTATATCGGCCGACATTATATAATTTAATATCCCGATATCCGATATTAAATTTTACAGCTCATATTGGCTGATACCGATACCATGCAGATAATATTGTGCATTCCTAGCCATGACATAAGTACTGATATGGCAACAGATCCAATATCTGTGTCATTCGACACTGGAAGTAAAGGACGCGTGCAAACCGTGAATTTTAACAAAAAATTCTTTTTCTGTAAAAATACAAAAATGACGATACATCAGTTTTACAATTCCTCATTTTCCTTTTCCAAAACATACACAGCTTACACGGTCAAATCTGTATTGCTCCGTGTCTTGGTAGTCCGTCAATAGCTTTTCTAATACAATCTATGGCCCGACAGGAAGCAAGCCTTTCAAAATAAAACTAAATTTCGCGATAAAAATGGCCTGAACAAGTATCAGTCTTCTTACTAAATATAATAAAATAAAAAACAAACCATCATACAAATAACTTAAATATTTCCTATTTATGCCTCTAACAAGTACTAATATCAGATATCGGTATCAGCCCAAATTTTCATATCAGTTCATCCCTAAACCCATATACTACCAATTTCAGGAACCAGCAAAACTTTTTTGTTTGTTTGTTTTATAGGCCACATTTGTCATGCTTAATCGTTCAGCCAAAACAAATTGAGCTTTGTATGTTTTATAATACACAGAAAGCAATTTTGATCAGACTCAGCAAATGCGGCCTCAAAGAAATACAGAAATCGGTACAAAGCGGTTACAAATTTTTAGTTAGATACAAGTAACAAACAACATAATTTAAAAGATTCTTGCAGCAAGGCGTTTGGAGTTTGGAAGGTACCACTAACTTTACAGATACAGGTATTTATTTATTCTTTTCAGGAAGTAATTTCTGTAGTGCAGGTTCACGTGAAAACCTTTACTACATGTTTCTGACATGACTTTAGTTCCTCTACAGTGCAAACACGCAAAAAAAAAACAAAAAACATTTAAATATGTCAGAGCAACAGACTTGCGAAATTTAACCTTACTTCGCCCTGTGCATGCTTTACCTCCAACTCTTTTTAGCTTCCGTGTCTGACTGCTGTGTTTCCAACCACTAAACGTGTTAGCTTAACTCTTAAAAGTCGTCAAAAGTTATGTAGAACCTCTTTAGCCACTCACTTGGTGCTGCAGGATAGTTTCCTGCACTATCCGGGCATAGTTGTCCAATTTAACGCCAGAGTTGCTCCGACTTCTCATGCTGACAAGTGAAGGTCTCACTTCTCCCAGGGCGAGTGCACACAGCTCGGGACGAAAATTGTCTTAGGTTCTCGACAGAGAGGTCATTTTCTGTGTTGAATTACCAACAGCCGGAAAGAAGGACAACTAAGCTGCAGTTTGGCTGCAGTAAACACAGTTCAGCAGCTGGAGGGAGCGAGAAAGAGGAGGTGAAACGTGAATCCGAGCATCTTCAAAGTAAAAGCATACTTCACAGGAAGTGAGAATAGACCAAAATTACATTGTACTTGGGCTCTAAATGGGATAATCTAACAGGATGATAGGACCTGGAAATAATTAAACCAAACAACATTTCAGAAAGAGAGACGACCACATGAATTGCATTCAATAATCAGGCGGAAATTAAGACATAAACTTGAAAAAAAAAAATCATAATCATCGTTAACTTTTTTTAAATGGAGAATATAATTTAGAGACTCCAGAATAGTTTTTTTTTTTTACAAACAAATTTGAAAATCTAAAACAAAAAGGGTTGATAAAAAATGAAGTTAACAACAAAACAACAAAAAAAAGCTCACAGTGCTTTTAGTTTTCTTTTAATGCATATTATTTGGTCAATAAATCTTTTTATTTATTGAGATAAATAAAGCTTCTAATATAAGGGCTTAAAAGTAAAAAAGACTACAATAAATCCCAGAATGCACCATCGTCTACATTCGTTCCTGCTTGGAAAGCCTTCCGGCTTGAGAACGTCCCTCCCTCTTTCCAGTGCAGATGAAAGCGTACATGAATGCTTAAAAAACAACAACTATAAAAAGTCTATCTAACTTACAAATTGAGTTATATCTTAATTTAATTTCGATGCTTTTTTTAAAATCTTTTCTTTTTACTTGTTTCACAACAGCGGTTACTTCGCCCGGGCGAGGGGGAATGTTGACGGTGTAACACCAGACCGGAGACAAGAGAGTCTTTTCGCATCTTTTAGCTAACTGTTCGCTTTTAAACAATTTTAAATAGATTAGTTTAACATAATTTAGCGCAACTCCAATGAGTGCCAGAGAGCACAATGACGAAAGCAGCAAACGGAGAGTGGCGTATGTCTACAGCCCGGAGTACATCGAGACTTGTGACACTTTATCCAAAGTCCCAAACAGGGTGAGGAGATGGATTCAGATAGAAATGGATTCAAATAGCGCTAGCTTCTGTTTGATTTAAATTCACACGCATAAAGTCTGGTTTTAAACGGGATTTTCTCAATGTTTTCTATGGCCAGGCGAGTATGGTCCACTCCCTGATAGAAGCTTATGGACTGCTTCCCCACATGAGGTGAGTTGTTTAGGGTTGCTCTTTAAAAGTTTACAGGTCGACAAAAAAAAAAAAACATATTCGTGAACCATTTGAGTGTTTGAACTTATTTTTTTTGGAAAACAGAATGAATGAAACATGCAGCCATTTTTAATCATTATCCCAATACAAGTCAAAGAGTTGACTAAAAAAAATACTTTCAAATAATACCCAGAGAGCAGAAACAGTAGGTGTTAGAAAACATGGAGAATCATGCGAGCATTGGGTTTTTCAAAAGAAGATTTGCATCTCTTTTTAGATCCACTTTTAAGTTCTGAGGCAGCAACATTCCGACTATGTAATAAAGCTGTTGCAGGACTGTATAGTCAATAAGTGAGACTATTTCATCCTTGGTGCACAACGGAGCGTTATGGCATATCCTTCCTCCCAGCAGCTGTCAGTCCTTATATCCATCTCTGCTCTCAACAAACTCAATGCTCAGTGTTTACATCTCTGCTGTCACTTGCCAAGTTTTCTTATATTCATTTCTTGCAAATAGTATATTTTATATTCAGAAATATACATTTGTGCATGAAAATTAATATTTATATATTTATTTGCACAAATGACTGCATATGGACAAAAAAAAACAAAAACCGTTTTCTGACCATCCAGTTGTAAAAATAGAATTGTTTTCTCATGTTCTCTGATACTGTTCCTTTTCTGTTTTTCTATACCTTTTTTTTTTGTCTTAGTCTAAAAATGCATGCATGCATTTACTTTTAGCTTCTCCAATGGGGGACAATAAAGGATATTTCTACTGCTAGCTTAAGTTGTTTATAATATACTGTGGCAAATTAAATCAAAATGTGTCATTTTAATGGTTTGAAAGCATCACCTCCCCACCCAAAAAAAAGAAAGAAAAACCTGAGTTGGAATTGCTGCTGTTTCTACTATTTTACATGATAACCGAACTATTTCAAAATATGTTGATGCAGATATACTTTAAGATTATATCCATGTCTCCTCTATTTAATTTTCCTAAACCTATAAAGTAATTTTTTTGCATGTTGACAGTGTAATGCATATTTAGTGGATATCTGCCACAGTTGTTTACTTCCATCAGGACCCCAGTTTAGCCTTTCAGATTTTTTTTTTTCTCTTTCCTCCAGCGTTGTGAAACCTCGAGTTGCCACAATGGAAGAGATGGCCATGTTCCACACTGACTCCTACCTGGAGCATCTGCACAAGATCAGCCAGGACGGAGACAACGATGACCCCCAGTCAGCCGACTACGGCCTGGGTAGGGAATACACAAACTAGAACTTAAAAGTTATAACTTATTCTTAGCTGGTAAACAGGACCCCAGAAAAAATATGTTTCAAACTTTGACCATTTGAGAGATTCAGTATGTGTTGGTATTTTAAATTAGTTTTAAGTTCTGTGTATTCAGCACATGCAGAAGTTACAGTATGGGGGCGTGCTGTGGTGGTGTAGTAGGGGATAGATAGCACAACCCACGTTTGGAGACCTTGAGTCCTCGACGCAGCCGTCGTGGGTTTGATTCCCGGACCCGGCGACATTTGCCGCATGTCTTCTCCCCTCTCCTTCCCCTTTCCTGTCAGCCTACTTTCATATAAGGGACACTAGAGCAAAAAAAAGAAGTTACAGTTTGGAAATGAGAAAAGAAGGGTATAAACATGTCTGTGACCACCAGGGGGCAGTATAACACTGTCTTTAATAAAAGTTGTATCTGCTGAGATTTCCATTTCTAACTTTAGACTGATCTTGAGGTTAACCCGTCTTGTTTTTGTTTCCTCGTCTCATTCTCTTGTATTTATCTGTCGCTCTCACTCCTTTCCTCCACTCTCATCCTCCCTCTGCTCTGTTCTCAGCTCTTCCCACTGGAACTTCCTCCTTTTGTGTCGAATGTGATTTCACCCCCCCGAGTTCATCCGTCCAGTGTGTTATAAAACTAACTCCTTGGGTTAAAAGGTTTGCCATTAGGCACAGGATTGTTTCGGAGGTGTGAAAGCGCACATGCGCAGAACGCACGACTGTAGGGGTTTATTTGACGCAAGAACTGGCAGAAGGCTATGACGGATACCAACGGAAGCCGGACAGGTTCAGCTGTGCTACTTAATCTGTCCAGTTTAAATCAATTTCTAATAAGGAATACATGTGATATCCTGAGAACTTTGTTCATGGGAGACGACGTACTGTTTGATATAAGGTGGACGCTAAAGGTCTAAATCGCGTTCGACATTCTAAAAATAACAGCGCCATACAGTGGCCTGGCATGACAACTGCAGGTGACTCAAGGTGTTCTGGCGGTGCTGTTGATTGGGAACTTTTTCACCAATCGACATCTGAAAATCCAGGCAGTTTCCTGGCAGAGTTCTCGTTTAAACGTAGTACAATGTTAACTTTGTATATCTTTATGGGTTTTTTTGTTGTTGTCACATTACGCTCTTTTGTCTATTCTCCTTACCTCGTGTCTCTTTCTATACCCAGGCTATGACTGTCCTGTGGTGGAGGGCATATTTGACTATGCGGCAGCAGTAGGGGGCGCTACTCTGACTGCAGCCGAGTGTCTGCTGGAGCAAAACTGCGAAGTGGCCATTAACTGGGCGGGAGGCTGGCACCATGCTAAAAAGTAAGCTCTACAGCTCCACATATAGTCAACAAGTTTAAAACGCACGATGTTGGTTACGATAGAAAAAGGGCTTGACAAACTGAGTCTATTCTAGTTTAATAGCTTGCCTTTCTCTTCTGTGTTTCTTTGGTCTTCAGAAAAGTGAAGGAAGTACTATAGCACTCAATTTTTACCAACATTTTTTGTTTGTAAAAAACTTAAATCAGTGAACCATTTTTCTTTCAGTTCACTTTTTTTTTTTTTTTTTTACCATTTTGTCTTTATTCGTCAAATAAAATCCCAATTAAATACATGGAAGTGTGTCGATGTGACAAAATGTTGGAGAGCATTAGCTAGACTGCTTTCTTCAACCTGGATTCATATTTGCCATTTTACGTGCAGTTGCCATAAAACAAATTCTTGAGAGAGAAAAAAAATTATAATAATTTTATATATATATATATAATTAATTTACCTTATTGGTAACACTTTATTTGATTTGGTGTTCATAAGACCGTCATGACACCGTCATAAACATGACATAACACCTGTCATGAACATGAAGGAGTCTTTTTGAATGTTTATGACTGTTGTCAGGAAGTGTCATTTGGTAAATAATGACACTTTTAAGGCAAAGTTGATTTAAAAGTTGCATTAAAACTCTATTAAAAGTGCCATGTTTGCATTAAAGTGTCATTATTTACCAAATAACGCAAACCTGACACTTTTAATGGATTTTCAGTCATAAACATTCATGAAGACTCCTTCATGTTCATGACAGCATCATGAACACCCCTTCAAATAAAGTGTTACCTTTTCTATTTACTAAAAAAATATTTTAAAAAATGTTTTAGCTTATTGTTTTTTTGTTTAAAATGTCTTGATTCTTTCTCTTCTGTGTTTTCCAGGGATGAGGCTTCGGGGTTCTGCTACGTGAACGATGCTGTGCTGGGGATCCTCAAGCTGAGGGAGAAATATGAGCGGGTGCTGTATGTGGACGTTGACCTGCATCATGGAGACGGTACGGGCAGCGCACACAGAGATGGAGAGCAGCTCTTTATCCTCCTCAAGATGGGTTTTATTTCTACATTACATTGGCTCTTTCTAACTATTAAAAATGTTCAAGTTCTATGTAAAGATTACAAATGTTGAATACATTTTTACTGGCGGATTATGAACTTTGTTTTTACTCTGTGGCACAGGTGTGGAGGAGGCCTTTAGTTTCACATCCAAGGTTATGACGGTTTCTCTGCACAAGTTTTCCCCTGGATTTTTTCCCGGTCAGTGACTCAAGGTGTTTGGGTTTTATTTCTTTAAAATGAAGCTCCCCAAGGTTCCTACAACCTTTAAAAGTCTGGAAGGAGCTTATATTGGTTTCCAGTTTTGGATAAGTGTGGAAAAAAGGAAGTTGTTTGGAACACTCGCTGCTTTCTCAAGTTTTTTTTTCTATTTTCTAAAGACCTAATATCTTTGTTTTGCAATTTAGCACATTGATTTTCACATTTTACTCATCAGACTTCAGTTTTTAGTCACTTAAAGATTTCACTAGATGTTTGGACTGGAGTTCAGTTTAAACTTGACGTGTGGTTTTTAAACTAGATCTGTTCAGTACAGGAAAGTCTAATTTCGAAAAGAAAACGTGTAGGAACTTTGATCCTTAAAAATAAGGGCGTCCATTTTTAGGCACTGGTGACGTCTGTGACACGGGGCTCGGAAAAGGCCGTTGGTACGCTGTGAACATCCCACTGGAGGACGGCATCCAGGACGACAGATACTTCCAGGTTTTTACCAGGTAAATAAAATCGCTCACACATAGAGAGGAAGGCAAAAACTTTGATTTGAAACCTTTTAGGCTTTAGTCCTTGGTAAAAGAACAAGCAAAGGCAGGTTTAGAGTTTTTATCGAGTACATTTAACAACCCTTTCTCTCAGTATTATTCTAATGTTCCACAGAAATCTGTAATCCTTGAATTTAAATTTGCTTCTTGGCTTTCCTTAAACTTTTCTTTTTGAAGCTCTAAACCCACATTAGAGAAACAGCTTACTGCCACTCCTGATAACGATGTTTAAAAAGCTGTCAAGTCAATTCGGCTTTTACTTCAGTAGCGCCACTGATTTTGGCCGAAACAATTCCTTCCTAATGTTCTCTGAATAAATGCAGGCAAATTAAAGTGTGAATTTTGTATAATTTAAAGCTTTTTACGTCTCCTTTAATGGGGAAGGCAGTTACTGTATTGATCAAGACCACTTTAAATACTCCGTCTCCTTTAATCTGGGAAATACAAAGAAATTAAGAGTGCTGAGATTTTTTTTATAGAACTACAGTGAACCCTCGCTATGTCGTGGTTTACCTTTCGCGGTCGCGCTGTTTCACGGATTTGCAATGTGCATTGTGTTCTGCATTCTGATTGGCTAAACAGTCTCTCCGCTTCTTCTTCACCTGTGTGTCAATAAAGTTGCGGTTTAAAATGTACACGTACGTAAAACAGCTTGCCAATTTCAAGAATCTTTTTGCCCAGAAGAAAAAAGAGCGACAACAGCTACCGATAACTATGTTCTTCTCTCAAACAAACACACCTGCACCGCGGGCTTTAGAAGAAAAAAACCCGCTACAGAGTGGAGTCAGGATGCAGCGGCTCAGTCAGAAGAGCAGTGAAATACACGCGAGTCACTATTTGTCCTACTGTACTTTGTTTTTTTTTTTCATAATCATTTTTCATTTTCTCCCGTTCTAATCCAATGACTCGGGTCGCGGTGGGGCGGCGCTGATCTCCGCAATTCGGGCACGGGAATCCGCCTTCAGTTCATGTTGATGATTAAAATGATTATTTTACAGTACAGTAGTTATTTATAAAAAAAAATAGTTTATACAATGCTTTTATATGTTAAACAAATGTTTGGGCCTGTAAAAAAGGTTTTGTTCTTTACTTTCAATGTATTATGGAGTATTTTATTGTATAATAATTGTAAACAAATAAAGGTTACTACTTCACGGATTTCATCTATCGCGGGTTCTTTTAGGAACGTAACCCCCGCGAAAAACGAGGATTCACTGTACACTGAATTGTCTCAAACCACTATAAGCTGGCAGGTCAATCAATCAATTGATCAATCAGATATGTTGATCAGTGCTCCAGTTACTACTAATCAAAAGCAGCTGGGTTTTTAGCCTTGATTTAAGGGAGCTCAGTGTTTCAGTTGTTTTGCAGTTTTCTGGAAGTTTATTCCAGATTTGTGGTGCATAGAAGCTGAGTGTTGCTTCTCCATGTTTGGTTCTGGTTCTGGGGATGCAGAGCAGAACCAGAACCAGAAGACCTGAGAGGTCTGGAAGGTTGATACAATAACAGCAGATCTTTATTGTATTTTGGCGCCACTCGGCTATTCATAACCTCCAGTTTTTACCCGAGTGATGTGTTCCGATAACCGTTAAAGTCTTTTGGTATCAAATTGTAAATATTTGGGTTAGTTGACATCTGAATTGATGTCACTGGAAGGGGTATTTACTGAAACGCATGATGGGAGACGTTTCCGCTTGCTCCGCAGCGTGATGCAGGAGGTGCAGTCGCAGTTCAACCCTGAGGCCGTACTGATGCAGCTGGGCGCCGACACCATGGCGGGCGATCCCATGTGCTCCTTCAACATGACCCCTGTAGGGGTGGCCAAATGTCTACTGCACGTCCTGCAGTGGCAGCTACCTACGCTGCTGCTGGGAGGAGGTACTCTCTCTCTTTCTGTGTATGTGTGTTATTCTGGCCGGCCATGTGTTTTTGAACGTCCTCCAGACGTAAACGTACCTGTGACTTCATAAAGATCCAGAATGCGGCCCGTATTCTTTGTGTGCGTTTGAATTTTCCTCACACACGGCGCCCTGTTTCAGACTCCTCAGCCCCTTGGCCAGATGATAGCGACTAATTATGCGACACAATGAAGCCATTTTACTCCACTACAATCCGACCTCTCTTCCTCTCTCCCCCTCTCCCTCCTTGTCCTACATACTTTCTCTCTGCGCTGTATCCTCCTCTCCCGCTCGCTTCTTGTCATCCTCCTGATTTCCCTCGAATCCGTCCTCTTCATCATCGCTGTGTGGGGAAGAGGGGTAATAAGAGGGGTAATAAGCTTTTTACCTACTGTCCTAGTAGCATTCGGATCCACCAAATTAAGCTGTCAAGATATGACAAAAATAAAATTGTTACTGTACTCATCCTTGAACTCATTGCGCCCCGCTGTTTTTGTCTCCAGGAGGTTACAACCTGGCCAACACGGCCCGCTGTTGGACGTTCCTGACCGCGACGGTCCTGGGAAAGTCTCTGTCCTCAGAAATACCCGACCACGAGGTACGACAAACGGACCCCCGCGGTCTGTCTCGTACCGCCGCAGTTGCTCGCATTTACATATTCCCACACGAGCACAAATGTTCTCATTCATCGTACCCTCTCACGCACACATACACACTTGTTAAGAACTGTCCTGCTGAGTCACTCGTCTAATCAAAGATGGCTGTTAACTCAATGAAGGGGGTTTGTGTCCAGGTGAGTCAGACGGCCAGGGGGTGCTGACAGTTAAACACAGCCTCCTCTCAAGCTGACTTGTGAGGCAGAAAGGTCACCGACCGACTGTTGGGACGTTTTAAAGGATAAATCCATGATCTTATTTGCAATAAATGGGGAAAAAATATATATTTATGACACTATAAAACAGTGTACACGCATCCTTAAAAAGTCTTAAATTCATTTATCTAAAATTAAAGCCTTAAAATGACGTAACTTCATAAAGGAAGTGCAAGGTGGCCTTAAATACATCAATCACGGTTATATTTAATCTTAGATAATCTATGTAGGTTTTTTTGCTGGACTTTTCTATCAGGCAAAGGCTTGAGTTGTCCGCAGACATCTTCACTCATTGCGTTCTGTGACTGAAGCCCATTAAAGCTACCAGTAAGAAGCTGCTATCCTAGTCAGCAAGCAAACAAACAATCCTTTAACAACTGGTATTTGGTATCAAATTGTACATAATTGGGTTAGTTGAAATCTAAATTGATGTCAACTATGCTAGCTGCTAATGACTCACATGCTTATTAGCAGCTAGCTAGCTTGTAATCAAACAATACTTTAACCACTAGCATGTGGCTCATTAGCAGAATATGGCTATGTAACGACCTAGCTAGAAAGTGAACAAACCATTAGCAGCTCGCCTGTGGCTCTCTAGCTAGCTAGTTAGATGGAAAGCAAACAGACAGCCCATTAGCAGCTAGCATATGGCTCATTAATATCTAGCTAGCTAGAGAGCCTGTTTTCTTTCTAGCTAGGTAGCTAGCTAGAAAGAAAACAAACCATTAGTAACTAGCATATGGCTCTCTATGCAGTTAGCTAGATAGCTAGGTAGCGCTGTATAACATTGTGCATGTGAGAAGCACAAAGTTGCTGCCAAGAACCACAAAATGACCCCAGAACCTACACAGGTTTGGTCCCCTACATTTCTTTTGTACATCTCCATAGTGGCATAGGTCTTAAATTTTATTAATAATTGTCTTTGGTAAAACCCTCAAAGCTCACTAGAGCTTAAAGGGTTCCACATAAATATTTAAACTGGAACCTAATCTGAGTGATCAACAAAAGCATCCACTTAAACTAAATGTTTAAAACGTGCAAAATTACAGATTGTGGATCTAAAATGTAGGTAATCACAGAATCTAAATATAACTATGGAAAGGAAGGAAGGCACAGTGGCTTTTGATCGTATACAGACCTCCCTCAAGACTCACATTAGACTTTGTTTAATGTCTAATGTTTTAATGTAACATTTAAACAGGCAGATTTATTTGGGGATAAAAAGAAAATAGTATCAGATTACAGTATAAACTCTCCTCTAGCACATAAAGATTATCCGTTACATTAGGCTCTGTTCACTGTGATCTAAAGAATAGATGTGGTGTTAGGGGTTCATAGTTTTGTAATGGTGAAACCAGGTCTCCTCATCTTGAAATATGCTCATGAGATCATTGAGATAAGATCTGTTGGAGAAAGTCAAACCTCCTTTTTTTTTTTTTTTTAGCAAATGATGCTAAAAGTAGAAAGATGACTCATCCGAAGGCATCAGACTTTATATTTCAGCTTGTAGGGATTCTAGGCCTTTTTCCTAATTAGTGGAGCAATATTCTAAGGATTTTCTTCACATTCTGAAACCTCAGACATCATTCTGGACATTTTAGTTCATGAGGTCAATCATTTCTAATTAGTCAAGTCATCCTTGTTGCTTTGTTTAAGTGCACATGTAAAACCTTTATGTAAGAAAGACTCTTTTGACTAATTTAGCTATTTTGATTTTAATTTTCCTAACAGCTCAGTAGATTCCCTTAAACAAAAAACTTTCAACCCTCCTTAAATCATTTTCTTGTGTATTTCTCATAACTCACAGTGATATCAAGTACTCAAAATGGTTTAAGTGGTTAAAATGGAAGTTGTTTTACGGATTCATGCAGAAGAGAATAGTAATCTGGAAAGTCTTGCAGCACTTTTGTGGCAGCAGACGAGGCGCAGTAACTAAACCGACATGTGACGGCTAAGCATTGACTGCCTTGTGTAGCTCTTGGTCTTTGTTTGCTTGCTTGCTTTTTAGTTCTTGATGCAGAACAATAAGTGATCCTTGTAAGAAAGAACAAGATCTTTTCCCCAACCACAGGATGTGCCATTTGACACGGTCATTTAGAGAATGAGCGCAAATCTCAGCATCCATTAGGGTTAAGGAACTTGGTGGCAGCTGGAACATATTATTCAGTGCAGTACACTTCCAGTGGGTGGATCAAGCCTATTTGCCTAGTTAGAACCAGCTGGTGGTTTCTCTTTTTGACACCAATCTTAGTGATCGGTTTTGGTTTCTTTCTTTCTTTCTTTTTTTTTTTTTTGCCAGAGAAGGTGTTGATTATTTCAGCAAGACAAACCAACATTATGTCCTGCACAATGGCTTCTGAGTGGAAAAGTTCAAGCAACATTTGGCTGAGATTGTATGTTACACCAAAATCATCATTACCGTTGTGGTTCTAGAAAGAGTTCAGAAAAAATAATGGAAGTCAACGGAAAGTCCTTATGAAGGTAGAAAGACGCAATGTGTGTGTGTCCGTGTAATTGGACCAAGATGAGGGTAGCTCTTGTTTCTCCTCGTCGCCGTTCAATGGTCCTAAATACCCTTTGACCTCGTTAAGGGGCACTCGTGGAAAACAAAGCAGCTATCAGTGCGGACAGCTGCTGCAGAAGAAGAACCCAAGGAGGCTTCACACACTTGAGTCAAAAAACAGAGGGGCGTCTTAGCTTCATACTGTGTTTTTAGTGTACAGATGTGAAGATTTTTTATTTTTGCAATGTTGCAGCTCTTTAACTCTGCACAGAAGTGTGTGTGCCAGTGTTTTTTTGTGGCCGATAAGCGGGGCATTTATCCACGATGGCCAAGCAAAGCTGAAGTCCCAGCGACATGGGGGAACAAAACCTACCTTTGTACCCTCCTGCCCTACTGTAGACTACATGAATACGCGCATTCATTACTGTCGGATAATGCCCCAGCCTGTTTTCTAGCGTTTTCACGCGCTTCATTGTATGATAAGTTTGGCCTCGGTTGTGAGGAAGCAACTGTTCGTCAAATAGGAAACTGCTGAAGGTGCGTCCTTATTGAAGAAAGCTCAAGTAAAATCAAACAAAATGTCTATTACGTTTATGCTGTTGCTTTATAAACACTTTGCCCTGCAGAGGTATTCATATGTGTTCAACTCTTTCCACATTTTTAACATTACGACAATAAACATCAGTATATTTGATTGGGACACAGATGAGCACATCAGTTCTGAAGCAAAAGGAAAATCATACACAATACTTTTGCAAGCAGTTGTACATCCAAACAGGCTATAACGAGGTTTGTCTCATCACCTGAAACCAGCCTCAAATATGTTAATCAAACGTCTTACATTTAATCTTGACATAATAGAACAATCTTGTATGTTCTATACGTGTTTTTTTTTTTTTTTCCCTTCTTGTGTAGCTTTTGAGGCTATTGGTAACTCACTGCTAGCATACCCTTTCCAGCAAGCTAGCTTTATGTGTTTACAAAAAGTAAATGCAAATGCATCCCTAGTTGGCTGGACAAAGTTTGTGCATTTCTGTGGAGGTATAGGTCTTAAATTTCATTCGTAATGATCTTAAAAAGGCCTTAAATTTGAGTTGGCGAAAGCTGCAGGAAGCCTGTTTAGATTACCTCTAAAAAGGTTGTGTTTTATGCTTAATTGAAACCAACATTTTGCCAGCGAATACATGTTTTGATTGTGAAAGTACACAATAAACCTGAAAATAAGAGTCAAAGAGCACATCGGTCAAAGCGAGGCAGTCACATCAACAATGGTATTAAATGATTATCAGACAAAATATTACAGTGCAGATAACCCACACAATGGCTGCATGTGATATACTTCAGTATCAAACCGTAGCAGAGGTAGAAGTTGTGTTGATAGCCATAAAAGCCCATTGACTTGTATTGTCGGATAGCTGTTAGCTGATCCTGATTGACCCTCCATTGTGTGATACAGGCTGATGATGGCAGCATGCGAGTTAAAGGTCAACAGTTCACTGCTTTCTAATAATAGCTGTACATGTCAAAGGTCAGGTAGTGTGTCTGAGTCAAATTGTTTGGTAAGAGTGAGTGAAAATGTTCTTAATACATTTTGATTAAATTTCTGCTTGACAAGACGGTGCTGTTGCACATGCTAGAAAACACAACATCAGTTTTATTTCTGGAGGGGGAAAAAAACTAATAAAACACAAAGTTAACAGTTGAAATAATAGCAAATAATTAATACTGAAGAATAGCAGAAGAAGAAAGTGAGGAAAAGTGGTCAGTTTGTGCTTCAGCAGCCCGAGACTATGGCAGCATATCTACAGAGCCGTCTTTCTGGAACGCATTCACCCCTGCCGGAGCAGACCGTACGCTCTATCTCTTTACTATTGAGAACTTGGGCCAATTCTTTTTATCTTAAAGAGAATTGGACCGAGCTCTAACCCCTGTGGTACTCCACAAGCAATGCTGTTCATTTACAAGAACAAACTGGACACATAAGATGTAAACCGGCGACTAGTGTTGCATGTTCAAGCCTTCTGTGAACAAGAGTTTATCAAAATTCAACCGGCTCCCCCCCAATTGTACGACAATGCTATTAACACTGCAAACCGAATATGTTGAAGTAACAAATTAGCCTTTTAAATGTGAGAAAATTAGCCTTAGCTTGTTGAATAACTTCAAAAAGTTTCAAATCCTCGCAGTAAAACAATTAGGTGTCAAAGAGCAATAAAGTTAGAAAAGGTGAGACATAAAAGGTGAAGATATCAAAAGTGGCAGAGCTTAATCTGATCTAAATAATGAGCTGTATTCTGCCACGATGTCAAGTGAAAACTGGTTTTCACTTCGATTTAGTGTTTGTTTGTTTTTTTACCTTCAGCAAATCTGACCAGTAGTTTGGTTAACACTTTTTCCCTCGTATTTTAGACGTCTTGGATCACTAAACAAATGATGTTAGGTTTCCACTTTTCTGGTAAAGGTGGGCTAAGCTGAGCCCCTCCTGTCGCGTGCTGGTCAAATACGCAGAGTCTGCACTTTTCAGCAAGATGTGATGGTACTTTTCACTTCAGACAGCAAACAAATCTTAGGTCATCTTCCGTTCATGGAATTTTGCGCTTCAGCATGTTAACGCTGGTGTCATTTTGTACGTTAATTATTCATTGTTTTAGCTCCATGATGTTGCCGGGCAGTTTTGAGCCAAGAGATAAAGTGCATAACGACCGCCGGCATGCTATAAAAACAGATGAGAAACATATTTTTTAAAAGTTTTCTAATATGCATTACAGTTTTCTTTTCCAACACAGTGAAGCAAACATCCCTACCAATAAAAAATATATTTTTTAATTATTATTATTTTCCTTCTACTTGGAAAATGTTGACAGAGGTTGAGCCAGTCTTCTGCCACTGAGCTATTCCGTCACCCTCTCTGGCAAGATGTTCATCAAAACACATCCCAGCACTACGAATTCCTGAATTCCCCTCGATTCTGGTAAGGCCAGCAGAAGTAAATACGAATGCGTGTCCGTCTGAGAGCCGCACAGGAAGGGAGGACGTCTCTGGGCCCCAGATTGGCAGCAGGGACGCGTTCCGCCTCTTCGCTTCCTACTTCCTCGCTTCCTGTCTGCAACCACTTCCTGCCCGGCCCCTCACTCTGCCGTCAGAGACGCGCGGGCTCCCCGGAGTCACGGACTCAATCGCAGGAAACGTCACCGGGCGCTGGCGTTTGGGTGTGTGTGAGTTTGCAAGAGGACGCCAGGGTGATCCTTCTTGAGAACGGCAACCAATAAATGTGAATGCTTTATTGGAACATTCTTCAGTGCTAATATGAAGCACTGAAGAAGAACACATGAACATTGGGGTTGTATCAAAAGTAATCTGTAAGTTTCAGGGCCTTATTACAGTTTTTGTTTAGTGTGTGTTTATTTTTCATGTTCGTGGTCAGGCTCCATCCAGGAGGACCGGAGAACATTTTGTTTTCCTGTCAGGCGAGATGCTTTGCTAATCCTCCTGGATTCATAATCACAATACTTCAGAGTTTTCTATTTAGTTTGTGAAAATCCTCTGGCGAGTCAGTCCATTTCACTCATATCGCCAGCAGTACTGAGAAAATTGATATTTGGATTACAATGCACATTTACTGTGTTTTCACCCCGATAGTCCGGTTTTTGCAACATTAGTTACATTTTCAGCTGCTGTGGTTTGTTTTCAACTTGCACTGTGTCAAACAAACCAAACTCTTTGAAAAAACCTGTCCCTCCCCCCCTCGCCTGTGGTGGCGCTCCACCAAGAACTACTGAAAGAATCAACACAAAACCATCTGAAGACGATATGAACGCAATTTCCTTCTTTGCTAAATGTAAACAAAAATGGAGTAGCATCAGATTTCAGCTGTTGTAGCATTTTTCTTTAGTCGTTGGCAAAAAACCACAAGACATTTCTCTTGCTAATGCTAGGCTCTTGCACTTGTTGTGGTTGTATTTACCCAGGATGCCCTGCGCTATAGTTTGTATCCTGCTTTCAGAGTGATCTCTAGTCCACTTGCATCCACCTATGGATTCAAACCGTACCAGAGTTCACTTTAATAGAACTGAGACCTCGTTTTTAAGGCGGACCAGAGTTAGCTCTTTTGGGTCGCATCAGAGTTCGATTCACACATCCTCAAGCGAACCGGACTTAGGGTGCATTCATACCAGCCCTGTTTAGTTTGCTTTAATCGGACTCTACTTCGTTTGCCAAGAAAGTCTGGTTCGTTTGTGCAAAGGCACAAGGCGAAGAGAGGGAGGGGAAGGGAACAGGTTTTGCAAAGAGTTTGGTTTGTTTGACGTAAACGTTGCAATTTTGGTCCCCAGTCAAACCAAGTCTACTGGTCTATAAGGTGTGAAAACCCCCGTAATTGTTTTCCCAAAGTTTGTGTAGCACAGTTTAACCCTGTAACCCTCCAGTAGAGGAGAACTAGCATGCCGTACCTCACTGTTTTCCACAAGCACACAAATGTTGTCTATTGACTACAGGGCCTTTAAAGGAGAACTGTCAGATGAGTGTGAAGAGTATGAAGTGGTGAAATGGCAGGGAGGACCAGTCCAGATGTGAAGCCTACGTGCATTATGTGACCACAATTCGGTATCGGACTGTTTTTTTTCCTTCCTAAAAACATTTATTAGATAGGAGCCTGATAGCAGATGCAGCCCATTTGTTTTCCTGAGACATTTTTCCTCTCTGCTGCGCGCCTCGGCATCCTTCATAGCAGGGGATCCTGCTGATCGCTGTAAAAACAAACACCCGCAGACACAGCACTGCTGTCCGCAGATGGGCCCTTGCTCAAAAAACACATACTCCGACTTTCTCTGAGGCGTGTTTGGATTACTCGTGTATAAACTCCAGTCACGCGTGAATCAATGTGTCTGCACCTGACAAGAATGGATGGCCGCGGACGGTGCGTTTTGTCTAGAGTTTTACGGCTTGCACTTTTCAAATTCTGGACATTTTTGGGAAGCAAACTAAGATAAATGAAAATCATACTCCGAAGCAGAGTAGATAAAAGAAGTAGAGAAACTATATCAGGTTGTCTTTCATGCTCATCTGTGGGCAAAGGATTTCTCATAATTTGACACAATGAGGTGCTCTGTGAGAAGAAAGTCACAAACACAAATAAATACTGGTTTTGGAACGGATACAGCTGGCTAACATTTTTACATTATGTTGAAAACCTAGTTCAGTGCCAGGGAACTAACAATTTAATTGAAATCTACCAGTTTTGCCAAGAAGAGTGGTCAAATATCTGGGGCAGAAATATTTCAAACTGACTGTTGATGGCTCAAATACATCCACTTAATTCTGTTTTACTAAAATCAATTCACCCTGGAAGAAAATGGCTGAGATGCAGCATAGGTTTCATGGATAAGATGATAGGGTGTGAGCTGCTAGGTTTAACAAAGTTTGATGCCCAGTATGTCACATTATTAATTAGCTTTACATTATATTAAAGTGGAGTTTAATCTTCCCTTTGAACACAGCATTTTTTTCTGTAATTAGTGTTTCTTTTGAGAAATTTGTACAACCAGTGAGTAATGGAGTAGGGGTGGAGGGTCTGTGTTTAGGACCATGGCAAAAGAAAAACAGCTTTTCCCTATTCATCTCCCAGAGTGTCTCTGCTCAGGACACAGGAGCCAGTCGGTGGGTATTTTCTGTCTCCTGACCTTGTCTAGTTATGTCGACGTGCTGCGTCACTGGAACAAGCAGCGGAGTTTATCTGTTTTCCCCTATTGTTCCCTCATTCTCACATGTTTGCTCACATTTCGTCTTTTTCAACTGTGTTCTGTACGATCTGGAGATGTATTCGCAGGGTGTGGACCTGTGTCTCCCTCGTCTCCTCTCTGTCTCTTCCTTGGTCATCCAATGCAAACAGGCTGCCAGCAGGAGACTGTGTGTGTCAGTGAGTGTGTGTGGGGGTGCGCGTGTGTGTGTGTGTTGTTGGACTGCAGGAGATAGAGCACTGAGTTCATGGGAATAATTTGGACGGGTCTCTGTGTGTTAAGTACACTCACATTGAAAACTGGTGGTAAGACACTAGAATTCATGAAAACAAACTGGAAGTAGATTTATGAACTTGGAGCCATACAAAGGCTTTATGAAATTTGCATACATTCACCTTGACTTTGATGTCATATTGGGGATGGACTGTTCTTTTTCTGCCGAGATGAATTTGTACAAAAATCAACTTCATACTAAACCCAGTAAGAAATGTATAAAAAGCTCAAGGACATTTCTACAGCTAAGCTAATATTTGGTTAAGAATCAAGCATACAGTTTGTAGCTGTCAACAAGTTTCAAATATACATCTGGCAGGATCACCACTCGTTTTTGCAGTATTGGATGTTTTTTTCTGTGGAATGGTCTGGCACAGTTCTTAAATTTTGAGGTTTGAGGACAGGGCAATTCCAGAAGCTTAATGTTGGCCTGTTGCATTAATTTCAAAACAGGTTTGGATGTGTATTTGGTATCATTCTCCAGTTGGAAGAATGAGTTTCAACTATCTGACCCAAATTATCACCCTCTGATGAGAGGTATTTGGAGAGAATGTTTCATTGAGCTCCAAGGTTAAGGCTCACCACAAGCTGGAAACTGCTGGTACTTAAGTGTTATTACACATGGCGAAGCTCATTTTACATCGCAGTAGCCGAGGGGCTCCTTACCAAGAAAGATGCTCCAGCTTCAAAATCGACACAATTTGCAGCAATACCTCATGGACAAGCCAAATCCCTTCTGGAGAAATGTTTTACAATCAAAGAATAAAAACTGATGGTGAGTGGTGGTGGGAATAATGAAGAAGCAAGAGTACCTCCAACCTGGACACAATAGGGTTTACAAAAATGCATTGATTATGGTTGAAAGCAAATTATTAACATTTCTAATCATAAAAGTGCTCAAAACCTGTTTTGTACCTTTAAAATGCATCTTGAGATGCTCAAAGTACATGTATGAATGGATGAATCACACGTAAATTGGGTTTCTGCCGTTTTGCCAATTCAAATTTAAGACTTTTTTAAGAACATTATGAATTACATTTAAGACCTGCTTCACCACAGAAATGTGCAGTAGTGTCAAACCTTTTTGCACAGAATTCAAGTAGCATTGGAGGGGTTGGCAACAGAAGCTAGCCTTTGGCAAAGACAAACATCGTAGATGCGAAAAAGCTAGCTAGCAAGGGTTTATAGGCAGCTAGTTAGCGATAGCCTCAACCGCCTTAAGTCATAGAACATAATGAAGATGTCTGTGTGTGACTCGAAATTTTGCCTGACAGAAAAGTCCCACTAGAAAAATAAACTACTTAAAGCTAACTCCCAATTCTTGGTTGAATTTCAGACATTTTAAGGGCTTCGTTTTAGATGGGTGACTTTCAAACTTTGGAAGACTTCTTAAGGATACACGGACACCCTGTAAATACACAAACTGATACATGCATTGACTCGCCTTCCCTCTGACCCAGTATTAAACAAAGACAGTGTGGTCCTTGTGTCCAAATAAGCAGAAATGTACTCGTGCTGCATGTTGGCTGACTTCTGCTGTGTAAATCAATGTTTGTTGCCAACAGACCTTCAAAGCTCTTTTCTAATGAGATCTACTGACTGTACTAAAAATTGAAATAACACATTACCTAGAAAAACCCCGTATGTTTGGATTTAGAAGTCAGGAATCTTTTGTGCTTGTCTTTTCTGGCGGTCACCTTTCGTTTAACATACTGAGGATTTGATTGTTTTGTACCTTTGTTTGCCTCAGTACTTCTGAATATGGCTGAGTTCAACTCGTTCCTCCTTAGATTTCAGTCACCTTGGCTCTCTTGGTCTGTTCTGGTCAGTTTTCAGTCCAAGGCTTTCACAACAGGCTCTGCATACGGACTGACGCACTTGTGGTCAGTCATGGCCTCAGAGTTTGTTTTGCTCTCACGCCACTGACTCATGGCCCAAGCCAATCACCGAAAATACTTTCTTTGCCTCTCTTCCCCTCACCCCCAATCTGACAAGGCTTGGATCAATTTATGATTAAACAAAGTCTCTAGATTTCCACCTGTTTCAGTTTTTTCTCTTGGCTGTGGTCTGACTCGACACGAAATGCCAGGGAGACTTTGGCATTTGCTGAAACAATCTCTGAGCCTTTTTGTTCTCATTTGCGAAGCTCCGACCGTTATGGTGGAGGTTTGATTGATTTGTGGTTCCTCCTTTGTGTTCTGGGTTGCATTTTCTTTCTATTTGTGAAGCAGACGAGACTGTTTTAAATGTTTGCCTGAGCAAGTAAAATTCCCTTTCAAGAAAATGAGTTCAGAAAATGGAAGTAACATGCAGCCTTCTTATAAGTTATCTTTCCTCTGAAGATGAGAATGTCAATCCCTTGTCCAGACATCTGGACTTCTACTTTGTTGTACTAAACTAAACATGTTGTTGGTAACGACATGTTCTTTAATTTACAGATAGCTAAGCATGTTGCATGAATTTGCATTGTGTAAAGAGTTTATTCACTTCATTCCATACCATCAAAGCTAATGTATCTTTTTAAAACTAGATGTCCATTGAAAGATTTTACTCTGATTTTGAATATCTGCACATGTGCAGTGCACGGGTTGGCAGAAAGCAATCATTGTTGGTGGAAACCAATTAGTACGCATAGAAAGATAGTTTGTCAGCATTACAAGCAAGAGGAAAACTGGGATTCGTCTCCTCTTTTTGCATTTACAGTTTTTAATTTCCAGATTTTCAGCATGTGTCGACCAATGTTTTACTTATTTACCCTACTGGCCCTTTTCCACTACTACCTACTTTACACGACTTGACTCTATTCTACTTGACTCCACACAGTTTTCCATTGTTTTTCCATTACAGTTGATCTACCGGTTCTACGTAGTTGGGACTTTCCTAGTAGGGCTGTCCCAGAGTCTGAAAAGTAACGCAGTGTGGTCTGTATGTGACAAAATAAGGAAGTTTCTCAGCATATTTTGAGATTCGGATTTGTAAAAAACTAAATGTACAAAGCTCAAGGTGAAACGATCAGATTTTAATAAAGAACGCAAAATAAACCCTCAATGGAAGCTGACTGGCTATTTTTTGGTCAGACAAGATACACACTTAATCGGGATTTCAGGACAGTCCAAAACACTTCTGTCTTTAACCTAGATGAGAGCTTGTTGGTATGGGTCTGCATATGTTCAAAAAGTACCTTGTAAATCATTTGCAGCAGGGCAACAGAAATCCTTCAGTGAAAATTGCAACAAACAAAACACAGGAGATCACACTCTGAATTTACTCACGAAACGTTCTTTTTTGTTGTTTTTATTGAGGTACCTATGTTTTATTATTTAAATTTGACCTATTAAAAGATTTGGGAAAATACCAAATGTTAAGTCTCTGATCATGTGAAACTTAAACCAGGGTTTGCTTACTGTAACATGCATAATATGCCAAGAAACACACACAAATCAGAGTTGTTGAAAAGAAAGCTAGCTTGATCATCTTGATATTACCCCGAATCTTTCCTACATTGCAGTAAAAACGCAACAATGATGAGACAACAACATAAAGGGACAGACTGCATTTGAAAAAACAGGTCAAACCAAAGTTTGCGATGCGATCTGTGAATGCATGTCTGCAGTTTTTTACAGAGTACGGACCGGACTACTCGCTGGAGATCAGTCCGAGCTGCAGACCGGACCGCAACGACAGCAAGCACCTGGAGCGGGTCATCAGCACCATCAAAGGTATCAAAGATTTTTGTGTTTACTGGACGCCCCAGGTGCATCTCCGTGTGGGTGTGGAGCGTAAACAGGTGTGCGCCTGTTTGTGCGGACATGAACCCTCGCTCACCTACAGGCCCTTTGTCTCTGCATGGCTCTTTCAGTGCACGGTGTCATGTGTCTGTTCTTGTCGCTGTACGCCTCTCTGCTGGATGAAAGTATAGCTTCTTCAGTGTTTTGTTCCTTTGGCTCTTATCGTCCCTTTGTGCGTCTTTGTATGTATGATCTGTTTTTGGGTTTTTTTTGGTGGGTTTTTTGGCCTGTGTCCTCTCAGTCACCTTCTGGTTCTTAACAAACACGGTATTCTTTCAGATGAGTCTGTATGGTTTTATGTTTGAACTAAATCTTCATCCTTGAGTTTGGGTGTGTGTGTGTGTGTAGCGACTTGTGGTTAAGTGGAAAGTCAGCCTTTTGGTCTTGATGTTGACAGCCCGCAGCTCTCGAGAGATGTTGCAGGAAGGTGAAGCTGAAGTGAAAAGTTGAGCGGCAGGAAGATTTCTATAAGGTGGTGTGATGAGGAAAGAAACAGCAAAAATCTAGACAATACTTACAGACTATGCTTATTTTCAACCAAAATTTTGGTAGAAAGGAAATTTGACTAGGAACTCTGTCTAGACATGTAAACCACAGACTAACAAAACATTTATTTTTGATGAAAGTTATGAAAGTTAGTTTGGTCTATCATGAACATTTATCTAAAAAAAAAAAAAAGAGAGATTTACTTTATTAGTAAGGTGTACATTTTTTTCTTATTACACCTTACCAAGCTAAGCTGGATCTATTTAATATATTGAAAAGTATTCACAGTGTTCTGGTTACGATTTTTATTGTCACAAAAGGTATTTCCTGTGTCAACTGCCAGTCTAATACTAGATTACAGTATGTTCAATCAAGGCCGTGCTCGTGCTTGAAAACTCTACTTTAAAGTGCAGTAGCATACTACAGTTCACCAGTACTACATTGTCTCTATCGGTATTGTGCTTTTATCCCTCAAAACGTTTTGAAAGCAGTTCCTGTTGACTCCGACAACACGGAACTTGGTAAAATGCTAGGCTAATGCTAGCATGTTTCCTCTCTGTTTTCACATGACTTGTTGATATTTGGAAACATAAGAGTTCCCGTTAAACGTGTGGATAAAACCTACAGAAAACGCTGTTGTTCTTCCACTTCGCAAATGGTTGGCTTTGGTCTGAATTTTTTCACGACACATCTGGGGATATGTTATGACGGTGTCACATGACTCAGACCAGGAGGAGCAGCAGCAATTTGATTAAAAAACATACTTCACCGTACTCCCCATATGATTGGAAGTACAGACAAAGTTCCTTTTTTCACAATTCTAACCAACCCACTTCGTCCAGCATTAGGACCAACACACCTGATTCAAAAAAGAGATGCTATGGTGGAGTTAGTTTGATGTTCTTTTTAAATTAATCATTTAATTATATTGTATTAATTAAATTTATTCTGGCACTCTACCCTTTTTCTACCCGGAAAAGGGTAGAGTGCCTTCTCCAGGTCGGGGGGAGGGAGGGGTGTCCTGCCCCAAGTGGAGGAGTTCAAGTATCTCGGGATCTTGTTCACGAATGGGGGAAGAAGGGAGCGGGAGATCGACAGGCGGATTGGCGCAGCGTCTGCCGTCAAGCGGGCGCTGTACTGGTCCATTGTGGTGAAGAGAGAGCTGAGCCAAAAAGCGAAGCTCTCGATTTACCGGTCGATCTACGTTCCCACCTTCATCTATGGTCATGAGCTTTGGGTCATGACCGAAAGAACAAGATCGCGGATACAAGCGGTTGAAACGGGTTTTCTCCGTAGGGTGGCTGGGCTCTCCCTTAGAGATAGGGTGAGAAGCTCAGTCATCCGGGAGGGACTCAGAGTAGAGCCGCTGCTCCTTCACATCGAGAGGAGCCAGTTGAGGTGGCTCGGGCATCTGGTCAGGATGCCTCCTGGACGCCTCCCTGGTAAGGTGCTCCGGGCACGTCCCACCGGGACGAGGCCCCGGGGAAGACCCAGGACATACTGGAGGGACTATGTCTCTCGGCTGGCCTGGGAACGCCTCGGGATTCCCCCAGAGGAGCTGGAAGAAGTGGCCGGGGAGAGGGAAGTCTGGGCCTCCCTTCTGAAGCTGCTACCCCCACAACCCGACCCCGGATAAAGCAGAAGAAAATGGATGGATGGATGGATGGATATTCTAGCCTGGTTTTTATCTCATGACTATTTTGGAAACCTACAACCAAAGAAAGATTTGCGATGCTAGTGGTAATGAGAAAGGGAAGGACAACGAAAATGGGGGAAACCTTTGCCATGAGCACAGAAAAGAGCTCACTTTTCTGTCACCTGTAAATTCATTCAAGAGACGCCACTCTGCTGTTGAAGAACTGGGATTTAGTGTGAACGCAAACCCAGACTAAAGGGAAGAATGTGCTCTTTGATTGTATGCAAAATAGTGTGGACATGGCAACAATTAACAACTCGGCTTTTTTCATTTAAACGCAGAAGATCGTTTTACTGTGGCAAAGGACAAAAAGCCTGCTGGGCGTAGATTCTCTTTACCCGGACAGGATTAGGTTTCTCAGTCACATTAAAGCAAGAAATGAGGACTTTATTTGGCAAAATTTTGCTGGCTTGGAATAAGTCGTTACAAAACGAGGGATTGAAAGTATCTCCACTGCTTAGTCATACGCCTTTTATTAGGGACAACAGAGGATTGGTGGATGGAGCGAATGAAAGGGTGGAAAAAGTAAACGGGAAGATGGAGTGAAAACAGGAACTTGTTTTATCTGCTGTTCCCATTTTTTTTATTTGACTACCAAAGTGGTTGTTAAAGAACTTAAAGCCATTTAGCACTTTTTTTTTTTTTTTTGCTGAAATCTTTGGTTGTGCAATTATGTCTAGTTTTAGTGCTTCCATTGGCATACATCTGTTAAAAATCATTTGGGAGATATAAACTTTGTGCCATTTATTCTGTGATAAAACTATTTCTTTTCATCCCTTTAAATAAAAGCAGGAGATGAGGGGCGGGGGGGTCTATCTCTTTATTCTCCTGACATTTCAGACATGTCACGTCTGTTTTATGTAGCAACCTCCATCTTCTAGTCAACCTCAGCCTTTCGCCGTACAACATATGAGACTTCAAAGTGTCAGTGACAAGTCGGTATGTTATACAGTAAATATCGGGGCGCCTAGTTTTCTCTGTTTCTGATTATATGAAGACTGGCATGTCTGCTCTACTAATTGATATGCCTACTCACAAGCACTGGGTTCAACAGACACACACCTCAAGGCAAACTGGTCCACATGACATCACTGGGGGTGTATAAGTGTTCCTCTGGTCTGAAAACAACGTGCCGCTTATAAACGCTGGTTTCAAAGAGGAACTGGTCAGTGCGTGAGTGTGTGTCCACATCTGCAGTCTGTTTGCTCTAGTGACCCACAAAAAAAAACATAAGACAAAACGATAATCCAGCAACAAGATTAGCTAAACGCAAATGGCAGACCGAAACGCGTATGCTTCATGAGATATCACTAAAAACACAAATTGGAGAATATGAGGTTGTTCGATAAACTTATGTTTCAGAGTCATTTTTATCTTTAAAGGATCACGAAAACAATGTCATCCTCCAAACGACAGTGAATATTACCAAAGTTATTCTGAAAGGCTTTGTCTCACAAGTTTGTTGTAAGTGCAAGATGATTATGAGCTCTGTGAATAATTGTGTTGAATATTTTAAAAAATCACTAAAATTGGAGGGTTTTTTTGTTATTGTTGTTGTTTTCACAGTCAAACAACTTGTAGATTATGTAGCTTATTAAAAAGTTTGGTAGTGGGTTTGTGGCATAAGGCAGCTAAGACCATAGAATCTCACTGTTTCCATCATTACAATGTCCCCACCACAACTCCTGAACTTTCTGGTCTTGGTTATTAAGATCTAGACCAGGTGTAGGCTATGAAGAAAGTAAAACCTAATTAAAAATTTGAAGTGTTTTAAAGTACTCAAATTTCACAAACATCGCAACCAAGCAGCCATCTGAAATGGTGATATTTTTTTTTTCAAACATTTATATTTTGATAATGACTCAGGTTGATTATATCATGTCGCCCTGTTGTACGGTAAGAAAGTGAGTTTATATGACTAATAGCAATGAGCAGCGGAAGGTTGTTTAGAGCAATTTTGGGAACCGTAATGTTTAAAGTCAACTGTCAATAATAGCAATCAGAGCCAACATATTTTATAATATTGTAATAAAAAAAAAATTAAAACAATTATGTTCAAACACATTACATGATGTGAGATTTGACTTTCCGAGTCGGAAAGGACGGGAGTTCAAAGGGGCTGATTTTAGATCCTTAATTACAGAAATGAATCCAGAAAGTGATTAGAAACATTGTTGTTCATTGCTACAATGTTCATGTCCGCATCATGCGGATTATGCTAAAGTTTGCTCCCTAATTTCTCTGTCCTATATTTCTCCTGCGTAAGCTGAATTAGCCTGCTCGCTAAAAGTAGCATACCATACCATACAGCTACGAAACTAGTTTCATGGCTACTGCCAGTGATTCCAGCTTTCTTCTAATGAGATCTGCTTGACTTTCAATTATTAGCATATTTTTCTGCTAGTTTCAGGAGACGCTGGTCTCCATTTCTGGCTGTTTAATGAGTAAAGCAGGGAAAAAAGTAGCAGCTGAACAGACACAGCAGAGGACCGATCAGAGAGAGAGACGGAGAAAATGACAGAAAAACACAAAACAAAACGTCTCACTGTTCAATTTCCTGTTTCAAATCAAACTCTGTTAGTTCAAATAATGCATTTCTAATAAATTCTGTTATTAGCTGATTTCCCCATTCTTCAGTCTTGTAATCTGTGTGAACCAATTATTCATTTATTTTCTATGAAATCTGTTGCCGGTTTTAAGTCTAAACATTTTTACAACATATCTAGCTAATTATAGCAAGTTACGTAAAGCTTTCTGGAAAAGTTTGAGTTCCTGAAACTTCTCAAGAAGAAAATCAGGAAATGACTAAAATATAAAATATTCACCTAGTCTGGTGTAAAGTGAATTATCGTTAGGATGTCAGTCGTTTCACAGTTGATTTTTTTTTTTTTTCTTTCCCATGAGAGCAAACAAAGCATGCCCCACCGAAATGAAATGACTAGTGTTTGCAAAAGCAGTTGCAGTCGTCATGCTAACATTCCAGTCAAGGCAAAGGCATAAAAATGACTATATTTCTGTCAAAGACATCAGAAACATCCTAGTTTTATTACGATTGTAAACTAGCCATTTAATGTTCTTTGAAGCACAGTAAAATAAATACTACGTAGGGTGTAGCATTAAAGGATTACTCAATTTTTCCTGATGTTTGTCATTCACACATGACGATTGAGACAGTGTAAACTAAAATGTGCTTTTTATTAGGTGTTTTTTGGTTGCCGCCGCCATCTCATTGTGTGTATTTACAGCTTTTGTCTTTACAAGCGTGGTAGCATAATTTCCCCTGAGGCTTTGCGCACAATTGTGACTCTTTTCATTGGCGTGAAGCTACCCGCACGCGTACACAGCTGTCTTTTTTTTTCCCCCAGTCTATCTGCAGAGTTGCTTGTGCGGATTAACTCTCCGAGAAGATCATTTTTATACTTTAAGTTATGAGCCGCAAACCTCGGCACGGAGAACTGTCATGCCATCAGCTCCTTTGCCGATTCATGGACTTTGCCCACGTAGTCTTGAATCGGAGCGAAGAGAAAAGGACAAAAAATACTCGAAACGTGCAAAGCTGGTGTAGACGTACCACAAAACACTTGGTGCTGTAATTGCAGTGAAGGTTTTTTTTGTTTGTTTGTTTTTTACAAACTTTTGACTTAGTGGGTCTGAATATATTTACACACCATACTTTTCACTTCACAGTTATTCTCTTTTTTTTTTTTTTTTGATCATCTTTCTCACAAAATCCCCCCCCCCCAAAATACAAACAATTGAAGTTTTTGGTTATCTTATACGGAAGCGGAAAGCAGATATTTTTCCCAGATGGTTATCTTGAGAAAATGGGTTAATTTTCTCTAGAAAATTAATTTCCCAAATGTTTTTCTCAGGTTAACGAGTTAACCTGAGGTCACAAGATGATCGGTTGTGTGTTATATACCTGACTCCGTCCACAACGGCATGCATTTGGCGGATGGAATCGCCAGTCATTTACTTATCTCGATAAAACCATTGCAAAAGAGTGTATGCAGAAACAGGAAATTAAGTAGTTATCTTGAGAAAACCCTCTGGGAAAAACTGGATACTTTTGCACGTCACTATATCTTGACTGTAATGACACTAGGTCGGGTAACCATATTAATTATAACAGAGTAGTTTAACTGTGACTTCATTTTCAGGTTTCTCAGTCTTTCTGTAAAGTTTCTGACAGAGTCCAGCCTTACAGTTGTCCTGCATATTCCCAAGGCAGATGAAAACGCCTCAACTCCTCTCGACATCGGTTGTTTTTCATCGAATGTCCTGTTGCCGAGGCCCCACTTCTAAAGGCTGTTCCTCTCGTCCGAGCTCCCTTTCCTGTTTTTAGTCTGCGTCAGGATTTTTGAGTTTCCATTTGTCATACTTTTTAGAAAAAGGAAAAAAAAAAAAAAAAAAAGATCCCGTGTGTAGAAAGTACCTCCATCTGGAACTGTTGGTGTGTCGTCAAAGCTGCGGTTTACTGTACATGTGGCCTATGGGTGGCTTTTACCAATGCAACTATTTAAGAAAGAAGAAAGTCCTAGAATGCATGCCATGCTTAAGAGACTTCTGTAATTTTGTTCTCGTGGAACAGATGAGGTACGGTTTTGACTGAAACTAGTGTTATTCTTTTAAAAGATTGACCAAAAACACAAAAATCCGTCAAGCCTAACTCGTCCAATCTCTTTTAACCTGGAGGTCGGATCAGCTGCTTTCTTCATTGTGAACTCTTAACAGTGGCATTTCTTTATCTAGCAATCAATTCCTAGTCTGTTTCCATTTTATCTCCAGATGTTTTTTTTAAAAAAAAACCTGTCTGAAGTTATCTCCCACTCCTAAAGCTCCTCCTGATCACTCTTCTTGGAATCCAGTGGAAAACAGCTTAATCTGAAGGAGCTGCTCTCTGTTCGCAATTTAAAACAAGTTATAAATAATCCAAAAGCACATGTGGCCTTTCAAATATTTTGTTTTCGCTCGAATTATCTCGTTTTCTGAAAACGTGTTTGAGTCTCCGGCGGATTCCATGCGAACGTCGGAGAGGAATGAAATGCAGGTAGAGAGAAAGGAATGACATTTAGCAAATGTATTTCACCTTGAAGAACAAACACAGCAAAGTGGGGAAATGTTGATTTATGCTGTTGTGCTCATAACTCTGAAGTTGGAGAAGCAAGTAGGACAGAACGTGAAGTCATAGTTCCTACAAAGGCCGAGGTTTTCCACCTACCCTGGATTCAAAATACAACATGGCTGCAGGACATACAAATTTTTACTGGTAATTGTGGTAGTAAAATGTTAATTTGTAACTGATTCATACCTTGTTACAGCATTTTGTGAAAGTATTCATACCGGCACATTTCTAAAAGAGTTGTAGCATCTGATTTCATATGGGCACTTTGCAGCTAGATAGCCAAACTGTTAAAAAAATGTGAAGAAAATAAACCGTGACAGGCACAAACATTTAGATTTTCATCCGCCTTTTTCAAGCGCTTCCTATCTTTCATCATCCATTTTGTTTCCTACTTACTGAAAAACAGACGACAGAGGAAGTCGTGCACAGTTTAGGGTTTTGGAAAATCCTCCATGATGCCTGCGTGTTTGTTTCGCTTGCAGGAATGCACGGTGCAGAGAGAATGCAAACCGTATAGGGGACAGAAGAAGGAATCATAGCCTGAAGACGAACACGACTGGCATGTCTTCATGTTGCAGTCGAGCTTTATCTGCAGCAAGAAGCCGTAAATCAGTCGCACCAGTAAACCATCCTGTCATAGTGGGTGTGGGAGGTTTGGAGCATCTGGGCTCATTTGCTGCTTTGTTTCTTGTAGTTTTCTACATTTTGCACTTCATCCTCTCAGTGGAAGGAACACCAAGTAATGCAGTTTGTCATCGGAATAAAATTTTTAAAAAATAATGTTTTTTGGGGGGGTTTTTTGTCCGATTTTTTTGTCTTTACAGTATTTTCAAAGTTGAACCCTTTGTGCCCTCTCCCTAAGGTGAAGAAGGTGCAGCATTCTCTACATAGTTGTAGGCCCGAACACAAACCGGCTGGCATTCGTGTTTGTACTTCGGAGCTGCCGGTTGTTGTTCCAGTTGTTTCGATGAAGCTGTTGTTCACTGTACTCTGGTAACGTGACGAGGACCGCACTGACAGCTCCACAATGGCCAACAAACAGGACATCCTCCCTCAGTGCGTCAGGGCAATTACTCATCCCCTCAGAGCACACGTGCCGCGCATTTGTTTTTACCAATCGGAGCGTTTTAGCACTACAAAGGATCAACAATGCCACATTATTCCTGCCAAAGTGAACCGTCAACTACGCTTCGTAATGCACCCATTGTGTCCAAACACTTGCTTTGTGTCTGTATTCGAGCGTTAGTCGGGCGTGGAAACCAATCTGTGTCCTCATGCAAATGAGCTCTCGGCGATTGGCATTTTCATGCCGATTCCCTGCTTTGCATGCTTTGTGTTTCTTCGGGAGACTGACAGGGTTCACCTCTGCCTCTGCCAGATGTTGCTTTGCATTTTCCGTGGCACTCGTGTTCGGTTTCCCTTGGTGTCTTAATATATGTGCTTAGCCTGGCTTAATGAGAAGGATCTGACCCTCTTCTGCCGTTCCTCCTTCTCTGTGGGTTTGTGTGCTTTGAGTGCTCACCCATGTAACCTCTCTCACCCCTCTCATTTCTGTCTCCCCCTTGTTTACAGGGAATTTAAAGAATGTGGTTTAGGACCTGGCAGCCTCAGCCAAACTCCACACACATACGCACACACACCCACACGCACGCCATCTCTCCGAACCAGGTCTACGCTCGGCAGCTCTAATGAAGACAATATGGAGTGGACCACTCCTGCCCCAAGGCAGGGATTGAGCGAACAAGGGAGAAGAGAACAAGACAGTTTTGGAAAACATTAGTTGAGTGTTTCCAGGGGGAGAACAGTTTAATAAGGGATGGGGGTTGACGTGGTCTCTATTCAATGTTCACCGTTTTTAATTCCTTGTGTTTTTTTGTTGTTGTTGTTTTTTAATGTACGTGGGTTTGTGCAAATGAAAGTTTATTGTACGTTCTCTGTAGTTTTGTAAGACTAGATGACAGCGGTTCACCCCTGAGCGTTCGCTACCGAGGGAGGCATCAGTCGGACATTGAATGGAAAAACAGATTTTTCAGGGCTCCGGTTTCACGGTCTGCCCCAGTCCCGCTGTGTGATTTCAGCCTCTCGTGGACAGATGAGCACTAAAACAGACAAAACATTCGAGTCCCTCCAAGGCCCCGTTAAACATTTGTTTCTAAACGGATCTGGAGCCTGTTAAAAGGTTTGCGAAACATCTAGAGAGACCTACAGCCTACAAATTGGGAGTCCGGAAAAGTTTGGAAAACGGACGATCACGCTTGCTTCCAGCTGTTGGCAGACAGCAGAAACATTTGGAATTCTGCGATTTTAAATGAAAAGAAGAAACAAAAAGATAAAAAAAAATAAAGGCCTTTTTTTGGGGTTTATTTTAGATTAAAAGCCAAGATTACATTCTCTGAAGAAAATAAGAGCAGCTTCCCCACCATCAATGTAGTTGAAGTTGGTTGGAAGCAAAGGAAAGACTAGAACTGTAAATATATGAAAGCCATCCGTAGCTACAGAAAACATGTACCGTATAAACAGCGTAACATTTCACACTTTCTACTCCGAGTGTCTAACATACCAAAACTGTGAAACTACATGTTCGCTGAAAGTTCATTGTGGAGGTTTGAGCAAGCTGGGTGAAAGTTTTTTGCTAGCTTCCTCAGCAGTTATAAGATCTAAACCAACAGTGTGAGGCATTCTGTGGTTTCTTGTATTGGGGTATTAGCGGCGATCAACGTCATCAGAGAGAGCTGTTGATCTCTCTGATGTCATCAGAGAGAGCCATTTTTCAAAAATGTCACGGTGCTGTTTGTGGTTGAGAGAGGTCTTCAAATAGGCATTTGAAAGGATTCGTAAAATGCTGAAATGTTTTTTTTTTCATGTTCGTGAAATGATTTTTAAAGACAATTTATTAAAATAAAGTTTTGCACCACCGTGTCTTTGCAGATTGATTCAAATAAACATCAAAATGTTTTTTGTGACATATGAGAGACATTTAATTTAGCAGCTTAAATTTAGCAAAGCTTTAGCTTTGCTAAACATAACTACAAAATAATTAATTTGTTTCAAAGTAATAGTGGTGCCATTTGGTACTCAATGATCTGGCTTCTTCCCCTACTTATTCAAGGGTCATTGGGTCAACCAGAGTTTGGCAGCTAAAACTTTAGATTTGGTGAATATATAGTGTTAAGAACTAAAGTCGGGTCTCTGGTTCTGTACTGTGGCTGTTGGTGATAAGGTGTGTTTTCAGCCACTAAGGAGAGATGCGAGAAAATGATAAATCACTGAATAGTCCTCTGAAAAATGTGTCCCTCTCACTAGTGGAGGCCCCAAAGAGTATATATATATATATATATATTTTTTTTTTTTATCTATCAGATAGATAGATAAAAATAAATATATATATAGATATATAATCTGCAATTACATATGTAATATAATTACAGGTTATATAAATATATCATTTATATAATGATTTATATATAATGATATATATCATTATATATATATCTAGATATACAGTATATAGATATATATTTATATAACCTGTAATTATAAATTACACACATACTGTACAGTACAGACCAAAAGTTTGGACACACCTTCTAATTCAATGGGTTTTCTTTATTTTCATGACTATTTATAAGGCAAGAAATCCCACTTATTAACCTGACAGGGCACACCTATGAAGTGAAAACCATTTCAGGTGACTACCTCTTGAAGCTCATCAAGAAAATGCAGAGTGTGTGCAAAGCAGTAATCACAGCAAAAGGTTGCTACTTTGAAGAAACTAGAATATAAGGGCTATTTTCAGTTGTTTTACACTTTTTTGTTTAGTGCATATTTCCACATGTGTTATTCATAGTTTTGATGCCTTCAGTGTGAATCTACAATGTCAATAGTCATGAAAATAAAGGAAACTCATTGAATTAAAAGGTGTGTCCAAACTTTTGGTCTGTACTGTATATATATATTTATTTTTATCTATCGATCGATCGATAGATAAAAATAAATATATATATAGATATATAATCTGCAATTACATATGTAATATAATTACAGGTTTTATAAATATATATATATATATTTATTTTTTTTTAATCTATCGATAGATAGATAAAAATAAATAAATATATATTTATTTATCTATTTTTATCTATCTATCTATAGATAGATAGATAGATAGATAGATAGATAGATAGATAGATAGATAGATAGATAGATAGATAGATAGATAGATAGATAAAAAATATATACTGTATATAGATATATAATCTGCAATTACATATGTAATATAATTACAGGTTATATAAATATATCATATATATATATATATCTATAATCTAAGTTGGGGAACCTCAACAACACAGAGAGAAACTACAACGACCTACACCTTTCTGTGTGACTGCAGCTAAGCCATGTGGCTTATTTGTTTTGTTTTTTCTATTTTGTGCATAATTTGAGATATATTTGGAGGTTTTTGAAAGGGTTCTAATTGCTTGTTTTAGTAACCTCTTTGCATTTGTCCCATTTTTGCGGATTCTTGAGACCCAGAGAGTGCAGTATCTTTTCCAAACTGGTTGAAGGGCCTCTTGCCTCCACAGGTTCAGGATCTGGGCTTTCGATTTTTTCTGACCTGAGTTTTCACACAGAGGTTTGTCACTTCCATGGGTTTAAAATCAAGAATGCCTGAATCTCTCAGCATCTCCTCTATAAAGTCATTCAGCTCCTCAGGAGATGCGTCAGGTACCTCAGAGCCCTCTGACAGTGTTTCCTCTAACAGACGGTCCAGATCCATGGATGCCGGGTCAGAGATGTTATTTACAGCGGTAGTCTCGTTCTCATTTCTTACTTGACGCCTGGCCACTTTCCTTCTTCGAGGTCCTACTTCCTCTCTGTCTCTGAGCTCCATTTGGTAATTAAGCTCACAGGTGGAATACATTTGCTGGAGGGCACTGAGTTGTTTTTGGAGATTGTCTTTCTCTGCTCCAAGTTCATTGATAATCTTTAGGTCCCTCATCGTTTTCTGTGACAGAGCTTTTATCTCTTTATCTGCGCCCTGGTTTAATATTTGTGCTTCCTCTCTTAGAGCAGAAACGTCCCTTTCATATGTAGCCTTAAGATCCTGGAAAGAAACCTTAATCTCCTCCAGCTCACTCTGCAGACTTTTCTCCGTTTTCTGCAGACAGGCGATCTCTTTAGACATTTGTTCTCGGAGATCGTCCTTCTCAGCTCTCAGATTTTCAAAGAGCTTTTGGGCCTGCTTGAGTTTCTCTTCATAAAACATCTCCGCGTCGACCTGCAGCTTCCCCTCACGAACGTCGGCTTCATATTTTGATCGAAGCTCCTCGTACTGAGTCTTCACTTGGTTCAGCTCTTGTTGGAGGGCGTCACTTTTTTCTTTTTCTGCCCAGATCTGTGACATAAATGTTTCCTTGCTGGCAGTGTGAGTGGCCTGCAATTGCTCGAACTCCTGCTGCAGCAGCTTTTTCTTCTTGCGTCTTATTTCGCCCTGTACATTGGAGGCGACAACAGTGGGGCTGAGAGGCTCTGGATCGGTAAACTTTTCTACTGCCAGTAGTGTTCTCTTAATTTCTTTGCCCTTGTTGATAAAAACCTCCTTGAGATTTTTCTGCTTCTCCAACTCAGATTTGGTAACTTTCAGTTCGTTCTCCAGACTGACTACCTTTTGCTTCTCCTGAAACCATCTCGCTCTCTCCATTTCCAGGAGAGAGCCAAGTCTCTGGACCTCTCTCTGGAGCTCATTGGCAGATGTCCTGTTCTCATTCCAGCCTTGCTGATGTTGTCCAGCTCTCCATGCCCTCGACTGGGATCTCGGCTGGGATCTCGACCCGCTGTTGGAGTACTGTGGCCTCTGATATGACATATCTTGATCCGCAAACAATATCAACCTTGACTTCGAAAGCGCTTTGCGTACGTCTGCATTTGTCAGTGGTGTAGCAAGCAAATGACAAGAAGGTAGAAGTTTGCTACATATAAAGAACAGTGATGATGACATCACAAGCATGATTAGTCGTGACATCACACAATGAGTCGTGACGTTTGAGAACTCTGCCACACTAACCAGCACCCCCTCACCTTCCTGTATTGTTGGGGTGGCTGTGATGTCTTTTTTCTGTAGACTTCTGTTCATGTTTTCTTTTCGTTGAGGCGTTGCTTCTTAGGACATGTTACATGACAGTCATCAAAATATCATACAACAACACTGTATTCAGTCACAGTCTTTTTCAGATTTGTTGCAAGATTGAATCCTGGAGATCCTTCCTGCCCTCGGCATCACCATCCACCCACGACTCCTTGAACGTTCTTGGATGATATTAGGACTAAGGGTGGGCGATATGGACTTAGTATTTTATTGCAAGATTTTGTGGTGATAATAAAAATGATGCTAAAAATAATTTCTTGCATTATTTTTAGGTGTTTGCATGGCTGTGACTGCATGGTGCGCCATCAAACACAAATACTGCTCCTGAAAAACATTCCCAGAGTATCTGTGTTTAATTCTATTTTCTTATTTCCTGGTATTTATTCTAGTGCAACACATCGTGGAGAAAATGGTCAAAATAAAATCCATGTTAATGAATGATGTTTAATCCTTTACTGTCAAATGCATGAATGACTTAACATCATTCATTGAAATTTATCGAGACAATAATAAATGAAAAAAATTCTTATTTGACAGGAAATTTTGCGCGTTAAATCATAAACGATACGATAAACGCCCAGGCCTATTTAGGGCAACATTTAAAATTCTGTTTGCGAGAAACTATTTTAAAATTTAATTTAATTTAATTTGTGGGAACATGCTGAACAATGGCTTAATAACTTAGTAAGTGGTTTGCACATCATATGCTGTCCGCTTCTGGTCCGGAATGTTAGCTGGAGATAAGCACCAGTACCAGTACCCCTCCCGACCCCACTAGGGACAAGGGTGTACAGAAAATGGACGGACGGACGGATGGACGGACGGACGGACGGATGGATGCGATAAGCCTGGTGTGCCTGGTGACCAACCAGTTCAAAGAAACTACAAATTCTGATAAAAAAAAAAGTTATCAGTTAGAATGTTTATCCAGAATTATGCCAAAAGCTTCAAATTGACCCTGTGCACATGATTTAAATTCTGTACAAGTCAGAACAAAAATCTATCAATTTAAACTGGTGCAATACAATGAAAACTGTATGTTGTTTAATTGTTGAAAGCAGACCGAATTTTATTTCTCTGGGCAGTTTTAAGCCTTTTGTTTCCCCTTCAGATCTGCCTGTTGTGTACAAGTGTTGTATTGACTTGTTTCCAGGTGATTTGGAACAACATGTCCTCCCTGTAATGAAGTGCTAAACCCGTTCCTGCCAAATGTTCTCTTCTGGGTCTCATGACTTGTAGCCGAGGCGGACACGCATCCATTCATGGCACCAAAAGGAGTCTGGTGAGCAAATAGTACTAGTGAACCCAGGAAGACTTTTATATCTTATGCTAGGATAACGGGGCATGGACCTGGGAAGAGTCCAACAGAAGAAACCACCAGTGAGCAATGAAAACCGGGGAGCCTAAGCACAAAGGAGGTGCGACACGGAAACCAGCTTAGTATAATAAGGGGAATGATGAACAGCTGAGGGAAAGTCTGAGCAGGGAAGTGAGGGAACGAGACTAATTAACACACAATGAATGCAGAGGGAGCTGAACCAGAAACACAGAAGGATCTACAAACCAGAAGGGAAACAGGCTAACATTTCAATTAAAGGCTGAAGTGAAAAATCAGGCAACAGAGCACAAAATGTAACTCAGAAACTCGACACACAACAATAAACTTATGATTAAAGACCATAATCAACATCTTAGATTATCAATATGCAAACACTAATTACATGTATGTCTGAAGAGACATGGAAAATAACCGAGTATAATAAAATAATCTAATGTAAAGACTAATGAAAGCCAGTTTAGACTTAGTGAAAATCCAAATGAGCAAATTTACCCCCATTTTGACAGTTCTTTTTGCTGTTGAACAATAAATATTGTCCATATGGGTAGATGTTGTGTTGGAAAAGCAAACAATCCCACAATGGAGATTCGAAGAATCAAACTGCAGGAATCATGTGGTCTTGCAACGATTTCTGTTCACCACTGGTTTCTACTTCTTTAGATAGAAAATGTAAATATAGCTCAATTTATATTGTTTTCAAATTTATTTCCATGGAAGTAGAGGCGTTAATGCATCTTTGTTCAATTTAAAGGCTGCTGTCTCAACAGCCATCCATTTAACCTCTCTGGATTAAGAACTTTTTTCCATTCTTTCAGTACTCGTCAAAACTTGGAGCCCAATCTCAGTTTTGTCTGAACAGAAGCTATTTTGAAAAGTACAGAAAAGGGATAAAAGATTATTCACACCAAATGCAAATGCCAAAAAATAGAAATCTGTTTATGCCTATTTTTTTGTATCAGAATAAGCCTTTATTGTCATTGTACGGAAGGCATGACAAAATTAGTTTCGGTACAGGCCATCCAAAAATTGAAAAAAGACAAACAACATGAGACACGGCTACACAGGCGCCTGGGGCTTGTGAATAAAGCACCTTCACGTTTTGGTGCTTGTGTGTCATAGCTTTGCAGAAGTAGTGGAATATGTGAACAAATGCGTAGCTACATAGAGATAAAAGTCCAAGCGGAAAGTGTTTTGTTAGTGTTGCACAGAGATATTGATAAAAATATCAGGAAATGCTGACTTTAATGTACTGGTTTGTCAACCGTCCAATGAGGGATTTCTTTGAATAAACAGCCAGAATCCCCCCCAAAAAAGAAAAAAAAGATTGTAAAGTGGATATATAGGGTTTGATCGCCTCTTTGCTCCTGTATTGTATTTTCCTCTGCTAACATGTTGATGTGGACACACCACAGAAATTAGTTGAAACTAAAAGTCAGGACACCGAGTTATTGTCATGTGTCTCCATGGTGTTTTAATCTCTGATTTACGCAGTGCCGGCAGGGTTAATGGAGGCTTTAATAGAGAGCGTTTGAAAGAGGAACCACAAATGTCAGGCAGTTTCCTTTAGAAGTGATGTTCCTTTAAATTAATGGCCTGGAAATTCACACCAAACTTCGGAGTCACCAGTCAAAGCAAGCATGTGCTGAACAGAAGTGAGCTCAGTGTGTGTGTGTGTGTGGGGGTGTGTGTGTGAGGATTCCCTGTGATCTTTATGAACAGTGCTGCGGTCATCAAGGCGGTTCGAGCCCCACATAGCCAAACCTAGTGAAACTCATTACACCGTTTACGAGCTCGGAAAAGGAGAGACGATTGAAATTCTATCTCATAAAAGTGGGAGGAAAAGGAGGGGCGGAGGCCTTACACGGTAACCGGCCAGGGGCTGTAAACATGAGAGACGTGAGAGACGTGTGTTTATGTAGTTTTTCTGTTCTCGGTGGGGTCAAATTTAAAAAAAAACAAAAAAAAAAACACAACAAAACTTTGGGGCCCCTTGAGGCGTCATGGGACAACTGGAACTACTGGATTTTGTTTTCCTAAAAAAGCAATTCCCACGTTTTGGGTTTCTTATTTCTCGTTTTTTTTTTTAGTTGGTAAAGGTAATAAAAATAGTCACAACCAATCAAAACTAAAACTAAATATTTTCAAGAAGAGAAGTTATCAAAAACAACCATGCTGTCAACTTGAGACATTCATAAGTTACAAAGCCAAAACATTATATTTAGTCCGATGACACACCAGCTCTACATCCTGCCAGTAAAAATGCAATCTGCTCGGTGAAAAAACGCGTTAGCGACATCCTGCTTGCGTGCAAGAGAATTGAAGTTTTTCTGAAGTCTTTGTGAAACACGCATTCACAAAGCCGGAACAAACTTCCAGAAAACTGCAGAAACACAGAATTCCTTTAAATCAATTGTAAAAACCCAGTTGTTCAGAACTGCCTTGGATTCATAATCACTGGAACACTGATTGATATATTTGATGTCTATCTGCTTTATGATTTTGATGACGGCATTTGACCAAATGTAATGTTTATGGCTTGTTTCACAGTCGGTTGATGCATTATGTTTTTATGGCGTAAAGCACTTTGAACTGCCTTGTTGCTGAAATGTGCTACACCAACCAACTTTACTTGCCTTAATGATTTGTACATGGGTCTCCGTATGGGCGATACTTTGGTCCTGATTGAGAAGGTCAAGTCACACGGCCAATACAGTTCCTCTTTTCTTGTAAATTTCGTTGTAAAAGGTAAAACACACTTCATGGCACTTTTCCACTGTATGGTAACAAAGACGACAGGTAACTTAAATCTCTTGGGCCTTTCACGCCTGAACCCCTCCTCAAAATACATGTTTACTTAAGCTGGAATAACGAAACCAGTGAGTTTCGCCCCCCACTTCACACCTACTCACCAGTTTGAGTGTGTAACTGCCTCTCTCTCACCTCATAGGCGTAATGATGGTCAGTCAACTTCAAACCTCCACTTGGTGGATTAGGAAGATCATGCAGCTCTAGCATAAATGTTTCTACACATCGGATATTATGTTCATGCAGATTTTTTGCACATGTTGAAAAAATTCCACAGCCCCACTACTTAGGGACGCCATTTCTACCACATAAATGCTTCAGTGCCTTAGAGTTACCACAGCCGCTACAAGTGTTGCAGCTATGACGACGTCAATTAATCTCTCACTATCCCAGAAGCTCTGTTTGCGCCAATGAAGAGTCACTCATAACGGTATGTTGAACACTTGGAGTGGCTCCACCTGATACGTAATTTTGATGACCTACTTTTTAAATAGATCAGCGAATGAATATTTGATCACTTCAGCACGCCCGTAGACGATGTGTGGAGCATTGAACTTTCATTTCCAGCTGGTTAGGTGACCATTAGGTATAGAAGAAAAAAACAAAAAAAAAACCCGGGACATCCAATAAAAATGTAAAGTATTTATGGAAAGCCGTTGGTTTTATGCACTTTGTCCAAACTTCATAGATGTGATAAAGTGCACCTCTTTTCTTCACATTTAGAAAACAGGCAGTACAAGTTGGGGAATAGTTCACTTCCCCAGATCTAAGGAATTACACAATATTCCTCTTTACCCCCTTTTTTTTTTATTATAGTGTATTCAATTTATTTCGTCATGTTCTGCAATTTTATGAGATTAATCTTCACAGTAAGTAATACAGATACTCCATCCAGTGACAGATTAAACTTTTTTTTTATTTATTTATTAGAAAGTGCTTTTGGGACTCACTCAACCCAGGCCAGCATACAAGAAAGTTAGAAAATCCTCGTGATGGAATTAAAATGACGTGGACGTATAAATATGGACGATTATTCCTGCGTCTTACATAAAGCCTGACTGTGATTCAACATGTTCTGTAAAGGAAAATCCTCCGCCACCGGTTTGGTGAGGTCAGAGCCTGCCAGGAGTTGTTTTTGGCTCCGTTCGTTACTCCGTCCAGTAGACGGGTACTGATGTGTTTTTTTTGTTTTTTTTCCTAAAAGAAAGCTGAATGGATACATGTGGAAAGAGTTTTTGCATTTTGAATGGCTGAATCACACAGTTTGATGAAATCTAATCACACATTCACACCGACCCTGTAAAGCAGATGTAATCACACGGTTTTTGTTTTCTTCCCGTCGCCGCCGCTGCTCGACGAAATTAAAAACGCCAATGCAAATCACCCGTGGTTTCGCCTGCGCTTTGAATACAGTGTGCCATTTGACCTTTGGTGTTGATTAGTTCAGATAAACCCGGAGCCCTGTCCTCTCTGCTTTTTTTCTGTTTCTCTTGTTAAAAGCCTTGGCAGCCTCTCTAAACATTTGCATAAAGTCTTGTAATTCTGGAGCTTCTCCAAAAAGAGTATTATCTTATTATCGTATTATCTTTGCGTTTATTCCCCCCCCCCCCCCCCCTCGTCCAAAACTTTCTGGCAGCTTGGAGGAGAAAAAGAAGAACAATCCACCTTTCTCTCTTATGTGTCGGCTCATGTGTCATAATTATTTGTCCGCGAAGATGGAAATCACAAACGGTTTGTTTGATTTGAATAACGTCTCCCCCGAAGGAGAACAAAGCGGCGTCCTCCCGTCTATACGTCCTCCTCCACATCAACATGCGAAGTGTCGGCGGTCAATGGCGGAGGGGATTTACTCGCACAATAAAGACAGATGCCACCTTTTATCTGCTTAACGGAAGAGAGGCCGAGCGCACGGCACTTGACCGCACAGAGGCACGCCGTTGGCGCCTAATGACGTCTTCCCGCCGCAGGCTGTTGACATGAATGGGTGAATGGGGAATGGACTTGTTCTTTTTTTTTTTTTTTTTAAGTGCAAACTGGGGGAGGGATGTTTATACAATACCGTTTTTTTTTTTTCCTCTCAAAAGAAAAAAAAAAAAAAAGATCTGAGTGATTTGAAAACATGAAGAGAATCAGATTTCCTACAGATTTGATCTCAAGTTCGAACTTCTGCTTCTTCCTTCTAGTGACAAGCAAATAAATATTCAGACGGTTGAACAAGCACGTCTTCTGAAAAGTTAGTGTTTGATACGTTACCTGAAATATTAATAGAATTTGAGGTGATGAAGATATGGACTGCAGGAGTGTAAATGTTGTGTGATTCTTCCTGTTCTTTTCTCTATTTGGTTTTTATTTTACCATCATTTGTTTTTGTTGACCTTTACCCGCGTACTTGGACTGATTTGAATTGAACTGAATTTCATATCAGTTTTTTTGTTCGTACCTGCAATGTCTTTTTTTTAAATTACATTTAACAAAGTGGAAACAAAGACTAAAGAACATGTGTCAAACTCAAGGCCCGGGGGCCAAATCTAGCCCACCATAAGTTTTTATGTGGCCCTCTAGACTCCAAATTACATCAATAAGTCCCTCCAGTTTTTCATGAATATGCAAAATTCAAACAAAATCAACAGATCCCCAAATTTTCTCTGATTTTTACTGCAAATCTTTCTCAAAATTGGCCAAAAACATTGGGTCCAAGTGACTGCTTCCTCAGCCTTCCTTGAAGCTATAGTCCGTGTAATGATTAATAAAAAGTCACATTTAACATTAGCGCAAGTCTTGTAAATAATCCTTACAAATATTTCTTAATTAGCCCCACAAAATCTGAGGTTTTGATTTTGAACCCCAAAAACAATCACAAAATCCTAGCTGGACTGATCAGTGTGTAAAGATGTTCAACACTGTTTCATTTTAAGAAACACGTATTGAATGCTGAAAGAAACAGATATCTGTTGATCATTTAACAATGGTTTTACCAACACGTTTTGGCTCAACCTGCCCTTTAAGAACATTCAGATTTTTGATATGACCCACAATGAAAATGAGTTAGACGCCCCTGGATTAAAGTGTCATCCGATCGAGTTTATAAGATCCTGATGAAGGCACTTTTTAAATCCTTGGTGCCAATGAAAGTGAATGACCGACTGTGTTGGCTGATGCAGCTTCCTGTCTGCACTGCAACAGCACAAAATCTGATCGAGTCGTTTTGGTCTTCTTTTTAGTGCAAATATCTTAATGCAGTTGAAATAAGACAAAACTAACTTTTCAGCAGCTTGTTTTAAGTCAATAATTTGCTAATATTGATTAAAAAAAAAGTCCTAGTTCCACTGGCACATTATTTTATGTAAAATGGGGAAAATGTCTTGTAATAAGTGAAATAACCTGCCAGTGGAACTAGTACTTTTTTTGAGTTCGCTTTCCTCTCCCTGATGAGTGATCGAACAGTTTCTCCTCTGCGTCTTCAGTGACAGTGAACGAAGACGTATACATATGCAAATAACCCACAGACCACCATGGTCTCCCTGTGTCATGTGTGAGTGACAAGGACAAAGACTGAGGGGTTTGAAATGGTCCATCTGATTCCTGAGAGTGTTTGCCTCAGAATGAGCAACATCTGCCCTGCAGAGCGGCCGCCTGCAAATGCCGGAGGCCGGATCCAGACCCGGATCCGGACCTGGTCTGACTTTTGACAGATTAGAATGGGGACAATGCAGGGATGTACAGTAAGTGATCGTTTAATTTTTAGAAGTGGTCAGTTTGGATTTTTGCATTAAAAATGCTGTTTTTAATGACTGAATGTTGATTTTGTTTTTGTTGTTGTTTTTTTAAGGAAAAACCTTCTAATGTAAAAAGCCAAATGTGGAGCAACTAAAACTGAAATGTTGGAAAACTGTTTATGTTTCCTTGAATCAATTATTCTGGTTTCCTTCACATTAATTGTACAAATATGCTTTCTAATGACTGAATGTGTTTTTAACTTTTTTTTATACCCCAGTTAAAATTTTTGCCACACATAGAGCTGTTTGGGATCTTTGCACTTCTTCCAGGTATTGGTCAACATTAAAAGGTTAGAGGCCTGATATCATATCACATTACCTCTTTTTAAAATGTATATTTATTGTATCCTTAGTCGGTTTTCACTGAATAACTGATGATTGTGAGTCAAATTAGTCCCAGAATGAGAAAACGAGCCTTTGTTGTCCTCATTATACCAATAACCGAAGCAGAAATGAACATTTCAAAACAGGTTTGATGTTGAGTGACTAAGTAACGAACAGTTTCTTCCAAAGAATGAAAACTAGGAGTCTCAGTCTGTGGATATTTTTTTTTTGCCTACACACTATAAAAAACGCCTTCCTTGCAGTTTTCTGCTCACTTCCCGTGGGAGAGAGAACATAAAAATAATAGTATTAACCCTGACATAAAACTTCTGTGGCTTAAGACTTTTATTACTCTAAGTCATATTTGCTTTGAGTGAGTACTTGTGGCTACACTGCAGCTGGACCTTATGTCACCTAAAAGTCCCAGCAATGTTCCGTTACTTCACAGCGATAGATGTGTTCGGCCCCGTAGTGGAGCCCACGGTTACTTTAATCTGAAGTGCAAACATGAGATAATCCCTGTAGATGATTGCTGCCATGTGATCACACAGGTGTTTCACATCTGATTTTCCAGCACTGACAAGCACAGCTACACAGGGGAGGACATTTTGATTACAGCGTACATGCCCGGTTACGCCCTTTTGGCAAATGTTTTTGTTTTTTTTTTTTTCTATTAAATTGCTCCATAGTGTCAAGAGTCAACTTTTCTCTGTTAATCACACACTGTAATGGATGTACGAATACGTCCATCTCAACAGCAGATAAAATGCGGACTATTTGCTTTATTGATTACATTTGAACAGAATTTTGAGGGAAATTAAGATTTTTTGTTTGTTTGTTTGTTTTCACAAGTAAAAGTTTCTGGAACTTGATAAAGACTCCAAGACTCATTTCCTGCGTTCCCATTATGAATGTGCGCAAATTTTGTCAATATTTTGTTAATGTCAAAAAAAAAAAAAAAAACACCTACAATTTTGCAATTTTGATATTTCCATTAAATAGGAAACGCAAAAGAAATTACTTTTCTTTTGCGTTTGTTAGTTTGTTAATTAAAAAAAACATTCCTCGCCGTTATCCTCCCACTACTTCCTGTGGTCGTCTTCTTTGTGGTTTGCACCAGTGGAAACATCCGGTTGTTGATCACGTGACTCGCGTGATGTTTCCATTGCAGTTTTGCAAAACAAACTAATTTTAACACAGCCACAAAAAAAAACAACAACAAAAAACAAGTCCTAGCACTGAAATTTTTTATCGAAAAACAAATGTTTTTCAGAAATTGGCTTGTTTCTATTTTGAACATTTATTTTCGAAATGTCAAATTGCACAAACATATGGTCACTGGAAACGCAGCTGGCAATAGAATGAAGGTTTAACAAATCTCCAAGTGTGTTTTAAATAATCTGAGTTCAACGTTTCATCTAAACATTTTATGGAGAGGAGGGACACCAACTGGAAGCTTTGAATCAAATCTGAACTTCAGCATAAATCTCTGATATCCTCTTCCAGTGCAAACCTTTCATTTCTTGTCCACAAAGCTCTAACATACTTTGCCAACGACAGAGAAATATGTTCTCTCTCACAAAAACAAAATAACATCATCCTGCTCTTGAAAACTTGGTTTGGGAGGGTTTCAATGTTACATTAGCGTTTGAAGGGACGCATGTCGACTTCCCAAGAGTTCTTATGAAGTACTGTATGAAATGTCCTGTCCAGGAACAACTTTGTTCTTGTTCTTTCAACCTTGAATAAAAGAACAAATGTCTCTGCTCATGCGTCTTGTCTGTACAAACCGCAACTCTATCACAGTTTCTTTTCTCTTCCAAGTGCCCCAAACACAGCCACACAAGTGATTTAGAAGTGGTGGAGGTTTCCATCAATGTTACATATCGTAGCATGTTGTCTACAATCAACAAGATGCTCTACAATAGAACAAGAATCTAACCTCGCAGTTAGATTTACCGATTGCTGCGCTGCTAACTAATGTCAGGAGAATAAGGCAACAACAATGCATTTCTCTCCTCCTTATGTGTTTAAACAAGTACTGTCAATTGATCACAAAATTTAATCAGATTAATCACACTCTAGCACTGTGATTAATCACGACTAATCACCACGCTCAGGAGCCTGCCAGGAATGCTAATGCTAATGGCTACCGATGACGGCGGATAAACAGTTCTCCTGTAACGGTAAGTTGTTTCTCTGACTTTACCACATTAAGTAGAGCATGATATGCTAATGGCGCATCATGAAATAATAAAATAAAAGCATTAAAATAAAGTCTAGAAACAAAGACACCAAGGGCGGCTGAAACAAGGCGACACACACCACACTAGTTTTCTTCTTGTCTGTGCTAATGAGACTTCAGTCCAGATCCAGTGAAACTCCACTCCTGGCTTTGTGAATGTTTGGACTCACACACAAACACAGACACATACACACACACACACACACACACACACACTGGGCTTTTCAGTGAGGAGGAGTGACACACAAACTGCTTTTTATTCAGCAAGCAGCTCTCTGAGGACCTGACAGAGCCTCCTGCAGTCACTCTGTGAACACGCTTCTCCCTGACAGACCTCAGCGTCTCCAGTAATTCACTTTCACATCCACAGCAGGCACTCTCTCTCTTCTTGGACTGGGCTTTTTAAACTCCTTGCAGGTTGGTCCATCTCTGATTTATCTTTTTTTCCTACATCATGACACCAGATCAGTGTATATTTGTGATGAATCGAGGGAAAGTTTTAATATCCGCAAACTGCGATTTCACCAATTCTTTTTTGTCTTACTGCTACCCTAATTTATTGTTTCCTGTAGTAAATGTAATGAACATCTCAGGAGCTTTTTTTTAGTGTATTAGGACACTATCATTATGTTTTAGCATTTGAATTCGTGAGAATATATTTAAAGTTAAAAGTCAATGGTTGCTCTCTGTATAACAGGCAGAGACTGTAAAATGTTACTCGTGAAAATCAGACTGTTGTTCCTGTTTTTAATTTGCCTCTTATTAACCATCCTCAATGTGGAGGCAATTACAGCCATTGGTTTGTGTGTGTGAGCAGGACAGACACACTGACATTTTAATTAGCTCGCCAGTCTGTAACTGTGTAACTGAAACCGCTGCTGTTGTTGTTGTAGTAGGGGGTTTGAGTGTCTGCACTCAAACAACACTTTGCGATTTCCCAAACTCCCAGAACGCTCTTTATATTTGCTGCAGCACAAAGTCTCTGTTATGCTGATATGTAGTCCTTTAGTACCATTTGATCGCTGATGTTTTGGACTCATAACTGTACTAACTAACCAAAACCTTTCCCTAATGTACTATTTTTGAATTACATTCATATCTCATATAGACTATTTCCAGCTGTAGATGAGAATTAGCTTCTACTAACTGTTTTAGCAAATTAGCTTGGTTTAACAGTTTTTAAAGCTTTTGTTAGCTGAAGATATTTCAGCAAAGTCATGTTTCCTAAGAAAAAAAAAAATTAGTTCCGATTTTTTAACTTATGTTTTGTGGAAGTGATAATTCTCTTACCTTGCAGAGAGGTAAGAGTCATACCTTGCAGAGAGTTTGTGGAAATCTGAAGAAATTCTGGAATGCTAACAGCTGATCAGAAATTAACATGTTTTTGCTCATTTTAACTTCTGAAAACAACTTTTTTCAGTGCTGCGCTGAATAAAATAGCGACAGCCTTAAAGGGCGAAGCCTGTACGAAATAGAGCAACTTTGACTAAAATATGTTCATACCCGGTGGATATATCTCTAAACTTGCACATTTTAACTTCCAACAGTTTCGCAAGGGGACGCTGTTTTTTGTTTTGTCGCTAGTTTTCTTAGCCAAACAACGACATTGTATTCGCGCAGAAATGCGCACACGGGAGTATCACGGAGTATCACTCCGCCAAAACAGCTGCGACTTCTGGTTCTGTTGGCACTAGTTCCGAAACGTACGAGACACTGAAAATGTTGGGTTATGGCAGTAAAACCAACATTTTTATAAGCCAGTAGAGCTGCTTTTAAAGAGGAAACTCAGAAAGACACAGTATGGAGAAAAGTTTACAAAGTTAACATTATTGTAAGCTTGAGGACGAATGGGGCAGCAAGGACTTTCCTTTGGATTCTTTTGCAAACATTATTCTCCTCTGTAAATGGACTGTTGTACAGTGGACCCTGGTACTTGCGGAGGTTAGGGACTACAGTCGCCTTTGAATAACTAAAATTTGTGAAATCTCCTCTGAAAATACTTATAACTGCCTATTTTAAAAGTTCAAACAATCTTAATATGCATTAAAACACAGAGTGGAAACCGTCTTAATATCTAGCTTTCCCTATCTCTGCTCTTGGCTGGGGGTACAGCCAATCAGTGGCAAGAAAAAAAAATGGAGCTCCTGGATTGGCTGCTTTGCAAACGCTTGCTAATAGTGTGTCCAGATAGATTTTTCAGCTTCTCCAGCTGTATTTTATTTGAAATATTTTTGATTTGGTTTTATTCCACAGAAAAATCCGTGAATGTACAAACATTGAGCAGGAATATTGAGAATTTGCAGAATGTTGAGCTGTTCGTTCAGTTCGCTCCATTGAACTGAACTTCATGCCATGTCCTCCATTCACACACAGATGCTTGTGTGTACAGGTTGATTCAGAATGTGAGGGACATCCAGATTTTCGGGTCTATTTTCGGTTAAAAACAAAGAAACAAAAACTAAATTTGTCCCATCATCACTGAACAGGTGACTGCTTTTTCACAAGACCGTTACACCGAAAATCTCAAGATGTTCTTGGGGTTTTCTTGAATGTAAAGGTCAAATTTGTGACACTATTCATATAATGTTTTTAGCTAACTTAAAGTGAAGCAGTCAAAGTTTGTCAAGGTCCAAAACAATTTGGAGTTGTTGATCATAGCCGTTTCAATTTATAGCTCATTCTGGTTCTCATGTTTATATTTTCAGGAGTGATTTAGAGTTGTAGGCCTTTGGTTAATGTTCACCATATGAAGTTCTATGCCTGCTGGGAGAGTCTGGCTTAATTACCTCAGCAGAAAATTAAGACAGATGCAGACTCGCTCGCAGCCAAGACAGCAGTCCAGACTGCTAATGAAATAATTTGCCAAGCGAAACCAAGATTTCACAGTGCTGCGAATGTGCGGGAGGAACACAATGAAGTCGGGTCAGCTGTAAGTAGGAAAGAAAAAACAAAAAAACACTGGCTCGCTTTCAGTTGTTGTTCACAGCATCCTTCCTCACTCTGCTGATCTGTTGCTCACGCTTTGTCCTCCGTTCACACTGAAACGTTTGGGTACAGGTTGGTTCAGATTGTGAGGGACATCCAGCCCTCGGTTTTCGGAATAGCTCTATTTTCTGTTAAAAAAATTAAAAATAAAACGTATTTTATCATATCCTCACTGAACAGGTAACTGCTTTTTCACAAGGCTGTTACACTTGCAAGGTAAGGAGAATCCTTGCGTTTGTTTGTTTGTTTGTTTATTTGTTTGTTTTTCACACTGCTGCCCCCTGTTGGCAGTTTACAAAGCTCAAATTACCATCGAATCTAAATTTACTCTAAAAACAGAGTCAATCTCACTCTCAAAATAATATTAATCCAGTTACGCTGGGCATTTGAAATGTATATGTTGTTTGTTTAAGTATTTAAATGCAACTTTGTTATTTTTGTTATTTTCTCTAGCATACAAAGATAAGAGACTCAGCTATGGCAAATACAAACTTTCCACTGCTACACCAACATACTTTAATACAGTTTGGTTGTTATTTGTTGAAATCATTATTCAAATTGTTGTTAGATAAGTCTTCATTTTTAAGTTTGTGTCTGACTGAAGGGGACAGTGACATCTGCTGGCGGAGTTGAACAGTACAGACAATTGAAAACGTTTTGCCTCAATTTTATTCCGTTGCTAAAAGAGTAGATGGATGGAGAACAAGCATGAGAATAGAAGTGGTGAGAGTATTCATTCATCACTTTACTGCCAAAACAAGGACTGGATCTGCACTAGAGACTGGAATTTCACCCTGTTGTTTTTAAGTTTTCTCTTCTGGCTTCAAAATGTGCTTGTTCTGTTGCAGAGATACATCAAAAGATAGACGGCATAAGACATACCACTAAATAAAGATTTCGAAAGTTGTTACAGTTATTTTAGAAAGAAAAACATTTTCATTACAAATACAACATGATCTTTTTTTTTTTTTTTTTTTAATCATCCTACAGAACTTCCTAGGAGTTCCTTGAATATTTGAATCCTCCTAAACCCTTGTCGTTAACATCTGACAAACGGAAAAATAAAATAAAAAAAACGCATCAGTGGGGGATCGGTGAGCTGTTTATGTTTGCATCTTCTGCGCTCATGTGGTGTCAAGCTGTTGGGCAGAGGCTTCATGCGCGGCCTGGCCCCTGACAGTAATCGGCCAATGAATAATGAACAGACGCGCAAACCTGCCTTTGACAGCTGTTTGGGATCTTTGTTTGTGTGTTAGCGCTATCGTTGGAGTGCAGCTGCATGCCTGCCTGTAGCAATTATGCTCTCTCTAAATAAGAGCCAGAGGAGAGGCTGTGTGTGTGTGGGTGTGTGGGTGTGTGTGTGTGTATGTTAAGGCACACATGTTTTTTGAACCAAGTGTAATATAAACCAACTCGGAGACCATAATATGAGCCTCAAGGATTGTGTTGCATGCTCATACACATACACACGCATTGCATTACTCAGCCTTTTTACCTCCGCACACTGCAATAACATATTTGAGTTTTACACACACACACACACACACACACTTTCTGAGACACAGTCAGACATATGGCCTGTTCTCAGAGCCCATATGTACCCCCCCCCCCACATGTGACCCAGGCACTCCTTGAGATCCTCAAAGGCTCTGTTGTGTTGGGAGTCCCATTCACACACACACCCACACACCCACACGCGCGCACACACACACGCAGCCTACATACTCAGCCTCATAAACACTACTTCAAGTCGTCGGTGCCCACGGGCCTTTTCATGGTTAATTTGCTGTTCAGTAGGTCAGGAGGAAAAGCAGACACACATGCTTCCCCCCCCCCACACACACACAAAGTCATTCTCAAATTCAGAGAGTCATGCGGCCATCCTGGCACCAGGATCGCCTTGCTGCGCGTTTCCCCACACAGATGTGACTCTTGTGATCTACGGGGACAGAGGAACACGAGTGAACCTGCTGTTCACAGTCAACAGAGCTTTTTTAGTTTCATCAGGAACCTGCAATAAAACTTTGTTTTGTTTTTTTATTGAGATATCTTGCATATCTATGGGGACTCCTCGTTTATAAAAAAAAAAAAAAAAAAAGGTCTTAAAATGAAATCATCTGTTCCACTGCAGCAGCTGCATTTCACCCTGGACATTTTGGAAAAATCCAACCTTTAAGTTTAGAACATTTATTCATCCGGGGAAGAATCTGTCATTAAGAAATACTTAACAAAAAAAAATAATAATCCATGATGGCATAAACACCTGTCATGTTTATTTTATAATAATCATTTTTCAGCTCATCAGAGTTTCTACGAACTTGTGTCATTCAGTTTCTTGGGGTATAAAAACAGGAAGTCCTTAAAAAGTCTTAAATATGTTTAGCTAAAATTTAGGCTTTAAAATGTCTTAAATTCGTTAAAGAAAATCTATGTTAGCCTTAAAAAAGTTGATCACAGGTCTTAAATCTTGTTGTGGCAGGACTATTTAATCTCTGTGACTCAAGGAGGTTAAGGCTACTGGTAACAAGCTGGCACTACTTGCTAGCAAAAAAGCAAGCTAGAATATAGCTCAGTTCCAGGTGAGAAACAAAACGCTGCTGCCCAGAGCTACAAAACCTTAAACTTCACAATGTTTGTCCCCTGCATTTCTTTGTACATCTCTGTCATCTTAAAGGCCTTAAATTTTATTCATAATCTTAAAAGTGATTGACTTGACTTGACTTTAGATTGAATTTTTCAGCAATAAACAAAAATCATGTATATAAAAAATCATCTGGTGCTTGTTTCACATCCAAATGCCCTGGAAACCAACATTGGAGTGTGTGGTGCCTTACATTCTTTGAAATTCAGTACACTTTTGCAGTTTTCTGGACATTTGTCCCAGATTTTTGTGCATAGAAACTGAATACTGCTCCTCCATGTTTGGTTCTGGTTCTGGACAGTACTTGGAAGACTACGTGCTGTCTGGTTGGCTGAAGGGGGATTGTACAAGGTGCTAGTAAAGGGGACACCAAAAGGTTTTTTCCATTTTCAGAAATGTTGATCTTCAAACTTGTCGCATTATAGAGCTGACATCACAAGTTTTGCTCACCATTAATAATTTAGAAATATAATTTATAGAGAAGTGCTGGCCTTCCACAGTTTGTTCCTCGACTTATTGTCTTTGTGTGATGCTTTTTGTTTCCTAATAGGACATATACCTAGTTGCTGCTCAGCTTCTCCTTATTTAAAAACAGATAGCTGCTGATGGACCCCGGTGCAGATGGACCAGTAACATGAAAAACATCAAATGTTGTTGACTTTTCAGTTTGATGTTAGCATCTAATGGAACGGGGACATTTTAATGGGACACAAAGAGGATGTTTTCTCATCCAGCTTTATTATCTGCTAATCTAAGCAGGAAAATGATCTCGCCTGATGCCTATTTGATATCAGCGGGACTTTTCAGCTGTCCAGCCTATCTCTTCCTCGTCCTTCTGTTCGGTGACATTTCTCCATCCTTCCTCTTTGTCCTCATGCAGGTTCTGGGTTCTCCTGGTGATGACCTCAATCCTGTGCCCTGGCAACACCTACGCTGCGATGAAGGACCTCTCATCGTCTTCTTCTCCTCTCACCACCCTCCTCCACTACTCTTCCTCCAAGCCCTCTGTCGTGCCCTTCTCCTCTTCGGCGGGTTCCGCCTCGTCGCCGGGGGTCTCGCTGTCAGCCGCGCCGCTCTCCAAGCCGCAGCCGTTCTGTCTGCAGACGGGTCCTCACCTCATAGCCAGCATGCAGCTGCAGAAGCTCAACTCTCACTACCAGAGCCTCGCCTCGGGGGTCTCCGCCGGCCACTCGGCACCCGGCGGGGCTCAGAAGACCTTCGGGGGCTCGCCGCTGAGCACGGCCAGCCCTCTCCTGGGGCCCTCCGGAGGCCTCGGCACCGGCGGGAACATGGGAGTGGGGATCGGCATGGCGGGCCAAGGCTCCGGAGCGGCCGGGATTATCGACTTTGACCCCGTGGACGAGGAAGTTCTCATGTCTCTGGTGGTTGAGCTGGGTTTGGACAGAGCCAACGAGCTGCCGGAGCTCTGGCTGGGACAGAACGAGTTTGACTTCATGTCAGACGTCCCGGCCGGATGCTGACCAGCACAAAGAAAGACAAAAATCCCACACAAACATTCGGAGACAGCGGAATTGATCGACAAAGAGAGAGAAAGCTTCTCTCACTGTTTTGTTTTTCTTCTCTGACTTGCTTGGTTGATATGTTCAAAGAGAGAGTTCGAGAGATTCACGGCGCCTTCCTGTTTCTACTTTACTGTCATGGTGTTAACTCGTGGACAGGAAATTCAACAAAAAAAGGACCTCTCTCTTTAATTTGTCTTGCGAGTTCGTTTCACCGTGGCGTTCTCACTCGAAGAAATACCCAAAGCACATGCGGAGCTTGTCCTCCTTTGTCCACCACTGCATCTCTGGGCCTTATTAAAAACCAGTTGGCTGATGGGAGACGGCTTCAAAGAAACACACAAGTCAACCTCTCGAAGGCCGAACTCTAAAGACGAGTAAGATGCACCTGTCGGATCTGGGTCGGCGCGTAAAGAACATGGAAAAACAGTGAACCAGGACTACCACAAAAAAGGATGACAAACACTACGCTTCCTGTTTTCTTAATAGACAATATTGAGCCTCCGCTCTCATGGGAAAGAGACTTCACCTCTTTGGCTCTACAAAGATCTGATTGTCTGAGAACTGGTTATCTCCACATACTTCTTCTTTTTTTTTTTTTTTGAATTTAGATCAAGCAGTCGTACCCTTGTTACTTAAGACAGCGGCTGATTATCCATCAGGGGGAGTCGTGGACAAGGGGACCTTCTATAGTCGCTGTTTTTGTGAACATAATGAATCAGATTAAGGGACGTGGAAACTTTAGGAGCAAGTGACATGAAAGCGGTAAAAATGTGTAGAGCACAGCGCCGCTGAAACAACTGGAGCCTTTCGGTCAATTCTGTGCCAATCTAAGCTAATGCAGAGCATTTAATCTGTGGACATAAACCCCAAAATGTTAGATTCGCACACTTTCAGCGTCATGGCTTTCCTACTTTACCGCTCGGATAACTTTGTTAAAACAGCTTATATCAGCTCGGGCTAACCGTAAAATCACTTTCCTTCAAGTTTCTGAGGAGGTAGCATGCTGCTTCAATACTTTGTGTTAACAAACCTTTGACCCAGAGCAAAAGATGTAGAGCTAAACTGTCACAGGAAATGTCAAAGTCAAGAAAAAAAATTGTTTTTGGCTTTGATTTGGTGTTATATGAATCTGTAACACCTTGCAGGATTAATGCCTTCATCATGCTCTGTAGCGATCAATAACGTTTCACTCTGGCGGGAGCAGCCAACAACACACACTGTCATATAGAGAATTGAAACCACTTGCCTCTTGCTGCACAGATCTCTCATCACTTCATCCGCTGAATCGTCGACCTCAGAGGGCGTCGTCCAGTGAAATCGCAGCGGATGTGCCTAGTTCACTCGGCTCATATGGATGCTCAAAGTAAATGGGAACTGTTCAAGTGTGTGGAGAACTAACACTCGACTCAAACTTCCAGAGTTCTCTGTTCTTTCTTTGTTTTTAAAAATAAAAGAAATTTGGATGATTTTATGGCAGATATTTCTGGTCAAACTTTCAATTTAGAATCTGGAAAAATATTGGATGGATTTTATGGACGGACAGGTGGATTAGATGGATTGGTTGACTGATGGATGGATGGATCATTCAGTGGATGGACAGCTGTATTGATCGACAGACAGATGGATGGAAAGATAAATGTATTGATTGACAGATGGATGAATGGATTAATCATTAGACAATGAGATATGGAAGAAGGTACAGAAATGCGAATATTTCCTGTGTACGAACCCTGATGCTCTGTGATGTTTTCAGTGAATTCAGCAGAAGCCTTTGAAACCTTTTCTCTGGAGCTTCCTGCTGCGATACAACATTATTTTATTGTCTTCATTTAAAGTGTCAGGTTACACAATCCCAAGTGTGTTTGTGCCATGTGATATGACTGAAAGCACCAGAAGAATGCTAACAGGGGGCCTCGGGTTTATATTGCATAAACCGTTTTCTACATGTGAAACTAAGTGTTTAATAGTGGCCATTGCACGGCTTGGAATCATAATAGGCCTCTAATGTGATTTTATTCCTTAAGAAATACATAAATGTATAGTAAGACATAAAAAATCTGTTTAGAATCAAGATACATATGACATGTCAAGCAAAAAGATGGATAACTTACAGATTTGTGGTTTTAACTCCCTGATCTTTTCCTGTTTTCGGCTTTCATGGATGGTCGTGTATTTATATGATCGTAAATAAAGTTAAAGCTGCAATATGCTCAGGTTTTGCTTTTAACTCCTTGGTATTTACTCTTCAAAATGAAACCCCATTTTGTATTTTGTCACGTTACATCAACAAACTTAAACGGCAACAAAAAAAATTTAGAAATAAAAATACCTGAAAGATATTTGGCTTTATAACACCATCGTTTGATGCCAATCCAGCTGAAGGTCTTTTACGATATGCCTTTACCATCTTCTCATAAAGAGTTGTAAGTTTTCACCCAATTATCTTTGCAAAGTAGCTCAAAATCTTGTCACAGATCATCAATTGGCTTAAGATTAGACTTTGACTGGGTCTTTCCAACACACAAATTATTCCACTGTATCTTTGTCCTGGTGGAAGTTGAACCTTCGCACACAGGTTCAGGTCTTTCACAGTCTCCAAAAGGTTTCCCTCCATCTTCCCATCACCTCTGACCTGAGGAAGAACATTCCCTCAGGAGATGATGATGACGGTGCAAAGAAGGATTCTTCATAAATTGAAGAACATTGCCGACAACCTTGAGCATCATCTTCATCAGACTGTTTATACAACAACGGCTGATCTTTAATCAAAGGCTTCCTCAGAATCTTATTAACTCTCACACACTACTTCCTGCCATCAGCATCCACAACAACTTTGTGAGGAAACCTCTGTAATATGAGTCATAGTTACAAGAACGTTTAATTTCCCTTTGGGATTAATAAAGCATTTTTCAATTGCACTGAATCATTTTGCCTTTTGAAGGTTACTGTACACAACATATGTTTCTTGTTGCTTCTGTGCTTTGGAGGGAGTAGGGGGGAGTCTTGGAGACTTGAAGCCAGCACTTGACCTCCCCACTCATCCTAAAGGGCTTTACAACTGTGTTTTAGATAAATGCAGTCAAGATGAGTTCCTCCCCAATACTCACCTCCCCCCCTGCCTCAACCCTAGACATGTTATCTGTTGTGGTAAGAGGAGACCAGCAGGCGACAACAAAAGGACTTTCACCCTCAAGTCACCATGTCTGTCATCTGCGCATTGTGGCTCTTCTACCAGGCCACACAAAGTAGAAGTGCACACCTGCATTTGCGTTTGCACACCGGCGGGCATCTGTGGCAGACCGTACAAAGGCATGGAAATAAAGCCTCACAGACTGGGGCAGAGGCACAGGGATGGTGTTACAGCTCCGAAATGGGAGTAGCGGCCATGAAACAGACTTGTTGGTTGTATACAGACCTAGGGTTTCACAGCATTGTGTGCGTGTACTTGTTTAGGACCTCTTCTGGTATGTCCACCAACGTTCTCAACATCGATTTGGTCTTATGGTGGCTAAACTGTGGGCCTAATTCGATGGACCCCCTTTTTTAAGGTTTAGGAGTGGTTTGGAGGTATAGTGGGAACTACAGTTTGTTTAAAACCCCTTGACTGTCACGATGACACTGATGTCCTCATTGACTTGCATGTAAGCATTTTGAGGGTAACAGTTAAGGGAAAAAGGTTAGTTAGGGAAATACTGGTAATGATTAGGGTAAGTCTTTGATTTAGGCGTAAACGCAATTACTAAAATGAATGGAAGTCAAAGTCCTAATATGAGTAGAGATACCAGGGATAGGGTTAGAGCTTGTCTGGTACAATTACTTCCCTTTTGAAGACCAATAGGTCACTCCAATGTAAGGGACACCTGATTTTAGACTTAGTGGTTAGATTTAAGCTTAAGGCTAGGATTAGGAATGTATAACAAATGATTGAGGTTACGCTTAGGGTTATTAATTGGTACAAATAAAGTTGGGTTAGAGGTTGTGTGTTTAAAGAGGAATTTCGTTTGTGAAATATTATTTTTCTTAAAATAGGGATAAAACACGCTCAGTCTTGTTTATTAATTCAGATGTAGAGGCTTCAGATAACACTCGACCTCCATGTAAGCTTATCCTTATTTTACGTTTACCTTCCAGCTTGCACACACTCACACACACCAATACTGGTTTTTTTTTGCTGTTGATAAGGATCTCTGCTACGGTCCTGGGTTTCTTTTCTTTTTGTAATGAAAAAAGAAAAGGAGCCATTGATGAAAACCCGCTGAAGGAGCGTTTTGACGGAATCCCTTTTCTGGCTTTCCAAGGGATTTGGTGAGTATTTCCTTAATAACAATCGGCTCTCTGAGGTGTAGCGAAAGACATAAAGTTGCCCCTCACTGCCTCCAAATCCAACAGACAGACACTCTGAGTCTCGTCTTCCTCCGTCTCGTCCCCTAATGCGGTCAAAACAACATTCTTCACATCGAAGGGAGCCTTGTGTTTGTTTCCATCTGCTCCGGATTGTTTTAAAGTCGTCTTTTGAGTGAGTGAGTTAGTGAGTGTGTATGTGTGTGTGTGTGTTTTTTTTTGCGGTCCAGTCTCAATCCCAGCTGAGTGGATGTTTTCTTTGCTGTGTGAACCAGAGTCCCCCTCTGCTCCCCTGAGAAACTGCCTGATGGAAATGCTTAATTTGTTCTCCTTCCTTTTTTAAAGAAATTCACCCCTCAGTGAGACACAATAACCCAAACAGGGACTTTTTCCAACTTAAACATTGCTTTCAGTACTTCAAAACTGGAATTTTACAAGAAATTGACTTAATTTGTGTTTCTTTTCCTCCTCTTATACCTCGTGGAAAGACACAGCATTACACAAAGCTGACTTTGAGGAATCGACTTAGACGTTTTTGGCTTAGTTTAGCACCAGCTCCACTACTTCCAAGGTCTGTGAACCGTTTGATTTTGCGTGTGGAACCTTTGAGCTTCAGCTGAAATTCAAGTAGACCGAGCTAAAAAAACTCAAGAAACACATTTTTAAAATGACCAAGCAAGTCTTAGTGCATCTTAGGGCTTTCCGCTAAAGATGTTCTAGTTGTTAACGAGAACTGGTGTTCAGCCTGTTCTTAACTGGTTCTGTGTAAGGATTGTTTTTCTTTTCCACCAAATCAGAGGTCCCTATTACGTCATTATAAATGTCTAATCCAATTATCAATAGATCCTCCCCACTTTATCCTGCGTTTTTGTGAAGGACTATGTTGTGATAGGGTGGAAACGCAGACAGGAACTTATGGTGAACATGGTGGAGGTTTAATAATAAAAACAGAAATCTTACACAAGGATAACAGGACATGACAGAGTAACAAAAGGATCCACAAAGGACAGCTGCACAAAAAGCAGAACACAAGAATAACCAAGAAACCGAACACCAAGGCATTACCTAACATGGCAACACTTTTCTTTAAAGCATTGATGAACACGGAAATTAACTGAAAACAGTAATAACAATAATAAAGAACCCAGAGGTGATCAAAACACTAATGAAAACCAAAACCCAGGGATGGAACCAAGGATTCTTCCTATGATTAAGACAACTTAATCACTCTGCTCTGTTTGCCAAGTTTAAAAAATTAGTTAAAAACAGATTTGGTTGCAGCAAAGTCTGCTTTTAGTTAAAGTCACTGGATATACGTAGACCTGCTTACTGTCAATTAAATCTATCTATCTATCTATCTATCTATCTATCTATCTATCTATCTATCTATCTATCTATCTATCTATCTATCTATCTATCTATCTATCTATCTATCTATCTATCTATCTATCTATCTATCTATCTATCTATCTATCTATCTATCTATCTATCTATCTATCTATCTATCTATCTATCTATCTATCCAATCTTCTACTGCTCACGGTTCACAGCACCACACTGCCATCTGGTGGATTGTGTTGGGAAGTGCAAAGGCTTTGTAAAATGGTAACATTTCACGCTGGTTATGATCCACTCAGAATAACTTCACACTTTACTAATTTACTATGTTGTTCTTCTCGAGTCTTTTCTAGACCCTGTTTCCTATTCAAATCAGTCAAAATCTACCTTGACGGGTATTAGAAGTGTTGATAAGTTTCAGTAAAACTGCCGTGTTGACTTTTGGATCTTGGTTGTTCTCCGACAAACAAAAGATGTGAAATTATTCCCTAGTCTAGAGGAAATTTGTCTTCAAATAAAAGTAAAAATAAAAATAAAACCACAAGAATAGATCCAGATTGGTCAGTTGCATGTTTTCTCTTTGGTTGCGGAACTACATACTGCCCTTTAGTGGAGAGTTAACAAAATAAATCTCATCGTTTAAGTTTAAAATGTAAAATTATTAGGTTCCTCGGTCCATTTTTGGATACTTTTAAACGTAAATACATAAGTTTAATGTGAACTCACTCACAAAAATTCTATCAAGGGGAAAGTCCAAAGATAAAACCTGCAAAGACAGGGAGGAAGGAGAAAAATGGGAAAAGGAAGGTAGGACAATATGAGAGTATGAAGAAAAGAGAACAGAGGGAAGGCAAAAAGGAGGTAATGTAATAAAGGAAAGCAAAAGAAACTAGATCAATTTTCATACTTTCCCAGAATGTGCAGGAAACCTGCAACGTTTGCTAAGTTGGACAATATTCAGTGTTTTATACCCTTTGGGCATTTCTTAGGAACACATTTCTCTGCTCTGCATTCCTTTTCCCTATCTGAGCCTATAAAACATTTTAATATATGTATATATATTTTAGAAAAAACACGTGTTTACGTTTCCAAAACAATGAAACCGATGAAAAAGTAGGTCACTAGATATTGAAGTATAATCATCCTCACAGGGGGGATTTGATTCAGGCGTGAATCCAGAGCAGGTTCATTCACCGCCTCTTTGGGAGCAGAGCTGCGTTCAGAGAAGGAGTTGGCATGTGTTCATTAGCTGGAGTCATTTGGCAGAGGCCAAAGCAGTCCCACCAGAGGTTTTATACATGTAAACAGGACTAAAATGAGTCACAAACATTTCCTGTATCTCATGATAACCGAGAGTTGCTGTCAAGCACAGCTACATCTCTGCGTGCAAATCAATAGTTTATGCAATCATGCAGATTTAATCAGAACGGAACATTTCTAACAACAAAACGCCCAAACAAATGAACAAAAAACATTCACTCTCACTAGAAATGACTAAGTGAAAAGAGTCTTGCATTTAGGAAACTCGCTTTGATGGGGAAAGCTAACAGATATACAAAACCACCTGACCACACAATCACAAAATAATTAAGCGTAATGCAGAAATATCTATAACTGTTGTTTTTTTTAATGAAATTGATTTATTAATGACAAATTTAAACATTTATCTGCTAACATGCTCCAAAACTAATGCTTTAATGGCACATTTAGGTAGCTGTTTTATTAAATATGTACTTTTGTAGGTAGAAAGTGACTTCCTAAGCTAAAATGGATTTTGGCTTTCGACTTTCGACATTAAGGTCCCTCCCAGTCTGCCGTCGGCGGCGATATCATACACTAGCGGAAGTGAGGAGGTCCTTTTCCCCGCAGACTCCAACATGGTGAGCTGTCTTTCTTCATGATTCTGCTGTGTGATAATCTCTAAACATCCGCTTCTCTGTTCACCTTATTAAACGAATACATGTTCTAGTGTAAAATAACACATATTAACTAACGGCAGATTTGTAAATTGTGAGGCAGCGGCGGGATTTTTAGTCTTAAACGGTGGTTTGAAAAGCCACTTGCAACCCGCTACTTCTTAGCTTAGCATAATGGAGGAAAGAGGTATGCTGCTGTTATGTACAAGAGTTTCCCCACAAATTACGCCTTATATTAAAATATTCATTTTAAAATTCAACACTTCATATGTATGGTGTGTCCTTTAAAATGATTTAATGAACGTATTGGTAACGTTAGCATAGTTAGGCCGCTTTTGGTTGTACCAACCCGCATTCATTTCAGCGGCACGGCTACACAGCAAGCTAACGCGGCCGGGCTAATGTAGTCTCAATTAGCGTGCTGTCAGAACGTGCTTTTGCACATTGACGATTAATATATCATTATAAACTTGTTCAGAAGGGTGAATTCTCAGTCTCTTGACCGGCTCTGTCGTCTCTCCTCCAGGCAAGAGGACCGAAGAAGCACCTCAAGCGCGTCGCAGCGCCGAAGCATTGGATGCTGGACAAGCTCACCGGAGTCTTTGTAAGTAAACTCTCTGTTATTTCTTATAAAAATCGCGGCTGGATGAAATGTTATCAACTCAACTGAATGAAACTGATTGGATGTGTGTGTTTGACATGTTAATTCATTGCTCAGTTGCTGTGGAAGCGTTACAAAACAGACGGATCTCTTTAGCAAGCAGAAGTTCTTTGTATCTGTATTGTTTGAAAGTAACACATCTAGTCATCTTAACATCTCTCTCTCTCTCTGTTTCTCCTTCCAGGCTCCTCGTCCCTCCACCGGTCCCCACAAGCTGAGGGAGTGCCTGCCTCTCATCATCTTCCTGAGGAACCGCCTGAAGTACGCGCTGACGGGCGACGAAGTGAAGAAGATCTGCATGCAGAGGTTCATCAAGATCGACGGCAAAGTCCGCACTGATATCACCTACCCTGCTGGATTCATGGGTGAGTTTAGAGAGACTTGGTTTTTTCTTTTCTCCACGTTGTGGTCGCGTTCGGACGTTAAACCATCGGGCCGGGGATGTAGTTATTTCGGGAGCGGTGATGAATATGTGGTTTTGATCAGCAGTGAGCTGAAAACTCTACAACCCAGATCCTCTAAGAAGTTCTGAGCTCCAATTAAAATGTTTGGTTTTCAAATATATTTTAGATGCAAGCTGGTCAGTTAGCTTAAAGTGTAATTATTGAGGTGTCGATTTTGATGCTTTGTTTATGCCGGCTTCTTTTTAACTGGTAATTTTGAGGGTGGTAGATGTAGACATGTCCCGTAAAAGTCCACTTAATTTTTGACAAATGTCAAAAATTATGAGAATTATCTGTTTGATTTTTTTCTTTAAAGAACTCTCCTTTTATTACCATTAGATTTTTAAGTAAGATGAATTAAAACCGGTGCAAAGGAAATGGATACGTTTTCTTCTGTGGGAAGTTGTTTGTGGAAAATAACACTAGAAAGAGTATAAAGTGTCCAGAAATAATAAAAAAAAAAAAAACGTTATTGGATCCGAGTTAATAGCCAACATGGAAGGTCTGAAGAGCCACTTGTGGAAGTAATTTAGCAAATATTTTTAAATTCAAGTGAGTTAAAAATTTGACTTTTTATTTTTCACTGAGTACAGCTGTGAACTTAAAAACACTCCCTCTTTTTCAGCCTGTCAATGAGGTTAGCCCTTACAGAAAATAAGCACTGAACTCATTTAGCAGGCCAGACTTGGATGACATCTGTACTGATTTTAGTTTCCAGTAAAAATCTGATCAGTCAGTTCATCTCGGATGCAGAGTGAATTATATGCTTTGTTTTTTGACATCTGCTTCATCCAGATTAAAGTAGATCTGATTATTGACATCCAAAGCTGTCTTTGTTGTTAGATGTTTGAGTAATTTAGGAGTGATGTGAGTCTTTGCTTTATGGTGTCTTGATTTATTATATTATTAAACACATGTTGGAAGATTAACTAACCAGTCAACTAGAGATTTAATTTGGTGACGTTTTTCTCATTTGGTTTTGATTTAAACCAAACAATCTCAACACTTTATCTTCTATAATATACCAAAGCTATAAATGTATAGATTTTGTGGTCTATTAAAAAAAAACAAACTGAAGGTGCATCAATGCCTTTAATGCAAGTTTCTTTAAGTTTTCTGTAAGGTGAGGGCCATTTTTAGAAACTATTTGGGATAATCTTTTATTTTAAAGTACACATCTGCTACTTATCAGGTAACCTGCTGCTTATTTATTTGGTCTTACTTGTTGAGCTCCAGTGGAACAAAATATTTTTTTTGCTAAAAGCGGACGTGGCAGCAGGGAATAACTTGATAAAGTCATCGCCACACACACCTGCTCGTTAACATGGTGGCTAGTTTCAGACGCTAATTGAACAAAGTTGTCCCTGCTCATTTTTAGTTAAGGTTCCTGAGATTCTTTGTCAGCTGTGGACAAAATTAAAACATCCCTCCTCATTTCTTCACTGCATATCTGCGTTATATTGAGGCAGCAGTGTTTTAACTAAAATCCCACACCAAGCACTCGGTCACTCTCTCTGTAGTTGGTGGTTGTTTATGACTTCTTGTTGGCTGATCGACGGAATCGTGTGAAATCAAACAATGTTTTCTGATTCCTTCAGATGTTATCAGCATCGAGAAGACCGGTGAGCACTTCCGTCTGATATATGATGTGAAGGGACGTTTCACCGTCCACCGCATCACCGCCGAGGAGGCCAAGGTGAGAGCCGAACCTCAAAAATCAGAATATTATTTTATTTTTTCACCAATTCACTCCTTGAGTTTCCATAGTTTAGAGTGATGTCTATGAATTTGGGTTAAATCTATGGTGAAATATGAGGGTCAGGCAAAGATATTCTTTTTTTTATTTTGAAGAGCATAAACTCATGTTACGAGAATACTCGTAGTCATATGACAGTAAAGTCAAAATAATACAAAAAATAGTCATATTACCAGATTGAAGGGAATATTAGGAGAATTGAGGAGACGTCTAATACAATAACACAACTTTTTTTTCTAATTTAAGCAACTTTTTTCTCAAATGTAAGACTATATCCTGGTAAAATTCTGTCTATATTCTGTTATTATGACCATGTTCTCGTAATTAAAATAAATGTCCTAACATAATACGTCTACATAATATGCCATTGTACAACTCTTTTTATTTATATATATATAGCCATTTATTTGTCTTAGAAAAGAAAGCAGAGAAGAAAAAAAAAACTTCTTTATTTCGAAGCTATATTGCCCAGCTCTAGGCATGACAAGTATTGACTAGTTTGTTATAAAATGCCTGAAACTCCTAATGTTTCTGGTTTTCGATTATATAAAAACAGCAGAAATGTCTCTGCTTAACGCTGCTGTGGATCGTCTCTTCTCTCTGCAGTACAAGCTGTGCAAGGTGAAGAAAATCCTCATCGGCACCAAAGGAATCCCCCACCTGGTGACCCACGACGCCCGCACCATCCGCTACCCTGACCCCCTCATTAAGGTCAACGACACAGTCCGCATCGACCTGGAAACCGGCAAGATCACAGATTTTATCAAGTTTGACACTGGTAGGTGTGACTCTTAACTCAAACGCCACTGTCCCCTCTCTTAACGTCGTTTTATTGACTTTAACCCGGTTCCTTCTGCTCTCCTGTCTCCAGGTAACCTGTGCATGGTGACCGGTGGCGCTAACTTGGGGCGTATTGGTGTCATCACCAACAGGGAGCGTCACCCCGGCTCCTTCGACGTGGTGCACGTCAAGGACACCACAGGCAACAGCTTTGCTACCAGGCTCTCCAATATCTTTGTCATTGGCAAGGTGAGCAAATTCAGACTTGGACCGTCATCATCACTGTCCTCGTTTTGTGTTGGGATGTAAAATAAGCAGGTTAATTAAATCACCTGAAAGCAACAAGCTTTCTCATGTCTTTGACTTCCAAATTGGGTTAAATGACTTTCTGGATTCTTGTTCAGGTGACTTTTGGAGACACGTCATTTTGGAGCAATGATGATCATTAGTGGTTTTGATCAGCAGTGAAAAAATCTTACCAATTCCTCTAAGAAGTTCTGAGCTCCATGACCCACACAGCTGTTTATACACTTTATATCAAACAGGTTGTCAATGCATCCTTAGAGTCTTACTTTCAATTATCTAAAATAATGGTCTTAAAATGTTACAGTCTATGGATAATATGTAAGTTGGTCTTAAATACGTTAATCACAGTTCTTAAATTTTGTCGTGAAAGGACAATTTAATCTCATATAGTCTATGTAGCTTATTTTTCTTCAGTTGCACATAGACATCTTCATTATGTTCTGAGACTAGTTGGTTAAGGCTACCCCTAGTAAACCCTTGCTAGCTACCTAGCTGTCTGCCATTCAAGTGTAAAACATTTCCACTTTGCTGGATGACGTTCATCTTTGCTACTGGCTCTTCTGGTGCCAACCCATGCGGTCCATTGTGTGAAAAGCTTGGCACTACAATATAAAATATTTAATGTTCCTTTGTACATATACTGTGATACAGGTCTTAAATTTTATTCATGGTGGTCTTAAGAAGCCTTAAATTTGAATTTATGAAACCTGTCGAATCTCTTGTCAAATATATTGCTAATATTTGCATACTGCAAATCTATAAACACCATAGCAAAGTTCCAGATAGTGAATTGGTGAAAATATGTGGATAAAATAATTTGAAACAAGATGATAAAATGATTTGGTATGCACTTAATGTGTTTCTTTTTTATTATGAATCCATTTTACCAATCTAAATGGTTGTGATCTTACCTCTTCTGGTTCCAGGGCAACAAGGCCTGGGTGTCTGTGCCCAGAGGAAAGGGAATCCGTCTGACCATTGCCGAGGAGAGAGACAAGAGGCTGGCTGCCAAACAAGGCAGCAGCTAAACTGGCCCCTAAACAGACAGCCTGACCCTGGTTTTCAAATAAAATCTTATTTACAAAAGAATTATTGTTTTTGTGGCACTTTACTTTACATAAGGTAAATGTATTCATATAGTGTACATAGTATTCTTAACTACTTGATGTCTCAAATATTAAATGTATGGCAAAGTATGAGTGATTAAGCCTGAAATATTTCACTCATTAATGAATCTTTGTGCCTTTCACTTTCTAAAATGACAATATGCTACATTGGTGGAGATCTTTTCTCTTTGTCATGACTTGGTCACACTTTTAAAAAGATATATAGTACATATTTTTCTAAAAGTTGCATATAATTTTTAATCACAGACAAAAATCCTTGTCTGATTTTTTTCCATACAAGCTGCTGATCATATGTACCTAGTAGTGTCTAGCTAGTGTTAATTACACTACCAAATGATATTTTATTCTCTTTCTGCATTTCCTCAGCTCACAACCGCTACCAGATCACATCCTGAATTTATCCTACTAAAACAAGTTGAGCACAGAAGAATTGGCTTGAATGTTTGGCAGATGCAGACAACTGATGGCGGTGGAAATAGTTTCTCCTGTAGATTCTAAACACCCACGTCCAATTATGTTATGTGTAGATGTTAGTATTGTGTTCCAAATATTGAAGAACCATATGGCATCTGTGCCTGCCATCAGGACACAGGTATTGGCCTCTTAAAGCACCAGCTTGTGTTCGTTGTCTCTGGTAACTTGTGAGCTAACCTACCACTGTGACTGCTACCAAACTCCAGGGCTTGTTATAATCCACAAAGTGGTTCTGTCCATTGTTGGTATTATTTAGCTCCCATACTTTATCATCCCTCTATCATTAGTAATCCTCTGCTTTCCTGTGAATCAGAGTTGGATGTGGCCTGTTTCCAGTTGAGCACATCGCCCACCAGCCACCGCAGCAAACGCTCATGCTTGCTCGCTGCTGCTTTGTGCATTTAACACAACTTGTTTTATTACTGGCCCTGGAATAGATGTCTAAAATTAACTGTGGACAGAATGCACTTTTGGTTAACAATCGTGTCGGGCATCTCGGATTCCTTTGTAAATTAATAGCACTAAAGAGGAAGTGCTTGTCACTTTTATTAGAATCTCCTGCTGTTCTTTCTTCAGCTGTAAATTTTATTTGACTTAATTTGGAGCAAGGGATCCACGCTTCCTTAAAGTCTTGTATTCATGCATCTAAAATTAGGTCCTTAAATCTTAAAGGTCTTAAATGTTGTATAGCTTCAATGTAGTATTTTTTTTTTTCACAAGACTTTTCTGTCAGGCAAAAGTTTGAGTTGCTTGCAGACATCTTTGTTGTGTTCTGTGACTTGAGACAGATGAGGCTATAGCTGAGCAGCTGCTAAAGTAGCCTTGCTAGTTGGCTAGCCAGCATTTTTTGTGTCTAGTTGGGGCAAGTGTAACTTTATTGACGACGTTTGTCTTTGACACTGGCTCATTCTTTGCCAACCCATGCAATGCTACATTCATTCTATGGAAAAAAAGCCTGGCACCACTGCTGTATAACTATGATTTTCTTCTGTCAATTTCTGTCATAATACAGGTATTAAATTTCATTCACAATTGTCTTATAAAGCCTTAAATTTGAGTTGGTTAAAACTGAAGAAACCCTGGTAGAAACTAATCCGATGACATGGCCACTGCAAAGCTCGGACATTTTCAGCTCTATTAAACATTTCTCAGTTTGACATTAAGTTGAGTAGTTTAAATTTCTAGTTAAATTATTACTACTCTTGCAGTATTGCTACATTATATAATTATTTTTTAAAAGGCTGTATTGGCACTAGTAGCTTTTATTCATTAGTAGCTGGACAGGTAGAAGTAAATGGCCTGGGAATTGAAATGGGGACAATTGTGTTGACTGTATCCTGTATATGGTGGACCTTCTCTACCACTGAGCTATGTGGCGTCCTACGTCTTATTGCCATTTTTTTTGAGTATGTGAGAGTGATGGAGATATTCACAAAGTCAAAAGGCCAGAGAAGTATAAGTATAATATGGGTTATTGGCCGAAGCAGCAATATTGATATTGGATGTTGACGTAGGAGCAGATTTTCAAATTTGTTTGAAAATCTGCTCAGTATGGACGGATCCTAAGCACTGGTATAGTCTGCTTATGCCTTGGGGTTGATCTGCTTCCATCTACAAAAAAGAAGCACATTCTGTCACCTTCTATGCTTCCTTCCTTATTCCTGCCCAGCCTCTCCCTGGCATATTTTACTTTATCCCTACATCTTATGCTCCGATTCCCTTTCCCATCCCTCACTGTCTCTGCGTCCTGACTTCAGTACCCGTCCATATGGTGACCGCTGGGTTGCAGCATGCTCAAGCGCTCCGGAAACCTGGCTTGGCAAACATCACCACAGTGTGTGTGTGTGTGATGTTGCTTACACATTCACTTGCCAGGGTGTGTATTAGTGCAGTCCAAAGAGCTTGAGATGAGCATGACACGTCTAACTCTGTGACTTTCATTTGCTGCCCTGCCTTTCCAACCTGACAACCTGACAACAATCACAGCAGGAACCTGCGACTGTTCTGAAGGCCGTGGCTCCGTCTCTCCACACCGTCTGCGTTCAGACAGCTCGAGTAGTTCAGTAATCCATCTTTGCAGACAAATGTAATTTGTAGTCTGGATAAATGCGAATCCATCTTCATGCTGGAGTTTGTGCTGAAGCACATAGCAGGGTGACAACCTCCTAGCTAACAGGATCACATTTATATAAACGTAGCCACGATTAAACAAAGCATCCTAACAATTCCATTGGAAATAACTCTAAAACTGAAACAAACCAAAAAATTAGACCACTTCCAGGGGTTGGTATTTTGTAACCAATCAAAAGTGGTGGCTTTGCCACTACAGACCAGCCGTTATAAACGGATAATCTCAGTCAGGCAACACATGCGCAGAGGCTCCCTCTTTGAAGAGGTGAAACATGAAGCTAACCAGAAGCATGCTTTGCTCTCCTCTGGTTCTGTCCGGTCTGCCTTTGTGAGCATGGCAACAATCACATTTGATTCACATGGAGGCTTTGAAGCGCTTCTGGCTGAATGCGAGAAAAGGCAACAGGACTATGAGCAGCGGAGGAAATGCACAGAAAAACATCCAGTTAGAGAATTGGGAACAACAAGGCAGGAAGACTTTGTAGGCACAAGAATTCCGACAGAGAAATGCATCCAGGCAGGTGTTTAACCAAGTGTATAACCCAGTCCATTAGACTTGTTCAAGATCAGGTCACAGAAGCAACTGGGACCTAGAGGATAATCTAAAGCTCCTTCACCCCAACTACACTGGAGAAGAGGAGCTATATAGTTCCTCCAGTGCACAGGTGTGACACTGCAGTTCTCTGCAACCTTTAGATGCATTTCAGCAACAACACACCTGAATCCCATAATTAAGTCAATAGGAGGGCTCTGTAGAGCTTGAGTGCATGAAAAGGTGATTCAGTCAATTGATTTGCTTTCTTTGGACTTGAGACAGCCAAACGTTGCAGGACAATGACCCTCAAAGACTGGAGTCTGACATCCCTGCTTGAATGAGCTAAGGGTCTGTCCTGGGACCCGTTCCCACAGGGATGTGCCTGAAAAGCCCCCAAAGGGAGACCTATTTTTGCCAAATCACCCCAACCAAGGCCTTTCAGTCCTAAACCCAGTCAGCCTGCACAGGGCACTAATTTCAGCCTTCAGTGTTTGAGTTGAGTTTGATCTTGATTCCTCTTTTTATTAAAGGTGAACTAGTAGATTGAGGTCTTGCTTTTTTCCTCAGTCTCAGGAGCTTCTTGCCTTTACCACACCAAAGGAGCACCTACATTACTGATGGGGTCTCAGTTTGTCGGCACCTTTCCTGCTCCAGCCTCTACTCCCATAGAAGACATAAAAGACTCTTGAACTCCTCACTTAAAGCCGGGTGGAGGTTTACTGGACGTCTTGACTTGGGGGAAGGCACCTGACTTCAATTGTCCCACAGGAGGTGACTCAGAAACTCGTTAAAGGCCTCGGCAAACCTTTGAGTCCTTGAAGACTTGGCACTTAGACCTTGCGGACAGGCATTCCTACCATTTGGACTGTTTGGCGGAGAACGCTCCAGGGCGTCGCGTCAGACGATCGTTTTTGTACCTGTTCTATTCGGAAGCGTCAAAGTTCTTAACACTAGCCATGGCTTGAATCTGGTAATCTGTCAAGTAATGTATATAAAAGGCACTGACTGACACCCATTGCGTGCCCCTTCCGATGTACGTTCGCTGTTGATATGTACAGTCAGTGGCTGCAGAGTGGGAGTTATGAGTTAGGCCTTAGAGCTGACGTCTTTTTTTAGAACACGGATGCAATTATTTAATATAACAAAAAATTAGCCAACAAATCTTAATCTATTAAATATTTATCATGTTGGGTAATATGTTACAGCTCATAATATTGCAGGAACTGAATGGCTTCATGGTGGTGTAGTTTGAAATCGGTCTTGCTGCAACATCATCAAAGCTGATTTATTCTTTACCAACATTTTCACACAAAACAAACTTTTCATGTGAAGTCTTTCTCCATCTCGGAGATGTGAGGGGTGAGATTGCTGTGTGATGTTTGTGGTCAAGACGACTGGGAGGAACAAGTTAAAATAAGAACTTTTCGCATCAGTTAAACCAATGTCTGAAATTAGTTTTCACACTTTTAGGAAGTTGAAAAAGTTTATTCTCACTTACTGGTTCCAGTCTGTTCATCTAACTGGGAAAAGGCCTTGGGTAACAGATGGTAACAGACGGTATACACCATAGCCTGCCAAGTCGTTTTTGAACATTCTTTGCTGCTTCCTAGATGCTTCTGTGTAATACACCGCCTGACAAGTTGGAAGTGTTTATTTTTACAAACTGGTTCCATGCTGGTTCTGCCTTCTATTCAAGCGCCGAGGGTTGTCGTGTCTACACCCGCGTAAACAATCTGACATTCGCTATCAAAACCGAAGGGAACTCCTCTCGACCGCCAGAACTAATTCCAGAGCAGCACCAGCTCTTTGTGGCCACAGTCAGGAGCTTCTTAACATTATTGGCCCGAGTTGCGTTCATCATAACCCAAGAGACCATTTTAACTGGGTGGAGGTTTACTGGACGTTTAAATAGCAGATCTTCAGGTGTTAAATAATCTCTGGTCTGCTAGTGGTGCCTGTTATGAACGTCAGCTGAGCTAACTACTAGACGCTGACATACACAGCGCATTACTCATGTTGCAACCACAAACCTCAATGTGTTTTATTGGGATTTTGTGGGACAGGCCAACACAAAGTAGTGCATAATTGAAAAGTGGAAGGAAAAGATACATGATGTGTAGAACCACCTTTTACTACACTTCCAGCTGCAGATCTTTTGCGCTATGTCTCTATCGACTTTCCACACTGAGACACATTTGTGGCCATTCTCCTTTTTAAAATAGCTCAAGCTCAGCCAGACTGAACTTGAGTTTCAAGTCTTGCCAGAGATTGTCAACTGGATTTAGGTCGAGACGGGATAATTTAATATAAACCATTCCACTGTAGCTCTGGATGTGTGTTTAGGGTTGTTGTCGTCCTGTAAGACAAACCTTCACACCAGACTCCAGTCTTTTGAAGTTTTCCTCAAGGACTGCCGTGAATTTAGCTCCATCCATCTTCCCATGAAGTCTGACCATTTCCCCAATGACCAATTAGTGCTTGAAATAGGTACCAGACCCCTGTGACCCCTCAAAGGGTAAATGGATGATTGCTTTAAAACTTATAGTTGTCCTCATCTATTGTCAATTTGGTCTTTTTTTGGCCATAATTGGGTGTGAGGCTTGAGCTGAAAATACTTATTGAACTAATTTATCTCTCCATATTTAAACAAGTTGCCATCATAGGCGACATTCACTCAATGATTTATGACCCGCATGTGCTGAAAAAGAATGCCAACGTCACACCACAGCGCATTGTTTACTGAAGTAATAATGGATGGAGTCATTTGTGGAACGATTTTAGCGTTTATTTAGCAATGGGAGCCGACAGTACTGTCACAAAATCACAAGATGAAGGAAGCTAATAAGAAGAAAGCACAACTTGACTGCGATTTCTGTAGGGAAGTCTGTTTGGATGTTTAATCAGAGCTAAGAGTTGGGGGATTGTGATGTGTTTCAGTGACACAGACTTCTTTCATAAGTTCATAATTACAATGTTCAGCCATTGTTTATGTCCTGATTTACCGTATCTGGTATTTTCTGGCGCAGAATTATGACGCATGTCTCACACCAATCACATAAAAGCCACATAAAATGCGACATGACCGTTCGGACTTCAGATGCTTTGAAAGCTATTGGATATCTAAACTAGTTCCACTTTATTGAAGTGGCACAGATCAAATTTTTTGGGGGGTGAAAAGATCGGAATTGTGCCATTTTAGACTGAGCAAAAAAAAGAAAAACAATGAAAAAAAAGTGGATTTCGATGTAGCCAGAGTAATCAGAAGGAATTAATCTTTCCAAAGATGTCATAAAGGCTTTTGTCTAAAAACCTGAAGAGACGCCTACGGCTTTGAATGAGTGTCTGCTGGAATAACAAATGGTTTGAAGCAAGAGCCCAGTGACTCTTTAAGAGACTCCTGCTAGAAGGATACAGGCATCAAAGTCCGGCAGAGAAAAAAAATAAATAGAGGAGAATAGGAGCACAGTAGTGGTAGTAAGTTTGTGTTACGGCTAAACGTGGGCTGGACTCCTGAAACAATGAAGTCAGTCATCAGGGGAGCCGGTGGAGGTGAAGGGCGGAGGAAAGGGGGGACTGGGTACGGACAGCTGTTTCTAATCAGTTGCTTCCATGTGATTGACGGTCTACCTAACTGTTGGCTGATTGGGACAATTGTCAGGAAAAGTGTACGATTAAAAGCAGGCTTCTGCTTTAATTTTCATCGCTAACCACCGACTAGGTCATAGATTGATTTGGTGACACAGCAGCAAGCTGGCATACTAACTGACTAAGTGTTCGGCTGTGCAACCGTGCTCAAACGATGGTCCGAGGACCGTGATGTTTGGATGATGTAACCCAGCCACTCCCTTCTGCCGCTCCACGCTTCCTCCAATCCTTACGAACTCTCGCTGTTGCAAAAACTCACTCGTAACCCTTTGTCCTTCCCCCACCGTCTCCCAGAAGTTTCTCATGTTGATGTTCTCTCTACTGCTTCAATAAAAAGCCAGCTTACGTTAAAATTCCTCCACATTCCATTGCCGCACCGCCCTCCACATGACAGAGTCAGACTAGCATGAACAAAAACACTAGGTAGGCCAAGTTCATGTCTGGGAGGGATCGCCAACGGGGTCCCGCGGGGAGTTGCTCCGAGGACCAGATGTGCTTTTAGCCGGGGGGAAAGGAGCAGGGGTACGTTCAAGAGCCTTCGGATGGAGGATTGCTTTTTTTGCTTTGTTTTGTTTTCACTGGGTGGAGAGGAGAATGGAGAAAGGGATGGTGAAATAAACTGGAAGAAAATGGCTCAAAATGACACAATGGGATTAAGGAAAATAATTTAGCCTTTCAGATTTGATTTTCTTTTTTTTTTGCCCCCATTTAACAGCAGTTAAATATTGAGTGAATTGGGCGACACAGAGGAATCCTGCAAACTTCACAAAAAACAAGCCTAAATTTAAGCAAACAGTTTGGAGAAAAATCGGTAAGACAGCTTCTTAAGTAGGGATACCTTGGGATGTATTTTAAAGCAACACCTCAACCAACCTGCTTCATTCTGTGACATCAGCAACCCAGATATCAGGGAGAGAGTTGTGGACCTCTACAGGTCTGTTTACTCCTGCGGTGCAATTTCCTGTTGCCCGAAGCTGCAAAGTTTGTTTCCTTAATGGACAATATTATGTTAAATCGACTTTTTTGAGCTTTACATCGTGTCATAATCCTTCATCAAAAACATAAGTGAAGTGCTACCTTGATTCTTTCATGCATGTTTGCGAAATTCTTTAATCTCCATGGCAACCACTCAGCTGTGTAAAATACCTTATGTGGACCTAGCGCTGCAGTTTCTGAGCTATCCCATAACAGAGCAGCCCTCTGCCATGACTTCCCCGTTACGCTCCTTCAGACTAGCCAGCAGCAATTAGCAAACACCTGGTGGAACTGCACATCTGTTGAACTCATTATACGAGCTACTACTCAGTGCAACGCAGTAAAAACACTGTTAAAGGGTTAATAGAGAAGGATGTGTGATGACTTTCTGAAGGCAGAGTTTCAGGAAGCTCAGGAGTTTTTAAAGAGACAACGGCCCAATTTCAAGGAATTAAATCGGTAAGTAACATTTCTTTCAAGTTGTATTTGATAAATACAGCATTTTTGTAACAACTGAAGGTAACATGGTTACTTGATTGTGTTGTAAAATGGCACTATATGCCTGGAAAATACATAGGGCAGGCCCTGTAAAAATCTCAGTTCTGTATTCGGTAGGAATGGATCAAAATTACAGCAAACTGTCGTGAGAAGCTTTTTAAAAGTTACCCAAAACATTTGTAGTTAGTCGTACCATTTGAATTCAATTGTACAGAATATTAAAAATATTTATGCAAACTTTTGAATTTGAATAAAATGCAAGATGAATACCCCTCTTTCTTTTTTCATGCATTTTTAGAAAAAACAAATAATTTTTGGTAAAAAAAACAGGAAAGATTTAGTCTGATTCAAAGTCAGCTGCTCAATGTGCTAATGGTGGAGAAACAACTTAGCGTTACAGGAAAACCGTTTACCCGCCGTCGTTGGCGGCTATGCTAACTAGCCTTAGCATTCACGGCGGACTCTACTGTCGGAAACTAGCTGTAGTGTAGCAGAGAGCAAGGAGGAGCTTGATTGACAGTGCTAAGACCCTCCTCTTGGCTCTGATTGGTTGTTTTTGACCAGGCATGGCACACTTGTGCAGATGGCAGTAAGCACCACAGCGAGGAGGCAAGAGGAGCTCGATTTTTTCCGTAGAGTATTTGCCTCACGATATACTGTCGTTACATGGGGACAGTTTTAACATAAAACATATTGTTTATAAAAGCTACGCACTGCAGCTTTTAAAAGGGTGAGGTGAGGTCAAATGACAGCTGTCGGATTTCCTGCAGAAAATACGCTCGCTCTCGAGGGCCACGTCATGAACGAGACTCTCCCAACCGCTCGTGTGCCGTCTCATTTTTGCTCAGCTGAGCTCCTGTTATCGCTTTGTGGGGAGGAAGAAGAATCCTCTGTGGGCAGCTGGTAATGTGGGTTAACCACTCGGAGCTGGCTGACAGCAGAGTGTTTTCAAAGGCGAAGGGGGCGGCAGGAAGAGCCAAACACCCTCCCCTCCCTCCTTCTAACGAGGAGCTTGTGACTGTGCGATGTGATGTGTCTGATAAGCTCCGTGGACATCGCAAACTGGGGTCAAAATCACATGAAACTAATGTAAACAGAAGCATGGCGGCTGATGGCTGGTTGGAGTGAGACTCGAAATTATAATATTGTTAGCTAATTTTAAAAAAAAGTGACTAAACGATATAGTTTATTCTCTTCTTAATGACATTTCACAATTACTCAGGAACACTTTGGTAGGACTGGGTTATGCCTTGAGAACTGCATGCTACAGATTTAGCGCGGTGTATCAAACATGCTATCAAGAAAGCGACATGTTCAGTGCAGTAAGTTATTTAATTCATTCTATTGGAAAAAGTCCGGTGCTTTTATTTCACTGACATTCGTGTTGATTTAGGTAATTACGGCCTCCAGCCGATGAACTCGGTTTCTAAGTAAATTACACTGCAAAAACACAAAATCTTACCAAGTACTTTTGGTCAAGTTTCTAGTGCAAATATCTGGATATACTTGCGATAAGACAAAATTAACTTACAAGTAACTTTTTAGCGAGACGCAGGAGCTTGTTTTAAGTCACTAATTCCTTAATATTGTTGAAAAAGTACAAGTTTCACTAGCAGATTATTCCACTTATAACTAGTACTACTCTCTACCTCCAGCATCTTTTTCCAACTCATTTCTTCCTTCCACTCAACTTTCCGTCAATATAATTGAATACAGTATTCAGTTGGCAGCCAGCTTCTACAGCAATGATCTTTTGTGTGCTGGCCTAAGGCAGAGGGTAACTAAGCTGCTGCTTAGGATTCAGTTGCCTCCCATAAATGCTTGAATTTTAACTTCCATCCATCCATCCATCCATTTTCTTACGCCCTTGTCCCTAGTGGGGTCGGGAGGTGTTGGTGTCTATCTCCAGCTAACGTTCCGGGCGAGAGGCGGGTTCACCCTGGACAGGTCGCCAGTCTGTCGCAGGGCAAGAATTGTAACATATTTAAGTAAATTTCTATATTGTTTATTGCGAACATTAGCATTAAATTAGTTCCGTCAGCTTTCACGTTGATGAAAGATTCTTACTTGTTGAAAATTTAAACCTAAGATTGAAAGGGATTGGGAAGTTTACTTTGTAAAAGTGAAAAAAAAAAAAAAAAAATCCTCATTGTTTGATTGTTTTGTGTTGCCATAGTTACACTCTGATGCTATGAATTTAATCTTTGTGTGTGAGCTTTGGCTTCTGCCCAAACAGCTCTTACCAATTAGTAACCAGTAACATGTGAAGCACTGCTGGTTCTGATGACGTTCTTTAACAGGAAGTTGGGCCCCGAAATCTGATTCTGCCCAGGGCACCACACAATCTTTTGCCGGCCCTGCTTACTGTCCTTTTTTTTTTACACGCTGAGTTCTGATGGAAAGTTGAATTCTTTCAGCATGTATCACATGATTTTTTTTCTTGTTTCTTATGGAGTTATGTAAGCCCAATGAAAGTGTGAGGAGCAGCACCTCCAGCGTTTTACCCGAGCTGCTCCGTCCATCCACCCATCCCGTCCTCATCCATCCTCCTCTCTCCACCTCTTTCGCCTCCTCAGCTCTCTTCATCTCTCCCCCCCTTCTCTGGGAAACTGTTGCGCTCTGAGTAAAGACGGCCTTAACTAGATCTGATCGCTGGATGGGCGCCTTCAAAATAAAAGCACGCATGAAACACAGGCTAAAAATGCCAAAGGGAACTGGGGAGCGCTCGGAAGCGTTGCTAAAAGTGCGCATGTTTTCAAAACATATTAAAGGGGAAATCATTACGTCTACATATTGAAACCGATGAATAGGTCGTTATAAAGTTCTAACATCTAAATTTCGAGAAATTATTTGACTTCACGGTAAGGAAATGTAAGGTTTTAGCTTAAATCTTTTGTAGTTAAGGATTTATTTTTCTTTACACATCGAAATATACATTTTAAATTTCCAAAGGCCCATTTTTAAACACTGATTTTGAAGTTTGAGCCGGATGTCTTTCATCTTAGATTCTGTCCAACATTCCGAGCAGCAGCTGAGACTCTCCTCCACATACACACACACGCACATTTACAAATCTGACTCCTAGTCCAAAACAATGAGTGCGCACGACGCACAGCCTGCTCCAAACCTCTCCAACAAATGCGGACTTTTCCCTCCAGGGCCGTCCGTAGCATGCGTCTCAAGGAGAAGGACCACGGGAGTATAACTTGACAATTATCGGAGTTTTTGTTTGTCCTTCTTCTCCCCTTTTATGAGTGTGTATGACTCTGTGGAGAAACTATGCCGTTCTGCAAGCGCACCATTCTCCCCAAAGATGTGTGCAAGGCCGACGGCGGCGGCGGCGGGAGGCTGCGGGCGGAGGTGTTCGGGGAGCTGGCGGACGTATGCGGCACGTCCCTGTGCTCGGTGCTGCGGCAGCTCTCGGATCTGTCCCGGCACTCGGTGAGCATCCTGGAGGAGCTGGAAGGGGAGCTGGTGTCCGTGTGCCGCCGCTCCGGCGCGCTGGAGGGCAGACTGGTCCTGTTGCAGAGGCACGTCGCCGAGCTGCTCAGCAAGCCCCCGCCAAGAGGTAAGAGAAAATGAAAAGAAGAAGAAGAAAATAAATAAATATCAAAGTGCAAGAGGTCAAGAAAAAACAAAACAAAACTCACCTGGAGTAAGTGTGCGGGCTCCCAGCTGCTTGGTTGTCACGCTCAAAGCCATGCTTGAGTTTGGTGTCATTTTTGCAAGTTTCTATTCAGCCTCCGCACATCCTCAAAAAGTGGTAAAAACTATCATATTCATGTATGTAAATGTACGACATATTAAATTCATTCAAAATAAATGAGTTGAGCTTAAATACAATTCAATTTGGTTGTGGCAGGACTATTTAATCTCATACATTGTTTGTAGTCTTATTTTTTTTTCTCACAGGACTTTACATTTATGCCAAAATTTGAAGCTTACGCAAATATTTACCGTGTTCCGTTACTAGAAACCAGCTGCTATACTCTTGCTAGCGAGCTAGCTTTAGCCTCGCTAGCTCGGGAAAAGCTAGTTAGCTTTTTTACGTCCATCATGGTTAATTGCAAATTTATTGCCATTTGGCTGGACAATGTTCATTTTAGCTAAAATGCTCACTTCTGTTGACAACCCATTTGATATTTTTATTTGCAATTTCCTTTTTGTCCATTGTTGTTGTGATACCAGTCTTAAATTCTATTAATAATAGTCTTAAAAAGTCTTATAGTTGAGTGGTGAAACCCTGTTGTTAAAGAAAAGAAGTTGTACTTTTGTGTTCAGTTGCTTTTAAATTTCTATTAAAAACGGAAACAGGATATTGATCAAAATCTCACATGAATATTGAGTTTATGTGACGTTAAAGGAGGCAGAGTTAATCCAATTAGAGATTAGAGAAAAAATCTACATGGGTCAAAATCTGCATGCAAGCTCCTTCTTTCTTATGAGTGCACATGACTTTTACTCATGAACTTGCTGGTTTCCAGGATGCTCCTGAATGCAGCACGTGGGTGTGGAGAGAAAAATGTGACCTTGTGAGCTGAAGTGCAGGGATGTTTTGCGTGCTTTTGTCGTTTTTGTTACCTTACCTGTCACACGTGTCCGTCTGGCTTCCCTCCCGGTCTGGTGTAATGTTTTATTTAGTTTTTATGTTTTCATTCCAAAGCTCTGCCGATGTCATAGCCCAGCTGTAGTATTACAAATGAGTCATCTACAGACTCAGCTTACAGCGACTCATAAAAGTGATTTCATTTGCATGTTTGTAAGATGCATGTGTGAAGTTTCTCATGAAGCATACCAGTGTTCTTTAAATCTGAGTTTTTTGTGTCCTTTTCTGAAAGCCTCAGAAAACAGCACAGCGGGACTGGATACCTTGCAGTGTCAGAAGCAGATTTGCTCTTCAAAAGATATAAACCAGGATATTTCAATTGTTTTACAGTTGATTTTGATGACAATCTTGCATCAGGTTTAGGCAGCAAGAGAAATAATAGTAATAATAGTAAAATCTGCAATAATACTCCTACAATTTTGAGACGTAAAGCACTAATTGTAGCTAAATTAGTGCACAATTTCAGCATGTTCCTTCTGTGCGCATGTAATTGTGTGATTGCACTTTCTTACTTGTCTAATTTATTAGGCACACCTTGCTAGTACAGGGTTGGACCCAACGTTTGCCTTCAGAACTGGTTTAAATCTTGGCAGTGTTGATTTAACGAGGCGGGCAAAAACAATTCCAAGAGATTTTAGCTCATGTTGACAGGACAGCATCACACAGTTTCAATTGTTTGTATAACTGATAAAGTTTATGTTGTCATGATTGCTCTGACTTTATCTCAAAGTATCACTCAGAAACTGAAAAGAGTTAATACTGACTGTAGACAGAGCAACCTTTTACCTAAAGTATGGCGCACTGACTGATAGAAAAAATGCTAACATTTTTAAATTTCTGCCTACCTGCTCACCAGGCTAGGATGTTCAAACTCAAAAGTCAAGCGATGTCAGTTCTTAAACGATGGGAAATAATTTATTTATTTCCTCGTCCTCCAGCTCTCCTTCACATGACCCCGAAATCACCATCTCTGTGATAAAACATAGTGATGGCAGCATGATTTATTATTATTATTATTATTATTTTTCATATTAATGTGTTAGAATGATTCAGTGCTTCTCTCCTTTACAATTACAATATATTACTTTTTTTGGCCCGTATGCGTCCAATAAACTGCATTCAAGTTTGTGGTTATAAAGTTGCATTGTAGTATTTTTCTAATCTGGCCATTGCTGCTCTACGCAATTTCGCTCTATTCTCATTTCCTTTCAGTGTTCTGTCTGGGCTTTCTCCCATTGGGCTGGATTTCAAAACCGGGCCAATCAGCAAACAGAAAATATCAGTGATGACGTAGATTTTTTGAGATGACTGTTGATGTTATTTCAATATTTGAAAGCATGGACTGAACAACGACAGGCAGACTACAACTTTAAAGCAGTGCAGAAAATCTTTCACAACGTCTCCTGTTTGCTGATTGGCCCGGGTGAAATTCTGCAGGAGAAATCGTGCTTAATGGGAGGAAAGCCTAGATGAAGAGAGATGAGAATTGAGCAGATTTGCATAGAAAGGCAGTAGTAAACTTTATAGCGTTGAACGTTGTCCGTGACATTGCACATGTCACGGTCAAACTTTAGTGATTGTATAAAATTTAAAATGTCAACAGAGTCCACAGCAGTCGTTTCTCAATAGCTGAGACTCCAGACGCTCTGTACGAAGCAAAGCATAGAACAAGAGGCTGGTTTCTACCAGGCTAGTACTTTACAAGACTCTACAAGAAAGTAATTATTTTTGGATTGTATTGGGCCAAAAGCAGAAGAACTAGTAACTAGTAAGGCACCGCCCAGATGGAATAATGGCAGATTTGCACCTTAGCATTAATCTCTGCACAGACTTCACACTGGTTTCCCTCCCCTGCTTACATGATGGGCCTCAAGAGTGACCAAAAGAGTGAAGCAAGAAGGCCGCTAACATGAGGCAGCCAGCAGTCTGTCTGTGTGTGAGAGTTAGTATGTATAGCATCACCAGACAGAAAGAGAAACACCCTTTTAACACAGACCAGATGCGGGGCTGGAAGGAGAGGAAGAAAGATATTTTTTTTTTAAAAGAAAAAAAGAAAAGCAAGTCTTCCTTTAGCTGACTTCCCAAGGATCCGTGTGTGTAGGTGCTCCTCTCTGTGGTGCTGGGATGCATCATCTCAACTCCCAAAATTCTGCGTGGGTTCTTCCTGTATCGCTACCACGTGGGCAGAATCACACAGCTTAAACAATCAATACACGCATTGTGGGGCCTTCATCTTCACTGCATCTTTATTTTTTTTTTTTATTTCACCTCCTACTGTTTAAATAAAGATAGAAAACACTGATGCTGAAGTCGCTAACGTAACGAGGTGAAATGTTTTTGGTTGTTGTTGATTTTAACTCGAGGGCTGGTATGAGATTGCCAAAATATGACAATATTTTAAACAAAAGTTTAAACAAAAATGTTTTATTTAAAACTTACTGGTGCTGAAGTAATATAAACGATTAATTATTACGGTTTCAATGATGTTTCTATAACTTATTTTGACTTGGATACATTAACCGAATAGGAATAACAACTAAATAGGAAAAACAACTGGTACATATACATATATATATATTTGCACAGATTATTGTAAGCTAATCTTTAATTGTGATCTGACATAAAAACGTGAAAACATAGCCTGTTTATGCTAGAGTTGACATTGGTGTTGCTTCTGGATGTATTTAGTGCAATCTGCTTTGTGAGTCCGGTGCAGAAAGAAAACGGATAAAACAAAGCAGATTTGTAAATTTCCTCGCCTATTTTCTCTTTTTTTATGTGCGATAATGTTGAAACATTATACCGATTCTACTAGAATACACAATTAGTGTGCTAATAAGGTTGTTTTTGTAAAAGAGTACATACTTTGCGAATTTCTTTAATTTGCCTGACTAATCCCTGTCACTGCCACCTGCTTTCATGTTTGGCTAGCGTCTGACACTTGGGGGATTTCAAATTTGCTAGCTTGAAACCAGCTAACATTCCTCCCCCCCTTCCTTAATGTGCAGAAAAATCACTCGCACGTGTGCCTTTCCGCGAGTAACAACCGCTGACATTCCCCCCGTCCACCTGCCAAAAGAAGGGAAACGAACACTGAAACACATGTTCCGGCCCCAGATGAGGGGATTTTTTCCACCCAGTTCGGAGTTTGTACAAGAGTCAGATCTCCCACGGCCTGTTTCCAGAAAACCGTTGCACAGAGGATCGAAGCCGGGTTCCCCTGCCCAAGGAGAGGAGGAAGGAGTCGCACTGATACAGAGAGGATGTTGCTCTTGAGTTAAGGAAGGATGATATCAGGGGAGAAGGCGTGCACGTGTGGTACACTTTCCACTGGAAGTTGTCACTCAGAAGGGCCTGAACTTGAGGACTTTGTCCTCTGGAGCATTCGCACACTGGACTTATTTCCTGCCACGTTCTGTTGGCTGCTGTTCACTATAAGGGGACAAAGTGTTCCAAGCATGTCGAAGAAAGCAGCAATGCATTCTTTTTGCAACATTTACTTTAACCAGATTTTTCAGATTGTATCTGTTCTACCTTGTTTTTATGGGCTCATATGATTAGATAGAATAGTGAAACGTTGGAGTTATGTGCCTTTGCCAAAAACATTGAAGGGATCACTTACATCTGTCAAAAAGGGTTTGTGTTTAGTAGCTATGAGCAATAAATATCTTACCTGCTGGATATAATTCCTTTTAATTGAGGTCATAGGTCCAAAGATAAGGTCACTCCATGTGAATCACCTTCCCCTGAGCTACAGTTCAAATCGTCTCAGTAACAAAATCTGTTGATATATGAAGGTGGATGAAAGCTAGTAAAGTCTTGTTCTTGACCTACTTGTCTGGGCTAAGAAAAGACAAAACTGACTGACCAACATGCCGCGGTTTGGAATTTAAAGGCTTTACATGTAATTAATATCATGTCTCTGGCAAATGGCTTTCCTGGTCTCTATCAATGTGTCTGCACATCTTTAAAAAGGTCTTATTTCAGGTACCTAAAATTAAGGCCTTAAACTTTCTTAAATTAATTTTGAAAGTAGTAAGTTGGCCTTAAAAACGTGGAGATTTCTGTCAGGCAAAAGCTTGAGTCACGCTCAGACATCTTCCTTGCGTTCTGTGACTTGAGGTGGTTGAGGCTACCTATAACAACCTGCTAATGTGTCCTTGTTAGCTAGCTAGCTTTTTTGCATCTATCATGGTAAGTTCAAATTTATTGCCAGTTGACTAGACGACGTTCGCCTTTGCCAGTGGCTCACTATTGCCAACCCAAAGCTTAGCATCTAGATTTGTTATTTGTTTGGTCTTTAATTTAATTCAAGGTGGCAATAAAAAAGATATTAAAAAGTCTTAAATTTGACTTACTAAAATCTGCAGAAACTCTGGTTATATTTAGTAGAAATTCAGATTAGTTGTTCACATAGACCACAGCTATCGACTGTCAAGACCAAAGTTGACTTCTACTATTTTAAAACAACTGAAATCTAAAAAGTGTGACAGTGTCTAATGCTATCATTACTTTTTATGCTTCTTCTAACCCTGGTCACGCTTGTTTTGGATGGTTATTTACATAAATATCAATAATGATTCATTTAGGAAATGGACATGTGAAAGTACGAGATGGTGCGTCACGATTGAGCTTCCTTTTCAAAATGTACCGACAAAGGAACATTTAAATCGTTACTGGTCCAAATAACTTCCTGTTACACACACAAAATGTGCATTTTAGCCCTTTAAATAGAAAAGTATGTATCTTAATGAAGAGTATTTAATTTACTGACTTAACTGCTTTCCTTTTCCATCTGGTAAATACGCTGGCCAGTTTTGCATCATCGTTATGGATCATGAACCATTGTAAATAATCACAGACCTTCATGTAAATCACAGACCTTCATTCACTCTGAAGTGAATGTGGCTTTTATAAACTGGTTTTAGCATAAACTCCTGGGACATTTTGTGGGATTTGAGTTTTTTCTTAGGACGACAATAGTAAATGTATTGCTTATCTGATTTGTAGCTAGATCTTAAACCAGAACCATGTTCAGAAAAATATGAACTATTGCTTTAAACTGAATGAAATGTGCTAGTAAAATATGACTAATTAGGATATTAAAAAAAACATACTTTGTGTTTTTGCTGTATAAAACTAAATACTTTCTGCTCTGTTAAAGGAAACTTTGAAAGCTTATTTCAATTCTTAGGTCTATATTGAGTTAAGGCTAGTTTCTATGTAATTAAGCTTTTATTTTACGCTTTTATTTTCGAGTAGCTAATGGGTCTAAAGTGTTTGTTGAGGCAACAAGAGCGAATTCTTCCTCCCTCTCCTCGTTCTCACGGGTACGTCATCCTAATTACTCAAATGTCTTTCCTCCAACTCTGAAAACTTTGGAAACAAAAGAAGCTCAAATGAAAACTTTAAATTAAACCGATATTCATTCGATTTTTCCTTATTTTCTTTAATCACGAATCTCTAACTTTTGACGACTCAACTTCCCGGCTCAAGTTTTATAATCCCACACAAGTTTTTTTTTTTTTTTTTTTTAAATTATCGTGAATGCAGGCCATGTACCTCAATATGTTTCCAGTGTCAGAATCTCTCCTCTTCTGCTCATCCTCCCCCACCATCGCTCTCTTCCTACAGGCGATGATTCAGAGGCTTTCTGACCAAGTTCCCTCCATCCGCAGAGCACGAAGAAAGACTTTCATTTTCAGAGTCCACTCTCAATTTTTCAAGTCTTAACTTCGCAGAGTTGCCAGAAGTGATTTGATTAGCAAGTTCAGAAAGAAAATAGTTGGAACTCAATATAATATTGATATACAAGGTAATGTTTTGGTAGCAAAACAACGTTCCATGATTTTTTAATTCTATTCAGATGAAGCCATATATTGATTTGCTTCCTTATGATAAAATGCTCTTATTATAGTGCTCAATGTTTATTAAAAACAAAAAGCTATTTATTTTTCCCCACAATATTGTCAGATTTCTTAAATCAGCATCCAGACATGCAGAAAAAGTTCTGTAAGAACCTTAAAATGTTGCAAATATATGCAAATAAAGCTCTAGAAGCTCATTTGTGTGTTTTTATGATTAAATTCTGACGCAGAAAATGTCGTCGCTGAGGTGAAGTTAGTGAATAATGACCCTCAGATGGAGATTGGGGGTCGGCTGCGCTCGTGTTCGTCTGCGTGTTTATACATGTGAGACAAAGTGCTGTTGTTCTCTGCAAAATGAACGCGAGTCACGGCTGAAGGTCAAAAAGTCGAGGAGAAGAAAACCAGCTTCCTGTCATGGTTCACAGTTTGGTCCTTTCTCTTCCTCTTACACAAACTCGTAACAAAAAAGTCCCAGATTCATCATTTACATTCATGCACATAGTAGAAGCTTCTGATAATCAATAAACCTAATGCTGCGTCACCTGAAAGGACGGATGTTGGTTCAACAAAACTAGCAAATTTTTTTCTTGATCATAAATTCGAAATTATTGCGAGAAATGATAATATCGATGTTTTGAGACCATTTTCAATAAATATCATGATACTACAAACAAATGAATTCTTTAAAGATAATCTCATAGTGAGACACTTTCTTCTCCCCAAGTTGGTGTGGAACAAACGCTTTGCCATGTTTCCCATGTATAAAAGGCCAATAATGACATTTTTTACGTAGTCATGTCAACCAGTCATTAAAGGCATGTTTCCTTTTTTTTTTTTTACATTCTCGAGTCTCACTATCTTCTAGGATGTTTAGACAACAGTGAGCTTAAAACGGTTAAAATAGCATTAATTTAAGATAGTTTCATTGTGGGTGTGGCTTAAAAACCATAGACCGCCACTTCAAACTGTGTGAAAATGTGTCTGAAGAGTTAATTTAAAATTAAAACAGCAACGCTGTCTGCAAGAGACAGGAACACCGTAAAAAAAATAAAAAAACTTTGTCGATATTTTGCTTATGTTGAAAAAACACTGAAGTGACAAGCCCCTTAAACTTGCGAGTAGTCGGCGATTTTACCAAGAGCTATGGATTCAACACTTGAATGTAAAATTTTCTAGGGCTTACGATTCAAGATCTTGGCAAATTCTCGCATTTCTTTGGTGTTTGGAATCTAATACGTTATTGATACGCCTGTTGAGAATGTAAACATTTTTTTGTCCTGTCGTGAATTTAAAATCCCGCTCCGTCATCCCCCTACTACTTCCTGTCAACTTCTTCACCTTTTTCGCAAGTAGCAACGTCTGCTCGTTGATCACGTGACTTGCGGGATTTGAGGACCGTGTTTTTCCAGAATTCAAAAGATTTTGATACGACCCAAAAAAACCCCACATAAATACGGTGCAAAAACTTTTTAGCGTGAAATTGGAGGTGTTGTAAAAATGTGTGTGTTTGCATCAAGCTGATTTGTTTTCGTAATTTCAATTTGCGCAGTTTTATGGTCAGTGGAAATGGAGCGACGCGGAGTAAGACATGGAGCGTGTTGTAGCTAAATGAGCTTCTGGTTACCAAAGACGGAGCTCGAAGAAAGTCAGTTCACCTTACCGTTGCTGATTGGTGAACAGGATGTTTCATTTACAGACTGATGTCCAATATTCTGTCTACTTCCTGTCCATTTTTTAACGTTTGTCTTGGGCTTTATCTTAGTAACACAGGGAGAGGATTTTTTGTTTCCAAAACTCTCCTCTGTGAAAAATAACAAAACGCCTCAGGACTTACAAACCGTGAAGTCAGAGCGCGGGAACAGACTCTTTGTTGAGGTTTTGTGTGAACACAGCAAGCTTTCTGCCCGCGTGGGTTGGCTTCCCGCTGTTCTCACGTTGAAGATCTCCTGTTTAATCTGAGGGCACGGATCAGGGGACGGTGTTTAAACCGTCTCCTATAGAGCTGATCCCAATCACAGAGAAGAGAGTCTGATGATGTCTCAGATATTCAGACTGCATGACGGCAGCAGCATGTTGACACACAGGATGTAGGCAGGATGAAGGAGCAACCTCGGTTGCTCCTTCGTCAAATCACAATCTGAGGGAGTTTCATTGTTGCCGGGAAATCTGCAATGTTGGACAACACTGGATCATGTTGTCCAACGAGAGCGCAGAGTGGCTGGTTCCACTCTGGAAATGAAATCGCCTTTTACATTAAGAAACATGCAATATTATTCATATTATTTGGTAACAGGACTGTCGCAATAAGTCAATTAATTGCATGATCAATTAAAATGAGCTCAGTAATTTCCATTTTCTATCAAAATCTGGATTACAAAAATCTTTAGTCTGGTATATTAGTCTCAACTTTTTATCTTGCCGAGACATAATGATTAATTTTATTTGTTGTTTCTATTGTTTTATTTATTTTGGACATGTAAAATGGCTTCCAGCTCCAGTGATAAATGTTCATTGGAATTTAAAGTTTATTCATTTTTGAGAATGTTTTCTTGCATTATTATACCATTACAGTAATATTACGTGAAACAACTTCTGGGACAGTTTATCGTCTAGCAAAAATAGTTTTTTGGCTCATTTGGTAGTAGCATTATTTCACATAAATTTGTAAAAATCCTTCAGTTTGAAGTCATTGGGGGTGAACATATGAAGAAATTGCTTTTTATTTTAAAAACAAAATTACATACGGTGCTATTGTTGGTACCCCAAGCAATCCCTTTAACACCAATAAACCTGAAGCATTTTTTAAAATATATTTCTCCACGATTTGAGAATTATCAATCAATGGCTGTCTGTCTCTGCAAAGTGCAACATATTCAAGTCATCTAGTCTCCATGACAACCGCTAGATGCCATCTTCATGGTGACTGCTAGTTTGGCGTGCATCTCAGGAAAATATCAGCTTTTTCTGTCCTAAAAATTACAAACTTGAACATGAGTAGAAACTGCAAGTGCCACGGTCCTCTGCTGGACCTGTCGTCTACAAGTCCAACAGACTCCAGCTGACTACTTTTTAATGCTAAACAATCCCCGTCTAACGCAAAAAAAAAAAAGTCCCAACAATTATAGAGTTTCACAGGAGTGAATGATGGTTGTTCTGACCTAACAGACGCATCATGTGACGCCTCTGTGCAACATATAATGGTTACATTGGTGAGTTTTTCTCCCTCTGAGCACAAAGGGTTGGCTGTCGACAGCGATACGTCAGCCAAGTCGTTCTGTAATGGTGGAGGCAATCACTTCCAGGTGTCGGACAGAAAGCACACCACGTCTGGCGGAGGGTATTTCACTCGCTCACGGGAACAACAAAGAAGTGGAGCACATTTTACTGTAGTGAGGCACTAAAGTGTAATTTGGATGCGTAACAAGTCAAAAACAAGGAGGTCTTCTCCTCCTAATTTAAAGTCATGTTATAAAACGCTGTCAGGATGTAAAGAAAGGAATTTATTAGAAAATAAGCAATAGTTTTTAGTTTGTTGGTTTGTTTTTTACCAGTTTTTATTTGTTTTTATTTTTAAAATCTGCTCTCACCTGTACAAAACCCTGAACTCAATGGAAATGTTTGCTAAAAATGAAGACCATTTCGAAAACCACAGAAATGTGTAAAATATGTGAAATTGAGTGCAGTTTGCCATTTGTGCCACTAGGTGTCAGGATTTTTTCCTTTTTTTAATGAGTGTTCTCGTTGCTTTCGATATGAATCTCATTAGTTTCACTTTTTACTTTATTTTATTTTTTTTTAGTTTTTATAAAACTTGTTTTAATTAGATGAAAACACATTGAGATCAAGAGCTCTTTCACAATGACCAAGGAAGGAAGCAGCGCAAAAATAACAAAAACAGACATCTAAAATATATAAAATGTGAACAATTTGACAAAAAAGTGACATAGTTGTGACTTGTGCTGTTTTTACAAATGTTTATGATGGGTTTCATTCAACATTTCACAAATTTGTCTGGTGGCAAATGACAGATTTCATAAATGAATACATAGATTCATAACTTACCTTAATTTTCTGCCAAATATAAATCCATTTTTGTTGCAGTTTTGCTAAAATGTTTTAAATGAAATTTTATTTAGTCTATAGTGTATTAATACAGAATAAGGCCACATCAGCTAAAACAAAAACACATAGAAATCAATGTATTGTAGTTGGACACATCAGAAAATCCACAGCTTGGAATATCAGAACAGTAATAATTCCACACTATCTGCTGTAATAAAAAACAAATAGTGAAGTACAGCAAGAGAACAAGCATTAAAGCCAGTTTGGAGAAACAGTTTGGATCTACAGCTAATGATCCTAAACTTCTCTGTAAGTGGACGTTTGCATGTTCTTGGCGCTCAGCAGGAGCATCCCCCAGCTGGAGCGCCAGCTGCCAAAATTAAGGTTTTCAGATTTCCAGGGGGAAGACTTGCGGAGTAACGTCGTCCAGAGTGGGTGCTGATCCGAGGCGGGGAGCAGAGAAAAGGCTTCACAGAACTATTTACTGGCACCGTGTTGTGGAGAGGACGCTGAGCTTTAGACGGTGGAGAGCTGCAGAACACACAGTTCTGACGCTGAACACATAATCGGGACTCCCTGACGGGTTCGGTGTGTGTGTGTGTGTGTGTGTGTGTGTCCATGCCTCCTTCTATTTGGCGGCAACAACCCTCTATGGTTTGATCAAGCTGTGAATAATGGTGTGTGTGTGTGTTTGCAAACACATGGAGTTGTTGTGCTTTTTGCTGAAGTCTCTCTAGTTTCCAAAGCTATTTCCATTTTAGCTGACCATGCTTTTGTGTTTGGTGAAGGTAGCAAAGAGAGGATTTGTGTTTTGGAAGGATAAATATCTGTTTTTGCCATGTGTGCGTCAGGTTAAAATCTTTGCAGGCATCCTTAAAAAGTCTTAAATCCATTTATCTAAAATAAGACCTTAAAATTCATTTTAAAAAGTAAGTTGATGTTAATCACAGGTCTTAAATTTTATTTTTACAGAACTGTTTAATCTCATAGTTAAGTTTTTTTTTTTCTCGTGGGACTTTTCTTTCAGACTAAAGTTTGAGTCGCATTCAGACATCTCCACTGCTCACCCTTGTTATGTTGCGAAGGTATATTAGCAACTGTTGGTATGGTTGCTAGCAAGGGTAGCTTGCTAACCAAGCTACCTTTGGTATCTAGCGAGGGTATATTAGCAGCTAGTTAGTAGTTAATTGGCAAGGTTTTTTGCTAATATTTGCAAATACCAGTGACTATCATGGGTAAGTGCAAATTTATCACCGGTTGGCTGAATTGCGTTTGTACATTTTTGTGGAGATATAGGTCTTATATTCCTTACATAAGGGTCTTAAAAAGTCTTAAATTCGATCTTTTCAAACTTGCTGCTTTCTTGCGTTTGAAAGACTCCAGATCAGTTTGTCCTCTCAACGATTCATACTCTCATTTTCTACCCAAAACGTTAATATTCGATTCCTTCCTTCTCCTCTTTTGAACCCTTGTACGTATAGGCCAAGTACTGCTGGTCATTTCTTTTAGTAGTAAGGGGTTTTGATGAATTATGGAGATAAATATTAATAACGCTTTACATCCTCCTCGAGTTTTACTAACTGCGGTTCTGATCCCCATTTGGGAGGGTTGAAACCTAACAATGATGAATTATGTCCCCCGGTCAAACTAAAATAACACCTACTGGTGGATATGATTTATTGGAGCCACCTAAGCTCATTCCCTGGAAGCACAAAATGAGTGTATTATCGAAAATGTCCTAAAATCATCAATTTCCAATGTGAAACGTCCCCAAGGTGTGCATGAACTGATGCATGGTCAATAATAAAACATCCCGGCAAACGGCTTCTACTCTTTTCTTACAAAATCCGGGACAAGTTGGCAAGAAACCTATCCCAAATATTTCTCCTTTATCCCGGTTTGTTTGCACTTGAACCTGAGATTGTTTAAAGGAATGTGACAGCAGGATTATCCTGTGGTTCGAATAAATGTAAAGAATGTCCCGTTGATCTGGAGTTTATGCTTGTTTCATACCTGTGAAAGAACGAGAGGATAGATCCGATGGAAATTAAATATTTTAAAACAGGTTTTTCACGTGTCTTGTCAGTTTCTTCTCTTTTCTTAAAATCAGGAATTGTTGGGGCGGTTTTTTGGAGTCAGAAAATCCAAGTACAGCCCTCCACCCCGTTCATGGAACGTTGCAGGAAGTTGACAAAGTTGTAGTTTGAAATACCCACAACCCATCGGCTCAAAAATAAACCAAAACTTCCTCTTCCTCTATTTCTACTTAATGCTATTATGCAAATATGCACTAAAGAGAAACACCTGCATTTTTATGAATATGTTGATTATTTGTCACCATGACAACAGATCCTGAACCAGCATTTTCATTGATCAAACCTTAAATCAGGCGAGTCTCTGTGCATGTATGTGAATGAGTCAGACAGCCGGTCTCCCTGCATGCCTGGTCGTTGTATGAGGACACGGAGGTTTTCATTGTTTCCACATCATAATTTATTACCCAACTCTATGCTCTATTATTACCTTTAATGAAACAGAGCTTATTAATGCAGCATGTCTGTATTTTACCGTGCTGCTGTTGCTGCATGCCCTCTACCTGCCTTTTGTGTTCACTGTGGCCCTGTGTGAAACAGGCACTCTGCCATGTCTCACTCTCACTCTGCAGCTGCATTAAACATAACCTGTTGTGTGATACAATTTCACATTTACATGGAAGCTGAAGTAATTTCTTCCGCTTGGTGCTGATCACTGCTGATCTGTTAACTTTTATTTTTTAAAATTTCCCCTTCAGGCTCACTTTTACTGCTGCTCTTCTGCCTGTCGTTTCTGTTGGTTGCAGTTTCAAAGTTACCGCTTTAATGAAATTTGAAACATGAGTGCATCTTGGCTTCTTTGTGAAAAGAAACCAGTTTTTCCTTTTAAAAAAAAATTCTATTCTTTTACAAACTTTGATCAGATCAAAAAAAAACAAAAAACTACATTGGTAGTAAATTTGGCTTATCCGAATTTTGCATCAGGCTAGTCCTCCTAGCTTATGTATGCAAACTTTAAACTGTTTTTAAGAGAAATCAAAGAAATTATTTGTGTCATTGAGTTTGAGCTGAAAGTTAATGTTGCTTCCACCCTTTCACCAAGTAACTGCTGTATTTGTACTTTTATTTTCCTGCTTTTGCTCTTCTCACATCTGCTTTCACATAAAGAACAATAATGGTCCAAATCCAAAGATGACTCATCTTGATGGAGCATGGCTGTAGCTCATTGTTTTTGACAGAGGTTTGACTTGAGTGTTCAGTCATGAGTTATTAGTTTGAACTCTGAACATGTGCAGATATTTCTGTGCTTCGGAGTGCACAAACTAATACTGATTAAAAAAAATATATTGTGAACTGCTCAGGAACTAACATTAGAGCAAAGAATATTATGTTTTTATATGTTTGCAATTGTGTGTTTGAGGAAATGGATCATAGTTGGGCTCATTTTTGCCAGTTTTATCTGGTTTTGAATCAAATGTTGTGGCGCTAGCTACAGTTAGCTCATAATAGTGTATTTATTTCCAGTTTATGTTTTCAGACAATGAAAAAACCTGTTCACAAATGGAGTGGAGTGATAAAGTGTTTGGCATTTTTCCACAAAAGCTAGCAAGCTGACTAGCTAGGGCTAGCTGACTAGCTAGCTAGCTCTAAGAACCCAATTCACCCATGAGTCAGAGAGAAAGTGTCATTTCCAATAGAAGCTGGTGGAGGATTCGTTGGAAACAGTAGCCATTTTTAAAACTTGGGAGGTTAATTTTGTTTTTGGTCGGTCAAATAGAAAACAAACTCTTCAGTGTGAATAACGCGTTAGCGTAGCTCACAGCTTCCAGGACAGCTGATTATTTTTCTCTGAATCCATAAAATGTTATTTTCCCTAATTAGAGTACATTTCACAGTTTATAAAGAATACGCATCACATTTGATTATCGCTAATTCAAAATCCAAAAGATTTAGAATGATCAAAACTGACCATTCTACACTGAGCCTGTAATACAACGCTGGGGATTTTGAAAAACAAATAAAATTTATTATTTTAATGGTTTTGAAGCTTTTCCTGAGAGGAACATGTTGCTATTTGTCAGAGGTTATGTGATATTTGGCAGACATGGATGATCAAGAGTGATGTTTTTATTATCTAACAGACAAAAACCGACCAAGATACAAACACCCTGATTTGCCATAGATAGTAGCATCAGGAAATATTTTGGTTAACCACCCATTTCCCCTAAAACAAGGATACATCTCTCTGTTTTTGCCAGGGAAAAAAAAAGCCGACTTGCAATACTGAATGTTTGGCGTGAGGAGCCAAGTCACACAGATGTTTTTACAGGACAACACTCGACTCATTTCCTATAACGCTCTTTTGGGGGCAGCAGTAACAAATCTATGTGGACACATTACACAAACCATAAACCACAAAGCACCAACAGGAATCCTGCTGTGGTTTGATACAGACCTGCATGTGCTTATTCTGTTTGAGAGATTGGAATTAAATGGTGCAAATGCATGACGTCTAATGAGAGACTCTCTACAAACTCAGCCGTTATTTCTGGTTTTCATGATCTTTTCCATTTTACATATCTTTTTTTTAACGCATCACGTACAAAGTTTCTAATTTTCTCATGAATGTAACCAGTTCATTGATATTTTTTAAAACTTACATTGCTGATTTTGCTTGTTTAGTTCCTTGTACTTCAGCTTTTTTGATTTACAATTTGTTTGGAGTTATGTCAGAACTTTTAAAGTTCACAGTAATCTGTGAAATTTCCTTGCAGCATAGATTTGACATTACAACGGAAACCAATTCTTTTAGCCAAACTTCAAAATGACCAAGACAAAAGAACATACCATTCAACTAAAACAGGGTTTGTGCTGATCTCCCCATATACTTTTGCTAATTGTTATTTAAAACAACTGAAGCTGCGATAAACATGCCTGGAAGAGGATACAGGTTAATTTTGCAAATAAGCATAACTAACAGGAATCGTCTAGTTTCCCCTTAAGGAAGCTATGAGATTCCTACTGACCACCTGCCTATAAATGTTATTTATTGGTATCATAAAACCACATTTTCTTACAGAGGACATGAGTAAGATATGGAAAGTTAAGTTTTGTTGTCGGTTGTCAAAGTAGTCCCAAGTTGACGCATGGTTTGTACGAAATATCCCACAATTACTGCACCTGAAAAGATTGGGCATGAAATGGAGCAAAATCACCAGCATGACTGGATAGCAGTTTAACAACTGATTAAAAAAAAACAAACAAGCAACCCAGTAGCTAGCCAAATCAATATCTCCAACCGTTCATATTCATTTGCTATAATTTCTGTGGATTTTTTGTGTTATGGAGACAAACTATTGTTTCATGTCAGTCAGTTTTGTTTAAAAGACGCCCTGTTGTATAACTTGACCACTTAGCAGAGATGGACATGGCCCTCAGGCTGTTCCTGCTCCATTTACAATGTGAAAAAAATCTGCTATGAGGAAGTTTCCTAAAAGATCTCTGGGAGGAAAACAGAAGGAGATGAGCCTTAATCGTCAGCTCTCCATCTGTCGAATCGTTTGTCTGTCTGATTGGAGCCGGCGTCTCGCAGGCTGACATTTCAGTGAGCCCAAAAGTTAGAAATGAACCCGTTTGTGTTTGTGCGCGCGAGTGTCCTAAGAATGCCGTTGCTAGGAAGTCTGGATGGAGGAGGAAGCATGCTGTGCTTGCAGGGCTTTATGGATGTTTGTTGAGCAAGTATCATTCCAAGTTGCAAACAAATGCTAGCAGTTATTATCGTCACTTAGTTCCATAATTAGTTGTTATTGAGCCAGTGAAACAGACACTGAACTGTGATTAAAAAACATTAAAACATTTTTTTTTCTCTAAATTTGGCTGTGCATATAAATTTGCTTGAATATTAGCCGTTATTACTAAAATTAAGTTTGGCTAGAAGTACAAATGAAGTTAGTTACACTGATTCAAAGATCGCAAAGGGTTTAAGAATGCCATTTATGAAGATTTATGATTTAATCTCTCTCTAGAAAACAAATTGTTATGCTATTCCCACAATAATCTGGACGAAGATCAATAGACAAAATTTAATAACGTGCTTAAGCCACGGATTTGGACGTGCTAACAACTTCTCAAACAGCTTCATGCCACCCTTAACTCATGAAAATGTGTCAGTATCACAATAAATCATTGTTAAAAAGTCCTTGGGTTGACATTACCCAAAAATAGAACAAATTTTGTAACTTAAGTTTTCTTAGCTAGACTTTACATTGAAAACATTTTTGGGATATTTCCTATTTGTGTCTTCTTCTGTGGTTTTTTGCTGTGCTGTTGCTGGAGGTAAAATAGTTAAAAATGGATGAGCAAAACTTTGAAGCGGAAAAATATCCACAATCACGTCTATATATCAGTTTTTGTTGAGGCTGGAAAAATCTAGTTTAATCCATTTGTTCCATGTATTATTATTTTTTTGGATGAAATGCAGGCATGCGTCCTGAAGATAAAATAAGGATAAAGATAACTTGCAGAACTTTTTAAAAAGAAGCCGAAAATGGCTGAAGAGTAGCAACTTTTGCCAACAACTTTACGCAAGCAGCAGCGAAGACACTATATTGTCCATGCTTGTTAAATGTTGACGTGTCGTTAGCTGTAAGAGTCTTCTGAAATGATCAGGTAGCAGCTAGCTAGGCTGCAATGCTAACCCAAGGAAATTAAGCCATTGCTTCAAATGTTTAGAAATGTCTCATAATCCCTTAATTGGGTTCACAAGGTGGAAAATATTTAGGTAGTTAATTCTTAAGTGTGTTCAGCCTTTTTAAAGCTGGCCTTGCCAAAAAATGCTGCTAGCTTTAATGTTTGTGATTTGTGGCTACCTTGATGGAGGCTCTTCCAGTGTTGAGTTATTATGCTGCTGGTGTTGGTTGGGTGGCAGTGCCTTGAAAAAACTAACGCTGTGTGTGAGTCATTTGCCGAGAATCTGCTGCGTTGAACATTACTTTGAAATTCACCCCCAAACTTTCTTAGCTTGCCGAGTTCCTTTTCTTCAGGAAATCTTGGTTAGTGTGCCACTTTTCAGGTTGGTAGAAATCCAAGAGGATCTTGGTGTGATCAGCCTGTCTTTCGAGGGTTCTTTCCCCCGCTCTCTTAGTCACTTCGCTCCTCTGATGTGACAACAAGAAGAGGGCTGCTTCTGAACTTTCTGGGAAGTTTACGTTTGCGTGTATTGAGTTACACATAAACTCCAATTAGTGTGGGCTCGCACGGGATTTTTCCACCAAGTTTTGACACAAACATAAAAATCTACCCAGCCTTGAAAAAGTAAAAACCCCTAACAAGTCAGAGAAGAAAGGGAGAGATAATGGGATTTGCTGCAGACGACAGAAACATGAAAAGAAACTTGCCAGATGTTTGAACTACGCTTTCATTTGTTTTTAAATTGCGTTTAAGTCGCCACGCACTAATAATTTTTCATTAGAGAACAGCCAAAGGGTCATTTAAAAAGATTGAACAGAAGTCCCACCTATTTATCACTTGAAAATGACCTTCATAGACTGATCCCAAAGATAATGAAGCAACATTCGGGTCTTCTGGTTCTGGTCTACTCTGATTCCCCAGAATCAAATCCAAACTTAGAGAAGCAACTTTCAATTTTTATGCTCCACAAATCTGAAACAAGATAGTTTTTTTTCTCTAGCCATTAGCTGCATTTCCATTGACTAAAATTGCACAAATTGTAATTGTGAAATAAAATTTCCCTAAAGGAAACCCGTCAACTTTAAATAAACGCACGCCTTTTGATAGAACGTTTTTGGTGATTTTTCCGCCGTATCGAAATTTGCATATTTTACAAAACTGCACTGGAAAAACGTTCCAGTTTCCACTTCAGTTTTATCACCATATCACTCCTTCACATTTTCTGTAACAGGGGTGACATTTTCAGCTCTCCAACAATGGTAGTTGGGCAGATATAATTTTTTTCCCTAGCAACTAGCAACCATACATGTTTGGCTTTCCCACCGCCACATCCACATCTGAGACTGTGGCGCCCCCTACGGGCCAATCGCCTCTGGCTGTTCAGTCTCTCATGAAATGAGGAAACCTTGACCCAATTGTTGCCTCAAACTACAGACCAATTTTAAGTTACCATTTCCTTCGAAAGTAAATTTTTTCATTAACATCAAAGGTTTTTGGACAACCATGATTTATATGAGGAGTTTTAGCTAACAAGTCTCTAGAGGTTTTTAATGACTTTGTCAGACCATCCTCTCATTAAAACATGATGATTGCTACATTATACTGTGGGGACACATTTGATACTTCATCTACTATAATAATCCAAAAACTAGTCTCTGTGTTGCGTTTAAAAGGGTTTCTTAGAGCAGATCAGCTGTAAACATGTCTCTTATCAAAGATGTTTACGTTGGCTCCAACACAGCTGAACAATGTGTGTGTGTGTGTGTGTGTGTGTGTGTGCGTGCGTGTGTGTGTGTGTGTGTTTGTCTCTGCAGATAGGTTTCTGTGGATCATGTTTACAGTTCCCGCATGGTCGGGTGGACAGATCAGACCAAATTCAATTTCCCTTCCACCAGGGGCGTTTTCTCAGTTTCATCCTGTGTGTCTCACGCTGTCGCTCTCTTGTGATGACTTGATTTGTTTTTTTTCTTTTTGTCTTGTTAGCAAGAAGCGATCAGTGATCCGCAACCAGAGGAGGTTAAACGACAGGCGGGGAGCAAAGAGCGGTGAAAAGGCAGATTATGAATTACGGGGGGGGGGGGGAGAAGCTAGGCCAGAGATTTATATATAAAATTTATTCAAGAAATATTTTCAGATCAACAAGATTTGCTGTATCATCCCACACGTTCTGTTGGGAATATGACCGGATGTTTACCTTTAGCAAAAAATCCAAAATCAAGTCTTCTTTAGCCGTCAAAACTATATCTGAAGAAAGAGGTACAAAGTTGTCCAATAGCCATCAAGTAATATTAATCTTTTGTAAAAATCCCACAGGTTTACAGTTTTAACACAGAAATTTATAACCGTAGGGAGTAGTTGCTTTTATTTAAAACAGGAAATCAACAGGTAATGCCGTTATTGCAACTAATCTATCAGATTGATTATAACAGCTAAAAAAAGTTATTCATAATAAAGAAGGAACGTGTGTCAGTTTGTCTTACTGTAGATAACATGTGCCAGGTGTTTGCTTAAGTATTATTTTATCAATCTGTGTACTGCCAAATATTGAAATTTATCGCATCGTTTGTTATTTATCGTGATACAAATCTTGATTCATAGTTGTGAATCTTTAAATTCCAATTAAAGATGTTTAAAACCACCCAAAATTGTCCGTATCATCAGGATTGATAGTTTTACTGTTTACTCCACTTTTTGGTCAATGACGGCATCAGTAAATACCAATTAATTTGAAAAATACGGTAACCGTGTGCAGTGCTGTGACGTAAATCACAGTTCTGTTCGTGACTGGTGTCCTAAAGAAGCGTATTTTGCTTTTCCAAGAGCAGTACTTGTGTTTGTGGGGCCGCAATTGCTGTAACACACAGTCACAGTCGTACAGTTTCCTAAAAAGGAAGTAGTCAAAAGTTCTTATCGTCAATTTTATCGTTATCACAATCATACTGCAAAGTATCGCAATAAAACTTCCAGTCTTTATTGCCCACCACGACCAACAAATAACATAAATGTGAAATTTAAAATTTTACCATAAGAATTACAGTGCAGAGACAGCTAATTATTCCTATTTTATCAGTTTGTCAATTGGCAATTTTATCAATACATTCAGCCACAACCGGTCGTTTGACACTCATGATCTCGATACAACCCAAAACCCAAATGAGTTTGACTCTCCTGCTATAGAACAAAGCAACGCTCTCATCATGACTCAGCAAGCCTCTATTCATATGCATAATTCGGTCACTCTAAGACATCAGAACAGGGCTGACGTGTCCGGTGCAGATCCACCCTTGTGTTTCTGACTAGGACAGGTTTGTGGAATGCTGCCGGTCCAGAAGTTATTTCATCTCTCTGTGCAGACTCAGTGCCGGCAGCCTGGCCCACAATGACGCGCTTGTTTTCATGTTGATGCGCTCAGACGCCGCAGTCCCCTGCCCCAGCCGTGCCGCTGAAGGTCGCTCAAGGTCAGGGTGCATAAAGCTCTGCTGCTGTTCGGCTCTGCGCGTCGCGTTTGCACAGGTGCTTCTCGTCATGAGTGTCGATGAACTGAAAGTCATTGTGTAACGTGAAAGCACACTGATTTGATGGTGTCACTCCATGTTTTTATTCCCCTTCTGCTCATACTTTAGTTGGTGTATTGTTGCTATATTCATGAAGAAAGAACACACCGACAGATTTCAGTTCCTGGAATCTTGGCCCAAACTCAAAGGACTCATGGGAGGATTACTCATATTTGTTTCATCCTGATTCCTATGATTAGAAATGCAACATCTAATATTTTGGTCTGACCAGCAACAAGGCAGGTGTTGGAATAGTGTTTGATTTCCACTTTTATTATTTTCATCGACAACAGGCTCTCTTTATTAACATGTAAGCTCAGCTTCTGCTTTTTTTTGTACATGGTCTAACTAGAACCAATTTGCTGTTGCTATAAATAAATCAATAACAATATACATTAAGACAGACAGTCAAGTCAAATTAAAGTTTATTTATACAGCACATTTACAACAGCTTCATCTGACCAAAGTGCTTCACAACATCACAGGTAGATAAATGATAAAATGGAAATAAAATTAAGTTTAGTAAAAAATAATAAGACAAATATCAAATTGGCAGAGATACCAAAAGACAGGTGACCAATATCAATAGATAATACGTCTGATAGAATATTAAATCATTTTTACTGAATCCAATCAAGACCCGTGCAGCATTCTGGGGGATGTAGGCAGAGGAAGAACACTGATTTTAATTGCGTTTATGTAATGGAAACAATTGTGTTTCTTCAACATTAGCTTTGTATCGACGATGCGGTTCTTGCAAAGATGACTACACATTTGTCGGTGGAAGACTATAAATAAATACAAAGCAGTGGGTTTCAAAAGTTTGTGGTTTGTGAAACAGTATTTCACTGATTCTGCCCTGATCTATAGGTCAGTTTGGGTTCAGGTGGTTCTGAGCAGCTCTTCTCCGTCCTTCTCTTCATCTCCATTCCTCCCTCCCTTCTCTCCGTCTGTCTCTCTCTCCGTCTGGACCGACTCTTAGCGTTTTGTAATCAGCCTCACGCGCTCCCCGGCTCGCACAGGGCCGCCGCTGTCTCCGCGCGCCTCCTTCCAGCTCCAGGTTTTTGATCCGAGTGCCAGTCTGTTTCACATGCAAATGATGATTTAAAGCGCATCTCTCGCGCGCTCTCCGTCCTCCGTCGTCTCCCTCGTCGTCCAGCTGCACTTGGAGCTGGTGAGGGAGCGTCTTTGTGTGGGGAAGCCTTGAAAATGGGGCCACGAGGATTTTAGCGCTGAGTCAGGTCAGACGTGTCTGGAAATAACGGAGCACAGCTGCTTAGTGTTTGCTGACAGTGCCTGTCGTCGGTGCAGGAAGTGTAGCGTCTTCGTACGGAGGTCGCGGGAAGGGCATTGGGGCAATGCTCGGTCACAAAGTGCAGAGGAGAGAGGAGAGTTTGAGATAAGTGATGGACTCTGGTCAGCTATAACCTTCTCAACGTTTAACACTAACATGCATTCCTGTTACAGTGGGAAGTTGATGAAAAAACTCAGAGACGTCGCAGATAGAGCGGCAACTAGCGATTATTTTAGCAATCAATTATTCTGTCGATTAATCAAATAAAAAACATGCATATTTTGAATTGAACCACTTAAACTCTCTTTTTTGTTTTACAATCACAGAAATGCATAAAAAAAGCAAACAAACAAATAGTTCAATTTCTTTTTAAATAATAAAAGAAACAATTTCTTGCCTAACATGTGATACCATACATCTATAGACTATTTTTTGATGAACCAAATAGGGGTTTGATTTGGACTTAGAATTTTGTCGCGATATTTTGTGGTACTATTGTGGTAACAGTAAAGATTATGATAAAAAAAACCTATTTATTACTTTCTTAGGGAACTATATGGCTATGACCGTATGATACAGCAACAACAGCAACACAAATATTGCTGTTGAGGAACATTTTTACGATAATTAGGTGTAAAAAGAACTGGTAAAGTATGGACTGAATCCAAAAATCCCCTGCAAAGTTTCATTAAATGTTGATATCCCCCTACCTCAGATTTAAAGTCAACCTTTTATGCTTTTTTGAACAGGTTAGGATATGTCTAAAGGCGATACAAAGCATGTTCATTACATTTTTTGTACAAAATCATTCTTGGATAATGAGATTTCAGTCTGCTCAGTTCTGAGCTCCTTCCAGAATGAGCTGTTTTAGAGCATCTTGTCACTTTAAATTCAAACTCAATGTTTACACTCACACTTGAAAATACCTGGAAACAGACGTGCAACTATGCAACCTTACCTCTTTGTAAAGCAGAAGTAGAGCCTCCTGCACCACCAACAAGACTGTAGCAAGTGGTTTCTGGATGATAACAACAAAACACCTGTTTTTTCCAGCAGCCATTGTACAGCGAATGCAGCGGTAAAACCAGTTGCTCAGTAATGGTGCTGTGCCTGCTGAATGTGACTCAACGATTGTGAGGTTTTTTGAAAAAGCTCATTTTCCAGACACCAAAAAAACACGAACTTTTTACCGAAAACAGCTTTTTTCAAGCGTTTATGTTTCTTTTAGAGGCAGTAGAAACCCAAATGGAAGTACAAAAGACGTGCAAAACGTGAACTTTGGGTCACCGTTTAAATGTAATTTATTTTTCCAGCAATTTACTCCCTGCTTCTTTCAAAAAGATATATTTTGCAGTATTAACTTTTTTTTTCTCTCTGTATGACATCTCTCACCCTGAACTTATAAAATATTTCATTTTACCTACGACTCTCCTTGGAAAGCTTCCTCACTGCAGTCATTTCACTCAATGCATCTTATCTTCTTTCGGTCTTTCCACTGTACTCCTCATTCTGGATCTTTTTCTCTCCCTTCTTTATTATTTATTTTTCTCTCTTTGGCAGACCCAACATCTGCCTCTCCTTGTCTCATTTAGCTCCTCTCTTCCTCTCTCCATCACTTCATGTCATCTCTTTATCCTCCCTGTGTGATGGCTGCTGTCCAGTACGGTAACTGGGGGATGACTGGTCTCATGTAATCATCGTAGATCATCAGTGAGATTGATGGGGTTGATAAGGTGGTCAGACTGGTTGTAATTACAAGGTTGCACTAAATATCAATCATGCTGCATTGCTTAATGTACTTACTGTATGTAAGCCTTTTAGGCATGTATTTCTATGTTATTTGAATTCAAACCATGATTTAATAAAGAGGAAACACTGGAATCCGTATATGTCCCGGGTTTAGAACCCTAAATACGGGTTTCTCATTGTAGCTTAAATTAAATTTCTCAGCAAGAAAGTATTATATCCAATAGAAAAGACCAGAAACATTTTATTTTTGTATGTTGCTAAACCTTACCATCATGTTTTTCAAACTCTAACCAGGCAAATAATTTTTGCCTGATTTTAAACAAATATTCAAAATCTTTTAAATTTGTCCTTATTTTGTCACAAAGCTGAATAATAATAATAATAATAATAATAAATGTATTAGTCTTTGAAACCCACTAGGCTAACCAAAGTATCTTACAATTGGTGAAATATGGCAAAAAATATAAGACACAAGGAATGTAACAAGATAAAAGAAGAAGAAATAGTAGAATAAAGTGAAAAAATAACAAAAATATGTCGCTCTACTGAGTACTAACAACCATGTTGAACTTATTTGTGTTGAGTGTTGATTTAAAGAGGGCCCAGGTCAAAGGTCAGTCTTATTTCAGGCAGGGTTCATGTCTGAAAATGGTCCAAAATGCAAAAAAGTCCATGGGAAAGAAAGAGAGAGAGAGAAATAGCTAGTGACCAGAAGAGGGCAGCACACACTTTATCACTCATTTAAAATGCTTTGGGGGCAAAATGTAACAGAATTAATGAAAACCAGAACGAGTAGATTAGAGTTCAAATTGGTTTTGGTCTCTTTAATTAGAAAACACTTCAAAGAGTCTTTTACTTCCGTTGTTCCTGTTTTCCTCTCATCACATCCTTTTTTCCCTTCCTTTTTCCACTGTTTACCCATTAAGAATAAAATAAAATAATGTAACAGAGAAACATATGAATTCAGTGTCAGTATGATAAAAAAGGTACATCCCTCCAGTACTTTATTATGTCTGTATTTATTCTAAATCATTGCTATACAGTTAAAGGAAGGACTCAAAGGCCATAGAACAGTCAAAGGTAAATTTTACAAAGTACTTTAGCAGAACCTGAGAGGATCAGAGAACACGTGGGCGTTTTTATGGTACAGGGCGTACAACTGGAGATTTTAGCAGAGCTTGTGATTACATCGAGTCAGGAAGTGGAGCGTTAGATACAGGAAATGAGCTTTTGATGTGCGGCCCAGTCACTGTCCAGTTTGCCCATCGTTATGTTTCGCTTCAAAGAGGAAAAGAAATGGAAGATATTGTTACAGCTTTCAGCTTTTCCTAAAAATTACCTTTGTGCCCTCCATCTCAGACTGAATGAACAAAAGATTTATTATATTAGATAAAATGTGCTCAAAAATGTCTTCATATTTGTGATCAAATAACACAAGAAAGAGTTCAGAAGCTAACAGATGTAACGTTTTTGCAAATATGTCACTTCAGGAATATTTTAGTAAACAAGCAGATTAGCATTTTAGTGCCATCTCTCTGAGGATTCAGGCATTTTTCACTCCCAACTTGATCAAGAGGTCAAACCCTTTTCTGTCCACCAGGAGGCATTAGAGCGTAAATGTTATTTCAATACCAGACAGTTTCTTCCTCTGCTGCCACCACAGATTGTGCATATATATTATTTTTGGTAAATGGCGAACGCAGGTGGAGTTTCTGTCTTTGTGTGGGACACTTCTTTAATAACGTGACTGATTTCAGATCCAGAGGTATTTCTTGTTCTTTACTGGGAGATTCGTGTACTTTCATGTGTAGAAAAAAAAAATGCTGCAAGCCTTTGTTTTGGACAGAACAGACAAGGCGAGATGCAAAATCTCATTCACAGTTGCTAATAACTGTTGATTTAAGATCTATTTTTCAATCCAAGTATTTGTTTCTGGAGAATACCAGCTGTTTTTGTTCATTTCCAGAACATTTGAAAGGGGGGATCATATAGGAAACTCTTGGTGTGGCCACAAAAACTGGGTTGTCATCATATATAGTGGTCAGTTTCCTCAGAATATTTGTTTTCATTCCTGATCGGACACGTATCCATTGTTGAATGACTATTTTCATGTCCCAAATGAAAATAATCCCAACAATAAGGAATTGGTGATCATGAAAAGCGTTGATTTTTGGTGTGAAACAATTGTTGAATGCACAGAAGGAGCACATTATTCTAACTGTCAAGTCTGGTGAAGGATCTGTGATGCTGTGGGCTTCTTTCTTCTCTGAATGCATTCAGAGACTTTGAAATCAATAATATATGAGGAGATTTTACACAAAAAATCTGCTGGAGTTTATTGGAGAATAAGGTCTGGGTGAGGTTGGGGCAGTGTAGAGAGGTACGGTCCAACTTGTGATCACTCACAGGAGAATGGAATTGGGAAAAGATGGTTGAACCAAGTATTGACATCAATATTGCCAATGATGATTTTTTTTTAAAGAAGCAGTATTTCTGAGCTTTACATCATCTTATAATGTTCTTCCCTCATTAAAAATATACATGGAGTGTTGCCTTGATTCTTTCATGCATGTTTGAGGAATCCTTTCATCTCCATGGCAACCATTCAGCTGTTCAGAACGCCTGGGTGGACCTAGCCCCGCCTTCAAGGTGCAGCTCCTCCTCAGAGCTGCTGCTTCCAGGCTTTGGAGCTTCCGCCTTGTAGCGTTCCGTGTAATTTTCCATGTTTCTTGTCTTCCATCTCTTGCCATCATGTGATCAATAGTAAATGGGGTTGCACAGGTCCCACAGTTTGGCTCCCTTCACCTTCAGTGAGTCTGTAGCTGTTTTACTGTCTTAAATTACATATTTTGCGACAAACGTCATCAAACCCTTTATTTCTCACAGTGAATGGGATGAATGCTGCGCCGCCCGCTGATTGCCACTTGTGCGTGTGAAGAGGGCGCAGTACGGAGGCATCCTCACTGAGCGCATCAGTCACACATCGTCCCCTATTCGAACTGATAAATCTCCCGCCTCCAGGAAACGACTTGATGATCGAGTTGTTGAATGTAACGACCAGGCTGACGGGTCAAACTGTGATGTTTCACGTTTGCTCCAGTCGTATTATTTCTAAAGTGAAGGTCGTCATGTTTTTCGAGCGACTTCAGAGATTCTGAGGAGACAAATCGATGGAGAAATGCGAGGAGTCTGTCTCCTCCTTCCTTCTTTCCACTCCTTCTAGGGATTACAGTGTGGCTGCTCTCCCTGGCTTCATTATCCACTGAGGGATGGAGCTTTGGAAGCCCTCGGCACAATCAGAGTCAGGGTTATGTGTGTGTAATAAAAAAAAAGAAAGAAATTCCTGTAGTGCAAGTGTGTGTGAGACTGAGATAATTTACTGCGTGTGTGTGTTTAGATGGAGTTTTCTTGCATATTTGTGTGTGTGTGTGTGAGAGAGAGAGAGAAAGTGTGTATGTTCATCCTCCGGGCAGCTAAAGTGTTTGCAAGGAGGATGAGATAATGAAGATGCAGGGAGTTGGCTGCAGCTTACAGGGAGCGAGAGTGGGGGGGAGTTATGAGGATCTCCCAGCGGGAGAGGAAACTACGAAGGGAAATAAAATTCCAAAATAGAATCAAATAAAAGAAACTATGCTGCTTTTAAAGCTCAGAGTGTGACAGTGAGTTGGGAAAACGGGGCTGAGGAAAGAGACGAAAACCAGCAGCAGTTAAACTGAGCGGATAATAAAACTAATAAAGTGGCGTGAAGTGAGAAGAAAGTAAAAACCACTTAATAATAAATGAACAAAATGTGTTATGTGCAAGAGAAGACGAATAAAAAACAGATTCGTTTCATACAGATGAGCCTGAAACAGAGTCTGCTTTATACCAGTGTGACAAACCTCAACCCCGTGCAGCGCTGGTTTGTTCCCCTGCAGTGCGTTCGTTCATCAGCTGAGGTCTGGTGAATCGACTCCAACCAGAACTCCAACCAGAACAGAGTAAACAAGACTCATGATTCACACAAACCTCCTTTTATAGTCCTGTCCGCATGCGGTGCAGCTGTCGCTTTATGTGTACGTAGTTTGTTTTCGGTTGCTTTTTAAAGCGTTTTGAGTTTCTACCAAAATGAAATTCAACGCCTCTGTTTTGGAACTTTACTATTGTTGAGGTTCATATTTGTCCCTCGGGTTGATTTTACGCAGTTTCTTCTCCTGCCATCTATTCTTTAAATGAAGCTTAAAATGCGTACGAACATTAAAAAAAAAAAAAGTGTGACTAGGTGCACTGCAAAAAAGAAAATGTTAAAAAAAAAAAATTAAAGTCAATAATTCCTTAATATTGATGAAAACTTTCTAGTTCCTCTGGCAGATTGTTTCACTTATAACAAGACATTTCTCCAATATTATGAGTGAAATAATCTGCTGGCTTTTTCATCAATAGTGACTTGAAACAAGCTCCTATTTCTTTCAAGCTAGTTCTCAAGTGCACTGAGACATTTGCACTAGAAACTAGATCAACAATAATTGGTAAGATTTTGTGTTTTTGCTGTGTTGCAGTGTTTTATTATTTTTTTTCCATAAGTACATAACGTCTATGAGTGCACCTGAAAAGCGAGACATGGGTAATTATTTAGAGAATTAGCTGGATGACCCTCTTGCTGCCACCATGTCAAGCAGTGAATCGTTCTTCAGTGCAGATTAGCTCCAGTGTTGTCAAACTCCATGCATCTCATCTACAATTGTAAAATTTCATGTCTTGACACATATTCTCAAATAAATTTAGGTCTGGACGTTGCCTGACGCATGAATGCACTTTGATCTTGTAGCTTTGGTTGTACTTTTAGGGTCGTTTTCTTGCTGGAAGGCTTTTTTCCTCCCTGTGTTACCAAGTATGTAGCTTCATCCGTCTCCCCATCAACTTTGATCAGTAATAACTAATTTTCCCTCGGTGATTTAAAAGCATAGAAAGTGTTGAATCAATCTGAAATAGTCTCTTATAGAAACAGAAGTTCTCCAGGAAATTCCTCCAATGGGTAATTTGCTAATTTGCATTGAGTTTAGGTGGATTTGAAATTGCGAGCACATGCTAATTTTAGCGGTGTTAGTGGCTAGCAGTTAGCCAGTCACAATTTTCTGCGGGCTTAGAATTGAATCCTATCTTGTTTGTCATTTTCTCACTTTTGTTCTTTATCCAAATATATATAATATTGTGACAGCAAAGGTTTTAGACTGGTAGAGGCTTCTTTAATGTTATTTATCTATCAGGGAGCCTACACAAGTAGTTTTTAATAGAAACATCTGTCAACATAACAAGCTAGAAGCTTGTTAGCTATTAGCCAACAAGACTTTAAGTGTCTTCATATATATATATATAACAGATGGGCAATTCTGAAGCACTCACATTAATATTCAGGGACTTTTAACAATAGCTTAGACTTTTTAAATCAGATATAACGGAAACTAGATGATGCTTTGTGATACAGACTTTACTTTGATGAGAAATAGTATCATTTTAATGATAGCGCAGGTTCTTGTGCACTGTGATGTTGACTGGTAATTCGTGAAATAAAATAAAGAGAAAAAATTAAATTCATCACACTTAGAAAATTGGATCTCAGAAATGTGTTTACTTTTAATTCAAAACTCCAAATGTAAGAACCTGTTGCCAGAACACATCACACAACAATGAAGTAACAATTCACTTTAATAGGAATCAGCACAGACTGACTAGTTACACTGTTCATTAAGGATATTTTAGTTTCGGTCTGATATTTTTTTAAGTGTGCAATCTAAAAATCCATAACACCAAATATATTCAAATCAGACTAAAATCACATTCCGTATTTGGACAGAATCTGGAAAGTCGAGACAAGTACAAATGTAGAACATAGCAAAATAACTCCATGATTCAATCACAGCTACTGTCCTATTTTAAGTGAGGCGGAGTTCCTTGAACCATGACCTGGATTAAAGAATGGATAAAGTCTCTCAGTGAAGCTGCAGTCGTTGAAAGAAAAGATGTGTTCTGCGATGCCGACGTCGTAAAATGAGACTAAACCCTCGTCATAGTCGACAAACAGCCCGATTCTCTGAGGACGGTGGGTAAGACTGAGAGGGATTTCATGGCTGGCCCGTGCTTTGTACTCATTCTCCTTCCTTAGACTCAGTATCCAGTGGCCGCTCTCCTTACTGTTTGTGATTTTTTTCTTCCTATTGATCGACTCGTAGACCACTCCGAAATCGTATTTCATCATGTCCATCACCTGAACCTCGAAGTAGAACCTCCCGAAACCGAAATTCTGTTGTGCCACGACTCCCCCTCCTGGATTAAACCTCTTTGGCAAATCCGGAACAAATTTCTTAAAATCACCCAGACGGACTTGTTTGCCGTCGTCAGATACGATGAGCCATGGATCTGCTGTTTGTGTATCCAGAGTTAAATTTACTTTGAACTTCTGCACCCTCTTTAGCTCTGCCTCCTTCAGCTTACCCTCTTCTTTCTTGAAGGTAGCCTGCAACTGATCCACAGCTTCCACCACTGCTTTCCTTACCATCTCTTCATATAGAGGGATTTGGACACTGATGTCTGACCAGTCCTTCATGGCTGGGATGTTATTGACGGATGAAAAACTTCTCAAAACATGAGCGTGATCATCAGACGATGAGAGCTCTTGCACATCGGCGCTACTCTGCATCAGGACTTTCACTTCCTGCCCCAGCTCTGCGATAAGTCTTTCAGTTAGCCTCTCTGCTGTGACTTGCCTTATTTCTATATTCCTGAGAAGTTCATCTGAACCATTTTCAAGGATTCGTTTCAGATCTGTGAAGACCTGAAGACCGACTGCCGCCTTACCGTCTGCAGCTTCTTGGTTCAGCCTTGACGTGTACCTGAGATCCTGCATCTTTCCTCGTCTCTCTTGAATCATCCGGTTTAACGTTTCCTCTGTCCCTCTTAGCACAGATCTCTTTTGTCCAGCCTCTTCACTCAGAGGAAGGTAGTCGTGCTCCTTGTGATCTAGGAGGGTGCAGAGCATGCAGGTGAATGTCTGGTCTGTCCTGCAGAACAGCTCCAGCGGTTTGTTGTGGTATGAGCACATCCTGGCCTCTAGGTTCTCCACAGGCTCGAGCAGCTGGTGCTTCTTCAGGCCTTTAGTCATCAAGTGAGGCTTCAGGTGTGTTTCGCAGTAAGATGCAAGACACACCAAGCAGGACTTGACTGCCTTCAGTTTCAGTCCCGTGCATTCATCGCAGGATATGTCTCCTAATGTGGCAACCCTTTGTTGCGACGGAGTGCTGTTGAAATTGTTTTCATCAACGGCAAGGCTGAGACTTCTCGTGGTATTGGTGGCAGCCAAGCTTATGTTGCTGTTGCTACTGTTGCTTGTCGCATTGTTGCTTCTAGAGGTGTTGCTCTCGATGACGCTGCTGGATCTGCTGAGGGTGCTGCTAAGATTACTGTGAAAATTGCTTTCTCTGTTGGTGTTGGTGTCGTGTTTTCTGGGTGTTGGAATGCTGACGTTGCTACTGTTGTTACTCCAAGTATTTCTTCTGGGGAAGCCGCTGCTGATATTGCTGCTGGATCTGCTGAGGATGTTGTTAAGTTTGCTGTGGAAATTGCTTTCACCAATTCTGTTGCTACTGTCGTGCGCCGAAGTGTCCCTCGTATAAGGGCTGATGTCGGTCTCACTTTTGTTGATGGTGCAGAGCTCCTTTGCTTTGGACTTTTTGAGGCAATTTGCCATCTTAGAGAGGTTTTGATTGGGTTGAAGCTGAGGACGTTCATTAAATTCCTTTTCGCATATCGGACACTGACAGTGGACACTTTGACCCCATTCTCTTAGGATGCACGTTTTGCACAAGTTGTCGCCACAAGGCAGCGTGACAGGAAAAGTAAAGATGTTCTTGCAAATTTGACACCGAAGCTGGTCCTCAGTTAGCTGACCGCTGGCGGCCATGTTGGCTCACTGGGAACAAATCAGAGGAACATGTGCTTAATGAACATTAGCACATTTTATGGTCTAACAGTTATTAACCATAAAATAATTTAGTCAGTGAATTTCTCATCTTTTTTCCCTGATTTTAAAAATGAAAACTAACTAACTAATCAGTCAGATCAGTACAAGATATCACGCAACAGCACATCAGGATGCAGTAGCCCCGTCGATGTCCATTAATATCAATCATTTTGATTGGTCCTAAAAGTCATTAATAGCAAATAACAATAGAGATAAATGAATTAACATAAAAGATGAGTATACAAAAATTGTCTAAGCTCCAAAGTGAAACACTATTTGATGAAATGAGAACATTCTGTCTGAGGTGAACAAAAAGAACAAGAGCACAAGAAGTAGAAATGATGCATGACTAATTTAAAGCTACCAGACCAACGACACGATTTCTCCTGCTACCAAATGTTTGTTCCCTCGACAACAATTTGGACAAGCAAGTGCAGATTACATACATTTGACTTTTTCTTAGGCACAGATTTAGGCTCTAGATTATCATTTCTATGTACTCGCTGAATTATGGCAACGTGACAATGTCCTGGACGGGGAACAATAAACGAACAGAATGAAGGACAAAGACCGTGAAGGACTTGCTATAAGTCCCAGTTCTAAATGGGAAACTTGAACGTGCACCAACCATGATATTAAAATCCAATATGGTGGCTGTGCATTAAAAAAGAATGCTCATAGCTACATTGATAAACATTAAATATTTCACAGGTACGCAGCCCTGAATGTGTGGCTGTACTGATTTTCTTGGCACTTGTTGCAGAGAAATAAATTGCCATTTGGTTGTATTGCTAACAGCAGCTATTGAGCAAATCAATTAACAACCCCAGGAAAATTGAATATAACATTAGGCACTTTCCTGTTTCATCCTTGGCGTTCTGAAAATCTCTGTCATTTTAAAAACGTCTGATGAAGCAAATGCAACTGTCGTAGAACCTCTAGTTGTTAGCTTGTTTTAGCGCAATGCTACAGTTAATTTGGTAATCGATTTGTTATATCTATGAAAATAATTAATTCCCATATTTCTGAGTACTGCTAAAGGCAGCACATGTAACACCGGTGCTACTTCTACCACATGGTACGGCAGCCAGAATTGGAGAACAATACAGCAATAGCCTGAAACACATTTAACTGTTGCTTTGCTTTTGTTATAAGGTAATATTTTTGTATTGAATTCAACAGGATTGAGTTACATCTCAATATTCAGCTCAGGAAAAAAAAATCAAGAGAGCACTTAAAATGAACAGTTTCTCTGGTTTTACTGATTGAGTAAAATGATCATTGTTCTTTTATTTTATTCTTTTATTCTCTGAAATTCCAAGCAAAAATTTTGTATTTATTTGCAAAAAATGAGAAATGGCCAAAACAACGCAAAAGATGCAGTGCTTTCAGACCCCAAATAAAGCAAAGAAAACAAGTTTATATTCATTTAGAAACAACAATGTTGATGTTTTAACTCAGGAAGAGTTCAGAAGTCAACATTTGGTGGAATAACCAGGAGGCTTTCTATGGGATTCACTGCAGAGGGTCTTTGTTTTTTCCAGAGCTGTGTTTCTCGTTTGCTTTGATATCAGAATATCAAATAATCCAATAGCGCACTTTAAAGACATCAGGTTTTATGTGTGTGAGAGACTCACCTGTGTGCTGCAGAGGGAACCTTTAACGAAGTCTTCAATGAGTTTTTGTGTCTTTCTGACTGCGAGGAGCACAGCTTTCCTTTTTATTTTTCTTCAAGCAATGTGGTGTAAAGTTCAATCCTGATAGCAGATAAAAAGTCACCTGCTCTGCTGTGATTTCCTTATTGTTTTATCGTGCCAGGTGTTGACATTCGATAACCAATAACTGGTGACTTCCCGGCCATGTTGCTGTCCGCACACCGTTACACAAAGTTAGCCATTACGTGCTGCCAGTGTTTACTACTTCAAAATAGTTTGCTGAAACCCATAACTGTACCATTGCCCTGTGATGGATAATAAAAAAGAAATTACAGCATTCAATAAAAAAACAAACATAAAAACATGGTTGTTATGACTTTTTGGTCAGACAGTTCTGACCAGTCTTCTCAGTCTGGTCAGAACTGTAAAAATCTGCCCTCTTTGGGTCAGAAAAACAAACAAATAGGCAAACAGGAAGGCAGCGTTACCAGAGAAACGGTCATAAAACTGAAATGGACCAATCAGGGTGGAGCAAGCATGAACTGGTAATGTAGTGTCGCCCAGGGAGCGATATCTGTAGAAACCATTGTTGTGTTAAAGCATGAGGGCCTTCATTGGGGGACTCCTGGTGATGGTGAACTCATCCCAGTACAGCTCTAAATAATTAAGTTTTAATTCCAGTTTTACGTCTATTCAGCTATCGGGCGCACACAGGAGGACTTTAACAACATATGTGCTGCTGAGTGAGAAATTTACAACCAAAGCTTTCTGACGCGACAAAAAATATTCCAGGATTTACATTTACTGAGCGATCACTGTCCTCAGGCGTTTGGGTGTCATTTATGTTTGTGTACTTTTATTGCTCAACTAGTCTTGCCGTCTATGTTCATTCCTTCGGATTTAGTTTATTCTTTTAGAAAATCTGTTCTTTTGGATTTTCTTCTCTTTGATTCATGTTATTTTTCCCCTTCTTGATTTGTAATTTCTTTGAGTCATAGTTCAGTCTTTCTGTTTACTTCTTATTTTACAAACTCTTGTATTTAATATCCTGTATTTTTCTTTTTCTTCATGGGCACAAGTTGCAACCATAGGTATTTGTAGTTGCAAATCAGAATATGTAGTTGAGTTGAGCTCTGTAACCTTGTGAAATAAATATTTATTTATAACAAAATATTTACTTTTTTTTACTTTAAAAAAACAACAACTGTGTGATACACTGCACTCAAGGTGTCAGTTTCTTGCGTGTCAGTTTAAGCCTACGATTGCAAATTTTAACCAGGATTTTCTCGCTTTCATCTGATTGGTCGATGTCATGTGAGTCGCAAATTTGGAGCTAGCTAGGATATGTTAGCAGCTAGTTAGCGGTAGCATCAACCGCCTCAAGTCTCAACACGACTGAAATGTTTGCCATGAGAAAAATAAACTACATAAAATATACAATATTATATAGTCCTTACTCCACAGAGTTTAAGACCTGCAGTTCTAATATTTAAGGCCAACTTACTTTTTTTTAATGAGGTCTTCATTTTAGATGATTTAAGACTTTTCAAGAACTGCCGACACATTCTCTTTGTAGCATTTTCTTTCAGTTTTATGCATAATTAATGTGGACCAAAGATTAAGGAAAATACTTGCCAGGAGAAGGTCATTTTCGTGATGAGGCACTTGCAGCTCAGTTTGCAATGATTATAAATAATTTGAATGTTCTTTTAGTGGGCAGTGAATATTTGTTTTTTCCCCCACTTGTAATTCCTCTGGTAGTTTGGTCTTCAGGGGTTTTGTGTCACACTGAGCTTTATTTGTGGTTGTGTGAAGCCTCTGCTAGTCTTGTGATTGTGCTGACTGCAGGGTTAGCTCCTGATAAAAGTAACACGCTGAGCTTATAATTACACTGTCATGTATAGCATACTGGTTTCCTAAGACTCCCCTATCCTTTCTTTTTTTTAGTTTTTCTTTTTTAGGGGGGTTTAAGAAGTTCTGTAAGGTATTTTTGTATTTAAGTGTAGATTTGTGTCTCATCACGGCGTTTCAGAGTCTCTAAAAGGGATCAGAGCCAATTTCACAGCTTAAGGATTTGTTTCGTCCCTCACCCAACTCATTTTTAAAACCAATGGAAACCTCCACCGAGGCAGAAAATAGTTCTCCGACTTGTGGCAACGTTTATCTGCGAGAAACCGCTACGCTTACACACAAGAACAGATGTGATAATTTTTCTCTATTCCCATCAGCTTAGTCATTTTCCGGACCAAGACAAAAGCTCAGTCGGGGCTCATCAATTCCCTTCTTTGTCGTTATTTTTGCCGCCCTTATTTTTCTGAGCCGGCCTGTAGTTTACTATTGGTTTTACTAGTAGTATATGTCAGTTGTGGTTCAAACTCTATTTTAAACATGTGTATCATGGGGTTTAATTGATTTATAGCTGTGCATTTTTGCCAGTTCTTGAAGTATTATCAAGTGACAGATGCAGAGAAATAATGGGAATTTATTGGTTTTGTTGGCTATTAATTTTTAGATTCTAAGGTAAGGGGATACTTTGTTACAATAGCTACCAGGACAGACACATTAGCTACCTTACCAGTTAGCTAAGATAGTTAGCTATCTCGGCTAACTGAGATAGCAGTTAGCTATCTCTGTTAGAGAGATAGCTAACTATCTCTAACAGAGATAGTTAGTTAGCTAACTATCTCAGTTAGCTAAGATAGTTAGCTAGCTAAATAGATAAGTAAGATCTTGCGTGATCTTAGTAAGCTAAGATAACTAACTATACTAACTAAACTTCAATATCTAGACTCTTCAAACCTGAACTAAATTACTCTACACTCGAAGCAGAACCTTTGAGACCAAATATTTGCGAATTGCTCTTCAGCCCCGTCCTGAATGGAAAGCCACAATCCTAGTCTTGCATAAATACACACAGACAAAATTAATAACACTTATCTTACATTAGCAGCACATTTTAGTAGAGAAGTTCTGAAACAACATGAACATTTGAACTCTGTTCCCCCCAATAAATGCATGAGCTTTTCCCCCCCTCTCTTTTAGATTCCAGGGTCCAGTTTAGCACATGTTGTCCCTGGTTTCTTGCCACTGTGCGTCCAGCAGTATTGGGTTATCTGCTCTCCGGGGATTCAACTGATTTTCTCTGGTCCAGAGGAATGTATGAGAACAGAGCCGGGTTGGCAAAGTGAACAGCAGATCAAACCAAACTCCAAGTGCCTGAAGAGTTTGCGATTGAGACGTAGCAGGTCCTCAGCTGGAATGCTAATATTAAACAGGATATTAATGTTAATATTTAATACATACACCGCAAACCCCCTCTGAGATCTTTAATGTGTGGAGAGATTAAACGATCAGGGATACCCTGAGAGGAACAATCAGTGCACAGTCTTTCCTGAGTATATTTATGTACTTCATTTATTAAAGGTAGTGAACTTGTATTAATGTATTCTTGGACAAATATTTCTTTTGCACCAGAAGTAGAGCGGTTGTAAAAAACAATGAGCTCTCCTAAGTTTTTCCTAAAAGCTGACAGAGGATGTGAGGATTTGGGAATATTTTAATTTGAAAAAACAGATTTATTCTGTTTCTGCGTTTTAGTCACAATTAAATGTCTCGGCTCACCATTAAAATGTCAAAACCAGGAAAAATGTAAATACAGAATGAAGACTTCAACCAGACCCTGTGCACTGCTAAAAAGCACATTTAAAAAAATATATCTTTTGCAAAATAAATCAAAAACTTTCTATTTAGAAAGTTAAAAAAAATGGAAGTAGACATAAAATTAACATTTCTTCATAAATAACAGATTTTTTTTGTAATGAAGTGTCCTAATTTGTAACTGTGCACACACCTATTCTCTTAAAATGTCCCTGTTTGGACTCTGAGTGTCTTTGTGCTTCCTGTTCGGACCACAGCTGAAGGGACAGTCGGGTTATGCCAAATGTGATGCGTTTTCCCACGCCGCTCGCACACATCTGTGGCCGTGTCACCAGCCAGCGCCGGCAGCTGTGGAGCATCTGATCCAAATGACATCATGTTGTTACAGGATGACTCCTCCGGGCCAAGTCTTCACTGAGCCCGGCAACGCTGGGGCAATTTGTTGTACTTTTAAACTGCAGTGCATAAAAACAGTTCGCTCGACGTTTTGGTCACAAAATAACACTGGTTTTAAAGCTCCCATCGCCGATAAACCAATTACTTTTCTGTTTATTATGGAGCACCTTTTAGGACTTGTTGTAAAATGTAAAACACAAACTGTCTTATCTGATTCAGAAGGTAATTTAATGCCTGAATTTTCTGGGAATAGAGTTTACAGAGTTTTTCCTTTCCGTCTGAATATTCCAGTAAGATCCAGTGAACGTTGTGACTGTAGCATGACAATGTCACGTGTGTAAGAATGATCTGTATGTAAAATTGCTTCCATTCTTTGTACAAACGCTTCTGCTATGAAACAAAACATTCTTTTTTTCTACACCTTCATTCATTTCCAGATGACCGTTTTGATAAAATATGGACAACAGAAGTAAAATTTTTAATTTTTTTCATGTCTTTCCAGTTAAAACATTTTGACTTTGCTCTGTGGAAATGTCTCGGGTTTAAATAGTAAGTGGTACAGTACTCGATATGAAGTATTCATGTGGTACATTTTTCTTTCTCGTATTGTGTGACGCTGCCACAGATTTGGCCTCCAAGCATCTTGGAGCAAATCTAGGCGATTTCCTGATTTATTTACGTTGTTGTTTGGCCTTGGGGAGGAGCTAAATGTTTAAACACCAGCTAACAACGCTGATTATTATTTGATTAAGTGGCTGCGGGGGGAGACAGCGGGATGCAAATGAAATTAAACAGCATAATAAAGCAGAACTAAACACCAAAACACTCATGAGCCATAATCTCCCCCTCAGCACAATAAGACAGAGCTGACAGACCAAAATGGGATTTTTTGTTGTTGTTGTTGTAGTAATTCTTTATTCTGGAGCTTTAATTCTGCATACAAGTAAAATGGTACAGAGAGATTTTTACTGTCTAAGGTTAAAAAGTGGTGGTGAAAGTTTTTAAAAACAACATTTGAGTCGATTTTGTTCCTAAAAAATTGAACTCACTTCCAAACGTTTTACGCTTTTCACATGCCGTTAATTCTGTAATATTCAACTTAAAAACAAACAAATCTGTATTAGCGGGAAAAAACAAAAAACAAAATTAAACAGTCTGGTTCTATAAGTTTGCATACCCTTAAATTAGTACTTTATTGCACCTTCCTTTAATCTGACATCAGCTTTCCCTCTGCTGACCGTTCATCCCAGACTTTGACTTGACATTATTTGCCCACTTTATCTTGGGAAATTCTCCAAATTCTATTAAATTGTGGTTAAACAAAAATAAACTGACTGAGGGAAGCTAATTACACAAAGAGAGCTGAACCAAAACACAAAGTAACTATAAATGAAGAGAAAGAAAAACTTGCACAGGTTTAGGAGAACTAAATCCAATGTCACAAAAAAATATGTGACAACCAACTACAAAACAGAAAGGAAGGAACTGATATAGGAACATGTTGCCAACAATAATGAACACAGAAAAATAAACAGAATTTTTGCATATTGAACATAAATGAGCAAGGAAATGATCAAAATACAATTGCCTGTGGAGATTTGGAGAACACAGGAGGCTGTCGTCATAACACAGATAACAGTAACCAGACGTTCCTTCAGTGCTGCTGTCAGGAACAGCCAGACAGCAGAATATTCCCAAACATAAAAAGGCGACGCTCGTGGTTCAAAGTTCTGACTGGGAACTGAAATGACCTAAATACGGCTCTTCCTGCAGACACATGCAGCATGCTAAGTAGATGTGATCACCAAGTCTTGTTCTTTCTGTCACATCCTCCCGAGAAAACGCTCATAGTTAGGCGTTAGCAAGCTGAAGCAGTTTTGTATTATGTTCTGTCCGTGAAACATCACAGGATATTTGAACTAAAAATACATCTTGACTTATTTACGTTCAATTCTCAATGAAAAATGAAGAAAAATTATATGGGGCAGTTTTGCTTGACATCAAGGCTATAAAGAAAGTTGGCAAACATCAGCTAACTGAAAGATGAGAGCGAGAGCTGAAGTACTTCCAGCTGAAATTGGTGTCTTTTTAGAAAAGCTGAGTAAAAGTCTCAGTCAAGCATTTGCCTCCCAGTTTTTTGAGCCCTTTGAGCAAAGCAGCTTTATCCAAGGAAGCTAGGTACAACTAGCACTCTGCTACACATACCAGCTCCTGTTAGCTAGATCATGTTAGCTAGCTCCTGTTAGCTAGCTCATGTTGTCTAGTTCCTGTTACCTGGCTCCTGTTAGCTAGCTCATATTACCTAGCTCCTGTTAGCTAGCTCCTGATAGGTTCTTCTCTTAGCTAGCACATGTTAGCTAGCTCATGTTGTCTAGCTCCTGTTAGCTAGCTCATATTACCGAGCTCTTCTTACTTGGCTCCTATTAGCTTTCTCCTTTTAGCTAGCTCATGCTGTTTAGCTCCTGTTAGCTAGCTCATATTACCTAGCTCTTCTTACCTAGCTCCTGTTAGCTTTCTCCTGTTAGCTAACTCCTATTGCCTAACAATCTACAGATTCTAAATGACTATATTTTTTGTCTGCTGCAGACCACACAGCAGTCAAGAACTACTTCCTTTCTTACTTCAAAATAAGAGTCTCAGACATCCAAGATCTGAAACTTAAAACTACTGTTTTAATAAAAAGGCTTATAATAGCTTAGAACTGACCACATGAAAACACCCAAAGAATACATTTTAATATTGGGAGATCTAATGGCTCAAGCTATTGTTATACCATCAGTCTTTTTGAAAGGATTTGAAAATTGATTGTAAATCAGGTGTCGGAGAACAAGAATGAACATTTATTATTGGGAAACTGTGGGGCACTGCAGGCGGTGAGGGTTTGTTATGTAAACTGAGAGTTTGGAGCTGCGGGATTCACGTCGGCGTTGCTTCAAATCTGATCCGACTCCTGCCTAACACATTGTGAATGTATAAAAAACCCCCAACTCTCTCATATGTTATGTTCAATTGTTGCATCAGTGTTGCTCCCAGTGTGTTAACAGCTGAAGGCAACAGCGGAAGTGCTGAGAGTTTACATCATACCGCTGTGTTTGTTTCCTTCAAGCTGTCAACCTATCCTCCCATCTTGTTTCTGCTCCTGTTTTCTATCTTTTTTCCAGATGTGGTGAATTTTACGATGTCTTATCCTGTTCTTTGGAAATTAAGTGAATGAGAAAATGAAACAAAAGGACTTTTGGGGACCATGGTAAATGTAAACAAGGTATAAAAAATAGATAAAAATGTCCCAATGATTATTGACAATCTTTTTACATAGTTTTTACTCCAGTATGTGGAAAAAGTAATGCATTTAGTTTAGCTGAGCTGTCATTTACTCACCAGTAGTACCAAATGTTTGACTCTAAGCTATATAGTGGACATGATTTATGTGAGAAAAAAACCCACATTTGTAGACCTGTTAGAACAGTTTGGTGAAAAACTGTTTAGTTAAAACAAAATGTATCATTATAAGATGTCTAAATGCATTTTCTTCTTCTTCCTTTCTTTGTACCATGTAAATAATTTCATTTTGTGGCCCTATGTAATGCCGTGAAATGCTCCAAAGCCTCAATCTCAACTTTCTCATTGCTGAGGGATTAGTTGCATTTTCTGTAATTTATTGTAGAGTGCAAATTTTCTTTTGGTTCAACCACTCTGAGCAGAAAAAAGTGAGAAGATTTGTGCTTGGTTGAGAATTTCTTTGTCGTAACAATGCTTCTTGGCAATAAATCTGTTTATATGCCTTTAAAAGGAGCCACATTTGTGAAGAAATCTGATTTGTGGATAGTGCTGGAGAGTTGATTATGTGGACTGCGGCCATAAAAAATGTGCTGAATCGTCTCTTTCGGTGCCAAACAGCTAATTCTGCTGGTCTGCTGTAAACTCATGTTGTTTATTGGATTGGATGATTAAAGTTTGAAGAAACAACTACATACTGGAAGTGCAATGATTGATTCATTTAAGAAACTGGGCCCTGGGAGAACTGTACACGACCACTGTAGCCCAGTACTTCCTCTTCATGGTCACCAGCTTGGTTACACAGTGCTGGGGGATGTGATGGCAGCCCGTCGTTCGAACCGCATTTGTCAGTCATTGTGGCCGACCCTCCAAGTATTCAACAGGGTCGAACTCAGGACTTTGACCAGACCGTTTATTCTTTCAACCCCCTATTTTTGGATGTTCTTATTACGAGCGAACACTGCTATCTTAGGGCAATGGTGGTAGGACTCCATCCTGCAACCAGTAGGTTACCGGTTTGTAAGACACTTCCCTCGCCTTGCCTGCTGCTGGTGGTGGTGGTGGTAAGAAGCCTCACTTCTGTCAGACCCTACTGTAGCTGTAGCTACAATCCAGTAGCTCACCACTGTCAGCATGTAAAGGTGTGTGAATGTCTGTATGTCAGGGGTACCCAAAGTCTATCCTCGTCTGGTCCATGTCCAAACATGCAGGATGCCGGCCCTCCAGGACCAACTGCGGACACCCCTGCTGTATGTAGTTTGAAGCACTTTGGGGTTCTCTGGACAGGTAAAGGTCATTTATCTTGTATTACAGAGTTTTGTTCCCAGCGCTAGAGATATTTGATTGCCACTGGTTGCAGAATCTCTTCAAGAAATGATTTTTTATTGACATTACCTCCTTCTAGTGATTGATGAACAGGGGTGCCCAAAGTCGGTCTTCAAGGGCCGGCATCCTGCATGTTTTAACTCTCTCCCTGGTTTAACACACCTGGATCAAATGGTGGCTCATCAGAGGCCTAAGAAGAACATTGACATGCTGGAAAGGTTGTTACTACCAGCAGGGAGCGTCATGGAGGATGCCGGCCCTCGAGGACCGACTTTGAGCACCACTACTCTAGAACACAACATTTCTCATGGGTGGAACATGGTCAGGGAAACATAAAATTTCTTCCATATTTTTAAGTATATTTGTTTTGCAAAAGTGTCTCATGAAGGTACCTTCCATTTATATTTAAAGCATTTTCATAAGGAGTTTGATAGTAAGTACAGCTTACTGAAGACCACTCTGTCAAACTGGATTACCTCAGATGGTTTCATCATTAGCTGTGTAATCCTTTAAGCAAAATACCTTGTTTTTTTTGCCTGCTTAATTTTGACCAATGTTTTACATCCACCTACATTTTCTTATCAAACTCCAAACAGTAATCTGGCTCTGCAATGGTTGGCGGATTAGCAGATTATTAGTCTTCCTGTAGAGCATAGCGACTGTCAAAGACACACACATACAGGCAGACGAGAAGAAATTACTTCAAATACGATTACATGCAGGGATTAATACAAGATTAAGACTGGAGGTGACAGTTCTCTTCCCCAACACCTTGTTTAGAGTAAACCATTGAAGAGATATCGGAACAATATGGTGAAAAAGAGGCAAACAGACAAGACATAGACCATGTTTATATACACACTAAAGCCTCAGGGTCCATTTAGAAACGGCAGTTAAACCAGCATGTTTCTGGTCTGGCATATCTGTAACACCCACTACACACTATTACATGAATACATCATGAACCGTCGTTCCAGTTAAGTTTATGATTTTCAGTAATCCAGCAAAGTAACTTAACGCCTTATGTTTGCAGCTAAGCTAGCGTTAGCAAAACAATGTTTTGTTTTTCTTTTTTGTTGAATATAACAACCCATTGGAAATGAATTCAGAAAAGGGGTTATTGTTTGGCTCATGCATGCTACAAATAATAATTAGCAGCTCTGCAACATGCTAGCTTCCAACTGATTGCACATTGAGCCGGTAGAAAAAAGCCAGAGTCGGGTAGTAATTGACTACATTTACCTGAGTAACTTTCTGGGATTGAAAAAACCTTTTAGGGATAGTTTTACCATGCCATACTTTGCACATTTACTTGAGTAATAACATGAAATATTGCTAATCTTACTTGAGTAAAGTTTCGTTCTACCTACTGTGAGTAACTTAAACAAGGAAGAATGTGTGGTTGCTTCCATTTTTTTGAGAATTTTGATACCAATATGTCCAGTCCTCATTGTTGCGGTCATTACCTGAATTAATTGACCTTTTAATTGTAATGCTTGAATTGCCTTTTCAAAACCATATGTGCTCCCAGCTGTTTGTTTCGTTTACACATCGTTTAATGTGTCCGTGTTCCGGGTTTCATTTCACACACTCACCAAAAACAATGAATGAATCTTTAATGACATTTAGTGGCTCACATGGCAATGTCAAACTCTGGCTCGAACTCGGAGGCACGCAAAACCTTGCTGCTTTTTCTTTTGCATTCTCCTCTCTGTAGGGATCATTAAAGAGCAGTTAATTACCCATAATCCACTCTGGTCCAGATGTCTGCTCAGTCGGAATGGTCCTCAATTTGTGTGTATTTGTGCGTTTGCTCCTTTTCTTTTTTTCTTTTTACCAATCCGCCTCACTACTCATGCTTTGCTCTCTTTTTCATGTTTCCCCCCTCTATTATCCCTCGAGGGTATTTAGTATTCTAAGTTTTTTTCACTCCATCAAAGTTGTTTCTCTCTTTCTGTGTGTTTGTTTCTCTGCCCACAAGTTTATCCACTCCGCCCTCTTCCCTCTCCTTCTCGCTCGGCTCTCTTTTTGTCTCACGCTCTCTCGCAGCCAGAGGGAGTCGACTTGATTCAGTCATCACTAATAAAACTTCAGCTTGCACCTGCTGTTTGAACCACTGGAAGGTACTGTACCTCTGTTTACTCATTTGCATTTATTATGTAGCAGATATATGCAGTTGGAGTCTGGCCGTGTCTGCCGCTCCAAACAGTGAAGCTGTGATGACTGCTCGCTTGGGAGATAAGCAGGTTTTATTGGTTTGCCGCAGCTTTATTATCCTCTGTAAGTGATTCCTTACAGTTTCGTTTTAACCGGGGCAAAAGGTCGTTGGGTGTCCTGGTTACAGTGAAGACGATTCGGCTGATTGCCGACTGTATTTTCAAGATTTGTGCGTTCGCGGGGATCGTGTCGTGTTGAGTTTGAACCCTGAATTGGTGGGATTCCACAAGTGTGTTGTAAATTTTAGGCAAATTTGAGGCGTTACATTTGAGCTGGACATGGAAATTGATAGGTTTATTTTTGTCCTAACCTGCAAAGAATCTCTAACAGAAATACTTTGTGAAAAGTTGGCATTTTCTGTAAAAGAAAAAAAAAAAAAAAAAAAAAGCTAAAGCTTGAATGTTGTTGTTATTATAAGTTACACACATTTCCTTTATTTTTAAAAAAACAGAAAAATACCTGAAGCGATATTCATCTAATGGGTAAAACAAAAAAAAAACTAGGAACTAACATTGGCTTGAGGGCTTTTAACCTAGCTACTGTGTATTTCTCTGTAACATTTACTACAGTAAGTACGCAACCATTCAATCTTGTATGTTTTTTTTTAAAGAGCAAATGCAAAACCTTTGATGGTGAAGCAATATCCCACTGTAAGCATCTTCACTTGTTCGTTTTCGTCTTAGTTTCACGGTGAATCCCACAGCGACTCGCTACGCATCCTCATACCACCTCGCTTGAACTATAAACTTTTTATTTTATTTTTTTTTAGAATACTCTTGGTTTTCTGGGGGCTATCCAAATAAAAAGCGTACTTTTAATAAAGTAAGTATAACATACAATTATATGGCCACATTTTGACCCAACAAGTTTCAAACATCACTAATTTACTTTGCCGTCTACTTTGCTCAGTTTTACAGGCTTATAGGCCATTATGAGTGCCTGATATTGTTATAAAATGGGGTGGCAAGGTGCGGATGGATAGAAATATAACTGATAACCCCTTCCAGCAGGCACAGAAATCCATAAAAAACAATAAAGGTGATTTATTTGCTCATTTAGTGCCAGTTTTGCTGATATATGATTGTTTGAAGATGTTAGGTTTAGGTAGAAAGCAGTCACTGTTTCTGCCCCTGTGTTCACACGTTTCTGCAAGTCAGTGCACATGATTCACAAGGACAGAGCAATTCAGGAGTGCTATAACTCTTTAAAAACTGACACATATTGAGATTTGCTTCTTTTTTTTCCATCTAATGGTTGTCTGACTGGACAGATCATTCTGAAATATGGGTGCATGGGGTGAATTGGTCTGCACTCTTTCCCAGTTGGAGAATGTATAATTCAGCAAACAAAAGCTGAATCGCAATTAATTTCAATGTATATTTGAAATTACCGTACTTGGTAAAAATGTGTATTAAGAAACAACTTTGTAGCTTTGTGTCAAAAAGCCTGTGTGGTAGACACTGGAACGGATCGTCTGGGTGTCATTGGGACGGAAACAACAACAGCTGCAGAATAAGAATCTCTGAAAATCTCCAACAGCAAAAAGTGGATACTTTTGTGACTTTCATAGAGTCAAACGGCTCGGCTCTAAAGCTACTCTAAATGGTAGCGACAAAGTTACTGAGTAGGGAACATTGAATTCTCGGTTGAACCCACTGGTCGTCTGGATGACGGCATTCTTAGTTGTATCATAGTATTTTGCAAAGGGAAGACTTTTAGTTGCATGCTTACAGTCCTTTTCAATCAGCAACTTAGTAATATAATTTTCACTTTTTGTCCTTCAAACCGGTTTGTTTACAATGTTTCACATCGAGGACACAAGTTCTGTGGAGATAAAAGCAAAACAAATTGCATTATTCCACCCTGCTTCGGTTTTATGAAACTGGACAAACAGGTATATTGTTTCTTTGCTTTGAACAGACCAAAGCAGAGGTAAATAAAGCTTGAATACTGTTGTAAATGATGTTGGTGGTGGGGGGGATCTGGTTTTGGTCTTTCCTCTTTTTCAAAGAAAGGTTTGGCTCGGCATTGTCTTTGCGTTGGGTCAAGACTGGGGCAAGAGCGAGATCAGCGGACGGCAAATATTACAAGAGCTGGAGTCGAGATTCGCACAGCGGGCGGAGAAACAAAGTCGGGGTTTCTCTCGAAACTGAAGCCGAAGCTGGATGCGAAACCTGCTTTGTTATGTGACTGGGACATGGGAAAAGAGAGGAAATGAGGAGGAAAGTAACACTGTCTCACCTGCGCTGGCTTTTCTGGGACAGACAGAGGAAGTCAGAATCTGATAAAATGGATTCAAACGGAGAGCAAGAGGCTGAAGTAGCGACCAGAAAAACAAGCTAAAAAGGATCTGTCGGCACGCAGCTGAACCGAAAATAGTGAAGAGACATAAAGAGATGTGGCAGAACGTGTGAAATCAATGCTGTCGACTTAACCAGAGATTCTTAAAAAATAAAAAAAAAATAGCTGGCAAAACTGCAAGGAAGCAAGCAGCTTGGCTTTTAAAGGCAGCCTGTTCTTCCCTCTGGGCCTTGGAGTCGTTGCATAAGCAGCAGGATCAAGTATGAGCGAAAACTAAAAGCAATCTCTGTGGGAGGCCCACGGATAAACCTGGATTAGTGATGGTTTCAGGATATTTGTAATAGGGAATCCCAGCAGATTTCACTAAGCAAATATGTATCGCTTATGCCACGGAATATTAGCTGCAAACAAAAAGAAATGAAGATTTCCAGGGCGATGGCGCCGTCCGCCTGCCTAAAAAGGGCCGTGAGGAAAACGCCGAAAGCAACCTCAATGTGACTGTGGCGCCGTCTGCACCTCACATTCACTTTTCAGACAATTTCTCATCTGGTACTGAAACCTGTTTTAGAGTTTCATTATCGCAATTAATGAAGGAAGAACTCGCCGTTTTATTCTCCAACCCTGCACAATGACATTATGAAACAGAATACTTTGTCCATCTTTTGTGAATCTGTCAGGTTTTCTTTTCCTGGTACTTTGGAATACCTTGGTGGGTAATCAATGTAGTTTAAATTTGTCCAACTTTGGTTTTGGGGATGTGCTAATATCAGAAAAAACCCAAAAAACAATTTCTGCTAGCAAAAATTGCTGGAAATTTTTTTTTTAGCAATCTTGTGAACCTGCTCCTGTGAGTTCCAGGCGGTTGTGTTGTAAACGTTGCAACACTTTTTATTAAGCAGTGGAGTTTTGGGGCTGTAAAGTCTGCATCGTCGAAGCTAACACCACACAATAGCAGATCAACTGTCTTAGAAATTTGACGTGATGCTAACAAGCTAGCCACATGATGCTAACCCAGAGTCTTTTTTGATTAAATTTCTCTATTTTAACAAGAATAAACTCCACCAACACTCTAAATACCACAAAACATTTTCCATTTTGCTGTTTTATAAATAAATCAAGATGTTTAACTTTTTTTGCTGTTTCTTTTAGCTGTAATTTCAGCATCTACGTCTGGCTGTAGCAGTTAGCATATGTTGTTTTTTTGTTTTTTTTCTCCAGGATTTTCCGCACTTAATTTCTAAAGTAACATAGTGTGTGTTGTAAAAGCCAAGTCTAGCATTGCTGGTCTTTGTTTCTGACTGATTACATCAGTAAAATCTATTTTTTTAGAGTAAGGAGAGTGATTTTATATAAAACAAACATGAGTATAAATTAGAGGAATGTTTTATTTCATGTACAAGGATTGACCAGTTCAGCAGAAAAGAATTAACATGACTAAGTCAGTAAAAGTTACAATTATAAAACAATTTCTTTAACGTTATGTACATCTGAAACCAGATATTTACATACATTGTAGCTTAAAGAAGCTGCATGGTGGCGCGGTTCTTGGCACGTTTGGCTCGCAGCAAAAAGGTTCTGGGGTTTTGTTGACGCTGTCAGCATATTGCAAACATATATTGTATCCTATATAACTAAAAATCAGTCTGCACAATAATAATACCCAAAGAAATGCTTGGAATGCAATGATTGTGTACAAGGTGTCACCAAACCGCAGTGTAATATTCATTCCTCTTCTTTAGCCTCAATACTTTAGATGCTTATGACTGACAAAGATGGCACTTTATAATATGCAAATAATATGTGAAATTTTACCCAGCTATTGTGGGAACTCTGTTAAAAATTACTCTTACATTTGAGCCATGTCACGCAGTTTATAATGCAATTCTACTACATACTAAGGAAATAAATGTCTCTTCTTCTTCTTCTGGCCTTAAGTAAGTTGAAATAGTTTTGTGAATTCCGATTGACTCCAAATAAGAAAAGTTTGGCATAAATAAATATCAGACAGCTATTAAAAAAAATGCTTTATACAATGTAGCATTAAGTTTCTGAATAAGTCTTTTGCCCTGCAAGAAAAGAAAAACAAACATCCAAAGCCCGCTGTAGAAGACAGCCTCTCAAAACCCAATGTTTTCAGTCTTGAAAGGAGCAATAATGATGCTGTTAAAGTGAGAATAAAAGCCGCAAAAATGTGTCTGCTGAGCAGAGATGGTCCATCAAGGTATTTATTTGCTTAGTCTCCTGCTGCGAGAGCTATAGCCAGAAGTGGTTGTAAAAAAAAATCCTTTATTTTCTTTTCTTTGGAAGAGAGCAGGCGGAAGTCATCGTTTGTGTGCCGTGCATTCATTTCCTGATTGTTGATCCAAGCACTAAATGAATGTGAACAAACTAGTTGCGAGTGGGTGCATGCTATCAAACCAGACATGCATGTTCTTCATTTAGCAGCTCGTTGTTTAGACGTTAACCACAACTCCAAGCAAACATCTAGCATTTCAGCTGCAGTCGATCATCTTCTGCCTTAATCAAGGTTGACTCAGCAAATACTTTGACGTCTTTTCAAACTGGAACAAACAGCTTGAACACACGGCAGGCATTTTCTCTGTGTTTTCAGCACTAAGCCTAAATGTGCGATGTTCTTTTCAATTAGGTGATATTGTGTTCATTCAGCACCTTTTTTTTTTATATAACAGCTGTTTATTAGGATGTGCGACGAGGCAGAGAGAAGAGGTGGGGAAGTGAGGAAGAGGGTAGGCATAAAAAGGCTGCAGTCTGTTCTCACTGCAATACATCAATATGTGGATCTAGTATGCTATGTTTAAGCGTAGACCAAGTATTTAAACATATATTTAGAACAAATAACATTTGGACCTAATTTTCTGAATTCAGTTTAGATGAAAGAGAAAAAGAAAGGCATAAAATGGAAAAACTGACAGAAAAAGCTAAAAATGCGTTCCAAAAAGGGATGTGTCCGGAAGCCAGACTCCAGAGTGGGTTATGCAATCATTAAAGTAAACTCAAAGACGGAGGCACAAGAACAAGAATGGCCTCCAGTGCTCTTTACGGTCTGCTCCTGCCAAATGGACATGACTTCCAGAGTCTCTCTCTGTAATGTGTGTGTGAGGTTGTGTCAAACTGCTGGGTGGGAAAGTCACGTTAACTTCAGATTGAATTTTTTAGCCCAAGCTGCATCGCTTATCCATATGCAAACAGATTTCTGTGCGGATGAAAAGCAAATGTTCTTTGGTGTAGACAATATATGGTACATCCAACACGAGGGGAACCTCAAGACAATAACTTTTTGACCTCAGTCCTGATATTTTAACTCAAGTTCAGAACTGATAAGCCATTTGGATGAGAGGCGAAACTTCTTCAAGAAACGAGTGACGAGCTTCCTGTTGAGGAACCCCACTTACTCTGCCGTACTTTACTCCAGATCAGCGCGTACTTGAAGCGGACGTCTGTGCCAAGGTCGATTTTTTTATGACCGTGTACTCGGTGTTGCACAGTAATCTGCTCCAGGCGTTCACATGGAGCTGTTTTTGCGTGCGACACCCAACAGTCATTGCCACCAATTGCGAGGACACCCCAGAAGCTCACCAAATTTCTTGAATCATTCAGATTGTGGGAAATGAAGTAATCTACCACGAGAAATGTAGGCAATTAGTATGAGTGACTATGAAACCCCGACCATGCATGGACGGTGCGGTCACAGTATGCGCTACTCACAAAGTACGCCTGACTTTGTTTAATCAGGTTATCTTTCAATGATCTGAAAGATAACACTGTGACACAAACAAGCCAAACGGAAGACAACAATCATTCTCCACAGCACTATATGCTTGTTTCAACCTTATATTTGAAGCAGACAAGCATTATTCCTTGTCCAACCACATCTTAAGGCCCCAACGTACTTGGGCGTACTTCACTCTACCAGTAGTTTACTGTGCAACGCAGTTGTAAAAGTTGATCTTTGCGCGAGCGTGTCTGGCGGAGGTTTGCTTCGAGTTCACATCGAGTCCGCACAAAAGTCAATTTTCACAACTGCATACGCATGCTCCCTTTGGCCCAGTAAACTGCTTTTAACATCGAAATGTTTTGTACGCGGCACCGAGCTGATAAGGTTGGGAGTTGGGGCAACCAGACGCGAGGATGCAAGAATGCCACTCTCTGTGCCACACTAACACCTGTGCAACGGCTGCCTTAATCAAGAAGAAACACAGCTCAGAGCCCAAGTTGCTGCTCATCAAATTTGCTATAGAAATGTAGGCAATTGGTGCGCTTGAGTGTGAAATCTCAACCGGGAGCAGAGAGTGCAGGCAGTACGCCAGACTTTGTGGGAGCCTTTAGGGTCAAACTTTATCAGGTTTTCTACAATGTTAAAATTTGTTCAATGATCTGAAATATATCAGTGTGACAAAACAAGCCGAACAGGAGACACTAATCATTCTCCACAGCACTATATGCTTTGTCCAACTTTTTACTTGAAGCAGAATAGCTTTATTCCTTGTCCAATCGCATCTCAGCCTCAGCACTTTCAGTTTCATCTTTTCTACCAGTTTTTTCCCCATTTCTCACTCTACTGCCCATTTCTCCTTCTCACAATCCCTTGCTCCTGATTGGCTGATTTCACCCTTTTCTCTTTATGAATTGAACAGCAGTGGCTGAATTCGACTGGCTGGAAGCTAATCAACTCAACTCACATGCTTCCTTTCCCCCCCCTTTCTCTCTCACTCTCTTTTTCTCTCTCTCTCTCTCTCACAGACATTTTCCCATGTACACCTGCAACCGTCAGACTATCTCCTCCAGCACAATCCCTCTTTCCCCCTCACACACACGCAACCTTTCACACTCTCACCGGCATGCAGCCCGCTTTGTCAACAGCTCACGTCGCATCCAAGCTCTCACTCTCTCTCACACACACACGCACGCACGTAGCTCATCTGCAATCACCCGCCGGGCTCACACACTCATCACAGGTCGCGCGCAGTCACACACTCTGAGGTCTCTTGCGATGCTGTGACTCCTTCCGTCATCTTCCCCGGTCACACGGCGGCTCGACCCGGGCTCGTCTTTCACTTGCAGACCACAGACCCTCTCTGTCTGTCTGTCAGTCGGCGTGTGTGTGTGCGTGTGTGTGTGTGGCGGTGGCATGAAGCGGTGATGTTCTGGGACAGGAAGAATAGTATGGGCAATTCCCAAAGACGGCCCAAAGGAAGACACAGACCCAAATCTGCAACAGGTACTTTAAATCTTGTGCTTTTAAAAAAAATATTTGTGCAATAATTTGCTGTCAGCATCACATTTCTTCCCTGGCATGCGTCTCATTCCCGTTTTTGTGATTGGGGTAATTCTGTGTAATTATACTTCGTATCCATCCCTCTTTTAATCTTTTTTCTAACCGCCGTCACTGATTTATTCAAACTTACACTTAAATCTCCCTTTGTGCTCCTCTTTTAAACCGTACAGCTTCACACGTCATTTTCTTTCCCCACAGCCATCCAGTGGCTTTCCTTTCCGTTTCCTACTTCTGTCCATTCTTCCCCTTTATCAAGTCTTCATTTTCACCCAGATGTCGCCTGTGCATCTTTGCTGTTTTCCAGTCTCAAAGCAAATAATCAATCCCTCATCATTATGGATTATGAACCGTCTCAGGGTCTGCTGTTCCACCCATTTCAGCATTTTCCCATTGTGGATCCCTGCCTCCATTCATGCACTCGCACTGGGAAGCCTCCACTCATTCTGCACCTGCATATGGAACGGCACTTTTCCATCAAGACCGTTACTAAATACATCCTTCTCCTGATTTTGTCGCCTCTCTGTCCATAAACTCTGTTTTAGTTTCTAGACTCGTGTAGCTTTTCGGCTTCTCGTTTTAGCCGTCCAGCTCACTGTTGCTTTATCCATTGTTTCCACTGTTTTTGTTGTGAAGGATGGTAACCCCGTCCATTTGCCACTCGCCAGCCTCTGGCATGCGGGTTTCGCTTTGTCTTGGTTGCCAGATTTTGAGTGTAGTAGGTCAATTGGTCGTTTTCTTCTTGGCGTGTGACCAGACCGTGAAGGCGTGTGTGTGTGTGTGTGTGTGTGTGTAATTGATACGCTTCCGATTCACTGTTACTGCAAAGCTCGCTCTCTCTGTGGGTTGTGAGTCCTAAGGCTTCACACGTTCTTAGATGCACTGCCACATTCTGCAGCGTCGTCCATGCTTGAGTGTGTGTACGGATGAGGGCGTGCGTGCGCGTGTGTGTGAGATTGCCCATCTTGCACGGCTGGACAGTATCACTGGCGAGCTCTTTAATTATTTCAAAAGGCGAGGGGTTCCTCTGAGAGTGGCGGAGAGAGGAAAAATGCCAGATAAAACATTTTTTGGGAGATCTGGAAGGTCAGACATATTGAAGGACTAAGAGAAGGAAGGTGTTGCAAGAAGAGAATTGCATCAATTTACTCCCCGTTTCCTCCCAAAGCTAAGGCTGATTCCCTATTGTAGCGCATTCATGCAGAATGTATGTAAGCTTTAACCCAAAGTGACAGCCGCCCATCTGTTTGACCTTGGCTCTAATCAGCATCTGAAGCTCATTTGCTCACCTCAGACAGCAGGAAACAACCACATCACCGTCACTCAGTGCTGCACTACAAATGCGGCCGCATGATTTAGTGCCATGCCAACGACAGAGTGGAGGACGAGAGGCGAATCTGAGGTTTTCGGACTCAGCGGAAAAATGACATCTCTTGCTTTTCAGGTGAAGAGCTTCCCGACACCTTGTGTGTGATACACGCTTGGAAATACCTGTCATGCTGAAAAAGAAGTGGTTTATATGGGCATAAAAATATGGCATAAAGTAATTCTCTTGTCTTGCAGCAATAACCTTGACAGTGTTGTTGTAAAATGGGATTTGGATGAAGTGTCTGCCAGATGCTGTTGGAAATAATTGTGGTTCTTTTAAAGGGCCAGTATCATGTTTTCTAGGCACATAGTGCCATTTTATAGCACAATTCAAGTGACTATGTCTCTTTGAGTTGTTATAGAAATGCTACTTATATCAAATATGACTCAAAAGAAATTTTACTTTCTGATTTAACACCTTGAAAATGGGCCTCTGTCTCTTTAAGAAGTTCCTGCTCTTTCTGAAACTCTGCCTTCAGGAAGTCATCACAACATGGCTCCTCATTTTTACCAACATTTCACTGAGAAGGAGCTCATATATGGAGCTCAGCAGAGTCCCACCAGGTATTTGCTAATTGCTGCTGGCTAGTCTGAAGGAGCCAAGTGGGGGAGTCACAGGGGAGGAGAGTTCTGTGAGGCGAAAGCTCAGAAACTGCAGCTCGAAGGCGGAGCTAGCTCCACCCAGGCGTTTTGCACAGCTGAACGGTTGCCATGAGAGATTAAAGGATTTCTCAGACATGTATGAAAGAATCACGGCAACACTCCAGGTGTGTTTTTGATGAAAGAATAACATCATAACATGATGCAAAACTCAAAAAAGTCGATTTTACATGATATTGCCCTTTTAACAGTCAGCCAGAACTGTAACCTTGTTTCACCAGTTTGTAGCTCTAAGGTTTAAGTTTAAACCACTCTTTATTTGTTGGCTTTTTGCAACCCTAACCCACTTAGCGTCAGAATACCACACAGCAGCGATATTACTGGTGAATTCTGCAGTGACTATGTGAGCTGAGAGAAATCCACATTTGTCTTTGTCATGTTTGGTCCCAATGCGCTCTGTGACCTTCAGCATCTTTGGAGCGGTTCGTCTGTGTCAGGCTGAAAATTGCTTCGGCATGTAAGGTATTAACTGGTGACACTTGGAGTGTATTAGCCAACGAGTACTTCATACCAAAATGCATTTCAAACATCATTAATTGGACTTTATAGTGACGACAATAAATCTAATCTCATCGTGATATGAAATGTATCACAGTAAATTATACAATAATTGATATTTTTGTGGTATATTGTTCAGCTCAAGTCTCTCATCATGGAATTTCTGCACTTTATTAAGTATGCAAATGAACCATCTTCCCTGTTTTGTGTCTCCAGTGGCTATAGTGTCATTCTTCCTACTAAATTAGTCATCAAAGCCGTCAACCAAATCACAAAGCAACCTCAGGCGATCTGGATAACATTTCACTACAGTCATCACTGCCCAAAACATTTTATTGAAGTGCTTTTACAGTTTGGACCGCTTGTAAGAGATGCTGATGTCTGTCAGTCAGTGCGTGTGTTTGTGTGTGGAAGAGAATTTTTGTTTTACTTCTACATATCCATCCTCCAGCTTTTTAAATTAAAGGACTGAGAAAAGAACGTTGACTGTCTGTCCTCTTGCTAGTATTACCTGCATCTCAACATTGCATAAGCATCATAACAGCAGCTGCGTTTCCGGTGCAAATATAGACAAGTACTAGTCTATATGCTGCTAACGTTAAAAACACAATTTTGCAATTGCTGTGCGCAATTCTATTGTGAACTGGAGTCTGCCAGAAAGTCAGGATTGCTCTGAGTTAGCAATGCTGGTGGTGAGACTATCAATGTAGAACGTGCTCTCCCTCACATATCACACTTTTCTCATACACATCAATTTATCTTACAATACACACACACACACACACAGAAAACTGATAAACAGACAGTTTCTGTACACTATCATACCTAAAATATTTTTAGCAGGGATGATCTTCCCTAGAAGCTCAAGCTGAACCTCTTCATTCAGATATTTTCGAATGGATAGATGATGTCATATTCAGCCTCCTGCAGCAAAGGCGGGAAGGTGGGAGAGAGGGTTGTGTAGATGGAAATGATGATGACGATGATGACGATGTGGACCAAGAATTAGGAAATGGTCCACATAAACCATGAGAGAAACAGAGAAAGAGAGAAAAAAGAAAGAGGAATTAGAAGTGAGGTTGGCGGGGGGGAATGGGAAGAGATCGGAAACGGAGCCGTGGGAACGTGTGCAGTGGAGGGTCCGCTGTTGCCATGGTAACCATACAGGTGTTAAAGCGGGTCAGCTGATTTCCCGGTCGGCGCTTCGCCAGCAGCCGGCGAAGCTGCGCGCTGGTGTGAATGCTTTCAGATTGTTCATTCATTAACAGCAGAGAGAGAGAGCGAGAGAGAGTGTGTGTGTGGGTGGGGGCGTGTGTGTGTGTGTTGCCTACCGATGTGTCCGCAGTCTGGTGGGTGTGTCGCACTTTGGTTCCTGTGGGAATACCTTGCTTTTATTGGAATGGCAGCGTCCCGCGCGCTACAAACGACAAATTCTTTCCTTTTGCTTTGACTCTTTTGAATCTCTCGGACCATAAGACGCAAGAAAAAAAAACAAAACAAACAAAACATTCCTCAAAGCTCAATGTCACAAAAGCAGCCAAGATTGGTACCAAGTCTCCATAACAACCATTAGATCATGTCTACATGTCAACCAGTCGTGTGGGAGGCATGCCAAGAAAAAGCCTTTTCTCTCCAATGATCATGAATGTAAACATGTTGAGTGTACTTAGCTCTACTTGTATGTGTTTTTGTGTTTATTACGTAATAAATGATAGGTGTGTGTGTGTATTTACATTACACCTGACGTAGAGTAACAGAAAATGTTTTAAAGCAAATTCAGGCAATCATTCTGACAGTTTCATTTCACTATTAATAGACCAACAGTCTTAATCCATGTCCAGAAATGTTAATCTAATTAAACTAATAATAATTTTAATTCAATATGGCAATCGGTAAAAAGTTTTCCGTCTAAGAAAGTCCAGCTGATTGTGATCAACCCGCTCATTATGCAGCAACCCTATGAATTCAATGAAAGATAATTTGGAGACTGCATAATATGGTAAAAATAAACTCTGTTAGAAAAACTATACAGTTATTAAAGATAGTAGATGAAGAGTCTAAGAAATGTACAAGTGAAAACACTGCAAAAACACAACATCTTACCATGTAATTTTGGTGTAGCGTGCAGTGTAAATGTCTTAGTACACTTAAAATAAGACAAAACTAACTCACAAGTAACTTTTTTCAAGCTGTAGGAACTTGTTTTAAGTAAACAATTCTTTAATATTGATGAGAAAGTACTTATAACAAGATATTTACCCCATGTTATAAGTGAAATAGTTAAAGAATTGTTTACTGAAAACAAGCTCCAATATCTTGCTGAAAAGTTGCTTATATGTTAGTTTTGTCTTATTTCAAGTGTACTAAGATATTGCCCTAGAAAATAGACAAAAAATACTTGGTAAGATTTTGTGTTTTTGCAGTTTTAGGATCAAATGAAAATTGTACATGATGTAGTTTTGTATATTTGTGCAAAAAGAGACTTTCTAAAAGTATATGATCTGGTGCAGTCACTGGGAGGAAGGAGCTATGATAACGCTCCTTTGTGCATTTAGGATGCAGCAGCCTATCAGCAAAGAAGTATTAGCAAGAGTAATGTTTTGTTGTTACAAGAGTTCTCCTATCTTTGTCTACCTGCACTGACTTTATCTTAGGACTCTTATTTTTCTTACACCTTTATTTTTGTCTCTGAGTTCCTTCTTTCTCTAAAGGGAATTGCTGCAAGTTCCAATCCTTAGAAATGTCAGCGCTTATTTTTGCTGGGTCACAGCAATAACAGCAGAGCAGGTGACAAACCTCGAGGAGAAAACACAAAATATATTTCTGTCTGGACGAACATGTAACAACCCACGGATCGCTAGAACAACAAAGATGTTTTGTCGTAATGGCTAAAACAAAAATCCCTTAGACCTGCTATGACATCATTAACCTTCGCTGATTAAAAGGATACCAACCACTGAGCTCCTGTCCTCCTCCACTACTGGCAATTGTTCTGCATTGCTGTGCTTCAGACACAGTTTCCTTGGAGCCAGCGAGTTGCAGACGCAGACTCATTGGTTGCTGTGCAGTGGAGATCTGAGTGCCTTTGCTGCTGGGGAACAAGTACTGATTTCTTGCTCGTATCAATTGTTGTTAACACCCACAAAGTGGTACTGTTGCACGGATTTTTGTGTGTGCATACAGAAAAAGTGCCTGATTGCCAGTCACCGCTGTCGTTTTCAGGAAGCTGATGTCAAGGAGAGGAAGGAAAAGAGCAAAGTTGGTGACAATAGCTATGTTGGGTCAAAACCCCCTCCCCAAAAAACAAAGAAACTGAAATCGTTTGGGTTTAGAGATTGACAACATTTACCGTGCTAATATTGTAGTACTGAATACATTCACAAACATAATAATTCCCTGCTTGTATGAATTGTCTGCTGTATTTTGTTAGTAACACTTTCAAGTGAAACGTTAGGCTACCGAGTAGCGGAGGAGCTAACGCCAAGACAGGCCACAGCTATTGGTGACCTGGAACAGATCCTGCAGGAGCTGAGAGAGTTCTGAAAAGAAACCAAAGAAAGTATAAGAATGCTGAGATATAAAGCACAGTACAAAAACATCTGTCACACAGACACCAATAAATAAAGAAGACTTTCTTTAAAGAATGAACTAGTTGTAGGTGGCTTCAAGTACCTGAAACTGTCAGATTAGTAACGTTTTGCGGTTGTAACTTCAGATTGCTGGTTCAAGAATTGTGACCACATTCATTACTTCCTGCGGCTCTGACAACCTCTCAACATAGTTTTGGTTTTAGTCTTAAGCACGCTGTTTTGCTGCAAAAACACAGGTCTTTGAACAGTAAAATTAAACATGCACAAAGATTTGTTTATATTCTGCTAATGTAAAAAAAAACAACAACACACAATTGTGTGATTCCATTAAATAAGAAATTAAATTAAAATCAGGCGAGAATAAGCTTGTTCACGCGACAAGTCATTATAAATCATGGCCGAGATGTAAAAGGTTATTTCATAATTAAATAATTTTGTCTATGCTGCGTTTTGGGGAAATTGTACTTGATAGCTTTCCAGAAGAGCTTTGGATTCAAAACGATAAAAAGACAAATAACTCTATGAACTGTGTGACGCTGTGAGAGTCCTGGTGGAGCCAGCTGCATTTTGTCTGGAGAAAATTGCAAACCAAGAAGAAGACTACTTTCTGTCATCTTCTTCGTGGTTTTCGCCAGTAGTAACATCCTGGTTGACTTGTGTGAGGCGGGAAAAAAAGTGTTTCCATTACATTTCTGCGAAATACATTTATTTCTATATAGCTGAAAATCGGCCTCAAAAACCTTTTTTTATCGAAAAACGTTTCTTTTTTCTAAATTGTCGTGTGACCGGTTAAGCAAATTTATCTTCGTAATTTCAATTTACTCAATTCCACAGGTAATGGAAAACGCAGCTATTTTTATTTTTTTTTATCAGTCTCGGTTTACTGAGGTCTATTTTACATCTTTTTAAAATATATATATAATAACAATTATGTTTCCATACTGGTACAGCTGAAAGGAAATGAGGAGAGGGAAAAAGTCATGTGGAGTTAGATATGTGGGGGGGGGAACAACATATGAGTTAAAGCGCTGCAGCCACCACCAAGAGTTTCCTCCCTTTCTCTTTTCACACTGCTAGTAAAAACGAGCTGCTGTCCCCGGTCTCTGCTCGGTCTTTTCCCGCCTCTCTCTCTCTCTCTCTCTCACCGGCCCCGCTGACACTCCGGCTGCCCAGGGCCTCCAGTGAGTCACTGGGTTTACTTCAGCAGGCAGCGCGCCTCTCTTCCTCCTCTTCCTCCTCTTTTCCTCTCGCCCTCCTTCCTCGTTTCTAACATGGATGTAAGCGAGCTGCTCCCAGAAGGAATTTAGGAACTCGAACATGGACTTTTTATGGGCCAGAGCGGGTAAGAGACATCAGGAATGCTTTAACAGACACGTAGAAGAAGTTGGTGCAGGGAGCAGATGGGTTCAGCTTCTTGTTGAGATTAGCAAAGCTCAGGAATGTTCTCCTTGGTGTTAGTGAGGTTAGAATGGATGTGTATTATTTCTTTTGAGGTGTTTTGGTTTTGTTATTTTTCTGGACGTCATTGGGGGGGGATAAATAGAAAGGAAGCTGCTGTTTGTCATGTCAATAAATCACAGAAAACTGGTTAAACAGAAATGCAAAGCAGAGTTTATTTTATTTTAAGGAGTAATATATTATGTAACCTAGAATTGCTTTATATTATCTGTCTTTATTAAGACATTGCTATATTCTAATAATATAAATGGTTTGAAATTGAACATTCATGTGAAATCTACACTGACATGTGCTACTTATTCGGAAAAAAACCCCTTCAGCTTAAAGGTTTAATTGCTTAATTTATTTAGAAGTAAGTAACTTAAATTTGATTTATTTGATGCATTTAATAAGAAAGTGTCTTTGGAGTAGAGAAAGCAATTAGTTTTTGTCAAATTGTTGAACCTTTCTAGCTGTTTTCACACTTTTTAAAAACAATATTTACAGAAAATTCAAAAGAAAAATGGAATGGATAGCAAGTATTACTTTGCTGACATTTGATTATTGCTTACATTGTTATGTTGTTTCTTTAGCATTCATTTATGACTATTTTAAGCTAAAGTGTGGAATCGCCTGCTTTATTTAGCAATAGTTCTCAAATGCTTACTGCTAAGATTTGACCTTTTTTCTCTTTTTTTTGTTACCTCTCCCGGGGGTCTTTTTGTGGGCTCTAGTGTCCCTTAAATGAAAGTAGGCTGACAGGAAAGGGGGAAGGAGAGGTGGGAAGACATGCGGCAAATATCGTTGGGTCCTGGAGTCGAACCCGCGCCGGCCGCGTCGAGGACTCAAGGCCTCCAAACATGGATCGCACTAACCACTATGCCACCACGGCACGCCCTTCTCTTTCTTTCTAATGCAAGAATGAAAAGCAGATATTAGTTGGTAAAGTATTGTTTCCATCTCCTCTTCCATTTCCTCCTCCTTGGCTAAACTTGGCAAGTTAGACTAGCAGCAATAAGCCTGTTACTAGCTAGCTGGCTAACTAGCTAGCTTGTTGTTACTTGTCTAGCAAACTGTTGTTGCGCAACACCCCCCCCCTCCTTTCTCTACTCTCTCACTCTCTACTTCCTCTTCTGAGAGGGGAGATGTGCTACCAGCTCTCCTTCTAACGGGTTAATTGAGTTTCCTAAATCTGCTGGGATTTACCCTGTCCAGGACTGAAGTAAACTCTGTTTAAGCTGGTTTCGAGAAACGATTCGCCTGATTTCTGACGGCCTACATCCAGGTGTCCCACCCTTCTTCCCCCTGTGAATTAGCCAGACTGAGCAGCCTACAGCCAACTAGTTTCACAGAGCACACCTGTTAACGGTCGCTCGTTCTCTATTTTACAACTTGCATTTGTTATTGAACCAGGTAGGTTTTAGTGACTCGGGCGAGTCCCAAGGATGACGTTTTACATTTGGGCTACCAGCAACCTAAAAACATTTTCCACTTCTTCCTCTCCAGAATCAAACATCATAGCTATTTTACAACCATCAAAGAACTTTAAGGTGACTCATTAACTGAATGTCCACAACATCTTTTAGATTTTCTTTATGCTAAATATTTTATTAGTAAGGCATTTTTGCAAGGGTCAGTACAGCTTAATTCAGTAGCAGAAATAATCAAATAAGTAAAATCAATCATCTAGTCTATCTTTCCCTACTGCTGATACTGAGAACTAAAAAAGGGAACCTTTGAGAGAGACGGACGGAGTTTGACGTTTCGAACCCCAGACCTGGCCTGATGATGAAGAAGGTGTTGCAGCAGGAGGAAGATGTTGATTGGCGAAGGCAGGGATCTCTGTAGGTCTGATGAGCTTCTTCTCCGCATGGATGGTGAGGTCACACAGGATTTGCAGGAAGGAAGGCACCAGTTCTTCTTCTTTGCCTTTGTTGTTCGTCTTTGCCTTTGTCTTCATCTTTGTCTTTGGGGTCTGAACCCAGCCGATGAGAGAAGTGCGATTCAAAGCCACAGGTTGTGGGCCTGACGGGTTGGTCTCCATGAGCAGGACAGTCTTCGGCTCTGTGGCCCCGGCTCTTCTTCAGCTGCAGAGTTCTTTGTCCATCTCTTGGCTCGAAGCTGCCCGGAGGATCCAACTAAAGGTTCCTCTTTTGCACCCACCTTTTATAGGGTTTATCCACCCATTTGGTGCGTTTGCTGTCTGCTTAGACAGATGATCTCATATCCATCACTGTCTTACAGACATTTCCTGATGTCTGTGCTAATGTCTCAGGGTTGCTCAACCTCCTGTGTCCATTGCCTGCACGACATTTTCTCTGAAACGTTTACGTTGTTCAATCTGTTTCTAAATAAGGCGTTGATCATCTCTGCTCTCCTGTTAGTTCCCCTTTTTCCCTTAATCTTTCACCTTTCACCTACCATCTACCTCCAACATATCAGTGATGTTTAATTGCAGTTACACCTGTTTACACCATTTCAAGTTCAATGTCAAAATCACATTTATATCACATTTATTTTCTTTAGCTTCTCTGATTTATCATTCATTTATGATTTTATAACCATAACTTATTAATTATACTTATTATAATCTTAATGTGAGTTATTACAGATGTTTTTCTGAAAAGAAACCAAGAATAATACATGATTCTAATTATTTGATACCAAAGTTACAGTTACTTGTTTTTCTTGTAAGTGTTCCCACAAATGTACGTGTAAATATTATTACAAGTAAACCAATATTAATATAAGTATTTTACTTTGAATCTTATCAAATTACTCAAAATGTTTAGATTTCATTCTTTAAAACTTTCATGCTTTAAAATAAGGAATAGTCTCGGCTATTTTTATATATCTGCAGGCTGGAAACTTACTTCCTCTTTTTCCAGGAAACCTGCTTTTCCTGTTTAATGACTCTCTCTGACTGACTATGATTTCTTATGATTAGATAGAAAAAAGTAGAATTAAAGCAAAGTTTGCATGAGACAAAAACAACACACACAACCAGATTTATTTTATTGACACTTAAGTCTACTGTTGGGCCTTGATGTCACTTGAGTGATTCATTTTAAAGATAACTTTATTTATTATTACTGTTAAACTAAAATCTCCAGCATGGGGAAGTGGGATGAGCTCGGATTTTCTTGACAAAACAAACAAGCCATTAGCAGCTAGCATATGGCTCTCTTGTAAATTAGATAACTAGATAGTCAGAAATTTTATAGTTTTGGTTCCCTGCATTTCGTTTATACACGTTTGTCGTGTTATAGGTCTTAAATTTCATTCAAAATGGTCTTCAAAGTCTAAATTCTGAGTTGGTGAAGCCTGCATAAACCCTAAGCACATCAGCATTTCTTTCTCATAAATGGAAAGGAGAGAATGCTCATGGTAGCAGTAAGTTATAGGAGCTCTTGTGTAGCCGTTCTAGTTAGAAGTTATGCTTCATACTGTCAATACAAACAAACGGTGAAGGAGACGTCCATCTTTTGTCTAGCCCCACTTATCCTTGCAAGGGGTTGGTGCCTATCTGTACCTGTTATTGAGTAGGAGGCGCACAATGGACAGGTTGCCAGTAATTCACAGAGCATCACAGAGACACAAACAGGAGACATAAACACACACGCACTCACACTCATATCCAAGGGCAATTTAGAGAAATGCAAATCGCCCATTCTCTCCATGCAATACGCACCTGGGGAGAATATGCAAAGTTCATGTAGAAAGACACCAGGCTGGAATTTGAATGAAGGACCTTCTTGCTGCAAGGTGACAGCGATACCAACTGTACATCCCCGAAAGTGGACGGGTAGATGGTTTTCAGAACTAGATTGAAATCCTTCCAAATTTTAAACTGACTCGTTTGGGAGTTGTACATGTAATAAGGAAAACTAAATCGCTTGGGTTAAATGATGTCTAGCCTTAGATTTGATGTTGTCATGTATAAATGAAGGTTTGATAGCTTTAGTAACATTTTACTGTTATGTACACGTCACCTATGCTTTTGGCAAAGCCAAAGCTATCAGCCAGTTTCATTTCATTATTACAACAGGACACAGTATTCATACTCTAGTCCCATATTACTCAAACCTAATTCAAAGCCTCAAATCTAATCCATTGGTTGATTTTAACCACTTAGACAAAATCTCCAGTGTGTTACGAAATTTGCTCGAGTCTTAATGAGCTAACCGCCAAGGGATATTAGTAGAGAGACAACCATACATAGACAATCTTACAACTACCATGCATGATTTTGAACATTGAAATACCTAAAGAAAAGCTAAGCATGTGGAGAACCTTTAACCTGGAGACATTTGGATGTTTCCCCCTTTTTGTGAGTAAACTGGTAGCTTTTCATGAGGAAACGTAAATACATCACTTCCAACATGCAAACCTTGCTTATAGTATATGAAAGGTGTGACAACTAGACTGTAGATGCTGTGAATTCACTGGTAAACATCTTCATCTGAGAGGATGTTCTAAAAATTGTAACTCGCATTGATTCATCTGATGTACACACAGTGTTTCAAACACATGAAAGATATGATTTATTTGGTAATTTTTTTTTATTTTTTTTTATTTTTTATTTTTAACCCCTCCAGGGGGTCTTTTTGTGGGCTCTAGAGTCCCTTTTCATGAAGTAGGCTGACAGGAAAGGGGGAAGGAGAGGGGGGAAGACATGCGGTAAACGTCGCCGGGTCCGGGAATCGAACCCGCGACAGCCGCGTCGAGGACTTGAGGCCTCCAAATGTGGGCCGTGCTAACCCCTACGCCACCACGGCACGCCCTATTTGGTAATTTTATTCAAAACGAACGTCAACATTATAAAAAATCATGAAGCCAGTAATGTTGCATTGTCTGAAACCTTCTCTCAGAACCAATTAGTAGTTGGGTTTATATTGGCCATATAATTGTGCAATTTGACATTTCAAAAATAAATTTGCTTAACAGAAAAATAAATTAAAAAATCAATATAAAACTAACTTGTTTTTTGATTAAAGTTTTTGGTTTTGCTAGGATGAGTTTTTATTGAAATTAGTATTGAAATTGGCTTATTTTGTAAAACTGCGATGGAAACACGTTTTTCGCATCCTAATAGTCACGCGATCAACAATTGGATCTTACCACTTTCGCAACCCACGAAGAAGAAGATGACAGGAAGTAGTTGGCGGATAATGCAGTGGTTTGCTTTTTAATGATTCATCGCGTGAACAAACCTATTCACGTGTGATTTCGATTACGTTTCTTATTTAAGGAAAGCAACGCGATAGCGAAATTGTATTTTTTCTACGTCATCAGAAATATTGGCAAAGTTTTGCGTACATCTGTAATGGAAATACAGCCAGTGCGTCGTCTCCTTTGAAAGGATCTTTGTCTAATCCACTCTGTGAAACTCTTCGTGTTTGGCCCTTTAAGTCGATGCTTGGTCAGTGAAGGTTTCCTGTTCAGACTGGCGTACAAAACACACCGGGTTGCTCATGTTGCTGAGAGTGCGTTCTGTTTGTGGTTTGGAAACAGTTTTGTGCTCAGTTACAGTGGTTACCATAGCGCTACTTTGATTATATGTAACACACACACTCACACACATGCACGCGGTTAGCATTTTCATCTTCAACATTTTACACTCAAGTGTGGAAGAATGAGCCACAACACACACAGTCACAGTCATATGCTAGCAGCGCTCACACTCAGTATTTCACATGCCCATATTCAGTTACACAAGGAGCACACACACACCCACACCCACACCCACACACACACGTGCGCGCGTATACATGCTCCACTCATTATCTCACGCCGCAAAGTCTTTTGCCCATTAGCTCTTCTGCACAATTTAATATGAAAATGAAGGGAGACGAAATCAAGCCTCATTGAATTTTTATGCTGATGAGTTGCTAAATGTGGCGACGTGATTGTCAGAGCAGCCGGTTCAGATGGACGGAGTTGACGGCTTTGAGGGGAAGGGGAGTGAAAGCAGACAAAGAGAGATTAAAGACGCATGCGGCTAAATATGCGACTTGATCATTTTTGGCACAAAGGGAGCAACTTTGATGGATCACTGAGGTTGAATGACAAACAGGTACTGATGGAGGCATTGCATTAATCTTCATTTGCATCCAAACAAAACTGTGAAACATACACTGAGTAGAAGTAATAAATATGAAAGCCTCTGAGAATTGGCCAAACTTCCATTAGCTTGTTAAACTTCAACTACATCTTACTGTGAAAACCTTGAGAGTCTCTTCATTTGGACCCAACCCTTGATTTTCTGCATTCACTCCTGGAGTTAGACACACCTGTATTTATTGAGGATTATTAGCCACACTAACAAACATTTATGTAGGTTTACATCTCAGAGGACAATAAGGTGCTCTTGTAAAGGAACTCCAAACTTATCATGACAAATATTTAATTATAATAGTTTCATTTATTAGGAGCCCCATTAGTTTCCACCAACATGGTTACTAATTTTCCTGTGGTCCAACTGATAAAACAAAAATATTCATACCACATGATAGGACCATTTTGACATTAACATATCTCACAAAATTAGTCAGACATCAAATTATACAAATTACACACATGAAGCTAGATTTTAAAAATAAGATTTAATAAAAATAAGATTTTAACTGTTTTTTTTTTTTTTTTAAAGAAAGTGTGCTTTTTAAATTGTTTAGGCAATTTATTCCATCCCTGAATTACTCTGTTTACAAAGTAATAATAGTACTTCTGTATTGAGTTCAAGTTATAATCCCATATTTTTCCAGGCTGAAATTTGTTTCTAGCCCACTTGTATATTTTTTACACCCAAGTTTTCTTTAATTTAATCAATTTCAATGTTTTTTTTTTCATATATCCAAAATTCCATTAAAAACCAACTAAAACAAAGACAACAGTTTAGGGAACAACATTCACTTAAAACAACCACTTGGTTTTACCAACACCCACATCAAACCTTAGTGGTGCCTTACAGTTCAGTAGTGCAGGAAGGTATGCAGTCATGGCTAAATAATGTCCCAGCATTGTTTTTCAAAACAATTTGATCTCTTGCTAAACATGGCTGCAGTCTTTTTATTTGGACATGTTAAAAATTACTTTGGCACTACAACTCAAAACCCCTAAATTTATATTTTGCTAGTCGCATACAGATTATTGTAAGTATATTCCTACATATGGCACAATTTAATTTCATGTTGCACAATGCAGGCACTGATGAAGATTTACTCCTGCATGTATGTTGTAAGTTTTGAGGGGCTCCAACTGACGGCAGCACGACCTATTCCTCGATTTATTTAGTTGATAATAGTTCGAGCTTCCATTCCCATGTTTTCTTGTGGTGTTTATCTTAAAATAAAGTGGTGTCAAAAATGTCATTAGAAACTCTGGAGTTTTACGCATGTGGCTAATAAAATGTTAGTTGGTTTCCTTATTAAATGTGACCACCTTTGGAAAAAAAAAAGTAGTGCTCTGCTCCAGTTATGCAAAAACCTTGTGCAAAATGTAGCTTTTCCAGTTTTCCCAATACATTGGCAATCAAACTGTAAAGAATCAGGGCTAAGCAACCAGTTTTCTTTCCTGATTTTCAAATAATCAGTAATAAAGCAAGCTCTACTTGTTTTTTATTTCTTTTTAGAAATCCAGAAATAAGGACTAAAGCCTGTAAAAATCCTGTTTTTATTCAGAACTGAAATACACTAAGAGCCTATTCCATATTAGGCAGCATAGAAACCCAAGTATTTTTATTACATTCCATTTAAATGGTAAAAAGAATTGTCATAATGTTGCAAACCAAGCTAATAATCACCACCACTTGTTTATTTTAACTTTAGTTTTACTTGGTAGTCCGATCAGAGATGGTCTGAAGTTAAAAAAAAAAAGCAGCTTTAGATTAAGTCTTCATAAAACAATACATTAGAAAGAGCAGGCGATTTGTTCCGAGGCAACAAGGTGACAGTCTGCAGATGCAATAAATTTTCCACTGAAGGCGTAATGTGCAAACGGCAAGGCCAACATCTCTAGAGAAAGCCCCTCAAACCACAGAACATTTGTGCTGCTCTGCAGAGTCTGGAATGCTAACATATGCTACTGTGTGGATTTAAATCCAAAGCAAATTCCTGCCTTAATGATGGCTCTGACCTTTAAACTACCTTTTCTGAAGCATTTTAATTGCATATAGGGTTACAAAACAGAGGGGGAAAAACTGTAGAGATCTAGCTTCTCAGTGTATTTACATTCACAATTTCATCACCAGTTTGTTTTGAACTGTGTGTTAGGATGTAATTAAAGTCTCAGTTCAGCAAAGCAGAAGAAAAATGGACACATTGAGTCTTAATGTTAATCATTTTGATGTGTGTAGAAATTCAACAAACTTTGAATCTTGCAGATTCTTGTATTTCCTTATGCTGAGTTTAAAATGTCACGTAAAATTCAAGACAATAAGGAGAACACTAAACCCTGCACTATGTAGGATTCATCAAAGCCTTTTAAAGTTAAAAATCAAGGAAGGTGGATGGAAAAAAACAGCATTAATGTTGAAATAGCATCATATGACTTGGCTTAAACACTTTTTAGGTTGGTCCAAACTTAAAGAAAGCAAGAGGATTTTGTGAAGCATCAGGTGAAGTGCGTGTATAATTCATGAAGTGACTTTGCTGCAGATGATTTGTGTTTACTGGGATGAAGGATGCAACAATTTATAGTTTGGTACCATTAGAGGCTTGTCACATGTGTGTTTATTACTAACTGACCATCTTGGGACAAAATTTACAGAAACTGTGGCCACCTCCAAATTATGAAATTATTATTAGCTTAAGCAGACAGGTTTCAAAAATATTGCATGCAGAGGCAAGTGAATCTTCATCAGCGCAGACAGAGTGTGGCATGGAGTATCAAAAGAGTAAGTAAAGCTTTTAGATACTTTATTTATGCCTTCTTAGAGTTGGAATGCTTATGCTACTGAAGTTAGTTGACATGTCCAAAACGTCTGTGGGAGCCAGACTGCACTCATTCTACAGAGTCAGATGTGTAGAAAAGCGATGCTGGATCAGAGTAATTCAAAGCTTCATATCTTCATAACCAAACTTAAAATTGAAAGAAGCTAAAAACTGTCATCATGTTAAAGTGAAAGTGACTTGCCAACCTTGCCAATTTGCCATTAGCTCATTAGATAATCATGAAGTACCATTGAAATTTGTTGGAGCTATCTGTCCGGTGAGTGAAAGGAGAACAGGAAACATATGGAGTGCCGTTTCCTTTGAATTTTCCTCTGAGACAATGGCTGCTGTGTTGGAAAGTTGAACGAATAAGGCAGCACACCCCTTCAAGTCCAGAGGGTATTTAGATTTAGTTATTGTCTGGAGGTCTGCATAGCATCAAGGGAAGGAAAGCACAAACGTGCTGCTACACTGACGCTTAGTTCTGACTACAAACTGGGCTGGGAAAAAGACATTTACCGTAGGCAGAGTTATGGATGTGTTGCAGTGGGAGCTAGTGTCGGTCACCTTGCACCACTGGAGTTTGCTCTGAAATTGGGGTTATATCGGTCCACAAAGGGACGGCAGTGAGCATGCCAGGACAAATTGGAGGGCTTGACGGATGGTGATGTAGGATCTCTGGAGGTTGTAGTCTGTTCTGGCAAATGAGGGAAACTGTCAAAATGCTGGTTGGTACTTTTCTGTTCACTTTAGTCAAGAGAAATAAAAAAGTGGCCACAAAAGAAATGACTGGATTTGGATACTTGGTTTATTGATAAAGGATTATCAGGTCAAGTCACTCACTGGATGGTCATTGTTGTTGTTTAGGATTTTTAATAAAGACTGTGCAGGCATTTGAGAATGAAAAAGGTCTAAATCACTTTTGATTCTGTTATGCAGAAGCATTGAAATGTGTATGTTCTTGTACTTTCCCAGTTTTGTGTAATTGTTTGGCAATTATCCCAACAATGTCATATAAACATGGCTGTCCCAATAAAGTGCATCAATTCAACATACATTGAATCAGTCGAGATAAAAAAACAAAACAACCCCCCAGCAATGGAGCTGAGATCACGCCTCTTACATAGCTTAGCGTTGCGCGTCTCAGGAGGGCCGAAATAAAAGCAGTAGCTCTGTTTGACAGTCGTTGCTGTTTGCAGCATTAAATATTCAAAGCATAACAAGTGTTGCAAAGCGTGAAACGTTAAAGCGACATCATGTTTTGTGGCTGTACTGAGCAAAAACTACCCAGCAAGTACGATATGGCAGCTTGTTTGTTGCATGAAGGGGTTTGTGAGTAACTTGTCTCGCTGTGGGTTTCGGCAGAGGCAGGATCTGTGGGGAAACATCGACCCCCTCCCTTTCCTGCTCCTGTCTTTTGAATCTTTGATTTTGAAACTTGCAGCACGAGATTTCTCAGACGTGTTTCACCGGTCTGGGAGTCGACAACGGTCCGGTGTGTTTTGTGCATCCACAGAGGAGAGCTTGCACCCTCTGTGTCCAGGTGTACTCATCAGCTGGGACATGTGTATTACTGTAGGAGTCAGTGTGGGGCTGTTCGTGGGTGTGTGTGTGTGTGTGTGTGTGTGTGTGTGCGTGTGTGTGTGTGAGGTACAGTGATAAAGGAAGATTGATGGCGTACAGCAGGACGAGTGCGCAATCACCTTACCTGATGGGGTTCAGCAGTATCACAGAGGGGGGAACCTTGATAAAGGAAACAGCGGTGGTTTGGGAGGCGAACTTGCCAAAGGCCTCGACCTTGACAGAGCTGTGACATCATTTCCTGTCTGATTGCCGCAGTCTTTTCCTCCAGGGTGATGAAAGGGCACACAGATCTACACCGCAACCCCCTATTTTTTCAGGTGCAAAAACAGAAGCGCACACAAGCCATGGACAAACATCCCAACCTCTGCCAGACGATGCTGAGTCAGCTCTGTGGGTGCGGCCCGGTGATGGCCGCATTGTGTTTGTGCGTTATCAATCACAGTGATAGATAATCGGTGTCTGTGTGTGTGTTGTCGTGCGCGCGGCGTCTGCGCGGAGCTTGAAGTTGAATTTACAGCTGCAGCAGGAAAAGCGACACGCGGTCCGTCACAGCGGGACAGATGGGAGCCGGTGAAGTGGGCTGAATTTACAGCCGAGCGTTCTGACCGAGTCTGCAAATAGAAAACAAAGACGAGACAAATTCCTGGTTTCATATGCAAAATCCCAGAAAGAGAATAAGAACTTGTTGCCTTCCCTTGCAGCTTCGTTGCTATCCGGTCAATTATGACGAACGCACTGCTCATTTTGATGTTGCAGCATTCTGTGGCACAAATGTTTGGGGTCGGTTGACTGTGGCTTAATAATAAGACCGCAAAACATCCAGCACAGAAAAAGCGATGTGAGAACGCACAATATAAAGTTGTGCTAATCAACTTATTATAATCTAAATAGAGGCATTGATAGTTTATCCGGTTGAAGAAATAAATAAAGTAGGGTGCAGAAGTTAATGAAATGTAGCTCTGCCCTTTTTTGCTCCCGTCAGTCATACATCCCACATGACTTGTACTTGACTCATCCTGCGGTTTCAACGACGACAAGATGGTTAAACAAAAGCTAAAAATGGGAGAAGTTACACTGCTTTCTTGAATGGTGGCCGAAAAACAAAGGCAGTAAAATCCAACCATCAATCCATCACAGCGGACGGCTGCACAGTGGCACAATTGGTAGCACTGTTGCCTTTCAGCAAGAAGGTCCTGGGTTCGATTCCCGGCCTTGGGTCTTTCTGCATCCCTGTGCACTCCGGCTTCCTCCCACAGTCCAAAAACATGGCTGTCAGGTTAATTGGTCTCTCTCCCTAGGTTGTCCTGTCTGTCTCTGTGTTGTGTTGACTGGCGACCTGTCCAGGGTGAACCCCGCCTCTTGCCCGGAGATAGGCAGTTGGAGATAGACACCAGTAACCCCTGCCGACCCCTGTAAGGGACAAGTGTAAGAAAATGGATGGATGGATAAAATCGTAGTTAAACTACATAATATGTCAGGCTTAGTTTGGGCTCTGGCCTATATGATTAAACTTAATTCCTTGTGTTGAATCGGAAGTAAAGTACAGACTTTAATTTGAACCTTTTTTGATGTCACACATTATGACAACCTACTGAGCATAGCAGATGAAGGAAGGAGATTTTGTCAGAACTATGGCATATTTTTCCTTTTTTTAAATTCACTAATTACAAAACAAATATTTCTTGCTAGCAAACAGAGGTGTTGACGTACAAAATAGCAAATTAGATATGAGGACAAACAGCAACAACGACAAAAAATGAACAAAAGATTTAAAAAAGAGGGTACAAATTAAGAAATGGAAATGCAATTAACATTTGTGGATTAGGATTTTTTTTCTTTTCATCTCGACAGTCATTTTCTGAGTTATTATTTTCCTGACATTTTGAACATGCCAGGTGCAGCATATGGTAATAATAGGTGCCATGTTTTTTTTAATTTTATTTATTCAAATGTGATATTTTTGCCAAGACTGAAAATCCGTTTCTGTGCTTGGTAATTTGTTTAGGGTTATCAGAGTGGCTCCCCCTGCCTGAACAAGCTACTCATTGATACTGTCCCAATGTGTTCTGTGCAGCACCGTAACCCAGCTTTCAGATCTGTGAAGCCGAACCCGCCGATCAGTCGGGCTGCCGGTGACCTCATCTCACCCCGAGCGAACTCCCACGGTCTCCGAGGGGAGAAAGAGTTTTAGAGGGGATAGGAAAGGGATTTTTGTGGTGTGGAGATAAGTGGGAATACAGATAACTCTGGCATGTGGGTCGGGCGGCTCGAATCCCAGAATTAAAGACGCTCGAACGCAGCCAGAGGTGCCGCTGCTGAGAATGAGTGACATCAAAGATTAAGGATCTTGCTCCGGGAGACGACTTTAAACTTGAAGGTCTGACAGCATGAAATCATCTCCTTATGGCTGGGGGGGAGAGGGGTGCGTTGCCATGACGAGCAGTTCTCCGTATTAGATCTGTTTAAGTTTTAGACATTCGGTTTCCTCCTAATATATTAGCAAGCTAAAGCAGTCTGGGTTTTTTCTGACGTGACAGTCCTGTTGAATTTGCCTACTAAATTGACTATTTTAACTAAAAATAATTACTTGATTTATTACATGTCAAAACTGTTTAATGGCTTCTGTCTATTAGAGACTTCCTCTAATAAGTGGAATTTTAGCAAATGCTGAAGCAGCAAATTAATTGTTGGGATAGAAATGACCTTGCACTGTCTTACATGTTAGCATGTGAACTAGCCCCAACAATTAGCAGGAAGCTAAAACTGTAAGTTTTACATTAATTTGCAACCTAGACAAAAAAAAGTATTTAGAATTGAGAATAATTCAGCTTTTATTGCTGGTTTTCACAAAAATCTAACCTTTAAGTGGAGTACATTTGTAAAGTTTGAGGAAAGAAATTAACATTAAAAAAAGTATTATTTTTTTGACCAATTTAATGGTGTCGCACTTATTACTTCAACTATTCTATCAATGTACTTGCTCTGTTTCAACATGTCTGGCCTTCAAACGCTACTCTCCAAGTTGTTTTGGAAATCTGTAGGTTTCTCTAAGGTTTTTCATGCCGTTTTGCGTCTTTATAGTACGACAAAAGTGGAAGTTCTTACAGCCATTCTTAGAAATGGGTAACAGAAGGGACCATGCTAGTTTAGCAGCCGGTTGTTTGGGAGGCATATCAAGAAAAGAAATATTAGTTTAGAGTAAATATATTAAGCTTGCTCTAGAGAAACTTTCACTGTGTTCTGGCCAGAAGAGATCAAGGTTGAGTTTCTCACGTCCAGGTTGGTCTGACGTGAAAAAAGGATGAATGCAAGCTAAAGCATTCTGGGTTTGCTTTAGCACAGTGGGGGATCGGTTTCTGATCCGAAGTCTCTGGGAACTTTGCCGGGTCGCTTGTCTCATGAACTCTGAAGTGGACTCTACCATAAAACTCTTTGGATCTTTCAGGAGGATATGAGCCAAAATATTTGGTCAAATCAATGCAGAAATGGTTCAGGAAACACAAAGTCAACCATGACTACTGTTGCATTCCCCAGAATCCCTTTTTGGTTCTCCTTTTCAGGGAGAACTCATAAGGAAAGGACTCTAGATGATCCAGAGTCATGCACCTTTTAGTAGTTTTGTCGGCCTAAACAAAACACAAACAAACAAAAAACAAGAATAAACATTAACAGAGCTTTAGTACGATATCACTGCTAATAAAGGTGACATTCACTGTAGGCTCATAACAAAAAGCTCTTCTAAACAGCCTCACACAATGCATGGGAACCGTTTACCCAGAACTTCTGGGTTTCAGGAAGGCTTTAATTGTCTTTGGCTGAAATAGTGGGTGAAGCATGAGGAAAGAAAATAAATAGGCTTGAAATTTAAAAAAAATGATGTAGCTTTATGTTATTAAAGCTAAAGTTTAATCAGTAATAATTTTATAACAAATTTATGTCAGATCATGATTTCTTGGTTAATGTCAAGTTGTCATAACAAAGACATTTTGGATAATGTCAACTTTGTATTAAAAGTGTCACAATTTACCGAATGACACTTTATGACAACAGTCATAAATATTCATGAAGACTCACTCATGTTTATGACAGGTGTAATATTTATGACGTTGTCATGACGGTCTGATTCACAACCCGTCAAATAAAGTGTTACCGAAATTTATATATAAAAAACCTTCTGAAACAGTAGTTAGGAAACAAGTACATTGTTTTGTAAAAACTCCAAGTAACTCCCAAGTTTGACAACATGCCCAAATCCAGAAAGTCTCTCAGCACACAGAGGCTGAAAGACCAAACGAATAAAAGAGAGAAACTTTGAAGTCATTTATTCAGCCCTCTTATCAGCTGCTCAGGTCATCAAAATGTCTCCAGAGTGGAGATTTAATTTTCAAATACATCACTGATAACAAAAAAGTTCATTTTAAACGTTTTACCCGCAGCAACGACTTCCACACCAAAGAGTGCTGTTGTCGGCACAACCTAGTGTCACTAATTTATAACCACTGGAAGAGCTTTTATTTTTGCTTTAGTTTTAACGGTCACCAAATGATTATTTGGTTCATATCTACTAGACAGTGGAGCACAGTGGCGCAGTTGGTAGCACTGTTGCCTTGCAATAAGAAGGTCCTGGGTTCGATTCCCAGCCCGGGGTCTTTCTGCATGGAGTTTGCATGTTCTCCCTTAATTGGTCTCTCTAAATTCTCCCTAGGTGTGAGTGCGTGTGTGTGTGTGTGTGTGCATGGTTGTTTGTCCTGTATGTCTCTGTGTTGCCCTGCAACAGACTGGCGACCTGTCCAGGGTGACCCTGCCTCTCACCCGGAACGTTAGCTGGAGATAAACACCAGCACCTCCTGACCCCATTAGGGACAAGGGTGTAAGAAAATGGAGGGATGGATCTACTAGATATGTTAACTTCCTTATTATAACTGAAACATTTTTATGTAATCACAGTAAAATGATGGACAAAATGTGACATCAGATGCCAGTTTAAGTTGGGAATGTCACATTATGGTACATCTCTCATCAATCAGCTCATTTCTGTTAAAGATCATCGTTCCAGTGATGCTGAGACTAACGGTGACACGATATTGAAATGTTTTTGTTGTTTAAAAAAAAGTTAAACTTGCAGATTCAAAATAAAATATTTATCTTTTTGGTAATCTTGACAAAATTATATGACAATTAACAGTCGATGTTAATTTGTTAGTTACCTTTATTTAACTATTGAGAGACCTGGTGAAGGACGCCAGCAAAGTTACCGCAGATATCAAAACCCAATTAAAATACAACTTGGATATTAAACGAAGAAAAATAACAAAGAGAAAACACACCCATGCAAGTAAAAAGAACTGATATTTTCTTTATTATTAATCCGTTTTCAGTTGCAACAGTCAAGCAAACAAAATCTCTCTTGTTCAGCTTTTGAACTCAAAATAAAACTTTCACACACTCAGTCACGCCCCGGTTAGTCTGACATGTCACTGAGGGAATCAGCAGAAACGCTTAGTCACAAGTACAGGTGTGCGTCTGTGTGCGATTCCCTGCAGATTTTGGCTGTATCCATGGTAACAAGGGCACAGCGTTTAAAATAATGACTATTAATTCTAAAAATACTAGTTATTCCCCCTTTTTTTTAGCAGGATTTGGTGGTGAATTAAGCTCCTTTGCGTGTCCGGCTAACCGTCTCAGTCAACGTGACGGAAATGTCTGCGTCAGTAAATTAGCATAAAATAGGATCTTTGTTCCTGCTGGAAAACACTGCTGAACACATCCAGCAAATACACAAACACTCTTCTTGCCACGCCAGAGAAACTTTTAATCTCCAGCAGACAAACACACACACACACTCCGTCTTCCGTAACTCGACCTGAATCCGCACCTCGTCTCCCAACTAACGTGACGCGTGCCCAAGGAAATGAATGGCAGACGTGGCGAGTGAAGGAAGGAAGAGATGGCGAAACAGAAGGAAGAGTTGTGAGGAAATGAGGCGAGGGATAGCAAAGGATGGGAGAAAGCAATTTAAAGAGACAGGAAGTGGAGGAAGAGACGAGGCAAACAGGGTGGAATGAGGTGCATGTCACTATAAATTTAATCCGAGAATTAAATATGGCGCTGTATCTGTGTACGGCGAGGGAAGGGACGCATGTTTAACGAGTGCAGAACTTTCTGTTCTTAAGGTTTCACGATATGTGTCAGTTTTGCATTTCGTTTGGGTTTTATGAGCAATGAAACATGGTGCTTATTTCTGAGTTTTAAGGAAAAACTATGTGCAAGATCACATTGATATGATAGGTTGTTTCCTCACTAAGTTAAGTATATTAGATAAATTTGGTTGCTATAGGAACATAAAAATTGGAATAGATATTTTAAAAAAAAACCCAAATTATTTATGAAGTCTCCGTTAATAATAAGATTTAGCATTTTTCTTAGAAGCTGAATATTTGAGTAGCTCATGCAGTGTTCTTCCTCTTGCTTTCTTTTTTTGTTTTACACAAAGCAGCCTGTTGAGGGCAGCACTGAGCTGTGTAAAGTAAACCACAGCCTGCACAGCACTACACATACTGTGAAATCTGCTCTGAAGGAATTACAATGGAACAAAATGAGACCTAACAGTGGTGAGCTCTAAGGTACTAATATAGCACCTCACGTAGCTGAGAAGTGTCTCTGAGACATTCAGCAGTCTTTGAGTTGCCTTCAGACAAAATGTTGCTGCTCTTTGTCCATGAAATTGCCAGAGTTTGTCTGTGAGAAAACAGTGTGAAGCTTTCATTCACCCCCCAAACAGAGCTCAAAGTGAGCTGCTTTACCTGTTTTGTTTATTTAAAATTCACATTGTTCACTTCAAAGCTCGCAAACATGTTTGTCCATATACATTTGTACTATATTATCAGATATTTCTGGGTTTTTTTTTCCAGTAACCTCCTCTGATTTTAAGGGGCAGTGTCATCCCCTCTTTTTAGCTTTACATCATGTTATAATGTTATTCTCTCATCAAAAACACCTGGAGTGTTGCCTTGATTCTTTCATGCATTTTTGAGAAATCCTTTAATCTCCCCTGGCAACCAGTCAGCTGTTCAAAACGGCTAGGTGGACCTAGCTCCGCCTTCAAGGTGCATCTCCTCCTAGAAGCTTCCAAATTTCTGCCTCACCTTCCCTCAAAACTCCCCCACTCAGCTCCTTCAGACTAGCCAGCAGCAATTAGCAAACACCTGGTAGAACTGCGCAGTTTAATATATGAGCTACTTCTCTGGTAAACATGTTGTTAAAGGGTTAATAGAGGAGATGACTTCCTCTGTCATCTCTATATAGATGACTTCCTTAAGGCGGAGTTTCAGAAAGATTAGGAGTTTTTCAAGAGACAGAGGCCTGATTTCAAGGCGTTAAGTCAGAAGGTAGCATTTCTTAAAGTCAAATTTGACATATATAGCATTTTTATAACAACTGAAGGTAACATAGTTAATTGATAATGCTATGAAATGACACTATATACCTGGAAAACTCACAATTCTGGCCATTTAACAATATAAGATAGCAATTTTTTTTACCATTAGCATATAGAGAACTGATACCTGATGCTTCAAAATCTGCTGCGGTGATTATATCTCGAATATTTGTCTATCACAGATCTTGTTTGGCACATGCTCAGTAGTTTGTCTCATCTTGTTCCATCATAACAGGAACCATCTTGATTTTTCTACTTGCGTCTCCTTTTTGCAGCCCTTGGATTCACAGCCCCTTAATTGCTTTTTTAGCCGGCAGGCTTACTCGGTTTCCGTGGCATCATGGGCCAACAAGTCGAGTCATGAAAAGCGAGGAGCGATGGCGCTTTACAGATCAACCGGTGTGACTCACGCTCGGAGACGTCCAAAGGCCACGGTGTGCTATCTTAGCTTCCCTAAAGCCGTAACAAGTTTGTCGTTTCCAGACGTAGCTGCAGTAATTTGGCTAATTACTGAAGCCTGGGGCAAGGCTGATTAAATCCAGGTTTTTAATACGAGTTCAGTTTTGATTTTAAGTGTTTGGGTAAAATACAATTCCCTTATTGCCAACCATTTAGAAGTTGACATTTCTTCATACTCAACAGCTCAATTATTTAGCCCTCAACGTAATACATTTTGGCTCATCAGGTAGCGTAGCAGCTATTAAGCTGATAGCATTGCACAGAGCCTTATTATCTACTCTGACCTTTGGCGTGGCTTGGTCATAATGAGGCGGCTTTTCAAACCTGGTTTCTCGAGATAACAACACCCAGGAGTACTGCGGACGCTCGCTTTGAGTGTCACTGTAGTCTGCAAATCAGGTTTACTGCACAGCTGTTATTAGCTGGGAGTAAACACAACACACACACACACACACCCGCACACACACGCACACACACGCTTAAACCGTCGTAAAGATCGTTTGAGCCGGCTTTTTTTGGTCAGCAGAGGCGGCGTTATTTAAGACAAACATAAACGAGCCTGCTGAGTACGGGGCTAACGCTAGCGGAGACTAAACAGCCAAAAAAACACACACACACCCACGCACACAGGTCAGGATTTGGGGCTAACAACCACAGCATATTTCCTGATGAATGTGTGAATGATACACAAACCTCTCTTTTTTTATTTTGGTTTTTATCATGCATCTGTTTAAAAAAAAATATGTGAGAGGACGATGAGATGCAGATGACGGATCGCTTGTGTTTGCCCATTAATCTCTATCTGTGTTTGTGAGTGTGCGGCGTTAACAGCTTGTCTAAATCTCCGTCCTCCACGCCGACACCCCAATGGTTACAGAAGTTAATTAGCATAAGCTTCGAGAGGGAAAAAAACAACTTTGTGGTTTGAAATACAAACACACACACACACACACAAACACACCCACACAAGCATTAAGGACCTTGCAAATGCTGGTGTGCGTCGGTGTGTGTGGTCCAGTGATAAATCAGCAATCAGGACATTTGGAGCAATTCTGGTCTACATTTTTCTGTTTAGTCACTGGAAAGATGGGACAAGGAAGTGCACTACCTCATTTTAATGTGGTTTATGCTTGTCTTTCTTTATGCAAATATAGCTATGATGAAACAAGGCCATGGACTTGTTTACAGTGATAAAGATATATGAAGGTTACCATTTCAAAGTAATACATTTTCCTTACAGGATTCATTTTTAAGGCTCAAAGTAAAGCCTCCTGTTACTGAACATTTCTAGCTATCTCGCTGAATGAAGGCTGTTTTACACTTATGAAAATTGAAAAAATCCAGCTGTTTTGGAATGTTTTTGTTCATGGAAACATCCAAAACTACAGGAGTGCCACCTGACACTGTTACCAAGGTAACGCTGTTTTAAAACTACCGTTAGCAAGCATGTCTAATGAGCAGGTAAATACTACCGGGCAGTCAAAACTCTTAAGGTTTCCCCCAGAAAACTTGCTAAGCTATGTTTCTGAGTTAAAAAATGTTTAAAGTTGACAGGAAATGTTTAAATATCACATGATTATTATGTGTTATTGGAAGATTGGTAGATTAGTATCTGAACACCAACTATAAAGTCTTAAAAATGCAAACATTAAAAAAAAACTTAAATAAATAAGTAATGCTTAGCCTGGTGGGGCACAAGTAAAGCCTGGTGGCCCGCCAGGCTTATAACCCACTCGGGGAAACCCTGAGTATGAATTCGCTATGTTGTCGATGTTAATGTCCACTCATTGGTCAATGTTTTACGAATGTTGGGAATCACATGGCATCTAGCAAAGTTCAAAGTGAGGATCAAAATGAAAAAGCAAAGGCAGTTGATGTTATATTGGTTATTGGTGTCAGACAGGTAGATTGTGAACCAAGAGCTAACAAAGAATCAGGAACTAGCTTTAAGCAAATACAACTATCACCTCCAAATAATGGTAGAATGAAAATACATATCAAATACTTGAAGAAACTACAAGGAATCGTGAACCTAAGGAATGACTGGATTATTGAAAGACTGACAGATTGTTGCTGACCAAGTCCAGCAGATTTTGACCAAGTCACAAAACTCAAATAATTCTAAAGTTATTTCTTGAGCATGAAAATAAGCATAATGTAAAAATGTAGAGTCAGCCCATAACTGTTTTCAACAATGGTGAATATGTGTTCAGAGTCCAGATTCTATGGTAGAGTTGAGGAGCTGTTTGTAAAACAAAAATTGGAAAAAAACTCTTCAAGAACAGTTCTTGTTATTGCCCTTTTTTATATTTTAAAATCTGCATTGAACAATTTTAGATGAACGCCATATATTTCCTTACTTTTAAGTTCAACATTTTACATCGGTACAAAATTAAAGGATTCAAATATTTGACTCGTCATTTTCACTATGCGTATAAAAAAGACATGCCAGGTTGGATTTATGACTCCCTGAGCTCCAAGGTTTCTCCTTCTTTTTGAGCACTGGACCATATTGCACAACATTATGCTATCAGAACATTTTCTTCTATTTTCTGAAAAGCACTGAGTAGATTTTTTTTATATCTGCCCAGTGATGCCCAGAGGCCTTTTCCTGTCCTTTATCCAATTCCTCTATATGACTTTCATTTTTTGATGACACTGCTCTTATATAACCGTGGAGGGAAAAACAGTTACATCCAGCCAAGACCTTACGTCAACTTTCAGTATCGATAAATTGGTATATTGCTCCTTTTTAATGGTGGTGGTGTTTTTCTAAACCTAAATGTTGAGAGAGATAAAGGTTTACATTTTTTTAATTTCAATAATGGCAGCACATTTAGTTGTTCTTTAAAAAAAATTACATAATTTTACAAACAATTTTTTTTTACATTGCTAGTTAATTCAGTAGCCTAAATGTTACTTGCAAATGTAGCTAGCTAGGACATTGAATTTCTTTTTTTCCTTTTTCTATTTGGAATATGATCAGAATTTTATTAAACAGCTTCTATATCAGCTTTTAGTAAAGCTACCTTGATGCAAGAGCATCACTGCTAAAATGGCTAAAGTTGCTAAAATTAGCTAACGTAGCTAGCTGTTATGAAAAAATCAGTTTTTTCCCCTCATTAGCCTTTACTTCAACAACAAAACAGAACATGTAATATTTACTTCTCAAGCTAATGTATATCACTGTGAACTGCTGTGAACCCTGTTTATTTTGTAAGGGATAGCTTAGCTAACATTGCCCCATTTCCTGCGAGGAGCAGCCCTCAAAAGCAGCTTATAAATATATCCAGCACTAATCTCCAAAGGGCTGCAGTATTTTACATATTTTACATTTTTATATGAGCTGACAGATTGTGTACATCTGTAGTTCTATGGAAAGGTTATTTTTATAGTTTTGAATCAGTTTTTCTGCTTTTTTTTCTCTCTCTGCTTGGAGAGCAAGTAAAGTGACGCTCTGTAGTAACGTGTTCTTTACGCTTCTAATTCTGAATGGTGCTAACATTGAAGTCAACCCACTAATATTATGGTTTGCGTCGCGTGTTCTTCTGGAGCAGGGCTGTCGGACTCATTTTAAGTTTAGGCCATATAAAGATCATGAATGTTCTCAAACGGCCGATTGTGCTTATAAAACCCATTAACAAACTGTTAAAATATGAATTAATCACTTTGTCTGCATTCGATAAGTGCTACTTTTTCAAACTAATCAACACCTCAAGGATTTTGTCGATTTCGGGTTTTTTTCCGTAATCCAAATTACAGATTTGTGGAGCTAATTTAGAAAGACATTTTGCAGTATTTGCTCCTCTGATGGTAAATGTCAGTGTTTACTACTCTCCATGCTGACCACAAGCTATCGCTTGACATAAAGTACAGCTGAGACAACAACATAGTAGAAGTAAGAAATACTGCCATCTACAGGCGGGAGTTAGCGGTCACTTAGACGCAACGTTTACAACCATTTTTGCGAAACATTTGCAATAAACTCAATCATGTATTAGCTCAGAAAAGTGCAGAGATCTGTTGATTTTGGGTGAATTTCGGGTGTAGAGGACCACATAATCTTAACATTTTGTGAATAGCAAAAAAAAAAACACTTTATAAACCACTGAGTGGACCAGAAAAGCCTGGATGATGATTGTGACGTAAAGCTTCACCTTTTGGAGATTTCCCTTCTCATCATTACTCAGGTGAATTTATCATCCTCTGAAAACCAGACGAAGCCATGTGATCTCCATGGATCAACTTGTGTGACGTGAAAGGACGTTGATCTGTAATTTGGAGTTAATCTCTGCATGTTTAATTGAGAGCTAGTGTCTAACTCTGACAAAATCTCGGTAGTGGTGTGGTTTCGAATGACGCGTGTGTCCTGTAAGGCTGTGAAAAACCTCGACAGACAGAAGATGACTCCTCCTCTTGTCATGAATTTGCTGAGAGAACGGTGAGGATGCAGCAGAGGTGTCTCAGAGGAGATCAGGTAGTTAACGCGTTTTTCTCCCTTCGGATCTGGTATCTACAGTAATCTGAGCCACATTTTTAGAAGCTCCCGGGGCTTGTTTGACTCCAGCACGTTATCTCACCCGTCTTGCGAGCGAGCATGAACACACTCACCGCTAGGTCGCACATTTAACTTAAAAATCCCACAAGTTCAAACACTCATTGCTTAATTAAACACCGATGAAGGTGGAAAGTAGTTGCTAAGCAGAACAGCTTTGTTTGAACAGAGTAGATCACAAAATATCCACACTCAGACAGAAAGGATGTGGCCTTCTTTTCACAAGTGCTTATGAAATAAGAAGGGATCAATATAATGCATTACATATATCAATGTGGATACTGAGATAGACAGATTTTAGTTTGTATTTTTGGACACATAGTTTAAAGTTTTGTTAATTATACACGTTTCCTCTTAGATTGACGAGATTTCATTTTGTATTAAAGTTTAATGCTGCGAAAGAATATGAAGTGATGGCTGCAGAACGATATTGAAATTCAGACCAAAGTGAAATGAGTTAATCTGCCACAAATAAGCTGATTATGAAAGTCTGTACCACTGAAGCACATTTTAAGCTTGTCACATTTTCATCTTTACAGTTTGTAGCGACTCAACTTAAGTTATCTTGTAGGCACCTTGAAGGCATCACTTATTTCCTTTTATTCCTCACACACTCACTAATTACTTGCGTGCGCTGGGCAACTGAGGAGTTTCAAGTCTGGTAACCCATTTAGCGTCAGTGGATGTAGTTTACATAAAGAGCAATAAAATCCAGAAGTCCCAGGAAAGATTGGGAGTTCAGGGTAGCACAATAGAAACAGGTTTTTTTTCCAAATTAAATTCCTTTGAAACTGAACTCGTAGCTTTACTGAGTCATACCAGTCACAGTTTACACAATACATGAAATTTACGTGATAAAAAAATAGCGTAAACATTCATTTTTATTTAATTTATTCTTTAAAGGACCTATTTAATTCAAACCAATAAAAAAGGAAAAAACTAAAGTTTTTGTAAATGTACTGTAGACGTGTGAAGGAACTTTCTGTTAAGACTTTTAACAGACAAGTCCTGCATTTTCTACTATATGTCAGTGTTTGTGAGACTTACTGTAAAAATACATAACGTTTCACTTTTTTAACAGTTTGTGAATGCAACAGGACATCTATTGTAAAAATATGGAAAATGTCCATTTTTTTGATAAAACAGGAAAGTAAATAAATTACTGTAAAAACCAGTTGACGGAAATGTTTGAACAGAAAATGTCTTGGTAATTTTCAGATTTTTTTTAAATGGACATATACAGTGCATTAGGATAAACACGGATTCCCAAATGGGACACTTACCTTCTGACAAGACCAGCAAAACAATTTGCGAACACAGATTGATCTCGGGAGGAATCATCGCAAAAGAGAGCGCAGCTGATCTGCGTAAAAGTGAAAATGCTCAGTGCAAACTGACGCTGCGCGTCTGCACCCCGAGCAGCAGCAGCAGCAGCAGCAGCTCCGTCTGGCGGAAGCTGATTGTGTGAAAGCCGATTAGGAAAATGAAGCCGGAAGCTGAGAGGGTGAAATTGTGATTCCACACACTGTGACTGGTTTTGTGGGAGAAGATGTCTGCTTTTAGAGCAGACGAGACAGCTGCCGAATGTTTTCACGCCGAACGAGGCGGCGTTCCTTTTCAAGCTTCCCGTTTGCTTTTCCTCAAGAACGCAAAGTAGAAGTACATATCTGCGTCGAAAGTGATTTGTGTTAAAACGGGATCTAACTGAAGGAAAAAATTTTTTTTTTTGTCTCATATTTATAACAATCCAACTGTTTTTGGTGAATTAATGTTAAAACGTTTTTCATTCCGACTTCTTCATTTAATTTGTCTTTGTAGGTTGTTATAAATTTCACGCCCTGTAGATCAGGAGTGTTTAAAGCATTTTTGTGGTCATTTGTGGGACTGATTTTGTGTGGCTGCAGTTCAAAAATGCTACAAAACTGTCCCACTAGCATAGGTTTTACTTTTATTTTTTAATTAAGACTAAATTAAATAAGTTAAATGAATTAAATTCTTCTCACGGTAGAAAAACATTAAGTAAGTAAAACACAAAATATTTGTCCCTTACTATCTAAGCTTTTTCCATTCTCTTTGATTTATTAGTATCTATCTAGTGCCTTTAACCAAAAGCAAACTTTTGATGCTGTCAAATCTGCTTTTAATTAATTGATCTTGGTTAAACACAGCAAGTGTTTTCAAAGATGCAGCGACTCATATCCTGTTCAAAAACTTGTTCTGTTTTTTTGTTTTTTTTCCCCAGTCGATCCCAAAAGAATTAGCAAACTGGGTGCATTTCTTTTGGCTAACCAGGCATGCAAAACCCTTTCCGAGTTTTAGATTCGCAAGGATTGAGTCATCTCTTCCCTACAAAAAAATCTCACGACTTTATTTTTACCACCACAGTTTTACATTTCAATAAATAAAGCGACAACAAAGAACTGTTTATATCTCCTTAAAATGTAGCAATGACAAAAAGAGTAGGAGAAACGTAAATAGCACCGTGAACAAAGTCTCCACATGCAGTTTATGCTTGTGTCTACTGCAGTACAGCTAGCTGTTTCCAGGAGTTAGAAAAGTTGACTGACTCTAAAATATGGCAAAGAATTATGTTTTTGGGCAGACAAGCATTGCAGTGAATATCGCATTTCCATCTGGTATCCATAGTTACCACGATAACATTTCCTAACACAAAGAGTCGTAGGCAGGTTTCACAGAATGCATTGATTTGCCCCAAGCTAACGTGTAAGTAAGACATAGTGAGTAGTTAGAGAGAAAATACTGTTCCACATTTTACTTCATTATCTAAAAAAACAATATTAAATTTGAAAGTTTGGGTTAACAGAGTTTTTATGAAAACAGCCAAAAATCTTTGGTAGGCTTAACAACGCTATCACCATTTCTTATCAAACATGTATAGCGTTAGCTGCAACCGCTGTCAGTGAGAGTTATGCCTCAGTTGTTGTTGTTGTTCCCATTGGACCATCGGCTGTCACAGTTTGTATTGCGTAAGGTTCTGAAAACAAGGCCGCAGGAAGCGATTCTGGATTCAAACAAACTTTGATTTGAACTGAGACTCAGAACAAACCGTGAACATGACAAGAAGCAGCCGAGTTAAGAGAGATTAACTTATTCTGTTCACATAGGTCAGCTGCTGTTATGGTGTTACTTACCTAACAACCCAGATCAGGAGTATCTAGTTTATAAACTTTAGATCAACATTGTTTGATTCGTTTTCTTCTTTCCTTTGGTTTGTGTTTCCTTTTAATTCATGTAAAGCCCTTTGAATTGCCTTGTTGCTGAAAATGTGCTATATAAATAAAATTACCTTACCTGGCTGGTTTTATCTGCTCAGCTTTGATTGCCTGCAATGTGGTCTGTCAATATTTCTGGAATATTTTAGTGCCTATTTTTGAGTTTTTGTTGATTGAGCAATGTGTCTTATGATTGTACCCTTTGAATTTCACCAGCTCTATTTTTCCTTGTGTGATTAACTTTGTATTTGTTGTTCATAAACTAGGAACTATATTTTTTATTCCTAAGGTTTAATTACTGAACGGCTGATCTGTTGCAGGTCAGTTAATGGAATAACTGTTGAAGGCCTTCATGGAAAACAATTTTATTCTGTCGGTTCAGATTGAATCAGAGTGAACTGAGGTCCAGTGGTGAGTTAAAACTCATCTCGTCTGCATCAATAATGTATTGAACTGCAGATATAAATTATATTGAACGTAAAGCAAAGATACCAGACCCTTGAGATCATCAGATGTTCGGAGAAGACCGCTTCTGTCAGAGGTGACTGTGTGGAAAAAAAGTGTTGTAAAACATTCAGCCTTCTTGTTATCTATTCAAAGCTTCACTCTCTCTCTCATCATCTTGCGGTCTGAGTTTGCTTTCGAACAGTTTCTTGCAACTTTTTTCACTCTCTGTGACTTTATTTTAATCACATTTCATTATGCTCAAAAAATCTACCCCATGAGTGATCTTCACTCAGTAACGGCATTCACACCAAAGAGTGTTATTCTGTACACCACCTGGCTTTCACTTAAATACTTAACTTTTCACCTGGCGATCAAATAAACATCAGGGTTTTGGGTTTCAATCTGAAAATCATCCAATTTGTGTTACGTTAAGTTAGTTTGTTGAATATATAGAGGGGCCAGATATCTATAGGTTTGTAAGAACGTTAAGTAACCCTTAAAGAAGACTCTCATCTCTCACCGGTGTCTCTGTTAAAGTTACCTTGCTGCTCACTTTAGCTGTGTTACATTACAAATGTCTTTGTCTAATATTTTGCTAATGTCAATAACAAGAAAAAATTGCAATTGTGATGTTTGGAAATCATCAGTGAGCGTGCTTTCTGTGATTAAAAATCTGTGGGTTCAACACGTTCCAATGACTGAATGTTTTATGAACTATGTGATGTTCTGGTGTAGCCACCTACCGATTGTCAGACAAACACCCCCAAAACATCCTCCTCCTCCTACTTCCTGTCTTCTTCATCGTTTCCGCCAGTAGTAACATCCGGCTGTTGATCACCTGACTCGTGTGATTGCGGTCACATCTGTTTCCATACAGTGGAAAAATCTCCTCATTCTAGCGCAACAACTTTTTGTCGAAAAACTCTTCTTTTTTTTTCCAATTAGCAAATTTATTTTAGTAATTTCAATTTGCGCACTTTTATTGTTGATGGAAACGCAGCTAGTGACATGTCAGGCAGAGAGACTATCAGTGACTGAATGTCTCTGATCAGTTCATTGATTAGAAACAGATCAGAACCATACATTCCCATCATGGTTTGGGTTGTTTCTTTCTGTTTTGTTTTCCACTCTTGTTCTAATAAACCCCAACATCTCAGTCCTCCTCCCTTCTAGTATCAGATTTCTTCTTCTCCTCCCACTCTTGATCTTCTTTCTCTCCCAGTTCTTCATTTTTGCCTGTTTTTTGTATCCTCTCATCCCGCTCTGGCCTGATGTATCCTTCTCCTCATCCCCTCCCTCCGCCTTCCCTCTATCTTCCTCTAACGCCTTTCCCTGGCTAATTAAGCAAACCTCTCTGATTCCCCTCCAAATCCGTTCTGTACTTTTCTCTCCTCCTCTTTGCCTTAATTAAGTTTTCTTTTTTTTTTAAATTATGAATTCTTTCCTTCCTTCCTTCTTTGCTACCTTCCTTCTCTTCCTCTTTCCTAGGTCCTTGTTTTCCCTGACAACAAATAATGTTATGTAATCTACGTCTCTGGGTATTATATATGCAAATCATGCGTTTTTATTTATATGTGTGGTTTTCTCTCTCTCTCTCTCTCCTCCTATTTTTTTTCTGCACCTCACCCTCCCGCTCCTCATGATCAACTCTTTTCTTCTCCTCTTTGCTCGTTTCCTTCCCACTTTTCCCTACAATGTTCCTACTCTCCTCCTTATCTCTGTCTTTCCCTTCCTCGTCTCTCCATCCATCTATCACCTCCTCTCACTGTTCCTCCCTCCCTCCTTGTCGTGCCCTCCTCTCCTCCCTCGCGCTCCCTTCCTCCTCCAGCCGCCAGCGGTCTCGAGCCAGAGAGCGGAAGGCGCGGTGGCAGCAACAGCGTCAGCAGCCACGGCGACGGTAACCACAGCAGTGGCGGCGGCGGCGGCGGAGGCAGCAGCGGCGGAGGCAGCAGCGGCGGCGGCAGCGCGGCCCATTTCAGGTCTCCATGGCAACAGAGCGTGAACGTGTTCGGCTCGTGGAGCAGGCCGGAGTGTGTCGAGGAGCTGCACCAGCAGGCGCAGCTCAACCTCCAGAGCCTGCTGCAAGGTAAGAACGGACGGACAGATGTCAAAAGAAAAAAAAGGAGGAGAGGCAAGAATGGGCGTGTAGACGGATGGAGTAGGAGTGTGTGTTTTGGGTGTGTGTGTGTGCTGTGTTTTGAGTGGGTGGGAGAGGCTTTGAAGCAGGGGCGGATGGCAGAGTGTTTACTGCGCTGATATGGGTGTGTGACGGCCACCTTGAACATGCTTGCGCGTGTGTGTTTGCCTGCAGATATGAAGCCTGTGGACGTGCGCGTGTTGTTTTCACCCGTTACCATGTGGTTTTATTGCACCGTAGGGTGTGTGTGTGTGTGTGTGTGGGTGTGTGTGTGTGTGTGTGTGAGCTATCAAAATCACCTTGCAGGCTTGTTTTAAATCACCCTGCTCTGTGTTAACTAAACACTTGATGGAACTGATGGGTTGCGTCTCGCTGTGAGATAAGTTTTCAGCGTCGGAAATTATTGGTGTTTTTAAAAGGTGGGACATTGAGATTTTGTTATTCACCTCTGATTTTTGTGAGCGTTCATCGTGTGTGTGTGTCTGAGTGGGTGCGCGTGCATATTCACCCTCTTAAAGGACCCAGGCCATCATTTTTGGTCTCAGGTAGCTATTGTTTTTTTTCCCCTCTAGTCCAATTTTAACCAGTTAGTTCTTTCACTTTCTCTTTTTTTTTTATCGCTCCTGATGTGACTCATGCTCTGTTTGCCTGCCATCATTGTAATTACTGCTGGTTGTCCACTAAATGGACATAAGCTTGATGTAGGTAAAAAAAAAAAAAAAAAGAAAAAGGCAATGTGACAACCTTAACACTTTGAGGAGGCTATAAATGAGAGAGCGAATCCTTCAATTCATCACATGCATGTTCGCTATAGTAAGCCACTTTTATGAAACGTGGTGTGTGCTGAAATTTGCAGCGAGGTGTGGGGATATAATAAGTAAGACTACAGTGCGTCACTGATGGCTAATTCTGGCCAACCCAAAAAAAGAAACGCCACAAAAGAACAATGTATAACGTCTTCTGCTTGGAGTCTGAAAAAGAACTAACACAACTCATCAGACCGCAAACTTTAATTTACTGTACATAACAACAATAACAACAATAATAAAGATAGAAACTTTATTTCAGACTCAAACAGACGCACATAACCACAACCAACCGAAAACAAGATCATATACAATTTATTGTAAAGTCACCTAAAAGTGACGTTCGGTTAAATAAATAAAAAGTTGAAAGTGCTTTAGGTCACAAAAACATAATACAGTAGCAAGTTATGAAACATTACATTTGGTCAGGTGTCGTCAATGAAATCATCGAATATATTGATCAAGGTTCCACTAACTCCCAATCAAATTCAACATTACTTGATTGATCCCAAAGGGAAATTAAATGTTTTCATGTTTTCAGCTTTTCTTTAAAGAAACTCAGTGATTTGGCAGTTTGTCCGTTTTCTGGACGTTTGTCCCAAATTTGTGGATGTTGGAAGCTGAATGCGTCTTCATGTTACATGTGAGCTCAGAAACAGACATAGTGGAGGTAATGTGAGGATGTGAGGCTCCTTTGCCTCCTCAATACCCGGACGACTTGCCGTAATCGACGTAATCATGACTTCTGCTCTCTACCAGAACATCCTGCAGGGGAAAGTCCAGCCGTCAGTGCAGAACTATTGCTTAAAACTTTGGTTATGCAACACGAATGATTCAAAACTCCCCAGAAAACGAGTTAAGTTTTGAAGTGGCCTATCCAAAATCTGGTCTTAAATTCTGCAACGTAACTTTAAAAACGACGTTCATACTCATAAATCCTCAAACTGGGCAAATTTGAAGCTTTTCTACAGAGTAGAGTTCAGTTTTCTGTTTCTACTCTAGTTATCTCTGTCCAATATTAAAATCTATTTGACGAATTGGTGACAAAAAAAGCAAAAACCCTTTTTCACAGCGCTGTATGCCTTGTGGATGTAGTTTGTCCTAAATCAGAAGCTTGATCGCCTCGATAACTTCAAGAAAAGTACAAGCTTTGTGGCTAAATTTCCAGTTTTTGCGAGGCTTTGCGTTTTGTTTTCTCTTGCCTCTCTCGGCTCAACAAACCCTAAACTTGTCTAAAGAAGAAGTGTGTTGTGTTTTCAAACAGCTTCTTCCTCTGACTTCATTATTAAAAATCTCATTGATACTGAAGATAGCTAGCTCTGACTTTTCTTTCTGCGGTAAGAACTTCCCCACCGTAAAGTGTTGTTGTCACTGATTGAAGAATCAATCTGGCCGACGACTGGCATTGTTTCCTCTAGTCTTCAAGGGAAGACAAGTAAAAATGACAATCAATTACTAATGAAGGCTTTGTAAGTTACTGAGCTACTGAAACATACGTTTGCTAAAAGTTGTAGAGCAAGTTGCTCCAGTTGCTGAGTTTTGCAGGCGCCTGTTCGTTCGGCACGTTGATGTTTTAGGCTTATCGACGACTCCGCCGCCTCGTCTCTGCTGCACATATAAAATTTTGATGAATCCGTCAATCTTGCATCAACATTGCAGAGTGAATGCTTATTTGAATGTGGAAATGTGGTATGAAAATTTCATTCCGTTTCACCTTTGGTGTACGAGCAACGCTTGATGCAACTCGATTAGGAGCCACGCTGCTCTTCTGCTTGCTCATGCTCCTCTTTATTGTCTCTAATCAATTGTTTTCCATTTGATAAAAGCTCTCTGAACAGCATGTGTACAAAGGGAAAGTACTTTTGACGGAGCGGAAGCCGATTAATTCATTTTCAAGCCCAGCTTTGGGCACATCTTGTCACGTCGCAACCACAAACTTCAGTGTGTCCAATCTGGATTTTATGTGACAGGCCAGCACAAAGTGGTGCACAAAGGAGAAGCGGAAGGAAAACAATGCTTCTTTTCAAAACGTCTCACGAATGGAAATCTTTAAAAGGTGGCTGCGTTCGTATTGTTGAGCCCGTACTTTGTGGAATCACCTTTCACTACAATAACAGCTGTATTCGTGTTGGGGAACAGCTGGGCCAACTTTGCTCTGCTTGATGTAGAGACAGACTTACTCACCCACTCTTTCCAACTCAGTCAGGCTGGACTTGAACTAGGACTTCGTCTAACCATTATTTTGTTAATCATTAGTTGCAGCCCTAATGTCAGAATAATTGATTATTCTTCAATAAAATATTGAAAATATGTAAAAATCGCCAGTAAACGAATAATTCAATTTCTTTATAAAATCAGAAAATAAACATTGTATTGCCTAAAATGCAATAAGATAGCATTTCTTTAGCATGCGGTTGAAAATTTGAAGCAAAGGATGCACCTGGAGCTAAAGAACGACTGATTTGTTGACTATTTTTATCAATTAATAACTGGAAAGTGGAAGGCGCTTAATGGGAGAATTTTACAGAATTTGAACCAGGTGAAGCTAAAACTACTCTGGGTTGAATATATTCACAGACAAAGAAGGGTCTTCATCTAAAATGCAAAATATATATATATTTTTGCACAGTTTTGGCTTAATTACTACCTGTTTTTTTGAGTCTGTATGCTCCAGTTAGTGATTAATCGATTACCAAATTAGTTGATCATTATTTCAATAATCGATTAATCACGATTAATCCGATTAATTGTTTCAGCCCTTCTTTGAGCATCAATTTTGAAGAATTTCTCCACAGATTCTTTGCTGCATTGAAGTCTAGAGTTTGACACATGAACACACTTTGATCCAAACCGTCCCATCGTAGCTGGTGCTGCATGTTTAGGGTTCTGGTCCCACTGGAAGGTGAACCTTCTTGTCCAGTTGAGCTTCCATTGGCCATAGAATTACACAAATTGGAATTATGAAAATAAAGTTGCTAAAAGAAAATGATGAAACGTTTTTGGGGGGGTTTTTTGCGATAGGATGAGGTGGTTTCACAGCTGTATCAAAACTGGCACTTTTCGCAAAACTGCATTGGGCGGAAAAGACGAAGAAGACGACAGGATGATGGCGCTGCATGACGTATCGCGTCAACAAACTTTTTCACTTGTGATTTCAATTGCGTTTCTTCTTTATAAGGGGTTAGTGCAATCCCAAAATTGTCTTGTTCCGACTTTAGCAGAACATCAACAAAGTTTTGCGGACATTTGTAATGGCACCTGCAAATCCGTCAGAGTAATTTCACCCCGAGAACAACGGAGCGACGTGATTCTTACACCTGCCCCAAATCTTGCAGTTTGTTTCACATCCACATGACGATAAGTTGTTTGGAAATCCCTTAAAAGCAGACGCAGTGAATTATTAATGCCTCCTTTGAACCACATGTTGTGTTTTAGGAATGATAGCTTTGCAGCCCTTCAGGTATTTGTACTCGCGTTCTTACAGACTTTAGGAAGACAGAGAACTGATGAAAAATGAGGCATTCTGGGAGCTCAGGTGTTTCTTATCAGACCATACATGAGAAGATGTTCCCACATCATCATTTGACCATTTTCCGATCACGTTAAGATTTCACATATCATTTGCTTCTGTTTGATTTGTTCCGTTACAGCTATCCCATCTTACATCTCTGTCTCTCTCCTCTTTTCTATCCATCCCCTTTGCCTTTTTTTAAATTTTCTTTTTCTCTCTCTGCGTGTGTTTATGTGTGTATTTCGCCCGGTACTGTCTGAGACAGGCTGGCGTCTTGTGTACGATGAAAATAAGATGGATGAAAACACTCGTGGGTGGACGGCATCAATGGTCGCGCAGAACATGCGTGTGACTTCTCCGTTGCTCGGCGTTCCTCTCACTCCCTGCTGTGTGTGTGTGTGTCAGTATTGTGTAAGTTTCTTTATGTCTCCCCGCTTTGCGTGTCTGTTTGGGCGTCTGTTATATAACACGGAGGCGAACCAGCTGTGGTTTCCCTGGCCGTCCTCGCTCTCCCGCTGGCCTCGGCTCCATAAAATATTCATGCTCTTGCCCGCTCCTCAACACTCTTCTTCTGCCCTCCATATTTATGAAGCCGGCCGTCTACCTCTGGTGTTAGGCGGATTTGAGATCCTCGTGGCCGGAAAGATTTATGCAAGATTTATTTTACTTGTCGCCGCTGAGCGCGCGCGCGGCAGTGATACTCCCGGTCATCGGCCGGCTAAGCATTAGCATATGAAGCATTAGCATACCGGGGCGTGTTCTTAAAGGACAAACAGTATTTGGCGTCTCTTTCATTCTCAATCGGATTCATGCTCTGCGCTACTTTATGATTTATGATCGGTTTGATTAACTGAGTGCCTAAAGAATTTTTAAAAACTTTGGTAAAGGAAATTTATTTCTGATTAATAATAATTGCTATCAGACTGAGTTGCTAAAATCGCACCAAGAAATACACGATACGACAGGAACAGCCCATCATGATATGAGCATAAGACATCAGTTGATAACCAATAATTATTGATTAGTTTAAAATATTTGACCTACAGACAAGATGGTGGCGGGGCCTTCACTGTTTTATCCACAATTTTCACTCCACGCCGTTGTAGTTTTTTATTTTTCAGTAGTCACGAAGCGCAGTAATGAAACCTGAAACTGCTGCTGCGCAAGTTACTCAACAGGTTGTTGCTAGGTAACCAAAGAGAGAGTGAGTGAGTTGCTAGGAAACCAAAGAGTGAGTGAGTTAGTTGATTCTATCAACCTTAAGCTGATTGGAAGAGGTTGAGCAGCTAACGCCTTTCCTCTGCCTACATCTCCCAGAATGCTGTGCGCTACTGGATCGGAGTTCAGTGAATATTTTATATGTTGAATATTCTATCAGACATATTTTCTACTGATATAGATCACGTGTTTATCGTGATATACAGTATATTATCATTGATTTATTCTCCACCCCTTAAATGCACTGATCAGCTTTTTTTTAAATTATTTTTTAGTTTTTTGTAAATCTACTTAGACTATTCTGATTTCTCTTTGTTCAGTGTATTTTTTTCCCTAGCCTCTGGTATTCATTAATTGTTTATATGAAGATGAGAAATAATATCCCTTCGTGTATGAGAGTGAGGAGGGACTTTGGTACTGCCGTTATTTTTTTAATTTAAAAAAAAGTTTAAAAAATTTGTTTTTGTCTACTGTACAAAAAAAAACTGTCTTCTGGAAAAGGCAGCTCTAGTTCATCATAAAAATAAGATACTATTACTTGTGATCAGACTGGAACCAGAAGACCAGACTCAGAATATAATTCAGCCACAGACTGAACGATCAGTGATGTTAACTCTCAACAAGACTTTAGCAGGTTCATTTCAAGTTTTTGGCAAGACCAGACGGGAAGAATTTAGAAAATTCAGACATCCTGCCATTAATCCCGACTCAGATCTCCTTTAAAATGCGTCTCAGGCCTAATCCATTCACCACCGCCCCAACCACATCTGAGCCCCTCTTGCTGGAATTGGAGAAAAAACCCCAAAACCTTTTCATAAAGGCATATTTGGGTCATTATAGGAGCAAGCTAACTCACTTGTTGTTCCGAGTATTTTACTAAACATGGTGCCCAACGTGGTTTTCATTAACCTACATTTATCATCAAGTGTTCAAAGCTGGTACATTCCAGTGTTGACAGATGAACTCTCCAACTCAGATGTACAAAAACAAGACGTTTCGAGCCACTTCTTTCCTCTCCGCTCTCAAATCTATATCGCTGCTAAGAGCTTCTCCGTTTTCCAAGATATATACAGCGGCCGCATCTTAATTGCATTTATCAAGTCTCCACGACCGTTAATCACCAGATGTTTAAGTTTACCCTTTGGATTAATAGTCCACTTTTCATTCCTTACGTCTCTTTGTCTTTGCAGCCAGACAGGGTTCCTGCTTCGTAGCGCTACGATGAATCATGAAGAAAAGCTTAAATATTCATATTTGTTTCTCCTCCTCTGCACTTTGCATATTTTATAAGTCTTTCTTCAGGTGGCTTTTATTCAATTCTACATTTCAGTAGAATTATTTCACCGTGTTGGTGTAGTGTTTGCTTAATTTGTGCGTGATAAGTTGCACTAAAAGTGAACGGTGAAGCTCTGGCGGCTTGTGGTGAATCTGCTTAATTTGACAGCTGAAGTCTTGATCAGTTAGGTCGATGCCTCGGATGCTTTTATCGCACTACGCCGCTTTGATTTCATAATTTGTTGCAATGAGTTATTCCGGTGCTCAGACAGACGAAAGGGAAGAAAGATTAAGTCTTATTTCCCTGGCATGCACCCAACAGACTGCGAGATGCAACAGGTTGGAGCAAACAGCAAGCGATGGTGGTGCTCAGACTCAACACCTCCATTTCAGAGGAATTGGTGAATTTCCAACTGATCCCAGTTATCAAACTGATCCGTCAAGTTCAGTTTGTTATTCAGATTGGTTAAGAATAAAGTTTTCTAATCTAAGGAAACCCAGCAGATGCGCCTCCACTTACCATAAAATTGCGCAAATTGGAATTACGAAAATAAATTCGCTCAATGAAAACGCGGCAATTTTGAAAAAATAAAACAAAAAACGTTTTTGACGAAGAGTTTTTGAGATGATGAGTTTGTTTAAATTGTTGAGATCAACGTTTTTCACAAAACTGCAGTGGGAAAACCTTTTTTTCCCCCCACATCACACAGGTCATGTGACCAATAACAAGATGCTAGTGCTGGCGGAAAAATCCGAAGAAGAAACCATAAAGTGACAGGAGGATGATGGCGCGACGTGTTTTTTAAAGACTTATCGCGTGAACAAACTTATTTACATGTGACTTTCATTGCGTTTCTTATGTAATGGAAACACAGCAATTGCATAATTGTTGTTTTATTTAATGTTAGCAGAATATTTACAAAGTTTTGCACACAATTTTAATGGAAACGCAGCTACTGACTTTCAGCATTCACTCACTCCTCTCGAAGGACAGTAAATTATATTTGCATGCATGTAGCGACAGTGGAAAGAAAAACTTCTCTTTAATGGAGATAATCCTCTGGAAGCTCAGTAAAACAATAATATATGTATTTTTTTATTCAGTCTAATTCAGTTCTATGGCACTAGCAGAAAAGTGCTTCAGTTTTCCCTAAATTAGAAATGATGAAGCACTGCATTAAAATTTCATGTGACATAAAGCTCTTTTGTTCATTGAGCAGTGCTTATATTTTCCCTGCTTTCATACTGAAGCGATTGAAGCCATACTGATCAGAAGATAAAAAGAAAATCTGGGCATTAATGTTTTTTGTTTTAATAAGAGGAGTATATTTGGAAAGATAAAGGAGTTTCTCCCCCCGTTTTTCTGCGTTTCGGCCTCTAAAATGACAGGCATAACGAGTCAGTTGCTAATTTAAAGCCACACCATTTTGAGACTTGTGCGCTAATGGTTTTGCTTTGAAGGAAACAGAAAACCTTAAAATCGTAACTCATTATTTATTAGTGCACAACATAAAAGGAAAAACCTTTTTTTGTGTAGATTAGAGACTAAGTCTTGGAACTGAACAAAATACTTTGTTTGGCATTTAACATTAAGAGGTCAATAAAATAAATCTTTTATCTGAGCTAGTCTTTTATGACTGTGATTCCTTAACTTTGTAGTTCTATTAGGTTAATGTTTAGTCCTTACTTGGCCTCTTTGTCACTTCCATTTTCCGTTCTAAATCGTATGTGTATCCAATTGTTTTCAAAACAGTCATATCTGGTTTTTGTGACATTGGTAAAAGACGTGTGTCATGATTCTGCAAACGAAAATGCCAGATGCGGGAAATCAGGACGTAACCAATGTCTGAAAATTATGATTTTGAACTTATGAAAGAAGTTTGTGTCACTGAAGTGCATCACGTCACAATCCCACCACTTCACATCTTAAGCAGGTTTTCCTACAGTACGCTGCAGTGTGACATCAATGTTCTTCTTCTGCGCATGCGGGTCGCTTTCAGGACCATTCACACCCAAGTCTCATTGCGGTCGGGTTTGATTAGTAGTATGAAGGAGCACGCAAAAAAAAAGAAAAAGAATTTAAATTAAAAATCCGGTTTCAGGTAACAATCGTAAGTGAGCATCAACACCTGATTGTGACACCAAATGCATGAGAAGCTCTCCTCTGTTCTAATCTTCTGATTTAGCAGAGCCTGATTGTGTTAGTGTGCGTTCATCACTGCATAAAGCAGTGAGAGAAAGTCACTGATAAGTTTTGGGAAAGCTTCCAGTAGGTTCCAGGAAGGTAGACACTTACTTTACGGAAAGTCTTTGGCTGATTTAAAGACACAACATTCCAGGTTTTGGGAGACAACAGTGTAAGTTCACTAAAAGTGCCCAATAAAAATTCTTGAAACTACCCTTTAAAAAACAAGAAATTACCCAATAAGTTGTGGTAGAGTAACGAACCACATGAGTTTTCCAAATGCACCTTGTTAGCTGGAAGCAATCGGAAAGTCCATGAAAGTAAGTAAGACGTTATTGGAATGTCCTCTAAAGGATCCTGTACATTTCATGGATTAAGTGGAAGCTTGATGAAAAGTAATCACTCAGTTCCTAAAAAGTTCTCTGTATGTTTCAGGAAAGGCCTCTGTACTTTTTATGCAAATATCTGTGAAAAGTTCCTAGGGTAACCCAGACAGTTTGGGAAAGTACATGGTAGGTTTCGGAGAACATCGTCTAAGTTCAAGAAACGATGCACTGTGTGCATGTAGTGCTTTCCTGTTCCATACTGTTTAGACTAATTGAAGACGAAGATTTTACTTTTTTCTTTTTTGTTTAATTATATCAAACTTTACAACACTTTGAGAAATAAAACAAAGAGCTTGATGATGCAGCTGAAAATGTTGCCAAATTCTCTCACTATAACTGATTTTACTTCAGGCTGTATGCTAGTCCAACAAGTACCTGCAGGATCTATTTTTCAACTAATAAATCAAAAAACTAAATATGCTTGAGTTTGATTTTTTTTAAAAAGACTAGATGGACAACAATTTCAATCTTAAAAACTGATCACCTCACTCACACACACACACACACACAAAAAACTTATTTATTGCTTATTTTCTCCTACAATTGTGCACAGCGATTCTAATCTGGACGTCCGCAGGCCAATACTATCCTGATAGTTAAATCACAACCCTCCTTACAGTTTCATTTAGCCGACACAAACTAGGTCGCTAACTGCCAACTAGGTCCTACTGAGTCACAAACCTCCTTTATTTTTTTTTCCTTGGGACTCGCACGCTTTCAAACACTGGCCCTTTTTCCTGTAATGGATTGATCAGTTGTGCGTGCTAAATCCCAAGGACGCAGACATGACATGAATGTTAGTGCATGCAAACACTTGCACATGCATGGCATCAGGCACGCAGTCTACTAGACAGACAACCTCTCTCTCTCTGTCTCTTGCCCCTCCATAAACCCCCGCCTCCCCTGGCGGTGGTGAAAGAGGGGTATTGTTAATATCAGCCTTCCCCAATCCGTCTTCCAAGGGGAGAGAAGAAAGGATGACCCAAATTGGACATGACCGGGGCGCAATATTGTCAACGCTGGCTGGGGGTTTATCTTGGAGTGGCTGCACTGTAAACAAGTGAGAACATTTTCTAATTTTTTATTGATTTTTTTACCCATAGTCATGAGGCTGTTGAGTTGTGTAGATCATTAAACTTAAAAAAATAATCATTGACTAAATGAAACTTTAGCACCAAGCAGTTTGGTAATGCGGTTATGCATGAACACCTGAAAGATACTCTAAGTCACACAATGCACAGGTTAGTAATGCATGAGCGCTTGGCTTGCTTGTCTGGACTACGGAAAAGGGGGTGGGGTAGGCCATTCTTAACCCCTCTGTGTGTGTGTGTGGGGTGGGTGTGCGTGTGTGTGTGCACAAGTGGGAGTGACCGGCATACCTTTACACCCCAAACACCAATAGAATCCCTCCTCCTCCCTCTTCCCTCCCTGGTTTTCCCACCACAGTAGCCCGCAGTCATTTAGCAGAGCTGCACTCAGCGGACCCCGGCTGCTATCTGCAGCGTGGATCTACGTCTGTTTACCTTCCCTCTCCCTCTGCTGTAAATGCTGCCGTCCTCAAGACCCCGTCTCCTCACGGTCAGCGCGCACACCGCGGCGGCTGTCTGCAAACTTTAACCTTTAATGGTGGACCACGCATCGGCGCTGGAAGAGAGATTCTGCGGTGCTTTTAGTGTAACCTCGAGTTTTTTTTTAACGTAAGTAAAAGTTACAATGCCTCAAAGAGAAAAGATTCAAGGAAAGTGTGTATCGATGAGTGACACATCAGTTTCTTATTGGTAAAAGTCTGTGTTACGTTCCTGATTAAATACCTTTCAATGAATTATTGTGTCAGTATCCTGAAATTCCCAAATTGTTTAGGCTTGTTTCCCCCTAAACCTTTTCATTTACATAATGTTTTGTTCATATTTGTGAGATGAAAGAATGTCTTTAAGCATTCAGTATTATTGTGTAACTTCGTGTGACATTGGTTATGGTTTACAAATCTCTTGTTTACTGAAATTGCTTTAGTTTTTATAGACATGCGTTGATTAATATTCTTGAAGAGATTTAGAAACCACTTTGTCTCTTTTTCACTCCAAACCTTCACATTGTGCCAAGACGCTTCCATGTTCTACCCACTTAATGAAATATTTAAGTAACATACTTTGATTTATCGGACTAGTCTTCAGTGAAATTGTCTATATTGACACTTTTTCAGTAGAACAATACATCTACTGATGTATTTACTCCTTTAATCCACTCATTGTCAATAAATAGCAGCCATGAATGCAGCTAAGCTGCTTTGGACGGGACTTATTACCATCAGCCAGCTGTCAAGACACTTACTCAGACACCCAGGGTGGGTTTGTTTCCATGAGCATCGGGGTTTGAAGTGAAAACTGCAAACAGTAGGTGTTGAAGAAAGGAAGTAATGTGGTGGTGTAAAATTTTGACTCTTCTGACTTGAATCCATTCAACCATTTTTATGCCTTCTTTGAGGTGATCCGGGTCACTGGAGTGGCTGGAGCGTATCCCAGCAGTCATTGGGTTGAGAGGCAGAATACACCATCTAAAAGTCAACATCAGTCCATAAGACAGACAGTTACGCACTCAATTACAACCAAGAGCCATTTGGAAATACTATTTTACCTTCACATCTACGTGAAGGTAAATGAAGGTGAAGGAAGAAGTCCAAGTACCTGCAGGAACCCTTGGATGCAAGACGGGATCGTCACAAATTTCATACACGAAGAAACAAGCCATAAGCTGCTTTTCCATTAACCATAGAATTGCGTAAATTGAAACTACAAAAGCAAATTTGCTTAGTGGAAACACACCAATTCAGAAAAAAAATTATGTTTTTTGATAAAAATGTTTTTGCGCCACGATGAGGTGGTTTTTCAGCCTTGGAGACGTTTATAACAGATCTATTTCGCAAAACTCCATCATGCAAGTTACGTGTGTGATGGATCCAGTAACATTGGGATTAACAACCGGATGCTACTGACGGAAACCACAAAGACGACGACAGGAAGAAGTAGGAGGATGATGGTTTGTTTTTATTTTTTTTTGGACAACGTGGCGCTGGCTCCCCCAGAGTTCTCACAGTTCATAAAACGTTGTGTGTCATTACAACATGTTTAATCTCTTCTGTAAAATCAACGACTATAATTTCCCCAAAACGCAGCATATGAAACCACCGGTATAAGGGTTTTGTCGCTCCAACGTCTAACTAAGCCGCCAACGTCTCCTCTGACGACTGACTGATGAGCGCTAGCGTCATGGCTGAATTATCAATATAAGCTCATGTAACTGTTTACATCCATCTCTTCCTTGGTTTTTAATGACTTATCGCATGAACAAGCTTATTCAAGTGTAATTTTAATTTTATTTCTTATTTCATGGAAAAACCGCAATTGTAAACCTGTGTTTTTTCGACGTTAGCAGAATATAGACAAAGATTTGCTCACATTTGCATCGGAAACACAGCTACATATAGATCCATGGGTGTAAATTGGCACTCAAAGTTTGTAGCCTTTGTCATTCCACATCTATGGAATGTAATATTGCATTGTGAGTGTGAGACCTGCAGAAATTGGACTTAATAAAACGTCATGAAGTGGTTTTAGTATTACAAATCCCCATCGTCACTTTTCTGTTTGGTATGCTGTTTAAAGCTTTTTGCTAAACTATCAGATTTTCTTGGCATCAGACCTGAGAGAGCAAACGAGAGGGAGACATAAAAGTGACGGGATGCTCCAGGGAGCCGTTCCTGCAAATGTCATATGTTGTGCCTTGATCCTGCATTTTGAATGTTCGCCGTGGCGCTCTGCTGCTTACGATTCCTATTCTGCTCAGCAACGCTCGTTCTGCATTTCGCATTACTCTGACCTACGGTTTGGGGAGCCAGAGTCCTCGGACTGGCACGTCGCAATAAACATACTTATATTTCAGCTACCTCTGAATGTGGTCTGGGGTTGGATTTGTTTTAATTCTGGTGTCATGACTTTCTGAAATCCATCTGGAACATTGTGGGTAGGCCTAAAGCTGACTTTGGCATTCTGAGCAAACGCCTCGGGATAATAAAGAAGGTGCTCTCACTCACTTCCGACTGTGAGATTATTTTTACCTCTTACAGACCTGGGGACTCTCTGCCAATAGCTTTGTTCCTCTTCCTTTACATAGTACCATTAATATGTACACATGTAGACTCACTGGTGGGTAGAATGAATTGTCTTTCTTCTTTTCTTCCACTCGCGCTTGTTTTTGTATTATCTTGTCCTTTTCCACTCCTGCGACTTTTCTGCTTCTCCTCCTAACTCCATCTATTTCTGTCGTATTACTTTGCCCTTGGCTTTTTACCCAATCATTTTTTCCCCAACATTGCTCTGTGTCTTGTCACTTTATAGATCAGATTTGATTTCCGTTTATATTTTCCAAAGAAATATTTATTTGAATGTCTTAATTGTTTCCATTGTATCTGCATTGCATTAGCCCGGGAGCATATAAATCATTATTCTATCTCCAATGTGTCTCTTTCTCTACTTCCCTACCTCCCAATTTTGCCTCCGCTCAGCTGTACCCTGTTTTCTTTCTCTCCTTTTCTTCGCCTGCCATTTGCCTCACTCTCACTCCTCTCACTCTTCCTCTCCCGAATCAGTTTGTTTACCCCCTGCATCTTCAGACTCTTGCTGACACCTCAGTTCTTTGGGCCACTGCAGTCGGGAAAGAGACGACTTTTAGCTCCTTTTCACTGTTTATTATCTGGCTGATCCAGCTACTTTTGCATGCAGCAGTCAGGCAATTTTTAATCACCGCAAAATTGATTATTTTCTCTAACGAGCACCCGGTGTGTAACATGTCTCAGCGATGGTAGGCGGAGGGGAACGTACCTCATTATGACAAGTACGGATTGGCCAGTGACCTTGCTGAGGAGTTAGAAACTGTGAAATGTTAAGTGCTTTGCAACCGTTTGACTGTCAGGTGTGCTATTTGAGTGACTGATTAGTGAAACATTATTGATTAGTTGTGGAGAAAAAAATATTACAAACTTGTAAACAACTCAACATTTTGGAATTAAAAAAGTGACTTCCAGTTTAGCTTTGCATTTTTGAACTGGCATAAAGGCTAAAGCCTGGGGAGTTTTTTTCCCCTTTAAATAAAAAATATTTTAAAAGTATAGGTGTTGAACTATTACAATAGTTTTTTCTTTTTTAATTGAGTTTATGTAAAACCGAGTTGCACTGAAGCAAACCTGCGCTCTAGCCAAAGGTTTATGTGCTAGCATGCTCTTCAGTACATGTTTTGCTAGCTACAACCAAAACATGCCAGGTTTTTGACAGTTCAGCTGCCCTTTAGCTGTCTTTGCCAATTAAGCTAGCTAGCTAAATAGTGCTGTTTGATGATAGGGACCACATAAATTTTAGACACATAACCTACCTGTTTTATGTGTCTGAGGAGTTAGTAATTATTGAGCATTGATGGTTTTCTGGTAAATGTGAGGCAAACCTTGCTGCTATTTTGGTCTTGAACCAACCCATGGATGCCATTTTTGTCCAATTTCTGTCGTACTATTAAATCATGAACTCTGACCTTAACTGAAGCAAGTGATGAGTTTTTAGACAATTTTCTGGGTTCGTTGGTGATGTCTTTGATGAGTCATTGATGAGTCGTTGATGGTCTCCTGGAGTAATTTTGGTAGGCCATAATTATTTGGGAAGGTTCACAGTTCCATGTTTTATTCCACTGGTGGTAATGACTCTTTAAGTGTGGTTCACATAAAACTGGAAGCCATAGAAATTAAACTCTTTCCAGGCTCCTATCTGCCTTTCTTCTGTGTGTTGGTTTTTAGCTACTTTTGCTTCCTTCATTTTTAGACGGGTTCTATAAGTTCAGCAGAAATGAGACTTGGTTGTGATCTGAACACAGCCGTCCAATGACTGTTGTTAATTCAAAATGTGTCACGGCAAGTGTGTTTGCTTTTTCCGCATTGACTCAGGTTGACATGCACATCTGTTTTCCCTTAATAATTTAAATCATAATTTAAAAACGACTTTGTGGATTTACTTTTACCAACGTTTTGTAAAAGCATGAATTGTATTATTTCACTTGAGCTCTGTTTTTCAGTAAATAGTAGCCAGTGCGATCCCTATTGTGACTAATAAGCAGAGGGAGCAAAAACAGCAACCACATTAACTTGGTGAGTGAACTGGAAAGAGGCAGATTCTGTCTGTAATTTATGAAACATGGCCTAAAAAACCTTTAAGATTCTACAGCTTACCTCAGTCTATTCTGCCTTTGTGTAGTCATTTTTTTTAAACTTTCCACACTTTAAAAAAATGTGGAAAGTATTTTAGTTTTTATTTTTGTATTTTAGTTGAAACATTTTGGAATAACAACCTTGTTTAGTCTTTTTTTCTAAGTGCACTGCTTCAAGATTTCCTCACTTTGCTTTGATAAAGCTTTTGCAAAGTCCAAAATGTAACATCTTAACTTGCAGTGAACGGTTTGGAAATGTCGAGCTCACAGGTTTCCTGTGTTTCCTTTGATGTTTGGAGACATATTTGCACTCATAAAGAGTGAGATCCCATAAACAGTTGTCTTCTGCTGGCACGTTTCACTTGAGCGAGGAAACATGCCAAGAGCGATGATTCCCAATGCCATTTAAGGCTTCACCAAAGCTGTGGGTGGTTGGACTGTCTGCACTTGTTCAAAAATGCAGCATTATTATTTAATACACTGTTGCTCTGCTGTTATACATTAATTACTGTGCATGATTATAATGTTGAATCCAAATTTCTCCCACGTTGCCTCGCTGAGTTATTGTCACCCACCCTACTTTTCAAAAATTATTTGCATGCATAAAAAACCTTTTTGCCGGAAACCAATGAAGATTAATAAATCAGCTCAACTTCATTTGCTATTTTAAATCTTGAAGGGATTCACGACTAGTTGAACATTTTGGTCTAAATATGTTGTAATTTTCCTATCAACCAAACCGCTTCAGTTTGTGATAAGAATTACTTAAAAGATTAGCCGAGTCTGTTGATAAAACTCAAGAAATCAAGGTCCTGGAGGCTGACTAGGGCAGCCCACAAAATGTCTGAATTGAGTCAAACTGCCTCAAAGTTTTTGTGTGGTTTTTATGCACGAGATTTCTGTTGAAACAAACAGGTGTGGTCAGTTTGTTTTAACTATATCAGCCAGAGGAGCTAACACCGTTAGCAAGAGCTAACATGAAATCAAAACTCACAGTGACAAAGCAGATAATGAATGGATAATTAGTGACAGTGAAAGGGCTGAGCGTTACCTATTACATAAAAATTACTGTTTCGGCTGGACAGAAACGGTAATTTTGTAGGACGCAGCTACCCAGAATGCATTGCAGTGTAAACAATATGGCGACGTCTGAGCGTCTATATTTGAATTTAGAAAAACTAAACAGCCTACATATTTTTACTGTGTTGCTTTTACATCTGAAATAGTTTTTTCAAAGAAAGCCAGAAGAAATCTAGTTTAATTGCTGCAAACATGTAGATGAAGTTGCTACAGTGGGATGGTTTGAATCATTCATGCGTTGGAACGACCCAGTCAAAGTCCAGATATAAATCAGATTGAGAATCACAGATGCTTTTCACCTAATTTGATAAGCCTTTACTTATTTTTGTAAAGGCAGATGGGTGCGGGATTTAATTACCTTTGCGTATGTTTTAATTGAAACTTGTGATCCCCCTGAAAACTGTACAACTGCATTGAAAAGTTGCTTTTCAGCAGTCCTCTTTTGAAAAAAAACCAACAAAAAAAACAGGCAATTTCCAAAAATCCCAAGAAGTGATCATTGTGTTCTAATCTAAGATAACATGTAACCCCAGTACTAAACACATCCAACTTTCTGTACTCTGTTTTTTGCTGTTATTCAACCGTGTTCAACTTAAGACCCATGTCTTTCTGGTGCTGCTGTTTCATCAGCAGGATTGTATTGGGAACGTCCGTGTGTGCACATGTGTGTCAGACAGCTCAGTGGCGACTGGGGTTTGGGTCAGGAGTGTGTTTTGGGGGTAAAGGATTGGCTGAAGGGCTGTGAGGGGGAGTGGGTGTGTGGTTAGGAAGGTGGGGGTGGATGGGGGTTTTAGGAATCTGTTTACAATAGCTGGAGGGGGAGAGTTTAAGCTCCTGGCAAGAGGAAGAAACTCAGATATCCAAAAGGAGAGGGTAACTCGACTGAGAATGTTTGGTTTAAAGGAGAACAAGAGTCAGGAGAACCCAGGAGAGGATTAAATGTAAACCGAGGCAGACTGTTAAGCTGGCAGAAGGTGCGCCGGGGACTCACAGGAGGGAGGTTTCACTGTGATGTGAAGCAACAGCTCTGCTGGATCTTTGCTCTCAGCCATGCGCCTAAAATATTTGGTGTGTGAGTTTGTGTTGTGTGCTCCAGATTAAGTGTATTTGCTTCTCACTGTGTGTTTTTGTGCTTGTGCTGTGTGCGCGTACAGAATTTGAGGAGCAGTTGTACGACACCAAGCTGACCGGCCAGACTTTTCGCCATCCATCCTCGCAGAGCTCAGACGACACGTCCACGTCGCTCAGCCGCTCACCAGTCTCTCTCAACAACAAGAGGCCGGACTTCATCTTCCTGGTAAACAAACACGCATGCAGGTTCTGACACAAAGCCTTTGCCTGTCTCGTGTTGCTGAACCCTTTATAAATTTCTTTCACACTATGTTTTGCTGGTAAACAAACACATGTGGTCAGTAGTGATCGCCTAAAGTCCCTGTTACCTTAAGATTGCATAGTAGCATAGATTTGGCAAGGTGTCGGATGCGTTCCTCTGATATATTGGTCCAGGTTGAGAAGATGACTTCAGGTAGTTCTTGCAGATTTGTCAGCTACACATCCATGACCTGAATCGCCTTGTCCGACACAACCCAAAGGTGCTGTGTTGGATGGAGGTCTGGTGACTATGGTAAATGGGAAATGGTCTGTACTTGTAAAGTGCTTCATCAAGTCCAGAGTATACTCCAAAGCGCGTCACACTACATTCACATACAGATTCACTCACTGATTGTGGCAAGCTACTGGATAGTAGCCACAGCTGCCCTAACACTAGGATAGCTCAGTTTTCGAGTCCTGCCTACATCGGCTTGCCAGGGCCAAAAGGCCTAAATCTCCACCCTGACGACTCTGATGGCTCAAATTAGCATCCCTTCTTCAATTGTAAATGTGGTCGTTGACCGTCAGGCCAGAAGGTAGGAGTGTGAATAGTCCATGTTGGGGGTGGGTATCTATGATACCTGCAGGAGATCAGGTCTCCTGTAGGTAGTGCTCTTCAGTTTAGTTTTGAAGCATACATGAAGTGCAAAAAGTGTAAGCAAAAGAAATCTGGGAGACTTTGCACATGCAAATTTGCATGCAGCCTTTTGTGCTGTGGAGGATAAATAGGTGACTGCTGCTCCCTGCTGCCCTCTGGAAAGAGGTTCTGCAGCATCCGGTGCAGGCCCACCTGGTTCCAAAACAGCTTTTTCCTACTTGCCATCAGACTGCTGAACTCTTAACTGGACTGCACTCAAAAACTGGTCTCCACTTTATACCTTGCACATGTACAGAGCTAAATAACTTCTATTTTACTGTCAGTCCTGCACTTTATATTTTATATTTAGATTTATATTCATATTTTATACTGTTGAAAATGACAACAAAGTCAGTCGAAGTCGAAGTCGAAGTCTAAGGAACAATTGTGCAACTGTGAGATGCGTTGAGGCCATTACCAGTACTGATAAGGTAATGGCCCTATTTACAGAACAAAAGCACCTGCTAAAGTCTGACAGAATTACCCAAGGACACAACAAGAGAGTGGGGGCTCAACCAGCAACTCCCTGATTACGGGATGAACTCTTTACCACCATCGCCCCAAACACCGATAGTGGCGACCACTGGAGTACGGAGGTCACTGAAGCATCACAAACTCATTGTTGTGTTCAAGACACATGTTTGAGTTGATTTGAGCTGGGTGACATGCCCCATTATCAACCTGGAAGTGGCCACCAGTAGATGGGTACTCTGTGGTCCACAACTACAGCCAGGCTGACTGTAGGGTTTAAACATCGCTCACTTGCTACTGAGATGTTCAAATATGCCTAAAACCAACCAAGCTTAGCCAGCAGGAGTGGTACTTGGTTTGTAACTCATTTATTTCAAGGTTCCACATGTTGTATGTTCAGAGATGCTATTCCACACACATCTTGAGTGGTTATGTGAGCTATACTTCATCTCCTACTTCAACAAGGCAACTGACTGCTGCTCCCTGGATATTTTTTCTCTTGTGGACTGTTCTTATGGAGAACAGTCCACAAGAGACTGTTGTGTGTGAAAATGCCAGTAGATGAGATGGTTTAGCCTGTCTGGCACCAACAACAACATTACGCCACTTTGTTCATTCCTCTTCCTTCGTTCTGACGCTTGGTTTGAACTTCAGCAGGTTGTCAGGTTGTCTCTACACTGTGAATACTAGCTTAACACATTGATGTTTAGTGTTTTATTTCACTAACTTTTCAAAACCTTGCCATCCTATGAAATCCCGCAGAGTCTTACTGGGCTGGCTGGTAGGGGTGTACAATTTCAGGGACATAAAATTGTGCTACTTTTTTCCTCTCTTAAAGACACAGTGCCTCTAACACATCAGGTGTAGGCATTCAGGTCAGTTACAGATCAATCCAACTGGACACAAATATTACTTGCATGGAGAGCGTGAACACTGCAATACAATTTCATTCATAGACATTCTTTGAACTTGTGACAATGATATTTTGTTCATGACTACGATTCTCTATGTTGTGGCTAATGATGGCTTATGCCAAAACCATGTTCTGCACAGCAAAAATATGGCAAATGAATGCTTCTGCTTGATTATTTTTGCAGTTATGTCAACTATTGCAGTTGCTATTCTAATTCTTGTGTGAAGTAAGTTGGTTTTCAGTGAGCTTGAATGTTTTCAGTTTAGTTGCTGTGTCCTTAACTCAACACAAGGGGCTCATTTTTAACACTACATTGTATTTCTCAAGTTTTGCTCAAAACCATTGCACCAAATGTTTAGCTGATGACTAAATTGTATTCATAGCTCAAAAATATACATAATATTCATGATGGAGAGATGATCTCTTTATTGTTTGGATGCATGTTTGAGATCATTGTGCCATTATGCCAAAGCGCTAACTTATCTAGTTGTTGATCTAACATAAAATTAGAAGGTATCAATACCAAAGGCAGCAAAACAGAACCAGATCATGATGCTGCCACCACCGTGCACCAGTTGTTTGGTCTGTAGGCTTTAAAGCCTCATTGATTCCTCCAAACATATGAGTAGACTTGATCCTTGTCTCACCTGACCATGAAATGTTCTGTAGGAAACTTTTTGGGTTGGTGATTTCAAAACGGGAACTTATTTCTCTCACTCAAAAGTGATGAGAGAATCAACTTGACCTCAGAAGATGACATGGTTTGTTTTCTAGCAGTAGCCGGTTTATAGCAGACTTGAGCATACCTGCGGTGTCTTATGTTTCTCCTCAAGGTTTGAACAAATTTGCTTTTGTATCAATTTTCTTTCAGCTTGGTTCTTCTTCTACACCTTGGTGAAGTGGCATTGCATTTGATAAATTGTATTTCTGTAAAATAGTTTGAACCCAAGTAATTCCCCCAGCTTGCTTAAATCCACAGTTGTCCTTCTTAGATCTTAGATTGTTTGGAGTACTAGCAAACGCCAGGCAGCGCTCTCAGACCCATTATGTTTACCCTGGCAAAGAGACTCCAAAAGATATTACATGAAATTGAAAATACCTTTTGGATTTTTAGTTATTTTGGTTTAATGTTTTTTTGTATGTTGTGACCGGTGGGATCTTTTGTACTGCTTATGTTGTAGCTACAGGTGCATCCTTACGTCAATTCATAAGATATTTCCTGCTGTAAATTCAAATATTTGGGATACAAATGCAAAGTGAAAATTAAAGTTTCTTTCCATTGACATTTTGTGAATTAAAACTTAAACGACAAGAACAATTTCCTGTCGTTCTGTTTTCTAGTTTGTTCGGAATGACCTTGGTTAGTGTTACTTCTTCTTCACTTCAAACGCTCCAGTTCCAGACTTTAATCGCTAGAACAATACAGCATGATTATTATTATTATAATTCTTTCCCCCCATGAATCGAGCAAATGACAGCTAAAAGTTGTGTTGTGACTGAACGCCTCATTATGTTTATCATTCCGTTAACACAACAGGCTGAATGTGAATTAGCCAAAACTCTGTTGTACAGCGCAATCCACCCCCTCATTCAGATTCACCAGAATTAGTCATCGTGCTTTTCTCTCTCTCAGCTGCTGTCTATAAACAGATCCTTAATGATTTAGTGTCTTCCAGATGGAAATATTATTATAATCCTTGGGAAAATAAAAAATAAAAACACCAGATAACATTAGTGCTATCTGACAGGCATCTCCTGTACACAAAGCTGTTACTAATGGATTTTTGTTTTTTAAAGCAAGACGGGAAATAAGTGTATTTGTATATTTTAGGACGAACGTGTCTTATGACTACGGTATCTGTAGCTGGATGTACTCTGCTCATGCTCTGGCTGCTAACACTGTTTTCTTGGACTGCGTCACAAAGGATTCACGCTACTTTTACTGCAGCACACTTCCTGCCTGTTACAGCTCAGTTAATTTAACGATTTTATTTGTGCTTTGGGCTGATTCCCGTTAAGCTGTCATTCCTCTCCGCGCTTCTGCAGAGGCAGACGGGGTTTTTACGTTTGTCTTTAAAGATGAACTGCAATGTTTCCTGCACTGCAGAAGCAGTGAACTTTACATCTTGCCACGTCAAAAGCACAAACTTTGTTAAAGTTTATTCGATTTTCACACTGACTAGGAAAAGTGGAGAAAGGGATACCTGGCACGTTAATCTTTTCAGCAGTCTGTTCAATATTTTGTGGTGCGCATCAGTTTTCAAGCTTTACATAGATTTTCAATTAAATTTAAATCTGAACTTTGACTGGGCCATTGTAGCCCTGCCCAAACGCTTCATCCAAGTCTTTTTATTGTAGCTTTGTGTTCATGTTTTTAGTTTTCCTGATGGAAGGTTTCACAGTGTTGCTCTGTTATTAGCTGGCTTCATTTTCCAATCCACTCTGAAGAGCTTACGCTTCTAAATAAAAGCATTCCCACAGCATGATTCAGCCATCCCCATGTTTCATAGTGGGGGTTGTGCATTCAGGTGGATGTTCAGTTTCAGATTTCCTCCATCCATAATATTTTACATGCCTTTTTTGAGCAGAGCAGCTACTTTCTTCCTGCTTTTTTTTTATTATCTTTTTTTTTTTTTTTTGCTGTGCTAGCAACCATGGTCAGTTTAAGTTGCCGGTCATGTCCTGGTAGGTGTGTAGCTGGTACTCTTGCAGCAGCTGTAATTTTTTAAAGTAAAAAATTGACTGCATCTTGAGGACTTTATTGCACAATCTTTTTTCAGGGGTGTGAGAGTAAAGGTGGATGAAGAGAAATTCATGTCAAACTTGGATTTTATCTGTAAAATGTTTGAAAAAACGTGAAAAAATGTTTTGAAAAAGTTCAAAAGGTATTAATTTCTTTAAAGTGACCGTGTGTCCATGTGTTTCTTTACCTATTAAGACAATATTCCTATTGGAGAAAAACACAGCCTCCCTTTCTGTGTCTTCTTCTTCTAGCCGGCGTCAAAGCAGCTCTACGAAGATGAAACCACCTCCTCCGTGTTTGGCCTGAGGTCTGTGATCAACCCGTCGCCTTCCCCGACCCCGTCCCCCTGCGGCTCGGATCGCCCCCCTCTGGCCTGGAGCAGCAACAACAGCAGCTGCAGCACAGCTACGTCCGCCACCACAGGGCCGCCCGTCGCCGAGAAACCGCGCTGGCACCCATTACGACGCACGCTGGCTCACTGCATGCCACTCGACGTTACAGGTACGGCAAACATAGAGAAAACGCAAGAATGCTACAGCGTTTTGAGGAGGTCTGGTCATTTCTGACAACTGACAGATTTTGGCTGGTTTCTTGGCTGTCCATGCTTTGCTCCATTTCACATTATTACACATAATTTCTGAACTTGCTTGTTTTAGCTTCTTTCTATGTATGGACTACTTTTGTTGCTACCAACACCTGGTGAACATTTTATGTCAACACCACCTTTAGACATACATTTACTATAGAAAATTGAGATGTATTTTTACAAATCCAGATGTGCCGCTAACTATGAATGGAGGCTGTATTGCCATTTATTTTGAAAACTCGTTAAAAACCTGTTATGAACTGCTGTCATTCCTATCTGCTTTATGGTCCATTTTGATTTTTAACAAGAACTCTGTCTTAAAAATGTGAAATTATGTCCTCAGGTCAATAAGCACACAGGCATTTTAACCAGAACATAAAATAGGAACTATTTGTTATCTTATCAAGGCACTTTTTTTTTTGCATTTTCTGAACAAAACACTGACTGAAGATGGCACACAAACACCAATGTTATTATTTCAGGTCATTGGAGTACAAAAGTAGGCTAACGTAGGGCCTTTACCTTCAAACTTGGCCCTGTTACTGTACTTCTTGTAGCTGACAGAACTAATGAGCCTCCTAGGAAGGAGCCTTCCTCTTGCATTGGATGTCCCCATAAACCGTATATGACCTACTTTTGTTTTTTCTCCTCACTGTTCCTCCTTATTTTTCTATATCTCTCATTGTTGTGGATGGAAAGTGTAAAAGATAGATAGATAGATAGATAGATAGATAGATAGATAGATAGATAGATAGATAGATAGATAGATAGATAGATAGATAGATAGATAGATAGATAGATAGATAGATAGATAGATAGATAGATAGATAGATAGCATTTATTGTCATTGAACAGAATTCAACGAAATTTCCATTGCAGCTCCCGAATTATCCGTTAATCGTTAATCCGTTATCCGTTAATCCGAATTATATAGACAAATGGTGGTAAAATAAATTCAGAATAACTTTTTTAAAATTAGCATACATTACAGTCAGCATCCTACCTCTTTACTCTCAGTTAAAGGGTATAACTGAGTTATACGGGTATAAAGCGCATGCTTGTCCAATGACATGCTAAAATCACAGCGCTATCCGGTGGTCTGGCATGACATCTACAGCCATTTAAACAGAACCTCTTTTAATCAGGTTCCGAAAATCCTGCAGTTTCCAGGCAGCGTTCTTGTGAAAGCGTAGCCTAAAGCAAGGTTCAGTTATAAAACAACGTCCCAAACTTTGAAGATCTGACAGAGAACCGCTCAATCCATCATATGAAATATTAAAGACTACAACAAAAACCTAACAAAATATGGGTGGAAGGATTCATGGAGCCAAATACATGGAAATCCTTAGAGCGTAAGACATGTCAAAGTCCAGACCTAAATATAACTGAGAATATGTGGGAGGGCTTGAAAAGGGATGCACACTTTTGTGAAGAAGATTGTTTGAAACAGTAGACATAAGATTTGAAACTGTAAGTGTGTTGAAAGACGGTTCTACAAAGCATTAACTCAGGGAGACTGAGTGAAAAACACATTTTTTTTCTTCCACTCTGCCATTATTCCCTACATTGTGCATTTCAATGACATACATTAAAGTTTGCAGCAACGCAACAATATGTGGACTCATTGCTCTCTGCATCCACAGCTAACGGGTTGCTCTGGAAGGTGTAGACAGGCGCTAGTCTCTCTCAAATCAGGATGACTTCATTTTCGCACAAGCCTATCGCGAGTCTGCTCTGCTGAAACAAGAATCGACGTCAAGAACATTTCCTCCTCATGACTGCACAACGCCCTCGCCGCTCTCTGCCAGACCCTCTGCTTTGGATGTGTGTAGTGTGTGGAGGGGTGTGTGCGTGTGTGTGTGTGTGTGGGGGTGGATGGAGGTGAGTGTCTGTGTGCTGTCAGCATGCCACGGTCAGCCTCAGCAGCATCTCTCTGACACCGCCGCTTCCACTCGTCTCAACCAAGGCTCCCTCTTGTTTGCGTCTCCCATATGTGTGTGTGTGTGTGTGTGTTTCTGAGTGTGTGCGCGGACCTCCTGGTTTTTGGCATAGCAACTGCTTCGTCACCAGGTGCCTCTCCCCTCCTTCTCTCCAGAGTATCCATCCATAGTTAAACATCTCTTTCTCCTCCTCTCCGCTCAGTGGTGGGGGTGGTGAGGGCGGGAGCTTCAGAGGAGACGAAGGTCAGGTGCATTAATCCACGCCGGCGGTCTTGAATTGCGCCTTCTGTCAGAGATAAAAGGCGAGCAGTGAAAAGGGGGGTACTTAAAGCTTCCTGGTCAATACCGATTTATGTTTTTTTTCTAGGTCTGACCGGTTGATTTATTCTAAGGATGATGCAAAAGAGAAAAATAAATGTCCTGAAGGGTCTTCAATACAGGAAGTAGTTTTTAATTCATCAGAAAGCGAGGTATTTAAGAGATTATGCCTATAAATACATCAAAACATACACTCTTAACCATCAGAATGAAGAAAGTGAATCAAATACATGCTTAGAGAAGAAAATGGTGGGAAATCCTAGTGATTCAATTAAAAAATACTTTATTGATCCCAAATGGGAATTAAATGTTGCCGTAGCTCATATTAAATCTAGATTACTCAAAGAGTTATTGTAGATGGTGTTGGCTGTGTGAAGGGAAGCCTCCGACTGAAAACGCTTTTGATGGAAAAAACGAAAAAGTTCAATTGCGAATCAGAGCCGATCAAAAAAAAAAAAAAAAAAAACGAGCCGGTTCTGATCTCTGGTTGATCATTTGGCGCATCTCTACTAAAATAAAGAATTTACTTTTGTAATTCAAAAGTATTTTTTATGGAATTGTACATGTAGTTTTAACTTTTTTTGCACATTAACAGACAGAATGAAAAAGAAATAGAAAAAACGTAGAAGCAAAGTATTTGGATACAAATATAAAATAAAGCAGTAACAAATTTTTTTTAAGTAAATGTCATAAAAACCAGAGTAGGATTATTTCTGATCAAGCTGCCCATTGACTTAGTATGAGAAAGTTTTAGGCTGTATATTTTTTATTTCAAAAACTTAAAGGTGTGTGTAACCCAAGTATTAGTTTTTTGGTACTATTTTTAGAAGCGGATGAACACCGATTACAAGCTCCAATTGGCTCATTAGAACAGTGATTTTGAGCATAAACTAAATGTTCTATATTATAGAAGTAAATGTTTATAACATCACATTTGCTCCTTTATAAAGAAATCACGTGTCTCATTCAAATTGTTGCTGTTAAACCTGCTGATCTTCCTCTCCATCTTCTCCGGCTTTCTTTATGCTGAAAGCCAGCGAACAGGTAGCTCACAGGCGGCTTACTGTTACCATGGCATCTCCACACTCTTCCTGTCCCCTCCATCCAAGATGGAGGGGGCAAAAAGCCCCTGCCAAAAACAGAAGAAGAAGAAGAAACGTGTGAGATAGAAAATAGGAATTGTGGATGAATAAAATGGATGACAGTGGTTGAAATAATGTGTTTGGAGGGATAGACTGGAAAAAAAGGATCAATGAAGGTTAGTCACTGCTCCCTCCTCTTCCTCCTCCACTCGTCTCTCGGCCTCAGTGTTGCTGCTGTTGCCCATCTCGCTCCAGCAATTTTCATGAATGACTGTTAGCCAGTGAGGAAAAGGGAGAGTGGAGCAGATTGAGAAAAAAAAGGCTTTTTTTATTTGTTGTTCTTTCTTTGGTGCTATTAGTTCACGTTTAGAATTGAGAGATTAACCTAGTGCTAATTTTTTGCCCTAAATTGTCAAGATAGAGGAATTTTCTTCCACATCGAAGCTGCATGTTTCTACAGTTTTTCTCATTCAAGTATGATTCTCATTAGTGCAGCTCTTCGCGGTTCAGTATTTGCGAATTCAGCTATTAGCGGATTTTTTTGAGTGGAACAACTTAAAATTATTTACTTATATTTTTTTTGTAGAACATGTCTAAAATAATCTAAAGAAAATGCAGCTTAGGAAACTAATATACCCAGCACCACAACTAGTTAGCATGCTATTGTCTGGCGTTTACAAAGCAGCCAATCCAGGAGCGGCATTTATTCTCTCTTGAGCTGATTGGCTGTACCTCCCAAGAATGGAAATAAGTTCTAAGATGGCTTCCACTGTGCATCTTAATGCATGTTAAGGTATATTTGGTGTTTGAACTATTAAAATGAGTAGTTATAAGTGTTTTTATTGGGAAGTCAACTACTGTTGGGTGGCTCAACCCTGCGAATACCAGGAATCCACTGTACTTTGATTAAACCCAAATTATGAAATAAGCACTTTCTAAATTTATGGTTTTAAAGTGAGCAGCTTTCTTTCTCTTTATAAATAACACAAGTTGTCAAATGTGTCCTGCTGGTATCAAGCCTGCAGTTGGTTTCTGTACAGAGGCTAGCTTGTAGCTAAAGCAATGCCAGGTTAATAAAAATGAGGGGTGACTCTCCCTTCGTTTTTAGAACGTGGATATTTTTTTCTTTTGCATATTTTCCAGTAGCCATCTTTTAGTGCGCAGCAACAGGTGGGAGTTGCAGTTAGCAAGCATTTTTGTTGGTAGGAAAATAACTGTTTTCCTGAAATACCGATATGCTTCCGAAACAACTAATTTTAAGTAAGATGCCACTTCCTGGTTGCTATGGAGACTTACCGAACCATCGACGCTAGCCTTTGCTGCTGTCCCCTAAACATTAAACTTAGGAAACTTTTACTTCCCTTTCCGTGTTCATCACTAAGTGGTGGCAGCATAAACCCGGGTCCTTTCCAGTTACAGTTCCACTAACCCAATTTTCCCACTTCCTTAAAATATATGATTTCTTGTGTTTCTCATTTTTAAGAGTTGCTTAGTGAAGTGAGCCTATGTGCTGCCCATTTGCACCAGGGAAACAAATTAATTTGATTACTAAGACAACTAGACACTCTGATTATCTATAAAAGAAATGAAGTAAAAATTATGATCATTCTTCAGTTTGGTTTCTATTAAATTGTTTTCTGCAGGTAAAGTACTCATCAGTCTCACAGATGGTGCAGAGCTGTCTGATTGTTTTTAGTGCAAAAATAAATATGGCTAAGTGCAACTGAGCCTGCACAAAAGTCAGTCACAGTAGTTGAGTCGCTGTTAGAAACTAAATTAAAATTGGGGTGCTAACCCTGACTGGTCTCAGTGTTGTATAATAATCCTCTCAGTTACCTCACCTTATCTTTCTGTTCATTTGCTGTTTTACCTCATTTTATTTTGCAAACATTTTTCTTTTTGCACACTGACCTTTACACCTCAAAAATGATCTCGCTTCACTCAGTTGCTCAATTTTTGTCTGAGATGTTATTTTTTACAAGGACCCTGGAAGAAGAGATATGCAGCGGGGTGAGTAAGTGAGCCGTTTGTTCACGAGATAATAAAGGGACGTACCTGCTGTCTCCAATGACTCAGCGCTGACAGGACATCAAACGGACAACAGAGCAGCAGGTGTCTGTCAGCATCTGCTGCAAATCTGCCTGTGTTTAAAGCACGACGGCAGACGTTGTAAAACATAAACACAACGGAGGCTGTCCAGTTGAAATCTTCATTCTACGCCACTTGCTTGCTTTTACAAGAGGAATTACACGTCACACGTCCTCTGCTCAACAATGACCAGGAAACTTGTTTTGCATAATTTAATCTAACCCAAAAGAAAACCGTCTGACTCCACATTTAAGCCTGTCTCCTAACACTGCAGTGTAATTAGTAGGGATGCACCGATCTAAAAAGTTGGCCCGATATTGATACACAATATTATATTGTGGTTGATCGAACTATTGCCACATGGCCGACTCCATTCAAAACTCGTACACAAATGGCAACAAGATGGAAATAAAGATTTCTATCGCTCCAGTTTTACTGAGCCGAACGATACCGACATGTTAAAATATGACTAACATCGGCCCATACAGATGTTGAAACTGATATATCCTTCATTCCTAGTATTCCGTATAAGTCGCTGCAATATTTGGGCAGAAGAAATTAAAACAGAACTGACCTAAGTTTCCTAAAATGCGGAAAAAATGGACACATTTAATGCACCAGAAGGTCCATTTCGCATGCTAACTGTCCGCTCTCGTCTGTCTCCTCCAGGTGAAGTGGGAGCAGTGAAATTCCACGGTGTCGACCTCCTCCAGCACTCCCCGTCCCCGTCCCCCTCTCCTGGGGACTCCTATCCCCAGCAGCCCCACTCTCTGGAGCTCTTCACGGACACACTACATCAAAACCTCCCAATAAGGAAGACACACTCAGAGCTTGACACAACCCTGCCCACAGGTTGGTTCAATTGTCAGAAAAACATAAGTCTGGATTCAGTGACGGTTTTTTTTTTGTAATATCTCAATCAACACTTTTTTCCCCCTGCCAACACTCAGTCTTGTCATAAGAGCTGCTGTTTCTTACCTTGCCGCACACATAATATCATTTTGGGATACTCACTATATCTGCTTTAACAATGTTATTGGCCGATGTCGATCATTTTCTACCATTTGTAATGGTTCCACATGTAAAACTGGGCCGATATTAACAATTCATATTTATATCCATCTTGTTGCCATTTTTGTTTGTGTCAGGAGGGGGATATAATTAAATGCATTTGATTTTGAGTATAAGTTAAAATTAAATATACAGGTAACATTTGTCTAATTGTAGACACATTCAATTGTTTCTTGCCCTTTTGCCCCATACAGATAACCGTTTGGGGCAACGCCCCCCGGAGCTGCTTCACACAGCAGCTATGGACCACTCTGGGTTGCTGTGCTCTAACACACCCTCATCCACCTGGAATGGCCCTAAAGGATCCACGTTTTCTCCTGCTGCGTGGAATGAGACTTACAATTACAACATGAGCAAAGGTCCAGCAGTTCCTCCCAAACATCACAGTGTCATTGGTCATGCTGGCGGGATACAGGATGGGGTCATGCTGGTGAGCTCGGGACAGTCTGTGAGCTCACACTCCAGCTCGTTCACATGCGTGACGGACCCGACTGGGAGAACAGGAAATGGTGGGTCAGGGATCTCTCCGCCAGTGGTCACAGTGGGAAAACGTAGGGAAACAGAGGGGGCACCAGCAGACGGAGGGCGAGGGGGTGGTGCGGAGGCAGGGCGAGGAAGGCAGAGGTCAGCACGATCCATAGCGGCTCAAAACGCCTTCAAGTTCCGGGAACGTTCCCTTTCCACGCCCACTGATTCTGGGTCCTTTTGCTTTACACAGGGTGTTATAGAGCCAGACTTGACCATCACCACTACTGGTAATGGGAACACTATGGTAATGGACCACCATCAAGAGCATCATAACTATCTGGGTCATGGGGAGAACTATGCTCTTCTTTACCCAAGAGGAAGTTCTGAGGATAGTGCAAGTACTACGGACACTATTTCTGTCACGGCTTCAGATTACAGCACAGAAGGGCGCTTGCGCCTTCGCTCTCGTTCAATCTCACTTAAGAAGTCCAAGCGCAAGCCCCCACCCCCTGTGAGAAGTGTTTCCTTAATGAAAAACCTTGGAGAAGCTGAGGGCAGAATAAGGCACGGGGGTGGTCTTTACCGAGATGGCAGACCAAAGAGCTTGCACATACCCAGGGACAACTTCCCGGAATTCCAGCCAGATTTCCTTTTGACAAGCTCTTCTTGCTCCTCTAAAGCCAGTGTATGTGAAAGGGAGCTGGGCCAAAGGGGTAACGATGGACCTCCAAGTCTGGAAATCCAGGCACCTGAGAGGGAAGGAGAAACACAGATGACCTTCCCAACTCACTGGCAGCTGGGAGATTGGAAGAGTAATGACCCCTACAGGTAAAAGAAGCCTCAGATGATTAAATGTGTTAAATGTATTCCACTTTGTAAATTTTGTTTAGTTAAATTATTGCCTTCTAATCATTCTTCATTCTTCCTCAGGTCTTTATCAGGCTCCAGCACAGCAACAGGTACTACAGTGATTGAATGTATGAAAGTGAGAAGTAGCTCAGAGTCCCTTCTAGATTCTCCCTCCACGTCCAGAGCCACGTCCCCTTCACAGTTATCCATGGAGACTGACGTTAAGGCTTCCTCACCCTTAAAGCCTCCAGGACTTATATCTCCCTCAAGTGGCTATTCCAGTCAGTCAGAGACTCCTACTCCAACAGTTCCGATGAATCATGGGACAGTAGGTACGACAGGGTGTAAGATGCGTCCAAAGATCCCAGAAAGGAAATCTTCACTACCATCACCTAAGGACCCAGCTGCCAGGTCAAGATTGTCATTTGAAATGCCTGGAAATGCACATTTGGAGCTGTCATCGCTAAAGCCAAAGCAGAAGGCAAGCAGGCGGCATTCTGACACCTCTACTGCTGCCAAACCAGGAAAAATCAGCCTCAGTTCTTCACAGGCATTACCTATGGTTACCCAGAATGAGCTAAAGACCATTAGACTTCGGTCTGTTTCGCGAGGAGATCTGGAGGACTGCCCTGATGGAGCTTCTGACACAATTGAAGAAGAGCAGCATGGCAGAGACTTCAGGGACAACCCAAGCCCACCACCGACTCTACCAAAGCCTAAACCACCTGTAGCTGTCAAGCCTCCATTGCCCAAACGGCCCATGAACCTCCTCCTTAAGTCTCCTTCTCCTTCCTCCACCTCCCCCCTTGCTATTGAATCTCCTCCTGCCTCACCTGTGGAACGTCCAGTGCCTCTTGGCAACATCTACAAAGTCATGAAAAAGCCCAAACCCAAAAAGCCCCCACCGCAGACTCCAACAAGTCCTGCCATTCCCCCAGATTTGAATTCCACCAATGCGCCACCCACTGCCTATGACCACCCATTCCTCCCTCACTCCCAGTCTCTGTTTGACCTCCCACCACTCCCTGATCCCCAACCTTTGTTGGAAGACCCAATGTTGGAACCTGAATTTGACGGAGAACCAGATATCCGTCTAGCACCTGAGGATGGTGGTTCACTTCCTTCTCCATGCAGTTCCCAAGAAGGCCCTGAGCTCCAAGACAAGAGCAAGACACTACCTTCAAGGATGACAATCTCCTGTCTGGCTGAGCTGTCTGACAAAAAGAAACCCAAGGTGAGTAGGATACTACTTGTTTGCTCTAATTCACAGATGGTTAAATCACCTGCTGTCAAGCAAAGTAAAACAAACATAATTTACACTTCATTATCCAGGTTCCGCCTCCAGTTCCCAAGAAACCAAATGTCCTACTCCTTCCCACACCACTAAACCCTTCCACTAATGGGAATACAGACCGGCAGATTCCACAGTCTGACAGTCCGGTGGGTCTGCGGTCTCCAGTTGGAGCATTTGCACCAGATGACATGTCGGAGCAGGACGAAAACCACTTGGGAACAGATGAGGACAGCTCAAAAGAGTCATCTCTACAGTCGTCACTCCAGGATTCCTCTCTCACGGAAATTGGAGATAAGATGGCCAGCACTGACATCGGGGCAGGTATGTATTTATGAGCAATGTTTTCTGGCATTTAAGGCTCATGCAGGAACAGCTTCCACTCGTTAATTTTAACATGTTATCTAATGTTTTGTGTAAATGAGTCCTGTTATAATGGTATTCCTATGCACTGATCAGATGATTCAGCTGCCGATGAGAAGACTGCTCTCCACATCGCTGAGGAAACGGAAGATGAAATGTTGACCAGCACTCCTACGACACACACCACCGAGGATTTATTCACCATTATACACAGGTTTGCATATGCACACACACACACACACGCCCCCGCACACACGCACACAATCTTCCTCTTACCACATAAGCAGAGGCTTTTTAAAAACCAACGGCTGGAGTACAGAGTTCCCTAGCAACAGCCCCATGTACATTGCTGACCAGAGATTCTTACTTTGTCCTCTTTTCTCTCTCTCATAGACACATTTATAGATGCAGGCACAGTCTCTAAGCAACAAGTCCTCATAGTTTTACTTTGTGTGCAGCTGAAATTTGCTTAAAGCACTAAGAAGTAAGTTAATGTTTTCATCAAAACAACAGAGGAGACGATTTTCAAATTCTCCAAAACCAAAACTACCAGTCAGTGTGCAGCATTTAAGGAGTTAATGAGAAATATTCCAACCACTTGAATTTATATGACTCTCTTCCAGGTCCAAGCGAAAGGTTCTGGGCCGTAAGGAGCCCTCGGATTCTTTTGGCAGCCGCCAGAGCCTGGTGTCGCCCGTGAAGCACAGCGCCATTGTGAGCGACCATCGGAACCTAACCTTGGGCAGCAGCCAGAGGTCGAGCTCTCGCAACGAGAACTTCATGGCCCTGCTTCAGAAGAAAGGCAGCAAGTCTTCAAGTGGAGGAGCTAGGGTGTCCGCAATGGAGCTCCTGAAGAGCACAAACCCTCTGGCGCGACGTGTCACGGAATTCTCAAACCCCAATGCATCGGCCGCCGAGGGAGGGGAGGTGCCGTCTGCGTCCGACAAACCTAACGATCAGTGAATGGAAATACAATTTCTAGACGTTGACCTGGTCTGGATCCTGTGTACTACAACTCAAACCAACTCTACAATCTGCCACACACAGAAGACGGGACCAGAGCTTTCCAACCTCTGATTGACCATTTGGATTGTCCAATGAAATAGGAGCACATTTTTTGGACAAAATGGTCCTTCCTAGGGTTGGAGCTCAGTGTTTGCCTGTCAAATTCATCAGAGGAGAAAAAAGGTTGTTTTTTAACTATATAGAGAGATTAAAAACCTCCTGTTTAGTGAGGAAAATGTATGGGCAGACTGATTTGTGGAGAAGACGCTGGGAATGTAGAGATACACAGTGGATATATCTTCATTCCTTTTGGTTTGGCATTGACAACAGATCCGAATCCTATCTGAATCTGCAGCAATACTGATCTACCACGACACCACTGAGGACAAGGAATCATCTTAATTCAAGAAATAATTGGAATACAATTACAAAATCTGCCTGTGATTCAGTTGCTTTACAGGTGTAACACCTGTAGGCCTTTATGAAGTTGAGTATTGGGCTTCGGTTTTGCGATGGGGAAACTGAGGAAGGTAAACTTGGACATTGTGGCTCCATTTTCCTCCCCACGGTCAATGCAATAGCATAGCAGCCCAACAGCGAAGTGCCAGATTGAACAAAGACAAACTGCATGGGGGATTTTTTATTTTATTTTATTTTTTGCCACCAAAGATGAGGCATGAGCATGTCCCTCATTTTGTTGCTCGTGCTGTGACCGTGAACGTGGATCTCCGGTAAGCATTCCACAGAGGCACCAAGCGATCCGACTCTGCTTGGAAAGCGAAGCACTTTTCTTTCCTTTGGCCTCAGAGGTCGTTTACATGGCGAAATCCCGTTTTGCCGTTTTGTTTCCCCTCGTCGTCCATTATCTTCTTAATCTGTTTTTAGATGTTAGGTTTTGCTCCTATTTTTTTTATACATTCTAAATGTCTATTTACTGTATATGTTTAATGGGATTATACTGTATGTATCATGTACAAAGATAAATGGAAAGCATCTATCAACAGAGACTCAAACTAGTGTACAAAGATGAGAGAAACTTGGACTTCAAACTGCCCATGCACACACTTTCAGCACACACACTGACTAAAAAAAGTCACGCTATGAAAGGAAAAAAAGAAGAAAACGACCGTCTACACGAGTGTGTCTGTATTTGTGTGGATGCAATCATGTCTGCTGATGTTTCTGCACAGAGATCATGAAGCAGGCCTGGTTATTGAACAGGGTTTTTATTCATTTCTGGTCTCTGGTGTTGGGGGACCAAAGAACTGTTACAAACAGACCACAGAGGACCTACAGTGATGTTTTGTTTGTGTGAGTATGTATAGATGGACGTTTCAACTACACAGAGTGAACATGGAGCTAGTGCACAAACGTTTGGATGGCTTTACGTTTGACGTGAGGTGTGCCTCGCCAGTAGTTTTCATTAGAGCTTGGATGTGTGGATCGTCACACTGCATGCCCTTAATAGATTAGAATGACCTACGTGAAGTCCCTTTAGGTGAGTCTTCCTACTCACTTGTCACTTTTGGAATTATCCAAGTCATTCTTTTGGCTTAACAAGACGAGGTCTCGGATTCATTTAAAGTAGGCAGGACCTAGCTGGAATTTCAACGAATGTTGCAGATCATTGAAAGGCTCAAGATGAGGTTCGAAAACCTTTTCTCTAATCTTTAGGTCTTAATTCAGAAACATAGGGTATAACCAGAGCAAATGTAGTGACTGGATATGTTTGATGGCATCATGGCAGAGTAAACTTGAAAGATTCTTCCACCTTAATTTTGGTTGTTTCATACCCAACAACCAAACAATTTTGGTTGTTTCATACCCAACAACCAAACAATTTTGGTTGTTTCATACCCAACAAGTCCTTTGACCATGCATTAGTTTTTAATCAATCAGTGGGAAATTTTGTATAATCTACTCATAGTTTTTTGGAAGGTAATGCGAACTCTGTTCAACAATATCTAGTGACAGGAAATGTGCTAGCTTGTCTTGCTATGATCAGAGGTCATAATCTTACAATTTTAAAGGTGATACCTGTCCAAAGGATCAGAACCAAAACCAAAAGGCTCATAAGAAATCGTCTGTCTATCTGTCCGTCTGTCCATCCATCCATACATCCATCCTTCCATCCATCCCGGGTTGTCCTTGCTGGGCACAACCTAGACATTTTGCTTTGTGAATTAAATAATGACTTGTAGCCTTCACTATAACTATCTCCTTAAATCTCAGAAATATTTTACTTCTTGTAGATTATTTTGGCAAATTTGCTTGAAACCTCTTCCATTCCTTTCGCAACCAAGGTGGAATAAGTATCCACTAATGCTGGGTGATGTATATTTTACACATACTAAGGAAAGAAAAGTGAACCAATACATAGTTAAGTATGTACAGGGGCATGAAGTGACTTGATGTTTTGTGCCAAATAGATATAGGAAGGAACAAAATAGACATGCACGTAGGAGGAGGTGAGCGCAGACCAATACTGTTGCTTATAACAGGATAAAGAAATTATCCCGGTGATAGCAAGACAACTGTTTGCAGTGATGATTAGAGTAGTGAAGTTTGTAGCTAAACTGTCTACTTGTGTTGCTTTATTGAGAAACTTTGAAAACCAAATCGTTTGTTTTCTATTTAGAGAACCAGAAAGAAACCCTCTCTTACACCTACTAAGCCCCTGTTGGCATTGGGACCTCTTAGGCTAAAACCATAGCAACTGCAGCTGCGTAGTTCCTTCCAAGCATTTCTTCTATCAAGGCTTCAATTAGAAGCAGAGCAGAGCAAAGTAGAGCCTGCCGTCCAGTTTCCATTTACCACTTAGGAGATGTTCGTAATGGGGCGAAGGAGCAGTCACTGCCACTTTCTTTCCTCATTCAAATGCATAGTTAATAACCCAAATGCTAACCTGTTTCTGCAGAACTGGACACATTTCCAACCCAGAATATCCTGGTTTATGTCACAGTGCCGCATCGGATCAGTCAAGCAACTGGAGTGGAACGGACTTAAAGGTCCGGACCAGTGATTCCGCCTTGCATTCGCAACTAAATTGATTGTGGAATCCATTCTATTTCCAAGATTAAAGATGGCTTCCAGAAACCTTAACATTCCAAAACAAATGAAAATACAAAACAAAAATGTAAATGAAAAAAAGAGATTCTGGAACCTTGAGGAGCCAACTGTGCAAATATTGTTGTGAAGGAGTCCAACGGCCCCGGGGACTCTGGTTTGTCGGACTGAAGGAATGCAGTGAGGCCGCTGCGGCTTTAGCAGAGGAAGTGGTGAAAACTGGATCAGAATGAGGCTCCCTCCATCTGTCCATTGGCGCTACAGCAGAGGGACGCTCTGGGCATCGAAGAGGTTCTGTTTGTTTTGCCTTCCCCTGTGTACGTTTTGTCCCACTGACTGTCTGAGTCACCCGCATCCCCGACCACTCCCAGCACTCCTTCTACTCCTCCTCTCATGACTGTGGGATCTGTCTCCATCTGTCTCTTTTGCGCCACTGTAACCCCCGTCAGCTGGCAAAGAGCGAGTTCTCCTTTCCTCCCCGCATCCTCCTCCATCCTTCCGTTTCTACACCTCTTTTTTTCTGTCTCATCCACCTCACCATCTCTCTTCCCCTGTGTCCGGTCTATACATCCGAGCTCAGTATTAGAGACGACACAGGATGAATGTCAATGAAAGGACTGTTAGAAAACATTGATGCTGTTTTGTTTTTGTTTGTTTTGATTTTGGAAAATGCAAAATGTGAGCTTTCCTCTTTCATTATACTGTTAGCTCCCACGTAACGCGGGACTCCTACGAACGAGTGAGAGAATGAATGACCGAGAAGAGTGAATGAATTTTTAAGAGGTGTTTTTGCGTGAAGGACCTTGACTTTCAGAACTGTGAACACAAAGATTATTGGCTCTGAATCTGCGTGTGGATGAGCGGACGAGCAGCGATCCAGGCTCCTAAACCCGACTTACCCCCTCCTGCCTCCCTGCATGGATGGACCGGGCAAACCCAGGAGGGAAAGCGTTCATCTCCCGACTCTTGCTTGGCAAAGTATCTCTCGGTGCTATTGAGTCGGAGCTCCATCTTGTGGACGAAAAAAGAAGCGTCACAACAACAACAACAACAACAACGACAAAAAAAAGCAAAGGGAAGAAAACACTCCGTCTTTCTTCCCAACGATAGTCCTTCAGGTATTCAGTCATTCTGGGAAGAAAAATACATAAATCCATTTCTGACGACTAGTAAAAGTGATGCTTGTTTTAAATATTTAGTGAATGACAACGATAAAACTATAGAACTCTGTGTTTGTTTGCCTTGTATACTGAACTATGGGCGTTGCTGCAGCAACTTCTTGGTTTCTTTGTTTATGAATTTAATTTTTATGATTTCAATTGCCTTGGTTATGGAAATATGTGTTTTGCACCTAAAATGAATGACATACAGCAGGCCCAGAGGAGAGAACTTACATATATACCCTAAAAAAATTTATGTAACCTTTGCCCTTAACCCCATTTCTACACACATATGCAGCTAAATATTCCTCATATTTCTCAGAAAGGTTGATTGGGGCAAAAAAAAAAAAAAAAAGTATTATTTTTGAACTGAGCCCAGATGAATAGGAGCCAAATCAAAGAAGCAGAAGGAAGGCGATTGTTCCATGTGGTTTAGACACACAAGTTCATCTTAAAAAGGAAAAAAAAAGTGCAAAATTGTTTGGACGGCCGCTTCCCATTTGTGTAGCACATTAGCCGTCCACAGCGTGTTCGTAAGACAGATTCCTATGAAGCGAGAAGTCAGGAGTGGTACAGACAAGCCAAAACATATGGGTACGGTGGTAAACAAATAGGGATGCGTTCCCTCATATAAAGGTGTTTTCACTTATTATGAAGGAGAACATGACGCGCTACGTTAGAACTGGTGTGCAGCTCCACAATCAGCCGAAACCTTACCGCCAACACGGAGCTGCATTGGTGCAATCGCTTTGCTTTGCAAACCGACGAGTCATGAACCGGCACAAAAAGCCGGACTGTGTTTGAAAAACCCCGAACCAAAGAGCCGAGCTCTCTCTGCCTGCAGCACTAAGCTAAATAGTAAATAGAAACAAATATATTGACAGCTTATTATATTGGAGAATTACATTTCTATAAATATCTAATAAGAGGACTATATTGAAGATTAACTATTATTCCCCCATTAAATGAAAAGTGCTATATTAAAGAGGAGTGAGGGTTTAATTACTCTACTGACCTTCATTTATTTTTCCTGCCCAACTCATAAACTGCATAAAACTGTATTTACAGCACCCTCTACAGTTATCGGTACCCATAGCATTTAATCGTTTATTGCGGTAGTAAAATATTGCACTGAGCATTTTAGCAAAAACTCCTCTTTTAATTTCATTTATACAGTGAAAGCGGGGAAAAAAATCCCACATCACAATTTTGGTGCCCCTAACAAAATGTATAAAGTCAATAATACATCTGTAGCATTTGTGTTTTATGCCTGTAAGTGGTTGACTAAAACAGAAAAGCAGCAAAAAGTTTCATCTTTGTGCCACTGTGTCTCCATAACAACCATTAAAATCATAAACATTAGGGTTTCCTGAAATCCGCAGGGGCTAAGAAAAGAAAATAAGATGATTTCTCAAGGTTTAAAGTCACTCGTTAAACTAAATTTGTTTAACTAATATAGTTTTGGTTAAGTTCAAGAACCACAGTATGTTTCTTTTAGATTTTCAGTAAAATTAATATATTAGACATTTACAAAAAGAACAAATTTTTAATAAAGTTTCTATGAAAACATAAAAAAACACATTTGCTACATGTATATGTGCTGCTAAGTTTGATTGCGTTGTTGATCATCATCTGGAGGCCCTTAAGCAGAAATTATATTTTTTTTTTTTTTCGAGAATCTCACTACAGATTTTCGGTTTGTTTTTGTAGTACCTTCCTCTGCCACTAGAGGCACGGACGTCAAAGTCTAAGTTTGACTGACATCTGCCAAATGTAAGTGGCATATTTCAGACCTCTAATCAGGAGAGACTAAACAAAAAAAAAAAAATCTTCAAACCTTTGAAATGTTAACCTTATTAATGTTGGCCAAAACGGAATATATCATATTTTACACAAAGATGGACAGGGAGGTGATTCCGCTAACCTCTGATCCCTACTTACCCCACTCTAATGAATTTATGACAGACTTTCCAATTAGCCACCTCTTGATCTGTCTAAACCCAGAGCTCTGGACGTCAGAAAGCCCCAGGAGAATGTCAAGGCTGCAGTGTTTGGACCGATAAAGTTCTTGTTTAAAGAGAGCAACATGAGCGAGGTCCACCTTCGAGCAAAACAGTCCCCCAAACTCCGTTTCTAACGCAGCGCTGTCGCTGTGTAGGCAGCTTCTAAAGACACACACACATGTTAATTGGAGAGGAACACAAGACAGCCAGATTTATTTGAATGATTCTATTTTTGTTACATCTTATTAAAAGTTTTAAAAAAGTGTATTTAAAGGAATATTCCATGTACGTATTGAACATCCTCTGTTTCCTGGTCCCATCCGATGGTGTAATGTGTAGCTGCAAAGTGGCGTCTCACACAAATGCTCCTCTCTGCAGCTATCCGATGCCAATGTGATGACAAATGTTATTATATCATTATAAATAAATTATTTTTCTTGCCTAAGCTCTCGCTGTGTTGCAGGTTGTGCTTTTTTGTTTTGAAGGAGTTAAAAGATTTTTTTAGTCACAGTCTCAAACTTCAATGCATCTTAGAAGGATTTTATGTGGCAGAGAAACACAAAGTGGTAAAGTGGAAGGAAATTGTTTTAATCCTTTTTCCTCCCCAAGAGGAAAAGTCACAATACCCCATAAGACGACAATAAAAAGAACCGAAACATTTAATCTGTTTGAAGGGAGCTAAAACACACACAAAAAAATCAGACTGTGTGTGCTCAGTTTTAAGTGGGGTCAAACAAGGCGTGGATTACGTCGTAATTACGTTGTGTTGACTGAAGCTTCTCGAGAGCGAGCGCTGCAGCCGCTTTGTTGCTATCGACGCCTCGTTCCCTCCTGGATCCGCTAATCAAAGATTCACCGTCTGTAGAGCAGGTTTGTGGTGGGTCGTTCCTCCTTTGATGTGGGAAACACAGGACGGTCCCAGCCTGGGGGGAAAGCGCGTCTCAAGTTTGTGTCTGTCTGTCTTCGGAACATGAAAGCTGCTGGAAGTCCAGGGAGAGTTGGTTGTTGTTTGAGCATTTATGAGGCCTGCTCGGCTAATTAGCCGTCCTGAACTTGTGTTGCGCAGGGCAGTTTATGAGGAATGTGTTTTCCAAATGGAGTTCAGGTGATTTGAGATCAACAAAAAGGTCAGAAGTTTGATATACCAACATAAAAAGTATCAATATTAGTATCGGGGATATGGACCCTGTGTTTACTCAGTATTTTATTGGATCAATGCAATATGCAGTATCACCTCTATCAAGAAGCATTGATGTCTCCAGATCAGTCTGTTGGATTTCAACATACTTGCAAGCCCTTCAATTTTCTTCAGGTCTCTAGTGCCCTCAAGTGGCCGACTTATAGCAGTGCAGGATGATCAAACGCTGTAAAATGGATGGGTTCTCCAACTTCCTCCCACAGTTCAAAACATGACTGCTAATTTAAACTACCCATTGGTATTGACGATGGTGTATGCATGGTTGTCTGTCTTCTGTTTTTCTGTGATGAAGTGGCAACCTGTCCAATGACAACTAGAGATAGACACCAGCCCCCCTAATGCCTCCTGATAAGTGGGCATTCATGGCTCAGAGTAATGGATAGGTAAGTATACATCAAAATAATCCAAGCAACAGAAAGTTGCTGCTTTCTTTTACTGGAGGTTGCACTTCTGACATTCTCTGTAAGCTCAGAGTTTTGAAGGTGTTAGCTTAGCAGTGAAAGACCATCTCTGTGGAGAAAAGATCCAGAATGATCATATAGTAGCTGAAAGAGTTGCATAACGAAGCTCTGACATGGAACATTTCTTAAACACACTTCATTCAGAGGCAAATAGTAATCATCATCACAAAAAATGTCTTCTTCCCCCAATCCTGAATTCCTCCCAGAATGCCTTGACAAAGTTCTAATGTCTACCTGGATGTTTTCCTGTTACACTCTGATTTATCTATTTTCTGGCAATAGTGGCCTTTATTTGACAGTAATCTGACAGAAAGTGGGCGAAGAGAAGCACATGTGGCAAAGCAACTGAGGACAGGAGTCGAACTCGGGACTTCCACGATGAGGTCTGTAGCCTCTGTACACAGGTGTCCGTTCTAACCACTACAACACACGACACCTCCTGATTTACTTTCCAGTTTCGTAATCTCCGCTTTCAGTTGTTTCATCTGTAGCTATCCTGTTGGGGTTATCTGGCAGCGCTCCATTTTAAATGCGTCCGGTTCTGATCAGGCAAGTGTGAGTGGACACGCTTGCGGACGACTGCTCACACCTGACTTTAAAATCCCAACAGATTTCTGTTCAGATCTTCTCTACATACAACTTAACAAGCTAACAATTTTAGTGATCCGTTATCAACATAGATCAGATTCACATTATTTACAAGTAGGGTTTGAGAAACATACCTCCACTGAGCGCGTTGTCCGACGCCAATAAAACAAATGTACATTCAGGCAGAAATGCCCGACTAACCAACTGAGAGTAATTGAGGCTGCGTCAGACAGGAAATAGGTCTGCCGAGTTGCGTAACGCAGGAGCCTGCGGGGTTGATGAACAATGAGATCAGTTGAGTGTGTAGTGCAACAAAGTGACAACTTCACAATAAACGCTAGAGTTTTATTAAAGAGCTGTGTCTGCGGCTGCTGTGTACTGAAAGACTCTTAAATACACACACACACACATGAGCACATTCAGAGTTAGCTGTCTTTCTGAAAACACTCAAAGTACCTTGCAACAGTATTGAAGCTTATTGAACATTTTAGGACAGGAATTTTTGTGATAGACCAAGAAAATTCAAAGATTTTCTCTCTTCTTCTTTTTTTTTTTACAAAACATCTGAAACGTGAAGCATGAATTAGTATTTAACCCCCTAGAGCTAATTTCTACAAGCGCATTTTGGTACAATTACAGCTATAAGTCTCTTAAGTCGTATTTCTAGTTTTGCACATCTAGAGACTGAAATGTCTACAGCATTACTCAAACTCAGCCAGACTGTACAGAGGACATCAGTAAATATTGATGCCCCACATCTTGTCAGAGATTCGTAACTGAATTTAGGTCTTTACTTTGACTGGACCCTTCCAAGACACGAATATGTTATGATCTAAATCAACGTTTCTCAGCTCGGCTCTTCTGGTTTCATTCCAGGATCTTCTATTCACTTCCATCCATCTTCCAGTCAACCACCAGATTCGCTTTCCCCCGCTTAAGAAAAGACTCTCCACAGCACGATACCGCCGTCAGAGTTTAGATCCAACCATCAAGCTTCTGTGGCGCGTTTTAATAAGCCTGCAATTCATCCAGCACAGAGAAAAACAATTATGGTCTAAATAGAGTATAAAGTACGGTGCAGAAGTTCCTTAGACTGTGCACAGTGCTCCGCTCCTATCAATCACACGTCCCAGATGAGTTGCACTTGACTCACCCTACTGTTACAACAAGCGACATGGTGGAGCTGACAAACGTTAAACAAAAGCTAAAAAGAACTTACACTGGTTACTCAAATTATGCTCTGAAAAGGACAGCAGTAAAAGCTTAATTAAAATAATATGTTGAATTGATGAGGCCCTCACAAATTCCTAAACATACAACACTGAATTTTAATGAGGGGAAGCAGAGTCAAGGAGCAAAATACAAATATGGCTAAAAGCTAAAACGCTACGTATTAAAGTAAAACGAATAATGCTATTTCCACGCAACCAGAACTTTAAGTCTCCAAAGCTGGTCCGTCTCCTTGGATCATATTGATTTTGCGCATACAGGAGGATAAACTAATTAGTCAAACACCCACAGCTGCTCCCTTTACCGCAGCTTCACCCTGTTGCACCTCTCCATCTATTCCCATAGAGCGTGTTAGAATAACACACTCACACGCAGAGGGAGGGAACAACGCTTTCATCAGGGCCAAACTACCAAGCTGCATACTTCCTGTTTCTGACAGCTCAGAGCGTGCCACGCTATCTACGTCCTACACACACACACACACACACACACTTACACACACAGCAGCCAACGCAGGAAGAGCTGACAGCAATCTGCAGTCAGCACCGAGAGACAGAGTGAGACAGTTGTGCAGCAGCTTGTGAGGCTTCACTAATTATTCACTCAAGTTGAATAATAGGGGAAATAAAAACCTCACATGGTTACGGAGTTAGGCTGAAGAGAAAGAAGTTTAAATGAAAATTAAATAAAAGGAGAGAAGGAGAAGAACTGACTTTAACCTGAGGAGCAAGGGGACAGAAAATATATATATATATTGGAGGAAGCACAGCCAAAAGAGCAAATGGGAGGGGCTGGGGACTGGAGTCATGTGGAGAGGAGGAGGAGGAAGAGGAGGGAAAGAAAAAAATTAGATGGGGAGGAGTGACATCAAGTGCAGGAGGGAAGAGAGAAACTGCAGCTAGTTCAGCATCGTGACGGAAAAGCAGAAGAAGAGGGAGAAGGATTAACAGAGGAGGGAGTTGCTTTTCCTCATCAGCACCTGATTTATACACCTGAGCCACACACACACACACACACACGCACACGGACTAATGATACTGCTGAATGGACCTGCCGCATTCACCTCCACTCTTCCAGCTGTGGACATTTGAGACTCACCCCTGTGGACAGACATGCAGTTCTTCTATGTGGTAAGAGACATCTGCTAATTTTGTGTTAGATGACAGTGAATGCATCACAGGGATTCTGAAAAAAGAAACTCTTTCCAGGGTGTTACAAAATAAATAATTGAAAAATGCATAAAAAGATGTTTTTTAAAAAACCCTCAGGGTTAAAAGTTGAGACACGAGCTTTTAACATATATTATAAGATAGTCATAACTTTCAAACCTTCTTTAACTATAAAGGCTGCACAGCTTTGGTTTGCATTAATCATCGTCCGTCGGAAAACTAGAAGCACATTGTGAAAGCTAAACATGTGTGAGGGGAAAATAAAAAATAAACAAACAAAAAAAAAGAAGAAGCCAGGCGTACGTTTAAAAAAAAAAAAAAGTGGAAACAAAAGTGAAGTGTTGCCTGAAAACGGTGAGAAAAGCAGACTCTCTTCTTAACCCACAAAAAATGAGAAGTGATTCATCTTTATATATACTTGAGTGCATTATTTTTAAACTTGTGATTCTGCTCTACTTCCTCTGGTGAATAAAAACCCCCTACATCAGCTGTTCAGACCTTTGACATGTGGTGCTGTACTCACCCTGCGGTCTGCTGAAGCTCGCTGTGATGTGAGGAAACTCGGCTCATCTTCAGCTGCCGCTTGTTTTATCGAAAGGAAACGCTGGAGTGGCAGCAGACGCTTAAAGGCCCTATGTGTCTTCAACTTGTCCATGAATCTTCATGGACAAGTTCATAGGTAGCCCAGTCTGCCCTTCTCCTCCCCCCCTCCAGCTTTTACGTAACATTTTAGTGTCTTGACTAGCTCAGTGTCAAAGGTTTGTCCGACTGCGATAAACACCAGCCGGCCCCCGCGCCGCCTGATTTACGGCATTAGCGTCTGGCTGATGGATGCATTATGCTGGAGCATTTTGTAAATAAAATAACGAATATTCCCCTCCAAGGAGAAGGCGGCGAACAAACCCGGACCTTCGAGCTGTTGCAGACATTTTCAAGAGAAAGCGAATGTTGCTCTTTGTCTGAATGAAAATGCAGAATGTTGTAGTGTGTTAAAAAGTCTCCAGCTTTGGCCTGGAGACTACCGCCTTTTACCCCGAGCTGTTTCCCGCCGTGCTCCCGTAGTAGTAGTATTTTCCCGTAAAATTTCCCGTATTATAATAGTTACGTCGCCAATAATATAAAAGTATTTTTGAATTGGATTGAAGCTCCAAACTTCGCTTTTGCATTACTGTCCTTCCATCAAATTTCCCATATTCTCCAATCTAAAACTTGACAGGTACAGTGTTGACGGAAGGTGGGGTGCAACAAAAGTCCAGAAAACCTGACAAGTTAGATTAATTGCCCTTAGGCGTCCCTTGTGTGTGTGACTGGTTGTTAGTCCTGTGCGTCTTTTTGTTGTCCTGACTGCCGACCTGTCCACAGCGGACCCTGCCTGTTGCCCCATGACCGCTAGAGATAAGACACCGGCTTGTGCCAGATGCCGAGATAAGCATAGATGAAAAGAAACGGTATGTGTGAAGTTTGCATGTTCTCTCTATGCATGTGTGGGGTTTTCCCCATGTACTCTGGTTACATCCCACTGTAAAAACATGATCAAAATGATGACAGCCACACCTGTTGCACAGACTCACCATTCATTGCCCAAGGCTGTGGAGAGTCTGACTCCAGTTGGCTTTTTCTCCAAGCTAATGTGGTTTTGTTCAGCTTGGCTCAGTGTGGACATCTCTGGGATTTACCCCTGAAGTAAATCCGGTGAAATGCCTCTCCAAAGTGGTAGTTCAGGAGAGGAAATAAAGAACGATTGGCCATCCTTAGTATTTTCAGCAATATTTCAAAAGGCCTGACCAGTTTTGACAAACTGGGGAACCAAACACGGCCTGAACGGCAGCCTCAATCAAACCGAATCCCCAACTAGATAACAGCAGGTGTGAAAATGTCATGTCTGTTTTAGGAAGGTTTTGTCAGGATCTGTGTTTTTCTGTGTTTATTTAGAGTTTTCTGTGTCCTTAGTCTCTTCGTTGTCCTGTCCTCCCCTTGATTGTTCCCAGGTGTGTCTCGTCTCTGTGATTACCCTCCCGTGTATTTAACTCCACCTGTGTTCCTTGTTCCTCGTCGGGTCCTCGTCAATGTTTAGTCTCCTCGTGTTCAGTTTGTGTTACTCCTGCTGCTCGTTGTTTGGACTAAGTTATTTTCATTAAAAACATCATAATTCATCATTCCTGGGTCCGCTGCCTCTGCCTCACCACTTCACCACCCGCACTTCATGACAGGTTTTAAACACTTTTAGATAAAAATACATCTTATGTTAATCTACACATTATGTGAGCATTGTTACATATCACTTAAGGACAAAAAGGAAAAAAGTGAGCCTTTTTTTTAGAAATACTTTTTTCCTCTTGAATATAATTGTAATAATACATTTTTCACTTAAATAGTGAATACACCATTGATTTATTAATTCATGAATTTGTTAATCATACCACATATTGAGAACTGCTTTTAGTGACTGTCACTAAAAGTAGAGCATACCAACCATGAATAACATTTTGTTTTCTCGATTAACAGAAATTACATATTTTGCGAAAAGTTAATGTTGGCAGTGAATTTCAGAAACGTTGTCCTTTTGACAGAGGAAACATTTAAGATGTTTTACATGATAGAACTATATTTACTACTAAGACCTGCTGAAAGGTAGAAGAGGAAGAATATTTATACATACACCCCTGAAAAATATGAGTAAAATGCCCTCAAATACAATGTAATTATGGATACCATATTTCTTCCTACACTTTAATCCAAATTTATTGAGTTTGGTTAATTCTTAGAGCCGTTTCAACATGTCTGCCTTAGTTTCATGTCATGTTCACTTGCCTTTCCCATATTTAAAAGTGGCTAAGGAAAATGGATCATGGCGTAAAATCAGAAAAATTAACTCATGGATTACTAATTAAACATTTCTAAAAAAAAAAATAAAATAAAATAAAATAAATAAATAAGAACTTTCACTGGTTGAGGAAAAAACCTTAATAGAAATTGATCCTCCCTCCCCATTGATGACGCCAATGGGTCTATTTTGGGTAATTTTGCTATAATCTATATTTCTCAACATAGATTTGTGTTCAGCTTTGAATAAATGTCCTCAGTTAAGAGATCAGATTTTTCTAAAATGTCCTAAGTGTGAGAATGTGTTATTTCAATAAACTATACATTTATTTTAACTTTTATTACACTTTGTTTTTGTAAGGGATACAAAAAAAAACAGGTGATAAAAAATATTACAGTGGAAAAATCTGCAAAGCGTAAATTTAAAAAAAAGATCATTGCCAAGCAAACCCTTTGAAAATTAATTATGTTATATCAGACCATCAAGCTATAAACAAGGATTACAATGCCGTCTCTGTATCTCTGTGTTGCTTCCACTCCTTTTTAACAACACTTTGAAAGCAGTTGGAAGTGGACTAAACCAGCACAGTTGTTCAAAACAAAACAGCTTTCTATTTTCTGCTTCATATAAGAAGGTCCAGATGGTCGTCCTCCTGCTTGGCCCAGGAGACTCGTTCTCCTTTAGCCAGTCTAACACATTAAGCATGTGCAGACAGTTCCTGCACTTTATCTGCAGTTGCTGGTCACGCTTGCAGCTCGTAGTTGTTGGCGATCGCGTGGCTGTAACTCTGATATCTGGAAATGCAAAGGAAGTGGTGCGTGTTGGCATCGGCTTGGAGTGGGCAGAACGGTAAAATAACGGAGGAATGATGAGGAGAGAAGGAGGCTTGGTGGGGACCGTTCTCATGCCGATGACGACGTTTAATGTAATCTAATATATTATGGATGAGGGAATGGAAGGCAACATTAACAGGAAAGCAGAATCTTGCCAGGCGGATGGATCCTCAAAGTAATTTTTTCCCTAGAAGAAAATTTGCAATAACGTCTTTAAAAATCCCCCCTGAGGGATCTTCCAGGCATTTTACTCAAGAGATATCTGGGAAACCCCTAGAGACAGGCAGAATGAATCTTGTATATGTATATAAGATTGACATTCTAACTATCAAATAGTATGTTTGTCCTCATTTTGCCACTATAACCTGTGGAGTAGTGGGTTCTAGTCGAACTCCGCAAGTGTGGTGAGGCATCTGACTCGACGAGGTCCTGTCAGTCCTGTGATATGTGAGCTGAAGTCTCCATCAATTGGACTTGATGGTTGAACTGGATAAGATCTGGGGAATACCTCAAAACTTCTTGTTTTCTTTAAAGTTTTTGCCTTGTGGCAGGTAGCATTTTACTGGTGAAACAGAGCAAAGCTGCCACTCTGTCTGGTCTACGGTCTACACTTTAACTTCCTTGGACCAACTTGATGAACACTGACCATTGTGGACTGGGAAGAGCTGAGGTTTTGGAGATGATCCAACCATGTATCCATCACAACTTCGCTCTCAATGTGGACACATCTCGTGGCTCATGAAGAATCAGGTCAATGAAAAGTTTTCCCCATGAGCAGATGTTTTTCCTCAGGGTCTTCATTGTGTAGTCTCCATCATCTGCCTTTGACAACTATTGGTGAGCACTCAGCTGGCACTCTATCATTTCTTTTAACAAAATCAGTGCTCTAACTCTCCAGCAATTGACAGTATTGTTTCCTATGGACAAAGATACACTAAATTTCCGTCAGTGTTGATGGCACTGAAGAAAACACTCGTTTAGAAGAATCGATTGTCTTAAAACAGCAGGAATTATCTGTGCCCCTAACACTAAGTGTGGTTTTCCAGAGATTTCCTGAACTCACGCTGAGATTTACACCGCAGAACTGCGACTGGTTTTAATGTTCTTTTACACAAAGATCCCAAGAATCCATTCCTGGCTTTGTATCCACTTAGCATTCTCGCAAGTTTTTTCATATCATGTAGAAAAAACCAGACATTCCTGCTTAAAAATTTTTGTTCTTTTTGATCCATGATTGTTTATTTTTTAATTGGTTTCACATCCAACTTTGAAATAAATACTTATCATCTTTGCATTGCAAATCCCTACATAAATAAACTACTGAATGAAATGAAGTCTTGTGCAGTGTTACTTGTAAACTTTTTTTCCCAGCTGAAATTACTGCTTAGAGCCAGTTGACAGTTTTTTCACAGCAAGAGCAAAATTTGGAGTCCAGAAAAGTTTGGACAGGACTTTGCTAGCACATCGATATTTCCTCTCTATGAGAAAGGCAGGAGTTCAAAATGCTGCGCTGTAGCACAAAGGGCACGAAAAACAGTTTAAGATGCTCTAAGTTGGCAGCCGCTGTAGATTTATGAAGTGTGTGTAATGGTGCAGAAGACTGCCCTGCCATCTGCGCTGGAGCACCGGTTGGCCTCGACTTACACAATCAACTGCAGCTAAATCTTAAACTTTGTTGGCACTCCATTCACTTTCCGTCTCCCTTTCTCCTTCCTCTCCAGCATTATCAGACAGCTGCATCGCTTTATTCCCAGATAATATTTCTGCTTCGGCCCATCTGTCATCAGGTCTCCGTCTCCGTCTGCTCGGGGTGTTTAGAGTCCGCCGCCTCGCTCTGCCCTGCTTTGGCGCAGCCTGCAGGACCCAGTCGTATTTCACGCTTGTCTTTTTTCTTTGATTTGTGGGCGCGTCTCTGGCACGTTGATGTCTACCAGTAGATCCCGTTTAAGTAGGTGGAGATTTGCCCAACGTGAGTGATGGCGTTGCCGTCCCCCGGGTGTTCTTCACTTGGGACTCGCTGTGAAGCAACAAAGGGAGTTTTTGTTAAATTTGACTCAGGTTTTACAATTGATCTGCTGAAGATGGAAAAGCTTTCTTACCTCATCAGAAGTCATAGTTGGAGATGAATTTTACTGAAGGGAATTCGATTACAGTTTCAAGCGAGGCTTGGAGCCTCAATAGGCCTCACTCCGGAGCTCACGTCAGATATTGAGTGTCTATTAACGGGACCACCATGCACTCTACAAAGGTGGTCCTCATGGAGGAATAACCTTCAAGACAAGGAGTTTGTCAGGTGCTCAACAGTAAAACTAATTTGGCTTTTTTAGTTTCTTAATCTCTAGTTCTTGAAACAGACCTGTCAAAGACCAGTGCTTAGTCCATTGGAAAAGCTTTGGGAAGATTTACAGGGTTGCTGTTTGCTAGCATCCATCGATAAGCAGCTGATGTAGTTATGCCTCGAGGCTTGATGTGCCAAAACAGACACGCCTAAAAAAAAAAAAGCTTCTGCCAGCAAAAACCACAGGAAAAAAGCAAATTGAAAAAAAAAATCACTCATAAATCTGTTAAACTGCTTAAACTATGTGCTGTGTGGTAAAGACCTCGTTAGCACACATCCTCAGTGGAGCCCTAAGGAGACTTCTTCTTCACTGTAATGTCTGATCGACGGTGACATGATTTTACTTATGGTGTTTGTCTGACGTAAGTTTTTCAGGTTCAGGAAAGACTATTTAAATACCAGAAAAGGCCCAGAATAAATAAAAAATGTCATTTGTAAATGTCAATTTCAATTATGGAAATCATTTCTATGGCTTTGGAACTTCAACAAACTACAGAGTATAGTCTTTATCTACAAACGGAGAAAGCATTTCCCAATGGTGAGACTGCCCTGCCGAAATTACTCTAAGAGGAGTAAAAGACGACAAAGCTTTTCGCACATTGTACGCAGTTTTCCAAATCCAGCTAGCATGGCTCCGACCAGTTAGAGTAGTCAAAGTAATTACTCATGTGTTTTTTGTCTTACATGCATTTTTTTAAATCATTTGAAACATTCAAGTGTGACAACAAAAACAACAAACAAAAAAAAAAACTTTTGTGTTAAAATGCATCTCATGAAGGCAGATGGAAATGAACCTCGGTTGGTGTGAGAGACATAAAACAAACCCGCTGCTGCTTCATGCTTTCAGTGACTCATGCTTCGGCTATCTGATCCCGGTCTCAGCTTGTTTTAAATGAATTAATGAATGTCACTCTGGTCTTCTTCAGAGAAATCTTTATATATAATATATATATATATATATATATATATTTATATATTTATATATATATAAAGTTTCTATCCTTTCACAGATCAAACAAAGTTGTTGAACTTTAGCATAAACGTGAGTTAGTTTTGTTTCCCGCTCGGTTCCTTCGGCTGACTGGAAGAAACAGAGCTGGTGATTGTGGTTTAACCTTCCCATTGTGCGCAGCATTGCACTGGGTGCCTTTAGGGTGTCTTCATAAACAATCTAATCTCTCATCAGCCTGCTTGCAGTTACATAACCCAAATAAGACGGGTCACTTCCAGCCTCAAGCTCACTCTTCCCCAATCATCCTGTTGATCATTTATTGCCGTTGACTCTCGTAGAGGACTTTTTGATCAGTGTTACTTCACTCAGCGCAGCGTCAACACACCGCCATTTCCACTGCCACGCATTTAATAGATTAATGGAGCGAGTTTGTTCTTTGGAGAAAACTCGGACTGGAATGTTTTGATGCAGAGTTCATTTATTTTATGCTAAGCAACATCTGGTTGTACTTTTCGACTGAAACCTGATATCAGTCCCAAATGGGGAGAAAACTATGTGACGGGTCTCCTCTCTAAATCATATCAGGGCTGTGCTTTATTTTCTTGGAGGATGTTGAGGAAAGTGTGCACTATGCATTAAATTTAAACCCACTGGATTTTCTTTAAGACATATAAAAAATTACAATATTTTTCATTTGTTGTAGTATAAACTGTTGGTTATTTTTAACTGTTTAGGTCGTCTGGTCAGACTCAAAGATGTAGAACAAATGAGTAAAATTTCTCAGCATAGGTGCAGGCAGACTTACCCTGTGAACCCTAACTTCACTCTACGCCCTAACACCTACCCCCATCATTTTGTGTTCATGTAACAGGTGCATGGATATTTTTTTATGTCTGACCAACATTTTCTGTGTTACTTTGTTTTCATTGTCCTACTACAAAAACCCTCAGAATAAACCATATCCATTTATCTGGCATATCAGGTCCTAGAACGTAATCAAACCGTCAATGACTTGAAGAGTTAATGAATCAATGCACTCTAACAAGGTTCTCAGGGATTTTGGAGGTGAAATTGGCCCACAGGCTCATAGAGCCTCCTCCATACCTCAGCATAGGGAATGAGCAGATTTCCTAATTGGCTACATAATATTACATGAAATTGTGCAATTTTTGTTCAGAAGTGCAATTCAGTTAACCCACATTTCACATTTTCCCTATTATTGCAGTGATGCCACTACTCTATTTTAAGACAGATAGATAGATTTTTTCTTAGTTTCAGAATGTCTTCATTCAGTTAATGTCAACAATCTCATATTCTGGTGGGCGTGTGTGTGTGTGTGTGTCTGTCTGTCTCTGTCCTGTTAAGAGTTATGACAGAAAAACCACACAATTCCCAATACTTGAGCATGTTTTGTTTCCGTAATCTGGGAGCAGGAAAGAATCGACTGGAAACAATTCTCTTCTGTTTTCCCTCCTGCTTTTCTACCTTTGAAAAATGAAGTGAATACAAAAAAAAAGTAGAGAAAAAACAACAACCCCCTGCTTTGTTTACATCTTACATGACAGGCTTTCGGTTTTCAAGTCCGTCCACATGTTCCCGTCTTTGTATGAAAGTGTGCGTTTGTCAAATACGGCGGCACTCTGTGTCCTGACATGTGATGGATCTTCGTCTGGTCAACCGCAACCTCAAGCATCTGGTTGACTCGCAGGCGCCTGCCACCGCTGGAGGATCACTCCGCGCCTCCGCTCATGCGGCAGAGTGTCTCTGGTCTTGCATCTTGCTGTCGAACATCCCGCTCTGACGGCCGAGTCACGAGCTTTACCAGGAGATAATAAATCCTTTAGGATGAAGCGAGAAAGCCGAGGGACTCGGGAGGTTTTTACGGACATGAGCTCATGTCTGTTGGTAATTTGTCAGTGTATGGTGGGAACAGGTTTAAAAGGTATTCTGACGTTTGTTCATCAGCGCTTGGCAGCTGCTGTTGTCTACAAAAAGCCATAGATCATACAAGAAAATGGATGAAAGAGACGCAGAAACACTGGCCAAGTAGAACATCTCTGGCTTCAGGAAATTCAAAAAACATACGTCAGTCATTAGTATTATTAAAACTATGATCCTTCTATAACCCTTTTGTATTTTTGTAGAGATATAGTGTGCTCTCTTGAAAGTACTAATGGCATTTTATTTTTTTGCCACTTTATGTTACAAAGCAGATCCAGATGTTAAAGCCTTAATTTACTCCCTCTAAATTCAACATCCAGTTCACAATTAAAGCCAATGACATTCAGGACAAATTTCATGTGTCCCGTTGATTGAAGAGGATTTGGAGTGACACACAATTGTGTCTATGCAGTCCCACAGTTGATCGTATCACAGCAGAAACCAAGTAATAAAGTGACCAGATTGTGGCAAATCCTAAATTGGGGGCAATGTTGAGTGTCCCAACACGTTCTGAGGTCTCCATTATTTAGAAATGGAAGACGTTTGGTACCAACAGAGTTCTGTTTAGATCTCTTTGTCCAACCAAAGAACAGTCAGGGAAGAAGGCCCAGATCCCAAACCCAGACAATGTAAACAGTATAGCTTTTTAGACTGAGAATACGTTGGAACCTACCAGAGTGAGCTTTGGTTGAAAGGTGGTTTGGGTTGAACAAATTCAACTATCCAAGCCTGAATTTTTAGCGTCTTTGTTTAGAACATCATGGGTTAAAAAAAGGTCACAAAATTAAACACAAAAAAGACTGCTGTCAATGGCATTTAGAGGGTTGAATAGTTACCTTGGTGACTCTGCCACGCGAAGTGAAGCCAAAGGATGGATGAGTTTTCCAACTCTCAGCATCTTGCCAAGATAATGAACCTTACAGTCCAAACAAAAATAAATGACACCCTCTAAGACTGAAGGGTTTTAAGAATTTTGCACTTCATGCAAGAACTGACGCTTTTTTCGACATGCATGCACACCATTGTACTTGGGCCATTTCACCATGGTGTTTGTGATTTTGATAGGCCAAAGCTGGCTTAGTTACCCAGCAATTTAAAGACAATACTAGTTCTTTTTTGTTGTTGTTCCTTGGTGCAGGCAGAAACTTGCCTTGATGAAAAATGCACTGCATTTTATCTCCCCTAGCACTTTGTGTATTTTCTTTAGCTGTAGGAGGACAAATGTAACTTACAATTTCACTATTTCTATGAATTTCAAGGAAAACCTCTCCACTGTCCTAGAAAAAAGATTAGAATATTTTACCTTAGTAAAAGCTGTTTTTTGACATTCAACCCCCCTTGCCCCCCACACTGTTTTCTATTTTCAAAAAAAGCACACATGCCTTTCAAATGAACATTATTTACTATGGCAGCATCTGTTTAGATTGTGCCTCATGCTGCTTCTATTTATAACATTGAGCAGCTTCAGCGGGTTAAGAAGATTTCCTCGTACGTTTTGCCTTCCAAGTTGATGTTTTCGGCTCATAAATCCGCTTCTTAACGTTGTCGTGGTTTTGTTATACAAGTCGTGGGCAAGCTGTCAAATGTGAGTAGTTAATGGGCTGAGGCAATCCAGGAACGAAGAGTCAGATACAGATTTGGTTTTGGGGTGATAAATGATATTGTTTATTTATGTTAAAAAATGTTCTGAGGGTACCTCAGATTTGCAAGCGAATTCTGATAGTAAAAGCCGTTGTGGTCGCATTAACATGAGAGTTGTGACTTTTCAAAGTCAGTTTTAGAGATACAGGATTCCTCCTGACTGAGATTTGAAAGTCTCAGTTGACATTTTGCACATTTCCCCTCTATTCCCTGTAGACAGCCCCCTCCCATCCTCTTAGTGCCCACCAACAAACTCAACTTTTATTCTAAAACTCTGTGCAATTCTGTAAAGATTTTACTACAGCTGGTAGACAACAACCGAAACTCATCTATACGTATTACATCCATAAAAACAGTTTGTTGTGCAATTCAATCCATTCAATTTAGCCTTTTTTTGTCTTGTTTCTGCTAGTGTGTTATGAACTAAATATTGTCCAATTTCATAACATTTTGGCTCTATGTTTGCCTGTCCATGTGTAAAAATAATGACTCAGACTCCAGGAGATTTCAAGTTTGGTGATCTTGGAAAATGTCTGCACCATCAGGGAAGATAAAAATCTTCTGATGGACATGCTCTTCTTCTTGCTCATCATTCCAAAGTCCAGTCCTCATACTTGCTATCTAGCTAAACATAGATGTAAAAGGTTAATCTCAGTAATTAATGGTGGTTTTCATAAATTCATCGAGCTGTTTTATCCCAAAACCTTGACAATTTGTGGATGAAAATGTTTACCTCTAACTCCATTGCTCAGACACTTTTTTTCACAGAAATTCAAACGCTCGACTCCTGCCATCCTCCTAAGTTTAATCAAGTGGATGACATTTTGTTTTGGCTGGACAAACTTTGGCAGTCTTCTCTTAGATACTGGCTCCATTTTTTGAGTGGCAGCAGCCGGTTTAAATGTATTTTTATTTCTAATCGTTGCCCTCAGTAAAGCCAAGCACGGACAACTTGGCTGGTTTTGGGTTCTGCATCATGACTGTTTGCTGAGGAAATTTTTCAGTATTGAACAGCCATCCAGATATCACAGGAGGAGCAATAACTGTAACTCAAAGTCAATGGGCTTTTACATAATACAGTTATATAAACATAGTGAAATGTGTTCAGCAGGTTTTGTGTGCCTAAGCCACGCTATGAATTTATTCAGACATGTTTGCCTTAACTGGGATTTTAATTGGTCGTTGTCGAAGATTCACAAGGATTTAAGAGCTTTTCCTGATGTCTTATAAGGCTTGTAGTTTAAAAAAAAAGCAGCCAAAAGGTTACTTCACATCTTACGATTTACAAGGGGATTTGTTAACAAACCAAACATGTATTGTGTCTGTACATGTCCTCCTAATACTTGAGGAGTTGTTTTTTTTTTGTCCACTCAACCTCACATAGCTACAATATTTTCAGCTTTTCTTTTTTCAATTCATTTCTGCTTCTTTTTATGCATTCTAAAACATTTATTTTACATGAGCTCGTTGCATCTCAAACAGACAGCTTCACATATATAATCTGTGTTAACATTCAAAATTCTCTCTCTTTTTTTTGAGCTCCTTTAATATTCCCTTTTTTTTTCCACTTTCCATGAATCGGGCTGAATAGCAGCTAGCTTCAGCCCTGGTTATTATCACTGTCATCATAAATTACACAAAGTTACAAAAGCAGGCCGCGGATCAAAGGTGGAAACAATGAAGACCTCACATGAACCTAAGGCGAGTAAACGCAGCCTGACAGAAAACTAAATGTATGGCCACGCATGTTCATGCTACACTACACCTAGGCTAACAGCAAACAGATGCTGATTGTTGCGCCTCCAGGGTGACGAGTGAAGTAAAGATGTGAGTCTGTTTAATTGGAAGAGAATGAGCAGAGGAGCTTAAGGTAAGTTGCTCCTTTTTATGTCAAGGAATAGCCAACGGTGTGTTTTCAAGTTTGAAAGCTAATTAAAACGAGCTAGCTAACTAGCTAGCTAGCTAGCTCAAGAAGAGCTAGAAGAAGAAACTCCAAATGTGTGTTGAGCTAAATGCTAGCATGCTACTGTGATCAGTATTTGTTTACTTTTTATTTTTGTCACTTTATAAATTTCAAGCAGTCTTCATCCATTTACTGAAATGGTGGGAAAAAAGGGCAAATTTTCAACATAAGCTCCGAGGTTCTATAAGCAGCTTCTTTATCCTTTCTTCATTTTTTTCCCTCCATATTGCAACATGTACGCCACAGCTCATCGGCTGTTGCTTAGATACAATCAGCTTTTACCAAGAAAACACAGATTTGCACCAAATCCAAGATTCAGACAAAAAACCCCTCTTAAAACTGAGTTTGAGCATTGAGTCAAATGGTATTTTACCAGATGTCGACGTCTGTGACAGAGCATGTGACATCAATTTCTTAAAAACGGCGTCTGACAAAAATAATAGACCAAAAACTATTAATTTAAAGGAGATGATCTTAAAATACTTTGTGGATGAACACATTTTAAATGATCTGAAGCTACAACTTGAATAAAAGTATATTTTTAGACACTATTTAAAATAATGAATCTATTTGTACAACTATTAACTTGTGAGAGACAAGCCAGACAAACAAAAACACAATCTACTGAGGTTTTGGCAATAACATTAAATTAATCTTAGCCTACTTCTCATTTAAGCAATTCAGGCCCAAGTTCCAAGTTATTTCAAGTGTACTAAGGTATTTGTACTAGAAAATAGATCAAAAATACTTGGTAAGACGTTGCGTTTTTGGCGTGGAGTACACAATACTGCAGATAGTACAGGTGCAGAAATGCTGTAAATTATTCTACTGGCCTCAGACTTTACTCGATTTCCTTTTTGACAACAAGTCAGAGTTGTTACCATTGACGCAAAGAGACGTTTACATGTTCAAGTATTTTATCCAGATATCTTTCATGTTTGCATCCAAGTACCTATCAGAAAGCAGCACAGAAGCCAACCTTATCAGCGTTTCTTTTTTTTTTTGTTGTGAAAAACCCTTGACATAACAAATTTAGGAAGGAAGAGGATCTGAAGAGATAGCGTTGGTGCACTGAAGCCTTGAATAGTACCATGTGGTTATGCACTACAGCATGCAACAAGATGGAGAATCAGAAGCATTTCCTCCATGCTGAAAACCTGATTCCTTGCCTCTAAAGGAACAAGAGATTCTTGGAAATACCTAAACCAGTTTCTTGGGAAGCATTTGATAAAGATGCTCAGAAACTACATTTAAAAAAGTGTATTATTAGTTTAGTTCATGTGACTTATGTGTACTTGTTTAATGGCAGATTATTCTCTCTTGGGTTTTAAGGTTTGACAAGTTAATTCCCCTTCCTGTGACGGGTGTTTGGTCGAGCAGAATAGAGAAGAGGAATGGGGACGATTACATTACTCAGGTTGATGACAACTGTGTGGCATTAAAAGCTTACAAAGAGTTGTAAGATAAGAACAATAAAGGTGGAGTTTATTGGCTTCTGGTTGTTAAAATCAGGGCAGATATAAAAGTCTAAAGTCTCCACAGCCAATGACAGAAAAATTGACCTTTCACCATTACACATTTATAAGTCCTCTTGTGCACATCATAGTAGATAAATAATAATAATAAAAGAACAACCACAATACAAATAAAAAAACACTTACCTAAATGTATACTTTTGGATGGACGGACATTTCGTTTCAAGAAAACCAACCCGGTATGTTATCTGAACTTCAGAGTACTCCAGAATCCATTGTATCCGACTGTATTTTTTATTTTTTTTATCTTTTTCCATTGCATAGTACTAGAAAAAACATTCATGTACCCGCAAGAAATTTTCTGACTCGGCACATTTTTGGCGGAACTAAAGACTCTCCCAGGAAGACTAAAATTTATTCAGCACATGTGTTTTTGTAGACTCTAAATAGATGCTCTGAAAGTAGGACAGCAAGAGAAGAATGGGAATTCTGAATTAGAGCTTGGATATATTCACCCTATTTCAATTTATGTGGCACAAATATTGCCATGAAGGTCACGTGTGAGACCATCACAAAATAGGAGAAATGTTGGAGAAACCGCTGACAGGACAGTGAGACAAGGACGCCGGTCGGAGCTGAAGGGGAAACCGATGGACGACTTGTTAGTGGCTGCAAAATCCCAAAGTTACAATGAAATTGTCTATTTTAAAGCATACAGACCGTAATCCAGATGTTAATCTATTGGAAAAAATTTATGTACTTTTACTTGACTTGGTCAAAATTGCAAAGAAGGACGCAGAACTTCAGTCTCTGTGTTTAAAAAGCTGGTTGGTATTGTCACTGTAGTGAAATGGGATTCTACAACAAGCAAGGAGTCACAAAAGTTTAATATAAATACATGCAACATTTTTTGATTTTCATTTGTAAAATATTTCAAAAACCATGTGTCAATGTTCCTTCCAGTACAAAATTTAATATTTTTAAATACAATTAAATTGGCTTTGAATTGCGGCCACAGAAACGATTGGCTTACATTATAACATTTTGAATTTGTTTTGGAAAAAGTGATTAAATATGGCCAAAAAAGGAAGTACTGATAGGGAGCTCTCAGTGATAAAGACTGACAAAATCCTACTGACCAGACATCATGGGAAGCAGCAGTCTCTTGTTCTAGTTTGAATTTGAATTTGCCCTATTTGCTGCTTTCATCTACAGTTTATACCCCCAAAATATTGTAGTTTAACACCAGTCATTTAGTTTAAGCATTCTGTCTACTGTCCACTCCCTTTTTAAAATCCCTACAGGAAGTACAAACGGAATCAGTGTTAAGTCACAAGCAATGCCGACGTCATCTCAGACCAAACCAAAGAGCAATTTCCTCCCCCAACAGGAAGTTGTTGAATACTTGCCCCATTCTCGCTGGAGCAAATTACGGCGGGAGGAAGCGCTAGGATGCAGGAGGCTGTCCAACTCTGAGGGTGCTGATGGTCGGGACGATGGGCGTGGATGTGAATGTCCTGTTTAGAGAGGAGGGACAGGGACAGAGATGGAAGGGCACGTTATCGATGCCCTCAGTGGAATCTTGTTTTTTCTGTCCCTGTTGGCATTTCCTCTCCTGCTTTTTCCAAATTCCATTGAGAAACAGATACACACTAAATGCTGACAGGAAAAAAAGCAGTCGAAGACGATGAGTATTGGAAATCAGTCTCACTAGCCGTTGTCCTCATTTACCTGACTGAGTCTAAATTGCAATACAGGCTAATATAGGCTGATGACCAAGTAATATTAGCCTTTTTGTGCTTTTCATGCATTAAAACAAATGCATGAATTTTGAATAAATGTTATATACTGTAACTAATTGAGGAAACAATTTGACAGGTCCTCTGTTCTCCATTCAGATCTGGCAAGTTGCTGTAATACTATTGACATGTCAGTAGATGATAACACTGAAATCAAAATAGTCAATATTTTAAAGAAGATTCTAGCAATGCTAGGTTATTGATTCTAGTAAAACTTAAGCTCCTTATCCTGTTCATCGCAGGATTCTTTTACATAGACTATTCACCGAACTCAGATCCAAAACCTCACAGCATTCTGGGAGATGTAGGCACAGGGAAGGCTTTAGTAGCTCTATAGATATGAATACGTAGATGCCTCATTGAGCGCTGAGTCCTGCGTTACGTCACCGCCATCTTGTATGTGGCAGTAGAGCGATCGGAGCTCCATAAGTCATGTGCTGTGTGGACTTGTTTCAACCGTTTTACAATACAAACTGGATTCATTGGCATTACCTTTCAAAAAATATTCTGCATGAAAGAGCAGAATTACTTGACTTCGCAGCCAGAAACTAGCTTCTAAACAACCAAGAAATATTTCCTATGTAGCTAAATTGGCCCGAAGTAACCACTGATTGTTAGCGTAGCTAACATTTTCATACTGTCTTTTCTAATGAGAGAGAACTGATGAGAAACTGCTGTTATAAGGGAAGTTTATGTAATGAAATAAAAAATAATTTACTCTGTTAGAATTATTTTCACTCTTTGCTGTCAATAGCAGAGTTGACATATACTGTAATAATTTTTTTTTCCATAAAAAAGTAAGAAAAATATGTAGTTTGTTTGACAATGATTGATTTATCAAAGTCATTATCAAGTGACAATGACTTTTATAAATCAGTCATTTATAAATAATATATATATATATGTATATAAAAAATAAATACAAGAAAATGTATTTTATTTTCTTGTCTTGAAATGTTAAATGTACATTAAATCACATCAATCAATCACAAATCCGGGCAGAAAAAGAAAAAAAATGAAGCCCTTCAACAAGAGCTGGACAAAGTGAAGACTCACTACAAGGAGCTTCAATCAAAATATGAAGCTGCAGGTGTGGGGACCCTGCAGCTAGACATGCAGCTGTTCTATGAGGAGAAAATCAGGCATGAGCAAAATTGCAATGAAAACCTGAGAGCGGAGAAGGACAATCTCAAAGAACAAATGTCCAAGGAGATCACCTGCCTGCAGGAAACGGAGAAAAGTCTGCAGAGTGAGCTGGAGCAGATTAAAGTTTCATACCAAGAACTGAACTGGAGGTATGAAACAGATATTTCTGCACTGAGACAGAAAGCAGAATGCCATCAGTACGAGGTTGACTGTGAAAAAGAATTTAATTTGGAAAGAGCAAAGTATGACCGTCATCTCTTCAACTCACTCGGATTAGAAAAGAACAATTTGCGTCAAGAGTTCACTTTCCTGCAGCAGCAATCCGCGGAGACAGTTCAAGATCTCCAAAGTGAACTGGAGCGAACTAAAGATTCATATCAGGAACTTAATACCAGATATGAAGGAGATGTTTCTGCTCTTCAAAACCAACTCAGTGCCTTCAAACAAATGTACTCTGCCCGTGAGGTCAATTACAAAACGGAGCTGGAACATCTGAAAACGGAGCTGCAAGACAGAGAAGAACTAGGAGCTCCAAGAAGGAAAGTGGCCAGGCGTCAAGAAAGAAATGGGGAAAAAAGACACACTACCCCTGAAAATAACATCTCTGACCCTGCATTCATGGACATGGACCGTCTCTCAGAGGGAACCCTGTCAGAGGATATTGAGGGACATGTTCCATCTCTCGAGGAGCTGAAGAGAAGAACCAGACGTTCCTCTAGAAGAACGTCTGGTTCTTCTAGAAGAACCAGAAAAACCTGAACCAGTGGAGGCAGTCTCCTGTGGAAAACGATACGACACACTTTGAAACTCAAGAAACTCCAAAAAAGGAAGAGAAGCAAGAAAACCTCCAAAACAATCAACTAGCAAAAAGCGTCCAGGTCAGAACCATTTGAAATTGCATCTCATATTTTGGACCAAAATAAAATGTCTGTGGGTTTTCTCCGGGTGCTCCGGTTTCCCCCAGATTTCCAAAACCATGTAAATTGGGGTGATTGACCAATCAGTCGGTACGGTGTTGCAGTGGTTAGCTCTGCAACTATGCACAAAAGAGAACTTAGTTCTTAACCGGGCGCCTCTTTCTGTGGGAGTTTGTATGTTCTCCCCGTGTTAGTGGGGGTTTTCTCTGGGTGCTCCGGTTCCTCCCAAATTTCCAAAGTCATGTAAATTATCCTCAAAAAAGGTCGTATTAATTTCTAGAAAATTTAATTTGCAAACATTTCAGATTGGCGAAACAAAAAAAGTCATTTGCAGTGAGAAAAGCAAGAAGCTTGTTTTAGAATGGTGGACCATTCTGTGGATGGTTGTATATCCATCTAATTGTAATATTGCTCTGACATTTTAGGACATGTCTGCTCCCGCTGCATTAACAACCAGCTCCCCTCGCCAGCTGCCAGCTGGCCGGGCGCTCCAGGTTTGGTATACCGGGAGAGAACGCCTGACTCCCGGCACATTGTTTTAAAAACTCCCGCTAGCTTTCCCCAATGAGTGAAAGTTAAACACCGATATTAGTCAGACAGGTAATATCTAGTTGTAAAATGTTTCGTTTACTAAAGTATTTCATTTATTCCTAGGCAAATCGATTTGATTGATTAAAGTTAAGCCTTCAAACATAACAGTTTTATTTAACTGTAATGGCTTATCTGAGATCTGGAGAGTATTGTACTTAAAAATGAATAATTTGCTTATATTTATTCCTGATAGAAATATGTAATATAGGTTTGAACATTTTAGAACTAACAGATTTCTTGTTTTTTTTTCTTACTATGGAACAACCTTTACTATAAAGGTAAAGTATAATACAGAAATCAGGAGTAATACATGGCTAAAAAAAACAAACTTTGGCTCTGTTGTTTTTTTCGTCGCAGCTCTTTGCTTCACGCTGTCAAGGTTGCTAGGCAACATAACTTACAGTTAGGTGGGGGCGGGGACAGTGGGTGAAGGCTAGGTCTGTCCGATTCACAGCTTTTCTCTTCCGGTCTTCGTTTATTCACGGCCTTCGAAGGACCTGGTTTCCGTATACCGGGTTCTTTGAAGGATGCAGACCCTGAATTCGGACACAGCTATAGAATGAATTTAGGTAAAAGTTTACACTTTCTCTACTAACAGTCCTACCAAAATGATTATATTGGCCTTTCAGATTAAATTGTTTGTTACACAGCTCTTCGGAGAACTTTAGCTAACATATCTATTTTGACTTTATTTTGCTAATCCTTCAGTTAACTGTAGCTACTGACTCTAACCCTTCAGTAGCTACAGTTACATAGCTACAGTAGCTAGGGTTAGCTTCAGTAGCTCCTTTTTAAAATCCCTACAGAAATTTAAAACCAGTTTACTGTAACTTTGGTAGCTACAGAAAACTTTAGCTACTGAAGTTAGCCCTGCAGTAGCTAATGTTGACTGCAGCTACAGCAGCTAATGAAGCTAACAGTAGCTAGGGTTAGCTTCAGTAGCCACAGTTAATTGTAGCTTAACTGTTGGTGAACTACAGTTTAGTATCATGACTATAAAATTATGCTTCCAGTTGTTACATGTTTTTGTTAAACAGAACAGTTTGATAAAGTTTTGAGAATTCAATTCAGGATCTAAAACCCACAACGCTAACAGAGGCAAATAGCTAAACTTCAGTTAATCTTGTCCAGCAGTAGCTAAAGCGCTACTAGAAGATCAATTCAATCTACGTACTTCCTACTTTCAGTGTGCATTTGGGCACTGTTTCCTTAAGACCAGTAGGTCACAAGTATAATTCAAAACAATATTTTCTCTAACAAGTATGGTTAGCCAATCTTGTGCTGAAGTGACCATGTGTATCTGTTGGAATGTATGCTTTACCGCTGTTTGAAATCCTTCTATCTAAAATAATTACCAGGGTTTCTGGTTTGAATATTTAGAATTACCACATGCATTCACTCAGTAGCAGCAGCTCAATCTGATCTGGGGAAAACGCCTGCTGTATCCCACAGTAAACTGTCACAGGACAAATAGTCTTGTTATCTGACTTTCATTTAGAAGAACCTAATCTTTAAGCCTAATTATGATCCCTATAAGCCTTTCTGCTTATGACAAAGTGCACTGTGACATATCCATGCTTGAAAAATAGGGTGAGGGCTCTTTATCCTTACAGCTGACAGTTTACCTACATATCTCATATTACTATAGCAATTTGAGCTGGCTTTAAAAGACCATTATGTGTACTGTCTTCTTTTCACACAATATGATCTGTAACTAGATGTGCCAGTGATTCTAAAAACAGCAGCACTTCATCAGTTATACTGCACCTGCACTGCTCCTCTCTAAAGTAACATAATGTCCTCCTTTGTCACTGTATGGTGTGTGTATTTATAATTGGCTGTGCTTCTTCTTGCGTCAAGTAGGTGTGTGTTTTTGTGTATATGTGTATTTTCCTATATGTGTGTTTTAGCATTTCTCACCTTGTAAGGCCCATTTTTACAATGTTTTGAGTACGATAGAAGTGTTGTTTTTGGTTTAATGGTTGGGTTTAGTGTAAGGGGCTGGGTTAGGCTATAGAAGTGAATGAAAACTGAATGGAAGTCAATGTGAAGATAGAAAGACGTAATTATGTGTGGATAGATGAACGTGTGTGTGGGTGCGGGGGGAGAGAAACGGCAAAAAAAAAAAAAGAGAGAGAGAGATAGTGTGAAGATAATTGCATCTGGTTCCAGTAATGTGCAGCTTGCAGTGTTGGACTCTGACCTCTGTGCACAGAAACATCAAAGTTGCAACATATTTAATTTGGCTTACTCAAGACTGCACTCTAAACCTTCAGTCTAATCTCATTTTTAGAGGTTTAATGACATTAAAGCAATTGTAAATACTTTTTTGATTTCTTTTACAAGGAATATACAGAGAGGTTTACAAACCCCGGGCTTCTAAAAAAATTTACATAATTGAAAGGCTATTTCATTTTAGTAAGTCAATAAAAAAGTGCAACCATTAATTTTGATGATAATGGCTTACAGGCAAGGAAAACCAGAAATTCAGTTTCTTAGTAATAAGGTACACTCAGCATTAGCAGATCAATACAAAATATTCAATAAACCTATTTTGTGGCTTACACAATCACAGAGTGCTTTACCCAGACTTATTATTAGAAAGTTTAGTGGAAGGAAAAGCATGTTAGAAGCAGCAGAGCTAGTAATAACCATGAGAGGACAAATACATGCAGGACATTTGGATACACCTAACGTATCCCTTCTGTTGATGCATTTCTGAACAAAAGGCAATATCGGAGGTTTTTATCGCGACTAAGGAGATGGGGAGATATTTTTCCATAAAAGGATATTTTCCATTTCATGGATTTGGTATACATTAACAAAGGGGGAAATGCCATGTTCAAGGGATTTTTGATTATGGTTTTGGTTTGTTGCTATGTGTTGTGTTATCACACTAACATCTTATGACTCTGGGTGTACTCTTCTGAAAGTTTATCTTTATTTGATGCTTCTGTGCTCTTGCTTCCATAGCCTGCTTAAGCCCCCATAAAGTTAAATAATTGTAATTAAATTTTTTTTTAATGTCTTTTAGCAGTATACAGATAAGAACTGCTTTGACTTGATTGATAAAATATTCATTTAACTTTGATGTTGAAGGTTCTAGAGGACCACATAAAATCTTATGGCGGGCCAGATTTGGTCCCCGGGCCTTGAGTTTGACACATGTGATCTAAAACATGCTCGTCGTTCATGTACTGTTTCTAAGACACATGCTTTTAGTTCTTGCCCTGCTGTACAGTATGTGAATACTCTAAACATCATAGTGTCATATTATTACAACGATATTGATAACCTCCCCTTATTTTCACATAGTGTTTTCTAAACTTGATTCATCTTAAAGTTTAAAAATCACATATTCATATTTACATGTAAATAAAACCCTCAAATTGATCTTAAATTTAAATTATCCCTTTCAGCAACCTTTGAACTTAAAAGTATCCATCTGTCTTTTGCTGCTCTTGCCATCTTGTTGAACATATTGTGGCCTATAGGTGGTGCTGTATCCTTGAAGTTCATCCATATGTCCTGACATGGATTTCCTGCTCTGGCAGAGAGCATTAATTTGAGAGTCGCCTGTGCATCATCGTTCATCCTGTTTTGAAGAAGAGCACTGGAGTCAGCACATAGGCTTAGGGACGTGACCACGCGGTACCACCTGTGACCTTTGAACTGGAAATGAGTGGCAGGGTTAGAGGAAGCGATGACGGGGAGGACAACCAGAAGATATCCATGAAATCAGTGGAACAAGACGGGCAGAGGGGGCCGCAGGTCAAAATGGTTTCTACAGGACTAAGCGCTTTTCTTCACTATAGGAAGCAAAACCTTTGGCTCATGTTTTTCTGGGTTTTTTGGGGGGTTTTTTTGGTAAATTTGTAAATGTTTATATTGATGCGTTTTGCTACAAAAATCAGAACACCATTTAAGATGTTTACCAACAGTGGCATAAGAAACGCTTAGTGACCAGAGTTTCAGTAAATTTTAATTTTGGAATTATTTAACCATCTAAATCAACTGAATGTTATTAAAGGAATGGGCTGCATTGATACTGTGTCCAGATAAAACCCCAGAAATCTAATAAGAACGTGACCTTCTTAGTGACCACCTTTTATTATAACAGTACGATCTCACATTTCAAAAATAAGACATTCCCAGCCTTTATTTTAAGTATATTTTAAAGAAACAAAATTACCCCATATAAACTATGAAAGCGTCATACAAAAATATCAGATATAGGTCAAGAAATAACCGTGTTTTCAACACAATCAATGTAATTTATCATGAATGTTAGCAAAACATGGCACAAATATTTTTAATATTTTACCTCAGTTTATTATTTCATCAGGTATCAAAAATCACAGTCAGCTGAACATTAAGTATATTACATTTTACATATAGTACTTTTTTTTTTTAAGCGATCAGGCTGTGTTAAGAAGCTGTAGAGGTCCTGGTGCATAACTTAAGGTTCAAGATGGCAGGATATTGTCCTTCAGGATTTTCTAAAGAGCAGAATTCAAAATTTCATCAGTTATGGAAAGTTTTCCAGCCTCTGATGAAGCAGGCCAACACCAGACCATTAAAACTTCAATTTCTTTAGAATAGAGCACGGTGTGTTATATTGCTTTTAGAGGTCGTTTAGGCTATTTCATGTTGTCAGACAGGTTCTATTAAATTATTTACTGAATCTGTGCCTTGAACAGATTGTAGTTATCCAGGTTATATTTTCTATCATCAGAAATGTGTTTGATGAAGAAAAATCCAAACCAGAATACATCTGCATGAGGGCAAATAATTTTTAAAGCGCCGTTGACGTTGTGGGAAATTGCAGATGTTTTTGCAGCTGAATGGGAAAGCGAATTAGCCCTGAGAGGAAAAAATTGGCTGCTCTAAGTTGAGAGCTTATAATCAGTCAGATATTGTTTGTCCGTTTGTGTCTCTGTTGGTCCAGTTTGTCTTTGTTTTCTTTTTGTTTTGTTTAGTCTTCACTGCCCTGCAGTCTGTAGTTTATTTGTTCGTCCTCCACTTTGCGGTATCTTCTCCATCCACCATCTCTTGTATTTGTCTTCCATCATGGGATGTTCGAGGTCATTGAATCCAAACTTGGCTGTGGTGACCTGACAAGTCCGATTTTTTCTTCTCCCCCTCATATTAGCTGCTTTTGTTTTGGGCTTTGGTGTGTGTGACAGACGACACATGTGATCTAAAACATGTTCCAGGCTTATTCTCACGCACGCACACACAAACACAAGCTTCAAGATGGCTAGTAAAAAAAAAAAACTAGCAAAAAAAAGACACTCCATAAATGTTATTTAATTTATCTATTACTTACCTTCATAATTTCACTCTTAAGTAATGTAAGTGATGATTATGTGCTGGCTTCCCCTGTTTTTTATGAATTTATAAGGAACAGATTAATCAATTTGGACTTTGATACTTTGATTGCTGCTTGGGTTTCTTTTTTATTATTATTTAGAAGTGCATCTATTACAAATTTAGTGTAATTTAAACCATATTTTACTTGGTTTGAATCACGGAGTTCCACTGGGTTTTGTTCTTGGCCCCATTTCATTTGTTCTTCCTTTGCACCGTCTTTTAACATAAAGTAGTCACATATTCTAGTACCAATATCCTGGTGATAGTGAGTTTTATTTCTCTTTTTGAAACATCAGTATATTTCAATCCAATACACATTTAGTGTAATTTTAAAGTATGTTTCAGTTGCTCTGAATCTCTCATGGAGTTCCACTGGGTTTGTTCTTGGCCCAGTTTCATTTGTTCTTCCTTTGCAACGTCTTTTAACATAAAGTATAGTCCTATGCTGCTGTCTTGATGATATTGAGTTTTATTTTGCAAGTTGTTGAGAATAAATAATTCTGTGTTTTCCTCTATCTCTTTTAGCTATTTGCATGCTCATATATACTGTACTTACATGCATTCACATAGATCACATGCGCTAAAGCTAAAGGAAATGACATGTTAGGAAACACCCTCAAGGGTAAGGTTAAGGAATATGACACAATAGGGAACGCCCTCTTTAGGGCGTAGCTTAGATAGAGGCTAACAAATAGAATTACAAACTATTGTTTGATGCCATTTTGTTCTGCTAGCCCTTAAGGATAGCATGAGCTATAGACCAGCTGTATTTTGGTTAATAAATGGAATTCATAAATTCAACTCACTGACTCTTCTTCAACCTCATACATCAAGAACTTAGCATGGAGAGAGGATAATTCTCCACAAAATATACAGATTTTAATATTTGAAAAGATTATTTTTAGTCCTGCTGAAGCTAAAACTGAAGTATTTGGCCAATAGTTTATATTCATATTTATATTCATATTTTATACTGTATTTTATTTTATTCTGGAGTAACCTCATAACATTGGAACCTCAAAACATTGTCCTGAGCCGTATGCAACGAAATTTCGTTCTGTATACACCCTGTGCATGCAAAATGATAATAAAGTCAGTCTAAGTCTAATTACACTTTTTAAGAAATGGAGCAAAACAGTGGAAACTTTTAAGCCTGAGAACACCACGGCATCATGTTATGGTTTGCTTTGTTTTTTTTTTTTGCTTCTTGATGGTTCTGTGCAATCCACAAATTATGTGGTATCATAATTAGAGACAATCATGTGGAAATATTAAAACCACATCTTAAGTTATCAGCTGGGAATTTTACATTTGGACACACTTGATGTTGTCATGCAAACATAAAATTATCCTAATCATTCTTTCATTTAGTTGCAAAGGCAGCTGTCCTACAGTGGACAGAACTTAAAAGGTTTGTGTGTGAACCAGATTTTTATATACTTGTGGGAACCTGTTTCTGTCTGCAAAGTGGGGGTGTGGGGACCACTGCTCCATGTGGGGACATTTTCTTGGTCCCCATGAAGGGAAATGCTGTTTTTGAATTAGGGGCTAGGTATGTGGTGGTTAGGATTAGGGGTAGGCTGTAGAAAATGAATGGAAGTCATGACTGTGTGTGTGTGTGTACGCGCATTATGGCCTATAAAACTGACTCAGCCTGTCAGAAATTCCAAAATTTAAAGAAAGTAATAAAGAAAAATCATCTATTATTATTCTGGCATTTAACAATTAGAAGTGATTTTTGTGATTCTGATCAAAAACAACAGGAATAAAAAAACAACAACATACGTCTACTTCATGCTGTGCTATGTATAACTTGTTGCTGATCATGTTGTTTTGTCTCTTTAAACATCATGAAAGCCTTGATCATGATCTCACATATCCAACGTCATAGAGGTGGTTTAATTCCAGCTCAATTAGAGGAGATCCAGGTCAGATCGGGGCTCAGAGAAGCTTTTGACGCCCACTAACATATCCTACGACTTGATCATCTCTCACTTCAGCAGGTTTCCTCACAGCCTTTTTCTTTCTTTCAGCTATGCTCTCCCCTGTCCTTTTTATAGACCTTTTATCCTGTCGTTTTAATCCTTTGCTTGCTCCCTCCCGCTTGCCTCCGTCTTCTTCTCTTTCTGTCTTTCTCCCTCCTAACTTCTTCTGTGTCCTTACCTTCCTATTGGTTCTTATGAATTAGTCTTGATACTTCTTAAAATCTGTATTTCTCAATCCAACATGTTATCATTTCACCCGTCCTGACCTAGCAATACCTTACTGACTCTACATGTTCTTCAAAGTAAAATCTGTCTCTGTCTCTCTAGCCCTTGAATAATAGTAGGGCTGTATAATTATATCGATTCTACGATATTTATCGATTTTTTCTACCCTCAGAAGGTATCGATTTTTCATCTGCGAGTATCGATACGTTAAACCATAGCGTATGGTTAGGCTTATACCGTCGTTTTAACATGTCTGGTTTGTGACGGCGAAGCAGCAAGACTCCGCCTTCCCCTGTCTCACTTTCATCTTGTTCTTAAAGTACACATTATAAACTACACACCAGTTTTTTAATTGTGTTAATAGGGCAAGTAAAACCGGAGTTATGCTAAAATAAGTAAACCATATTTTTCCGAATGTCAGAGAAATGTCAAAAAACGGCTTTTCCGGTTATGTGAAAGGGAATGAGTTTCCAAACGTAAAAAACGAAACGCAATATTAGATTCCTTTGTTTTTGGAAATCTCAAATCTTCAATAAATAACGATGGGTTGTATTTTGTTGCTAAGAAACGAAGCAAAGTTGCGCAAGTAACCGTGAAAGAGAAGCGGAACACAGTAGCGATGTGAACAGAACAGCGGCAAAAGCAGTGAGATTGCTAAATTAATGCAAAGTTTGGATATCGGAGCAACTAGTGGGATCCACTTCGTAATTTGTTTTTAGCTTAGTGGTTTCTCTTTTGTATATAAAGGATTACCTGAAGAATGAACACGCAGGATGCAGTGGCTCTCTGTTTTGAGCCGGAAGACGAAGAGGGGAAACCCGCAGCAGGAATCTGAGGATTCCCGTGATGACGATGGCGGATCGATCATTCTTGTTAGTAATTGACAAAGAGTATCAGAGACTGAGAGTACGATGAGATCCTGGCAGTCTGAGATGCAGCTACTCAGAGATCCAGTAGGGGAATGGCGGCGCTGTGCAGCTGCAAGGTCGATCACTACGGGGTGAGGCAGAGCCGCTCCCCCAGCAGCTAGTAGTAAACAGCTTACAGCCATGGCTAACTCCAGGAGCCAAGGTGGAAAAGCCTTTTCCCTAGAGTCCAAAAGACTTTTTTTACTCCAAAACGCAGCCACTCCCAAAGAAAAACATAAGTGCAATCATTTGCATATTGAGAGTCTACAGAGGCTGATCATCTCCCCACCTAGCTCCCGGATCACTGTTGAAACTTTGAGTTTTATGTCAAATCCACATGAATTAAATGACAGAAACTAATTTTCTCACTGCATCTTTGTTTCATTTTGTCCAACTGTAGACTGTTAGACTCTGTCCAATCAGAGTCAGGTATTGTGTAGTTGGTGCTTTTAATCAATTTTCAGTTAATTAAATCCAAGTCTATGGAACACAAAATGTCACTAAAATCACTCAGTCCTTCTAAAATCTTTCAGAAAATCATAAAAGTGTACTGAATTGTACTGAATTGCATTGTTTGCCAAATATCGTGATACATATCATATTGTGATCAGAATATCATATATCGTATTGTGAGATTATCGTATCGCTACAGAGAAGTTTAACCTTTGGAATATTTTCTCAAAGTTACAATATTTGGGCTGGTCATACCCAATGACTTCTGACCATCGAGAGCAATGTGTGTGATCTGTGACTATATTGGCTAAATATATGTTAACTATATTTGTAAAAACCAAACAAAAAAGGGTTCTTGCTTTGCCATGCTAACCCGGTGTTGTGTATCGTCTTGTCTTGGGAAGCATTTTACCGTTCTTCTTATTACCTCCTTCTCTTCATTGGTAGCTGATGCTTTTTTTCCATTTCCTCTTCAGTTATCCCTTTAATATTTTCTCACCATACTCCTGTTTCCTACTTTCTGTCCCATCTCTTTTTTTCCCCTTTTCAGTTCCCGTGTTTGCCAATTTTGATTCTCTTTTCCATTTTCCTCCAAACTTGTCTTTCTGTCTGTGTTTGCTCAGATCCATGTGTTTCTTTAAAGACCCCTCCTCATAAAGTGGCAATAACATCCCTTTATTGCCTCTTTAAATCCCTCCTCTTTATTACATTCATGGTTTCTGCTGATAATTTCACCCGGTTATCTTTCCCACTGTCTATAAACTTCACTGCGTTTCCATCTATCCAGTTTCTTCTGCCCTTTTCCCCGTCTCTCCTCTCTCCTCCCTCCTCTCTTGTGTTTATGTTGTAAGAAGTCGAGTCGGCGGCACCGTTTGTCTTCCTCCTCCTCCTTTTCTCTTAATCTAGCACACTGCTCAGCCCTCTCCAGTCAGTCTCGTTCAGCTCAGATGAAGCTGAGATGAATTTGTTTTGCTGAACAAAGTCTGGATAACCAAGGCTCTGCAAACTAAAGGCAACAAAAGTTTGGGGATTTTAACTGAGAAAAGCCCTCCTACAGGTACAGTTGGTGTGTGTGTGTGTGTGTGGGTGGGTGGGTGTGTGTGTGTGTCGGTGTGTCTGTGTGGATACTGTGTGATTTTCATGTTGACAATCTTTGGATATCTATCTTTAGTTGTTTTGTTTGCCTTTTAGGCCTCATAAATCACTGATAATTGCATGATAGTTAGAAAGTTTTTCCAAATTAGCTCAAAATATAAAACTCTGAGTTTTATATTTTATTAATATAAACTCAGATTTTATATTTTACTCTATTTTCTCCAAATAGACCTGAACATAGCAGAATTTGTTGTGTTATTCTGTGTTTACTAATAGTTTAGTTTATGTGAAACATAAATTTACCGTCTTTACTCCCCGAGTTGTTGCAAATTCTGCTACAACAAAATTAGCTAACTAGCAGAATTTGGACTATATCTGAAAATATAGTCCAAATTATAAACTTAACCCAAACCAAGTGTTTGCCTATGATCACCAATTGAGGTTTTCTCATAAAAATTTGATTATTGAAATAAAAATGAGTGCGTTAATGTAGAACCTTTTCAACCTTCCTGTCTGAAAAAAGACAAATAGGTAAATCTTTGAGGGGTTATCATTAGACGAGTTTCAGGGAAAGCTCAGATGGTTTGAACTCTGTATGATATCAGTTGCCAAGCAACAAAAATGTTGCCTTTGTTCTAATCTGGAAAAACAAGCAACATATTGACTTCTTCACAAAGGGGGGCAGATTATTTGCTGAAAAAGTGCAGGAGCTCTAATGAACTTAAAGCACAATCTTTTGTCAGATGAGATGAAAATTATTCAGGTTGGGTTCAGGATTACATCAGAGTATGAAATGTAACAGTTAAAGCACAGCGGCGGAGGTGTGATGAGATGGAGCAGTGGGGAGTGTTTGGGTTCTTGGAGTTGGTAATAATGCACAATTTTGGAATATTGTTCAGTCTCAGTGCGTAGATATTTATCTATTTGGCTCATGATGGACTGGCGACCTGACCCAGAGTGTGCCCTGCATCTTGCTCAAGAAGAGGCACCATGTGTACACAAGCGTGATTAACAGCACTAAGACCCGCCTTCTGGTTCTGATTGGTTGTTTTTAGTTAGCACTGGAAGAAGGCAGAAGAGCTCGATTTTTGTCAATTATCTGTCTCATACTACACTATTATGAGATATTGACAGATTTCACAAATATCCCAAAAATATTTTTATAAAACAGCATTTGATATTACCAAGAAGGAACACCAATATCTATTTCAGTGTCACAGCTTTATCGACGTGTTTGGTGTTTTTCTGCAAAGTGTGAAGCTGTTAATGCTCCTCTAGTTGTGCAAGTCTGGGCTCATGTTTCACGCCTTGACAGTTGTGGGACTGTTTTAATTTTAGTGTAGACGTCAAAATTGAATCTACGTGTTTGTGCGGTAAACATGAAATTTTAGTCGAACGTGACACAACAGCTGCTGTGTCAACGAGTGACCTGTTAAGGCACAAGTCTTTGGCTCTGCCAAGAACCTATTAGTAAATCCTACTTGTGTGCGTGTGTGACTGTATGTAAGCCACTCCCAGAGCACGTTTACATACTAATGTGTGTAAAGCTGTGTTTTGAGACACATCTTAATGAAAACCAGCCACCGTGTCCTATTAATTCTCGGGAACACAGTGTGAAGCCGAATAATGAGAAGATAATGAGACGTCATTAGATCTGAGGAAACTCTGTTCTTACACGTTCGTTATGTAAATCCTCAAACAGGACAGAACACACTGACGGACGCGTTTGTGTTTCCTTGATAGAAAATTAAAAGCTTTTGTCAAACTGTATCAGCAAAAAGACCGAAATGAAGAAATTGAAATCTGCTTGATGTCACAGTGTGTTTTGTTCCTCTGTTGATGTGGGTGAAATCTTGAACGGATTATTAAATGACGAGCCTCTGATCACATCAACACACCCCTGATGAAAGAGATGCAGAAAACCTAAGGGATTATTAAGATAAGATTTGAGTTTTTAGTTTCCATTTATTATTCTTTTGAATTAATGTGAGTTACAAAAACACTTAATTTCCCTTTGGAATCAATAAAGTATTTTTGAATTTGAACTTCTATCCTAATTTTTAACTGTGTGTGTTCAGTCTGAAGGCTTTGTGTAATATTAGATCGTTCGTGTCTTATCTGTCTTATTATATCCTCAAGAGCTTTAACTATTTCATAGTGCTCATGCTCTTTTAGATTGCCAGTTTGCAGGAACGTGTTAGGCAGAGAAGTGCGTCATCAGCATATTGGTGAATACTGAACTAAACTAAAATATTAGCTGTAAAATTGAAGCAAAGGCAGAGTGCTTATTTCTGAAACAAGTGTAAATATATTTTTACAGGAAATAAAAATGTAAGCAATTCTCAAATGAAAAAAGTTGTAAAGTGCCACAAATATAAACCCCTATCCTCATCTACATTCTGCCTTCTCCAGGTACCAAAGCTTTCAAATTTGAACATTTCTGGTCCTAAATATCAAAATTTACTTACTTTAGTGTTTAGAGTTAGTTATCTCTCTCACCACTTCTTTTTTAAAGGTTATTCATTTTTCTAATCATTATTTCACCAAGTTTCTCTATAAGACAGGATGGAGATTTAGCAAATATTAATCTCAAAAACAAAAGAACTGGTTCTCTCAGGACATTCAACACTTCGTCTTTTTTTTTAAACACTCACCTGGATCGGGTCATTTCACATCACTGAAACGGAAATGAATGCAGCGCAAAATAAATTGCCTCGAGCTAACGAGGCTAACATGGGTTGGCATTCGGTCTCATTTGGCTTTGTGGTCAACTGATGAGGTCACAACGAAAGGCCGCGGCCAATGAGGAACATCACAAAACGAAGACAGAGAGAAACATGGAGGTCTGGAGGGGAGACGTCAACATGTTTGATCCCGCATGTGGAGGAGAGGAGTGAGAAACACCTGCTAGCTGTTAGAGAGTGTTTCTGTAGCTCCGTCACCTCATCATGAGGCAGGCACAGCAACAAGCTGGTCTTTGCATGCATGCACATTATTTTGTATTTTTATGCTGCTTTTATGAATAGCCATATTTCATTATAAACCTAGATAATCAGTGTGGTACAGCAGGTGTTTCTCTGCAGTGATTATTCATTCTGTCAGTACAAATGTTTTGCAGATTTAAACAATTCTTTGAACATGCTTTTGATGCAAATTAGCAAAAAAAAACCCCAGTTCTCTTAATTAGTCCAGAGATGTAAAAAAAAAGAAAGAAAAGTAAAGAATATCTGATGGTCTTATCCTGCTCCAGACTGTTTTTGGTTCACATGTGGAAAAATATCTTGCAAGCCTGGCACAAAATCCTCCATTGCTCCGTCTTCCTGTGTGGGTTGGCTGTCATGTGGCGTGAATTGTCTTGTTTCCTACTTCCTGCTATTGACAGCAGCCCATAACTAGACAGGGTGTAAGGAAAGGTCGGGAAGAATGGAAACTCAAATCTACAAATGGAATCAGTGCAGTAAGAAATGCTAAGTAGTGTTTCGTTTATTATGGGGTCATAACGTATAATCACTCTGTTTTGCTGATATGTTGTCATCATGAAGGCACACAAAGCATAACTGGGCAACTGCAGACCTGGGATGGGATATTATTTTCCTTTCCAATAAAAAAAAAGAAAATGAGAAAATACGTAATGACTTTTAGCGACGTTACAAAACATTATGCATTTTCTTTTACTAAACTTCTATAAAACCAGATGTTTGCATCTTTTTGTTCATATCGCTGTGATGAATAAAAAGCAAGATGAATGGTGAATCGAAGTTCTTAACACATCAACCCTACATATCAGTCAAGTTTATTTCAATAGCAAATTTCACCAACAATGTAATTCAGAGGGCTACATCATAAAAACACCAAAAATCAACTATTGAAACATTAAATATTTTGTTACATCAAAATAGACATAGATGTAGCCACATGTGAAGCACTTTATATTTCTATATTTTTTATAAATCTTAAATATCTTGCATTTCTGCTTTAAACATAATATACTGTTGTATGTGTTTTCATAAACGTACACACATACATGCGTATTCGGTAATGAACCAAGGTGGAGATCTGAGTTACTCCATAAAATATCACAAATTAAACCCAACATCTTAGCCAGCTGAACATACATGCTATTTCTGCAGTTTCTAATGGCAACAGTTGCCCCAAACGTCTCTTCCAGGTTATGTAATGCGACAAATAAAACTGGTTTAGAATGGAATGCATAAACGAATCCATTCGCATGCTTCAAACGTTTCAGTAATGCTGGTTAGAGTCTGCAAAAGACAGAAACATTTTGAAGTTGTAGCAGTGGCTACGACTTTACAATGCCCCGACTGAACCGTTGATCAAAAAGAATGCGCCGTGACATTGATTTAGCTCTTCCCATCTAAAAGGTTTGAGTTTTAGCTTTAAAGTATTTGTTTGTTTTGCACCAAAACTCTGAACGTTTTAGTAAACACAGTGTTCCTGATACAGATGTCTTATTTACATTTTGCACGAAATTCCTCCTTTACTCCTGAGAGCCCAGCAGTTGGAGGAAGGAATCCCTTTTTGCCTGCGGTCACACTGCAGACGTATTTGCATTTTTGTCTGACAGGGTTTGAAAAGTCGGGAGGCAGACATTTCATGAGTTAGTCTGGCTCTGGTTGACCTTTATCTCACCAATCTGTCCTCCCAACACTTTACATTCACCCTGCTCTTTTCAAGATCACCTTCTCTGGATCACAAGATTATTTTTAAGCGACATGATTCCAGTTTAAGGCGCCAGTAATTCAGATCAGACATGCCAGATCAGACTAACTGTTTGCCCCTTTATTGTTTTTATTTGCTACATTCCAGAACAACGAGTCTCTCTTACAAATTAACAAGTTTGCCAACATGACTTTGGTACTTTGGGTCAAACATTTTAGGTTTCCTCCCGCAAACTTCTCACAGTATATATAGCTTGCTGAAATTTTGAACCAATCCAAATCAACTGCTTAATCCCAATTGTCTCCTATTTTATGCTATACATATGGTCATTTTTTATCCGATACACCTATTTCCATCAAAACTTTAACTTTTGAGATGTTGCATCAACATTTCCGCATAATATTTTACTCCTCGTCTATTTTGTGAGGCGCACCGGTCCCTCTGAATGTAACAAACTGTCTAACATTTGAATTTAACTCTCACTAGACCTCTGGACATTTCTCCTAAATACCTGACTGTATTTTTAAAACTGAAGTTTGGCTTTTTATGTTGCATAATGCCCCCCCCCCTTTCAGTCAGCTTCCTCACAATGCATTTTTACTTTTGTTTTGAGGTTGACTCAAGTATTTCGCACCTAAAAACACACATCCTCATGCGTCTTTGGGACACAAAACTGAACGCTATCCGACGGCCGCAGCTGTGTAAAACAGCCCATACTGAAAGTAAACACATTTAGATATAAATTGCTATGAAACTGGGCTGCCACTATTAAAGTCCTACTTTCCTTTTTATTTAGAGTGAAACTTCTGTCAAAGTGCTGCCACATTTTTATACTTTCATTCCACCGAGCACATGAATATTTAAGCGAGACTTGATTGTGTTTTGTGTGCCCGTAAGTCCACCCAGTAATGTGAATGTATACAGAAGATGTTTGATGGTACTGCAAGTTTTACACAATGCATTTTACGAGTTTATATTAACGGTTTAAAGTCGGACGCTGTTTGACCGCCATGTACGGATTTTATATACAGTTTATTTTTACCTCTGCAGCTGAGGGACAGACGGCTGATCTGAGTCAAATGCTCCATAAGCTCGATGAGAGGCGGCGGGAGCCACAAAGTAACGTTTACAAGCTCTACTGACAGAGAAAAGGGAAATTATTTGAGCTCGACACGTTCCATTCTGATGATTAATGTTCTTTGAATTCTGTTTACAGAGAAATCATAATCCATTTTATTTATGGTGTTGGTTGTGTGTGTTTTTTATTTCTGTTTATTGGTTTTGATGTGTTTTATGTTTGGATATGTAAAATGTGTTTCAGTTCCAGTGTTAAATGTTCTTTACTAAATTGAAGTTTGTTGGTCTTTGAGAGGGAAAACTTGCATTATTATGGCGTTATCAATATATTCTATGAAAATGATCTCAACGCAACTGTGTTGTTATTTATCATAATATTTAGCTTGCCAGCTGTAGTTGGTGTTTCTTTAATTTTGATGCATGACCGTCCAAAGAGTCGACTTTGTGTTTCTTGCATGTAAGGAAAAAGTGTCGTAGTCTTCTTTCAGCCAGCCTAGTAACAGGTGGGGGAGGGGAAAATCTGTGCTGCCTGAGAAAGTGGATTTCTGACTCTCGTCACTCTGGCTTCTCAATAAAAGGACTTTTAAACCATTTGGGAAAAGTTGGCTAATCGTAAATCTTGATATGACAACCGTTAAAAAAAAAAAAGTTACTGGTAGAAATAGTATCACAACTTTCTGAAGACTTTCCTGCCTGTGTTTACATTTAGTCTGTTTTCTGAAAACAGAAATGTGACAGACATTGATGCTCCGTTCTAAAATGCATTACCAGTGTGTTGGCCGAAGCTTTGTCTAATGAGAGAAATAAAACCAAAGACCCCAAGGTCAACAGACAAAGAGTATCAAAATGGTATTTTGCAAAGAATGGCTCAGATAAAAATAAACCAGTGAATAATACCTGCAAACACAATTAGCAGGGCAATAACTCTATATTTTGCACCAGAATAGAAGCGCTTGACTTGAAGTTGGTCACTAGAAAACTCTTACTTTTTGTGTTGTGGACGTTTTGAGGCATCAAACAAAGTGTTTGATGGTTGTTTGATCATCTTCTCTGAAGAATTTGATGAACTCTGGTTTGTTTCATCGAACTTTTCAGGATAGAAGAGAGACCTGTCTCTGTGATTAATGACACAAATGTCTAATTTTCGCAGAGATTTTAGACCTTGACTCTTTTCTGCTTGCAGGGGGACCACACCTGGGCGACCATGTTGGGACAGAGTGTGCGTCTGCAGCCGGTTCCCATCCAGAGCCTGTCAGAGCTGGAGCGCGCCCGGCTGCAGGTAGTGGCGCTGTACCACCTGGAGGAGAGAGACCTGGACTGTAAGATCAACATTCCCAAAGGTAGGAGGAGGACAGTGGAGTAGCTTCTTGAGCATTCGACCTTTAGCTTGAAACTGATGAAAAAGTACTGGTTATAAATCAAATAATCTGGCAGTGGAACTGGAACTTTGTTGTCACTAACAAGCTCCCATATGTTTTAGAAAATCTACCTGTCAGTTAGGTTTTGTCTTATTTCAACCGTATTAAGATATTTTCACCAGAAACTTGTCCAAATGTACTTGGTAACATTTTGTGTTTTTGCAGTGTGGGCTGAATCACTTTCTTCTTGAGAACAGGGGCTTTTTTTTTGCTTGACCCCAGATTTCCATCATCATCATCATCATCATCCTTTGGGATAAATTCCCAGAACGAAATAGAGAAAACAAGATTCGGATTTTTCCCGTAAATATCCCATCCTGTTCTTATCGTCTTCGTCTCGTGAGATCAGTGAATCGTTGCAACATATTATCCTTAGTAAAACCTTAATAATCTGAGCTGAAATATTAAAAGGCAGCAGCTTCTTTACATGATCCTTTTTAAAGATCCTGCCAGGAAGAAGAAGAAGAAGCCAATATATTACTGCTTTGTTAGATAACACCGTGACCAAAGCCTCAAGATTAACCTTTCCGTGACCCTCTTATTTCATTATCTCTGCCCCGATGAACAGAAGCTGAAACCAATCAGACGTTAAACCGTCATATGATCGATTCATTACTCCAGAGGTTTTCTTCCCGTCTCGTGACTTTTTGAGATACCTGGGGGGAAAAAACCCAAACATTCCTCAATCCAAAGGTGCTTGACTTTGTGGCTGCTGACGCATTACGAACATTGCACTAAGAATCTCTGAAGCGCTTCAGAAGGAAAGTCGAGCCTTCATCCTGGCTCAGATGTTTATTTGCGCGGCATTCCTCCGCTTGATGCTCCCCGCTTTGAAATATTGTTTTCATGGAACCTCTTGATCCGCCTGAACTCCAAAGAGTTGAATCCATATGGTAATAGGAAATAGTTGCTCCAATGCGCCGCAACTGTTTTTGTTTTTTTTTTCCCGCACACACACCTCATAGACCCAGACGTTTTCTCCCAGGTTTTATTGAGACCTGAGGGATACAGACAGGGGTTTTTTTTTTTTTGCTGCTGCTGTGGCCATTAAGCTACTTTTCTCAGAGTCCCAACTTTTTCTCAAATAACTAACCAGCTCAACTTTGACCACGTTTCTATTTGAGGCTCGATATACGTCTTCTTTTTTTTTTTTTCAGCTCAATTATGCTTTTTTCTTCACAGTTTGTGGGTTTCGTTCACATCCCCAAGGAGAAACTTTAGCGGCCATCCAACTTCACAAAACTTGCCCCGTGTTTGCGTCTTTAAATTCCCCCTAAGGGAAACTAAACCCCACTGAGTTTCGTTGACTTCATCCTGTGGAAAGAACTGGAATAAAAACAAAATTGAATCAACCTGCAAACTAAAATCTGAAAAGTGTGGTGTGTATTTGCGCTCCTGCCACTTCCTCCTGTACTTTGACTGTGCCTTTCTAATACATGAATGTGCTTTAATTTGAAATTTTTAATTTAAAAATGTATTTCACACATTACAGGTTTCCCAGCATTCTATGTTTTGCATTCGGCTAAAGGGAGCTTAATAAAAATGTTTAAAAAACATGCTGCACTTTTCAGATTTTTACTCATTAATCCCGATACAATTAAAGTTTGTGTTTGTGACAGCAAAAACATTTTTTTAAAGTAGTTAATACTTTAAATACGTTTGCCTGGAACAACAGCAGAACATCCACACTGTTTATTTGAAATTGATTAAATGATTTTGATCATTTAATCAGTTTGTGATTAAATGATAATCTTAAATTGTGATTTAATCATAAATGTTATACATTCAGCCTGTCCAGTTTCATTTTCCATATGGATTTTTTTTGCTGCATTTAAAACGGTGATAGTAAAAAAAAATAATTGCATAATACGTGAAAATAGTAAAATTTGTGTCACATTTTCCCTCTTGAATTTGGACCAGCATGGTTGGCCATAATTAATGAAGTAATCAGTCTTATATTAATAAGGGAGTTCATAGTGAAAATGTGTAGGTGCATATGTCATTTTATATAACCATAGATGACAGAAAATTCAGTCTGTAAGTATTTTAGGCTTAGAAGAAGTTTTTAGCATTTTATTATTCTGAGAAATCTGTGAACATTCAAATGAAAATGTGTCCAAGCTTTAAGAGCTATAAAAGGATTTCCCTAAAAGGACCCAGAACTTTCCTCTGGATATTTTCCAGCACCTCATCTAGTCCAAAACAAATCTCTATTCTACGAGCAAACAGGATCCTAAAACATCATCGTCTGTGAGGCTAATCGAGGCTAAACTGTCCAAAAATCAAAATGCACTCTACATAGTTTCCCGTTTTTAGATGCAGCCCTTTGGTTCTCATAGATGTCCAGACTTGCTAAGTGATGAAATTCATAAATCAAGGTTTAAAAAAATTAAAAATCCAATAATAATAATTTTTAAAAATCACAGATTTTGCTCCTGCTCACATTTTCTGGTCAGTGTCTTTCAAGGATGCTCGGCGATTTTTATTTACAGATTTCATATTTTCCAGTCCCAGATTTTGTTGTTTCCAGCAGTTTTTCTAACCTCTTGAACATTTGAGTGCCAAACATTTACTTGTTTGTGCTTCACTATATTAGTGCAGAATGCTGAAGCTAGCTTCTGATTTGACGGCGTGATAAAGGACCATTTCACAGTTTTCACTCATTTTCTTGGAAATCTAAACGTAACTGAGTTTGCTTCATTTTATTTTATTTTTTAATAGAATTCATAATTGCTTGACAAAGGGTGAAAATCACTCAAAAGACCCTGTCTATATTTTTCTGTTTTTTGAAAGAATCTATACTGTTTTTGGTTTGTGACCAAAATGATTAATGAACTAGACAAAAATGCAAAATGTCCAAATAGATGAACATAATTTTTTTTTTATTTCTTTATTTTCCTCCGATGTTATTTCTTTCTTCGATAATAGAGCAAAGAATAAATTTGATCTTGATGTTAAAAACTAAAAATAAAAATTTTCAGCAACAAAAACTCCTCATCGAAACAGAAGCACTAAAATATTCTATAAGAAAACTCTGAAACATCTTTTGAGGTTGAGTTACTGCATTTCTTCCTCTTCCTGTGAAACTCTCTGCTTGTATCATTTTCTGGAAATCTTCTCATATCTTACTCATAACATTTAAAAAAAACGATTTACTGTAACTTGACATCTTTTCCTTATTGGGCCACAGATCAGAAAGACAAGAAAAAAATGATGGGGGAAACGGACGAATCATTTTCTATTTCCTGTTTCTTAGTTTCCATGGCAATAAAAATGTTAAGTATACACTGATATGTGAAGTACTGATAAAAATAAAAAAAAGCTCTTTCAACAACCTCTATTAAACTATGCAACTTTTACAGTTTACTGATATGAAACATGCTTGTATCTTACAAACAAATCATGCTATGGTCAAAAGCGAAAGTTTGGTTTGAAATTGTGTCAATTAAGAATTGAAGCATAGTTAGGAATAAAACTAAATATCTTTACACCTTGAAATTGTGTCGTATACTTAGTTTTTTTATTTTTAATTTACGCACATCTTTTCTTCGGCTGATTCTTTTGTTTTGCTTAAGGAATATTGACCGGATTAAATCTGTTGGCAACTTGAGGTTGTACAAATAATCTGAAACTCGTTAAACAGCAGACCACCGGTATTGTTCCTGGGAGATTTCTAAAGTTTTTCAAATTCACAATTTCCCACATCTTCCTTGTCGAACAGAGACAGAGTTCAGTTCTTTGAAAAACTGTCCTCTAAAGATGATGACGCTGTAAGTTTGCTCTAAAGAAGATAAACTTGGAACAACAAAGGGCAACGTGACAGAGGTTTTTAGCATCAGCTGAGTGAAAGATTTTATTTTATTTTATTTTTTTCCCGCCTGGCTTGCAGACAAAGCTCTCAGTGAGCAAGTGTGGGAATAGTTTATCTCCTCGTCTCCCTTGAGAGGGGAAATCTCCGCAGAGCAGCGTGTCTGTTTCGGCCGAGGCTTCGCCCTCCTCCCCGCTCGTCCTCCTCGGGCTTCTGTTGCGTTCTCCCTCAGTCTGCCTCGCTGCTTCTATCAGATTTCGCTCCATAGTTTTGTTTTCTCATATCACGTTTTAACCAGATCCCTCACTGCTATTTTTTTTTGTTGTTGTTGTTGTTTTTGGAGTTCATTCTCATGCCCCCTTATTCTTGAGTCTCTTTTCTTACCGGGACGACGACGCTATCTGGGTCTCCGCGTCGTCTTTTGTGCCGTCTGTTTTTCTCGTTTTATCCGGTCTCCAGCCCGTCTACCTTCTCTTAATTCAACAATAATCAAACGCAGAGCGGCAGAGAGACCAGCAAACACCAGATCTTTTGATTAACTTATGGTGGAGACTAATTTCAGATTAAGAATTTAATAAAACTTGCAGCTGCTATTGTTTTTGGTTTTTTTTATATATCGCCAGAGATATAGTTAGGATATTACGCTGAACCCTTTTGTTTGTTAAGAAACTAATTAAATTAACATAATTCGCACACTAATCCCTGCAAATATTTGCACTTCCAGGGGTTTTTAATCACGTCTGTTGCCGTGTGTTTGGACACAGACACCAACAACAAATTACTTTCTAGTAGTTCAGAGGGCTTGCAGGAAAACATTGTCACACTCCTTTAGTTTTTCACTTTTGATCGCATACTTTCATGTTTTCTTTTTAGGATTTATGCAACAGACCGTCACGTTCACATTCTCTCCAGTTCACGGTGATATTACGCTTGCAGTCTATCCCACGGAAATCTGAATAAAGTTTGACGTTCATGGCTGGAACCTGGCAGATTTTAGAAAATATTCAGCGTTTGCGTTGCAGTTCATCTTTTTCCTTTCTCAAACTAGCAACGTTCCAACCACCAGACTGCAGAGACTCTTAGCTGGAGCAACTTTGTTAAAAAGGATAGACAAACATTTTAGTCTATAGATGTTAGGTTGGATTCAGACAATTTCCAGGTATTTATTTACGCAGGTGCCAGAGCTTAAATTTGTAAAAGCTAAACAAACAAACATTTCTGCAAACATCTCTCTCTGTTTGACCATCACTTTTTCTTCTTCTGTGTTTCGTAAATGTACAAGTGCAGCGACACACACTCATCGATAGAAAATAAGCCTTAGATGGAGGTGCCGTGTGTTCACTGGGAGGAGCTCTGCACTTTAGAAATAAACCTTAATTTCCTGCAGTCGTGGGAATTTGACCTCTTTATCCCAACAGCTGAAACGCTCTCCCCCCACCCCCACCCCGCTCTGTTTCTATTTCTATGTCTATTTTTGAAAATGTCCTTGTCAGTAATATTGAAAACAAAAAGCAAGGGATTTTGTTACTCATGTCGCAGGTATTTTGGAAAGCGCAACTGTAGGTAATAAATCAAATCCTTACGTAATCGGGAAAAGACTAATCCATCCTCGGATTAGTCTTTTCTAAACACCAGACCCCGGGATTCTTGCACATACACAAGTCCGAAAAGTGAAACGTGGAGCTTGTAAAAGAGAGTCGACCTGCTTTGAAACAAATTACATAAGGAATCGGTGAAGTTCCTGTGAACCGTTTTTGCACGAAGCTGTGGATATACTGCTAGTTCACATCAGATCTGGTTGGAAATTTGATTTTCAATCAAATTGAGCAAAAGTAGTGAGATTAGATGTAACAAAGTTGCTTTTTCAGTGCAGAGACTCTTAGCTGGAGCAACTTTGATAAAAAAAAAAAGGATAGACAAACATTTTAGTCTATAGATGTGCAAGTTTGAGTATAAAACAGCAGGGAAATGTGGTTTTACAAAGTCTAACTTGGATGCTAGTGAGAAGAGAAAAAAAAAAGACTCAGAAGACATGTACTTCACAACCAGGCAGTGAATCACATAAAATCCAAAGTGCAAACATTAAACATTGTCTCTGTGTTTTTCTTTGACCCCATTTCTTACGCTCACAAAGGAAAGCAGGCTGTTCGAACAAACAGCTATGGCTTGTCTGCAGAAACATTCAGCTCTGCTGTTGAGGGAAGAGAAGAAGGTTGTGCTGAGGATGCAGTCTGTACGGAACATAAAAAAGACGTTGGTGGGCTTTTTGGGTTCACTTCTGTCTCTAAAGATGGCCAAAAACAATTGAGCTTTTCCCCACAGAGGACAGCGAAGTGTTTGATCTCAACAGTACACAATGCGATAAATAGAAGAAAGACATTTCAGACCGTGGATTGCACAATCTTTATTGTTGAGAATGAAGCGCACACGATCCGACGGTTAACATTCGTTGTAACTTAGTTTTTCCCTTTCTCCCCGCAGAAATACGCAAACGAAGAAAGTCCCTCCGCAGACGGTTCGACTCCTTCTCAAAGGAAAAGAAAGAGCGAGGTAAGTTCACGCAGCACTCTGACATTAAAGCGGTAGAACACAATGCCGTCCGCGGCCGTAGGCCTCTCTCCCAAGACGAGCCGTGAACGCATTTCCGCGAATCCGATGTTTACCACAGCAAACGTCATTGTGAAGCACAATGTCCCCTCTGTCCGTTCAATCAGCATCACCACCGCTGACTTCCAGTGGCTTTTACTAGCACTAACCACTTTTGGTCCCTCTTGAAAAACAATGTTTATAAAGCGCGAGGAGGCTCAGACTGAGTCATGCTGGGTTCCCAGGGGGAGGCATGTGCGTCTTTGTTTCTGCTGGTTTAGTGTAACATAAACTGAATAATGAATGAAGACAGTCAGCCGCAGGGCGCTTTTACGTGGCGCTGTGTCACCGTTGTTAACGTAACGGCCCGTTTTCTGGAAATAACCACAACATTGTTTAGGCTGTGTCAAAGACTGAATTACTCAACGAGCAAATGTCACAATCGTAGTTCCTTGGTTAATAAGCTAACCAAGAAGCTTGGGTAATTAGCTTGGTTTGATGGTAAACCAGGCTTCTTGGTCAAACTGAGTCAAATTTGGATGGTTAATGAACTGAATTTAAACCTTCAAGTCCTAAACGGAGCGCCGGCGGTCCAGCCAAATTTGAAGTACCGCAGAGAGAGTCGGGTGAAAATGACCTGGGATGTGTGACTGATAGGGAGAAGAGGTGCATTAAGCAAATAAGCCAGTCGAAGAAAAAATGTCTTGGTCTACTCTGCAGAAGGAATTTGTTGACTAAATTAGGACTAAATTTGCCAACTTAATTGTAGCAGTATGTAGTTTTATTTTGAATCATTTCACAGACATCATCACTTCTGCTGTAGCCTCCACATTAATCCCCAAGCCTTGTTGTATTACAGCCTATATTTGTGAAGAATTTGTGCACAAACAAAGAATTTGGTTGATTTAATTGTATTCTTTTATTCAGAAAGCCTGGTGTCTGTCTGGATTGACAGTTTTATTCAACCAGGAAAAATGGTGCTGCCACATAAGTGCAGACAGAACCGGTGTAAAGACGAGTTGAGGTTTCTCTGTGATCGGCTTTTGAACGTGCTTTGCATTATCCAGCCACATTTACGAAAGCCAAAGAGTTCTTTGTGTGCCGTTTAAAACCAAGGACTCGCTCTACAACAATGGACCAGGACGGATGTTTGTGGGTCATGTGTTTGTTATTACGCTATGGGTTTATCCCACATCCTTCCCACAGTTTTACCCTATTTGCTTTTTATAATTTTAATTTTTCTGTTGAGCAGCCAAACGGAAAACAAAGACAGCTGCGTTGGTTGTGAACGTTAGACGTTTCTGCGGTTCTGTTTGCATCTGCTGCTGCTGCTTTAATCGCTCTGCGTCCGATCCGGCTCCCTGTCCTGGGGCATCAGCAGTTGCGAGCGCGTAAACAGAGGCGGCTCACACTCATCTGTTGAAATTAGCCTCATTGAGTTTTCTGTTCCCTCCCGCCCGCCCGCCCGCTCGTCTTGTCTGGTTTATTTACCTCCATCAAGCCATGTGACTCGAACCTCTCAGAATGAGATGTTCTCTGGTTTCAGGTGATTATCGCTGCAAGATGCCATCCGACACACTTGACACACACATTCCTGGCTGTCTGTGCAGACCTCTAAATCCCGCCTGCAGCCTCTCACACACAGACGCTGGAGCGGCCATGTTGACCAGGCTAATCAAAACACAGAACATCGGGGCCTGGTACTGCTTTCCTGCTGCCTCCAGGGGTCAGCAGGTTGCAGATTACAGTACATGTAACAGGATTACGCAGTGGCAACCGTAATCTGTTTGGAGAGAGGCTGTGAAGGAATCAGATGTGAAGCTTGTTTGGCGAGCTGGTTGGTACTGGAGTTACTGTAATGGGAGTGGACATTTTGTCGCTGTAGGCGAGATTTTGTCACTTTTGATTTTGAGGCTCTTTCTGTCTAATAGTTTTCTGCCGTAGTTCCGATTGTGCAAATTGGAATTACAAAAATAAATTTGCCTTATAGAAACATGCCAATTAAAAAAACAAAAAACAAACTCACAGTTTTCGATAAAAAAGTTTTTGCATTGGGATAATGTCATTTTATCAAAATTTGTGTATTTCGAAAATTGTAAAAACTGCAATAGAAATACTTTTTTTGCGTGTCATGTGATCAACAACCGGATGTTGCTACTGGCGGAAAAGACGAAGAAAAAAACAGGAAGTGGTAGGATGATGATGATGATGATGATGATGATGATGCAGCATGTTTTTTACTTATCGTGAGAACCAATATGTTCACATGTGATTTTAATTGAGTTTCTCATTTAATGTATGGCGAAAATGTATGTGAAATTGTGTTTTTATATCAACATTGGGGGAATATCGACAGGTTTTTGCACAATTGTAAGTCTGTACTTGATAGTTTGCCTACAGGATGCAGGAACAGACCAACTAGTAGAGAAGAAGAGGGGCAGCTAAACACCGTATCATTATTTTTAAATGTCGTATTTATTATATTTTATTAAGCAGCTAAGTTAGTATAGAAATGTTCACATTAAGAAATTATGTTACCTAAAAAGACAACTTTTTTGTTGTCCTTTTTATGGCGCCCCTACACTCCTGGCACCATTAGCATTTACCTTTACTGCCTAAGCTGCCAGGCCAGCTCTTGCTGTACTTAGAGGGCAACAAGTGTTAAACCAACAGTTCTTTTTAAAGATTAATACCCCAGATGACCCATATTATTATCCGACTGCTGCTGTGGCTAAAGAAGAACAGAGGAGAATCCTGAGCAGCAGTGCAATAAATCTCCTGCAATCTGGAGATCCTACGTTACTGGAAGAGTCTGAGCTGATGACTGGAAACACTCCAGAGGCAGAGGACTCAGATTTATGAACACAAACACAGCTGTCTGTCTTCCTGTCTGAGCTTTAGTGTTCATTTCACAATTAATCCCTGCTGCCCTGGCAGTCAAACAAAGTCAGGGTAAGGCTAATGTAGAAGGAGCTTGTCATCTTTTGAAAAACATTTTATTCTTTTTTTTATTATGTTTTGGTCCTGAAAACACTGCTGCAAACCAACTTTAAACAATAAAACTTCAAACTTTAAAAGATAGTCATTCTTGACCAGTGGATGACTTCTATATTGAGAATTTTGATACATTATAAAATAAACTGTTCTATGGACATCAGAAGTAAAGCATTTTGTTGGAGTCTAAATTCAGAACAGTTATATTGTTATGTAATTGTAGAGAAGCGCAAACAGAAGAAAGATGTTTTGTTTTGTTTTTGTTCCATAAATAAGGAGCCCCGACTCAGGACATTGTTGAGCAAAATATTGCTACAGTTTCAGCTGCAAATCTTTTCGGGATTAGTTTCAGTCATAGTAGCTGAGGCTCATTAAATTGCTAACATCTGTTAACCTCAATATGATTGAGGTCTGGCCTTTGACTAGGCCAGCAGGTATATTTAAGGTCTTCATTCATTTTTTTTAAAGGTTTTATTGGCTCTAGTGGCCTTTATTTGATAGTTAATTGACAGGAAAGAGGATAATGAGAGAAGGAGAAGACATGCGGCAAAGGTCACCAGGCCGGGAATCAAACCTGTGACTGCCGCATCGAGGACTAAGGGCTCCATATGTAGGGTTGTGCTTAACCCCTGCACCACCACAGCACACCCTAAGGTCTTCATTCTGCTAGAAGGCAATCTTCTCCACCAGTTTCAAATCTTTTAAAGCCTTTTAAAGTAATTTATAATGTCCACTTTCAAGATTGCAGTGCATCAAGCGCCATCAGTCATGGAGCTGCCATCCCCATGTTTCAGTGTGCCAGCAATACGTAATGTCAGTTTTCAACACTTCGTGGCATGTACTTTCCATTCTTTCTCCATTTTCCACACGACTTGTGGCTAAATGAAGACGGGACTCTTTTTCTTTCTCCACCAGAAAGACCAGATTTGTGGACTGAAGGAATAGTGATTGTGTGCATCTCAAAAGATTTGCATAAAAAAAAAAATAAGAGAGGCGCAGGTCAAGAACAATTTAGCACAACTTTCCCTTAAAAGCATACATTTTCCAACCAACATCCTACTATAAAGTCTTTATCAATACAGCCTGCAGCTATTGGACATCTAAACATCCACTCCATGTGTCTGTTGGCCGAATCAGTCAGTTGATCAATGTGCTGCTTCCTGAACAAGCAAACAGCTCGAGTGCAAACAGCTAAACACATCAATGTGATTATTTTTGCTAGTAATTACAGCTAAAAGAGAGACAGCACCATGGATGGTAAGTCCACCAATAAACATCAACAGTGAGGAATAAGCGCAGGCTTACTGAACAACAGTCTGAAGCCTGTTCCTGTTGGTGGGGATGCCGCACTTATTTAGGAGAGATATTGTTGGGGGGAAAACAAGACGAAGGGTTCGTCTACGCTGCTGCTAGTGTTTATGGAAAGCAGTTCTTCCTTAAGTGGCAATCTGAAGAGTTACCATTACTAAATACATGCTCTGACTCAGCTGATGATGTCGATAAGAAGCAAATGTGGTCATTAGTGGGGAGGAAATTCCTGAAGTGTGGAAAGCACATGTTCTACTTTCTTAAAAATCACTAGAAAAGGTTTTATTGTCTACTACTTTGACAATTTTCTCAATTTGTGGCACAGAAACTTGCCTCAAAAGCTTGTAGAAAGTAACAAAAAAAATTCCCATGTTAAAACTAAGCACCATTTATTGTTTTAAGTTCTTAAAACTTATACAGAGAGGCATCCATATCACAGCAACGTAAAGGAAATCACCCAAGCGCTTGTCTGCGTACGTCATTATACATTATTTTACTTAAAGACAAAACCAGATCAGGACTAATGAACAGAAATGATCAGCAGAATGATTTTCTACCAGACTGTCAGAGGTTGACCTCTTGTAATATTGGTGGTTATGCAAATCAGTAGAACAGTACCAGAAGACTATTTCTTATTAATTTGGATACTATTAAATATAATGAAGGAGTAGATTCATGCTATTATATTAAAGTTTTTGGTGGCGGGTGAAAAATCCTGTTCACCTTCCATTCCTGATTAGCTGCTAATCAGGAAACTGTTGCGTCAGTCTTCATTTAAGTCACCTTGCACCATTGCCTTATCACTGAATCGCATATATTTGTGTTGCAACAAAGGCATGAAGCATATCTGCGTCCTATGTTCCTGTGTACCACACAGGCAAACCCAAACAAACCCTTGGGGAAGCACCCTGGGGTAGAGGGCTTTGGAAGGCAGATGTTAGTAGAAGTGGAAAGTTGTGCTTGTTGGGGAGCAACAAACACAACTTTGAGTTGTTGACACTGTCATTGGCCGACTTTGTAGAAGTGATAGTATTGCCACCTGTCACAGAAAGAGAGCTGGGGAATAAAGTTGGAAACAGACTTTTTTCATACCGATCCACATCTGGAAAATGTTTCAGTGAAGTTCCTAATATTTTCTAGACGATGTGGGGACTCAGGTAAACCCAAACCGGGCTGTGGGAATGTACAGTATTTTCCCCTTTAGATTTCATCTCTGTTTGGTTGTTCGCTACACTTAAATCTTTTAGATAAATGTGTTTATATCATTGAACAATTGAGGAAATACAAAAAGCAGCCAGTTTCAGTCACTGGCAACCTCTACAAAACCTTTATTTTTTTTACTCGTTCAGAGACAGACTTCCTGGTGGCTTTTGGATCATTGTCCAACTGCCTAACCCAACTGCGCTCGACCTCAAGGCCAGGAAGGAGTTGGATGTTCTCCCTCCATAGCAAGTCAGAATCTTAAGAACATCTTCCTCCTACCACCATGTCTGATGATGATCTTTGAGATGTTGTGTTGTCTTTACTCCAGATGTAACGGCGTAAATGTCACAGATCTTGGAGTCATTTTGCAGGCTAGCCGGCTCTCAGTGCGGTTTTCAAGAGTCTTTAAGCTCAAGAAGTAACTCTGTAACCTTTTCCCCTTAGACTTATCGTCAATTTCTAGGGATCGGTGTGATGTGTTGCTCTTTGAGATCTTTGAACCTACTTTTTGTTTCTACGTCGGAGCCATTTAAATGACGCCTGACAATAATTCGTTCTGCATATTGCTATTGGAATCAAACTTAAGTGGTGCAGACAACATAAATAATCACTGCTGAATCATGAATTTACGACGAGGCGGTTTCAGATTCCACATTGGTCCAGGTTGGTCTGAATAGCTTTTCCCCTTCATGACTCAAAAATAATCATTTAAAACTGCCTTTTGTATTTAATCGGGTAAAAAAGAAACTAACAAAGCCTTTAATGGGGTAAATACTGCTTTATTGTGGCCTCATGCTTTGTGAACAAGCTAGTCTAGCTGCAGTGACCATTAGCATGTTCCACGCTAACAAGCTAGTTGTTGCAGGCAGCTTGCCATCAGAACAAGGAGCTTATCTGTGGTGTGGCACCTGACCAGGGCACATGTGGAGGAGGGGTGAGCTCAGTCACTTCAGCTTGAAAGTACGCAGCATTAAAGGGAAAACGGGGCCTGGACGACAGAAAGCTGAGTTATTGAGAGTTGGAGTTTAAACTGGAAACTGTGAATTTGATTTGAAGGAAAAGGGGAAAGAAAAAGAAATTTACTTTGAATTTTACTGCGTTATGTATTGTGTTCCATTAAGAATTGGAAAACCTGCAGAAACTTCAGACAAAATAAGTATTAAATTGGCTTGATGTGAACACAATATGGCATTTTTTTTAATGCACATTTAATAAAAAAATAATTTCGTCCAAGTTTTATTTTCATCATTCCTAAGTTTCTTTCGCCGTCTTCATTGATGAGCTTGGAACGCCTTCAGCCAAACTGCTGAGAGCAGAAGTCTGTGCAGTTATTTAAGGCTCAGTCAATCCCATATATTTAAGGATTTGCGTGGCCTCCTTCCAGTCCCTCTCCGCTGCGCGACCTGGTTGCCGGGTGTTGGCGCACGTGGGCGTCACTTGGTGGCCCATGTGTTTTTCATTCAGGCTATCGTGTGCTGCTTCACGGTTCTCTGAGTGCGAGAGTGAATAGATGGAGCGAGGGTAATCTCCTCACCGTTTCCTACCTCATGCATTTTTAATGGCACAGGTAGAAGTGATTCAGTTCCGTTAAGTGCTCGGCTTGCTTAGCGATTTTAGAGATCTAATCTTCTGAGAAGAACTCATTAAATGCACCAGAGAGTTAGTTGCAGTCAGAAAGTCAGATGTGATCAGAAATGAAGATGTTAACATTAAGAGAAACTGCGTTTACATTGACCTTAAAAGTGCGCAAATTGGAATTACACAAATTTGCTTAAAGAAAATGCGCTAATTTTGAAAGAGCAAACTTTTTTGATAACAATTCTGACAGGCCAACCTGAAACTGACGTTCAGCCGTCATTTGCCGTTGACCTACTGATGTAAGGCATTTGGAGGGTTAAGTGTTTGTCGTCGCCATGTTGTTTTACGGACTTATCGTGTGAACAAGCTATTCGAGTGCGATTTTAATTGCATTTCGTGATTAATGGAAATGCTGCAATTGCGATATTGTGGGGATTTTTTGACATTAGCAGAATATAAAAAACGTTTTGCCCTTGGAATAGAAACACAGCTACTGTTTTTTTTCCCCTTCTCTTTAGAATACAGACAGATGACACAAATTTCTCTGTGTATTATCCTGTTAAGATAATTCAGTATAATTTTTTTTGGTTTATGTTTTTATGCCTGGGTACTCTTTGGGTACTCCGACTTCCTCCCACACTGCAAAAACACCAAATCTTACCAAGTATTTTTGGTCTAGTGCAAATATCTTAATAAACTTGAAATGAGACAAACTAAGTTAAAAGCTAATTTTCAGCAAGATGCAGGAGCTTGTTTTAAGTAAACAATTCCTTAATATAGATGAAAAAGTCCTAGTTCTACAGCCAGATAAGTTAAGTTAAATAATCAGCCAATGAAACAAGAAATCTTTTAGCAATATTAAGGAATTATTAACAAGCCTCTATATCTTGTAAGTTAGTTTTGTCTTATTTCAAGTTTACTAAGGTATTTGCACTAGAAACTGGACCTAAAGCACTTGGTAAGATCTGGTGTTTTTGCAGAGCACAGTCCAAACACATAACAGTTGGGTTAATTTGTCTCTAAATGTCTCTTAGACATGATTATTGGTCACATATGTGTCCATGTTGCCCCTTTTGTTAGTCTGTGCCTCTTGGAATAACTCCCTACGATCTTCCCCAGAAAATGCCCCCAAAGCATTCGGCATCCCGCTCTCCCAGGCGATCGCCAACGACCAGGCGTACAAGCGGCGCCAGGACGCCCTGAAGGAGAGCAGGCGCGACTGTCTGGACCTGGAGGCCAGCGTCCTGCGCTTCAGGGCCGAGAAGAGGCAGTTCTTCAACGGGAGCAAACCTCTGGGCAGCTCCTCGTCCATCACAGGAGGAGTCCCCGGGTCGCCTTCCTCCAACTCAGTGGCTCCGGCGCCGGTGTCCGACACGCAGAGCAAAGCGGCGTCGCCGACAATTATGGACAACGCCAGCCGAGGACAAAGAAGGGTGAGATGGGTTTCGCCTTCAGACTTCAGCAACAGAGACGTCGCGCAGAAGGAGCGTACATTTAGTCCATGAAACCTGCGACTGTTGCGTATTTCTGCAGATTGTTTTTGCGATCTCGCAAGCTAATCAGTTTGCTCAATTATCTGATTTTATAAGTAGTTCTTGGAAACACAAACATTTTTTTTACACACTAACCTGAAAAACCCAGACACTAACCATGCAATAAAAAAAATCAGCACTGTGATGGTAAGGTTTTCTACTGTTATTATCAGCAAGGAAATACCCACATTTTACTAAAAAATACATTTTTAAATAGTGTACAATGACCTGAATCTCACATGCTAATTCCAATTGCTAGTGCTGCTGTATCTTAACTAAAAACCACAGACTAATATGTAAGGTATTTGAAAACTTGTGCATTTGACCATCAAATTCTTGTGTTTCCACTGCCGTCTGTTTGTTGGGCAAATTCTGTATGTTTCCACGTGTGTGTGTGTGTGTGTGTGTGTGTGTACACATGATTAAGGCTCACCAGTTATTTGTCTACATGCTGATCTGAAGCCAGTTGTTTTCCTAAGCTCATAATGAGCATCATTACAGCCACAGAGGACGGCAATTGAGCATGAAGCAACAATCAGGCGGAGCTTCTAGGAGCCTGTGAGGCAGGAAAACTCTGAACAGGCTGGAAGCATTTAGAAGAAAAAACACCACCATGTAGGACTTGTGGCAATTATCCATTTAAATTATTGCTTAATAAGCATTTTCTTGAGAAAAAATTTTAGAAAAAAAAGAAGCCTACTCACAATTTGTATTTAAGGATTAGCGTCAAAATGTGGTTAAAGTCAAAAAAATATATATTTTTTTTCCTTCAAAGAATTTTTGAATTATTTAGTAAGACATTCCTCAGATTATAACTTAGAGAAATAAATTTAAAAAATGTACGTAAAAGTCACGCAGGAAGTTCATTTAAAACCACATAGAGCTCATTGCATGTAAACAGCAGCAGAATTTTATCATTTTGTCTCATCCGTCTCTTCCAAAGATCTCTCTACCACACAGCTTTTTTAGTGAGACTATCCATCACAAATATTGAAGAAATACAGTACAGACCAAATGTTTAGACACACCTTTTAATTCAATGAGTTTCCTTTATTTTCATGACTATTGACATTGTAGATTCACACTGAAGGCATCAAAACTATGAATAACACATGTGGAAATATGCACTAAACAAAAAAGTGTAAAACAACTGAAAATAGCCCTTATATTCTAGTTTCTTCAAAGTAGCAACCTTTTGCTGTGATTACTGCTTTGCACACACTCTGCATTTTCTTGATGAGCTTCAAGAGGTAGTCACCTGAAATGGTTTTCACTTCATAGGTGTGCCCTGTCAGGTTAATAAGTGGGATTTCTTGCCTTATAAATAGTCATGAAAATAAAGAAAACCCATTGAATTAGAAAGGTGTGTCCAAACTTTTGCTCTGTACTGTATGTCTAATATATCTAAAGAAAAGAACCAATAAAACTTAACACCACAATCTTCAAAGCAAAGCCAATTAGAGTTTTAAGTGTCTAGTTTTCTCACTTCCTGTGGAACCTAGCTGCGCCGCCTTGCCAACACATGCTTCTATGGAAACACAAACAACAGCTGGAGATTCAGTTTGGTCATTTCATGCTCGCCCTTCTTCATCCCAGCGCTACGATGAACAGCACGGGCGCAAACCAAGATAGAAACTCTTTATTGCTGCTTGATTATTAAGATTATTAAGCAAATTCCATTAAAACTTTTGAGATATTGTGACTGAAGTATAAGGAATAAGAAAAAGTGTAGTATTTTATGGCCTGGTTGTAATTGGTTTAAAATTCAAAAGTCAAAAACTCTTTTTGTCGGCCGTGGTTAAGGAAAACTTCTGCAAGTTTAGAAACTTTGACTTTTATGAAAAACGTTTCCATATTAAGTTTAGAACCTGCGACAAACATCACTCCTCAGACTGTTTTGTATTTGCTGTGCATGAAGACATTTCCAATAATTTATGATAATAATAGAAACACAGACGATAAGTTAAATATAGTTAACAAATATAGAAAAATGCAGAAGCAATTTTTGCACAAGATATGTACATTTTTAATTCTAATATAGTCACTGCTTATCCAAAGTAAACAAACCTCATAGTTTTTCACATCGTCCACCACCGTTTTGCCCATGTGTGCGTTTAACACACTTCATATGGAGGAAATGTCTTCGGTTTTACGAGCCACAGTGTTCTGCTTGTTGTTGCCACTGAGGAAATTCCTCTGGACTCTTGATGTTCCTCCAGGAGATTTGAGGCGCAAATTATTTCAACTCCACTTTGAGTTTTGTCACATTGTTTTCTGAGCCCACCAATGTGTCCAGTCACAAATATTAAACGTATCCATCTAAATCTGACGTATACGTATTCTAGTGCTATATAGTTTACATATCTCAACATTTATAGATAGAAGCGAGTTAGAATATTCCTTGGGTTAGATTAACTTAAATACGAGAGTAGGTGCGTCCCAGGCTGTCCCAGAGGTTTTAAGATTTTTCTTGCTATTGTATGTGTGCAGAATTTTGATTCTGCTGCCAAAATTACTGAGCATAAAGGGTATAATTCTTCTTGACACGCAGGTCAAGATGAATTAAAATGAAAGACATGCCTCGGTTTTAAAATAAAACTGGAAATTCTTTGACATTTTACCGTCTAAGCCAACACAGTGAAGAGATGTCGTTTTGATTCGAGCAGCAGCTGTGTGACCTTGATTCGAGCAGCAGCTGTGTGACCTTCACTCTGCAAACACACAAAAATCTCACCAAGTATTTTTGGTCTAGTTTCTAGTGCAACTATCTTAAAATGAGACAAAACTAACTTAGTTACTTTTCAACAAGAAATAGGAGCTTGTTTTAAGTCAATCATTTCCTAATATTGATATGCAAAAGTATTTGAGATTATTACACTTAGAACTTAATAAGAATTTTTTTCCCATGTTCTAAGTGAAAGAGTGTACCAGCGGAGCTAGAAGTACTAGTAAAGTAAGATAAATGGCCAGTTACTTCTATGGAATATTATTTAATAATAATGTTGCCACCTAATGTGTCATTTTTTGAAAAATATAAAAAACATAAAGAAAAGAAAAATCATTCATTTTTTTCATTGCCAAAAGATTATTTAGAGAAGAAAAAAGATCACTTTTGGCAAAAAAAAAAGACAATTATTTTAGAAAGGTGATGATATGATACAATTTTAGAAATCCAGTGTAATTATATATACAATGTGATACAATGTGGCAAAATAAGATTCAACCTGGCACGGTACATTGTAACACAATACAATACAACACAATGTGTAAAGTAAAACGGTACCATGTGATCTGTTTTATGTCAACACTGGGTTACTGTATATTTAATGCGACGTGAAACAGAAAAGAGTTTAATATTGTGAACCTGATGACCTCCGACCGTGTGTTTCTGCTCCACAGGGTGGGCTGTCGGTGGACTGCCTCTCTGACCTTGTAGAGAGTCAGTCTCGCCTGCTGGAGGCGCTGCAGCTGTCCCACCCGGCCGAATTGGAGGTGAAGAAATCGCCGTCCGAAGGGAGGACCCAGTCCAAGCTGAGCCTCAACCCCATCTACAGGCAGGTGCCTCGGGTGGTGGAGAGGTGCTGCAGCCACATCGAGACCTATGGTGAGACTGGAGGGTCTTCCTGGGTGTCTACCGTTCCCTTTGGTAACAAAACTCCCAGCAGTAAATGCTCACAAACCTCGTCCGCAGGGCTCCAGACGGTTGGCATCTTCCGAGTCGGGAGCTCTAAGAAGAGAGTTAGACAGGTGAGGACTTGTGCTTTTTATCTTTAAACGAGTAAAGTTGAATACAATATCTCAAATAAATAAAATGGATTGTATATATTAAGTTATATAAACTGTAATATCACACAAAAGGCACAATAACAATATATGATAGGCTATGCTAATAAATGCTAAAGAGCATTTATTAGCATAGTTTCATTAAAAAAAATTATGAACTGATCATAATTTTTGCATACATAATAATAAAATATTTATTAATCATACTTTTTCTAAACATACTATATATATATATATATATATGTGCTTGAGAGCATTTGTTAGCATATATTACCCTATATTAACTATAATAACTATGCTAATAAAAGCTGTTAGCATTATTAGCATAGCTAATAAATGCATTTATTAATGCTAGTAAATGCATAATAAATGTTATTAGCATTTGTTAGCATAGTTTCATACAAAAAAATCTGATGAACTGGTCTTAGTAATAATTTAAGCATACACAATTAATCAAATATTTATTAATCATACTTTTTCTTTGTATACAAAATATGTAAATACAGCATAGATGCATGAGAGCATTTATTAGTATATATTAGCTGAACTGACAGACAATACCCATTAATGAACATTTACATGTAAACGTATGAGATTATAACGAAGCGGCTGATTTCCATTTTTAGTCCCATTACAGCACAATCCTAAACACAGGGATAAAACCCACAGTTACACTATGGAATTAAAAAAAACACATAAAATCTATACGTATTTACATAATATTTAACTGACAGTATACGTTTTTAAATTATAAAAATATTCAAAATGTTTCAGTTTGTTTTTAAGTGACTCCAGATGTCAAAAAACGTGAGTCGTAGTTTCCGGGCTTCATGGCTTTATATTGGAACGGCGTTGTGCACATTGGACATTGTAAAATATTTGTGGCATCGCAGCATCACATTCCTGTCCATCTTTTTTTTTTTTTTTTACAGAGAACATTGGACTGAAATAAATTAGTGGCAACAGCGATTAAGTCAGCAGTCGGTGATAAGATCTGCTCACTCAAAGCACAAAGAATTGACTTGCAAATCAAATCAAGTGGAAAAGCGAAGATGCTCAGCAGAGGGTAAATTATGTGGGTGTCTAGGACAATCTTAGCTTTTATTGCTGCCTGGAAGGAAAACCTAAAGGAAAAGGCAAGCTAACAAAACTAGATGTAAATGGAACATAAATGATGCAGAAGCTGTGCTCTGTAGCTTTAACACGCGACCAACAGGTTGGCTAAACTAGCTCTCTTGATTTCTCAGACATTAATTCTACTGAGGATTTGTTCCCTTGAAGTTTCAGTTTTTGTCTGGTTCAGTGGGCTTGGCAATAACACCACCTGTTACCATGGAGATCTTGACTTAAGTTTGTATAATGAATGGGTAAATTTATGGATGGATGCTTACTTATAACTTGGACACTTTACATCAGTCATCACATCTTTTCAACTAATGAAATATTGCTATAATTTAGCTGTCTGGCTAATATTTGTGTAGTTTATCTTCACCTTTCAGCTACGTCCAAACAGCTACGTCCAGCTGATTCTGTGGTCTGCTAAAGCCTGAAATGAGGTCAAGGCCACCAAACTAAAGCCTGACCCATAAATAATTTTTTATTTTAAGAGCTGTGACCCCAATTTGACTGCTTCTTTCACTCTTTTGGCCATAAAACACAGAAGCGCCGCTGCCTGCAGCGACATGTCGTCCCCTGGTTCACTCTGCGCCGTTTCCTGCTACTCACTGCTGGATGCTACAAAAATAAATATAATCTCCAAACTGATGAAGTGATATATCCTGTTATTTAGAAATCACCTCCACAGGGGGGGAGAGTGGCCCCTGTGTGACCCCAACATGTCACGAGCCTGTTGGTCATGTGAATGAGCTCGAGTTCCTTTGCGATATTAGCGATCTGGTTTGCTCCCCGTAGCTGCGTGAAGACTTCGACATGGGGGTGGACGTCCAGCTGGACGAGGAGCACAGCGTGCACGACGTGGCGGCGCTGCTCAAGGAGTTCCTGCGCGACATGCCGGACCCTCTGCTGCCCCAGGAGCTCTACCCCGCCTTCCTGCACGCTAACCGTATGTGAACGCAAGACGCCTGCTGTCATCCTGAACAAATACTGTACCTCACAGTCAGTGAAGGGACACTTTCAGGTTTTTTGTTGTAAAGATTTTTTTTTTTTAACTTTGCTATTAAAGCTGCAGATGTAACTTTTAGTTTTTTTTAAATATGTTTTTTTGGCATATTTGTTAAAACTGTCACTATATGTTGTGACGGTGTGGTAGCTCCCTGTGGTCGTATACCCATCTGATGAAATGCACCGTTTACTCAGGAACCACCAATCAGAGTCAGGGGGAGGGTCTTAGCGCTGTCAATCATGCTTGTGCCACTCAGTGTCCTAATGGAGGAGAAACGACTTGCCGTTACAGGAAAACCATTTATCCACCGTCAACGGTGGCTATGCTAACTAGCTTTAGCATTCACGGACGCTTCTGGTGAGGGTGCACTAGCTGTAGCCTAGCAGAGAGTAAGGGGTAGAATATGAGCAGCACCTACACAAACATGATTGACAGCGCTAAGACCCTCCTCCTGACTCTGATTGGTTGATGGTTGAGCTGCGTATTTCTGCAAATAGCAGTAGAACCACAAGATTTTTTTTTTTTGTTGTAAAAATGACTGCAGCTTTAACAATCAGAAGCTACTTAGTGTGTGACTGTCGTATAAAATCCCAGTAAAATGGATGGACAGATGTTTGTGGTCACAGTTTCATAAACTGTAAAAAGAGTCGAGGGATATAAATGTTTCTGCAAGTTGCTGCACTGAGTTTTTGAAGGGCAGAGGTTGCAGCATCGTTGTGGCTCCGCTGGTAACCCTGGTTTATGCTTCACGCAGTGCTGAGAGGAGCCGACCAGCTGCAGTTCCTCCAGCACCTCCTCTACCTGCTCCCTCCCTGCAACTGCGACACGCTGCTGCGCCTCCTGTCCATGCTGCAGACCGTGCAGAGCTACGCCCAGGACACCGTAGGGACCAATGACGAGGAGGTAGGCAAAGAAAGGATCTTGATTCAAATTAGCGAGGCTCGTCGGATCATATGTCACGACATCCTGTGTCGAAAATCGAAATAAAAATCGAGCATCACGTCTTTCTTTGCCAATTCAGAAGAAAGTTGGGAAACGCATCGAGTGGCAAAAATGTTTACTTGTCTTATCTGTTGGCCTACGAAGCTTTAGCTCTTGCAGAAAAAGTGGCAAAAGGACATTTTACATTCCATTAGAAAAATGTGGAAAACTTCCGCTAATGCTGAAATCCGCCCCCCCCCACACACACACCCACAGTTTTGTAATTGCTGTGTTTCCATTAAATAAGAAGTTAAAATCACATATGCTTACGTTTTTTCACGTGGTAAAATTAGAAATCCTGTCGTGCCTTCCCCCTCCTTCTACTTCCTGTCATTTTCATCAAGTTGTTGATCACGTGACTCGTACGAAAAAGTGTTTCCATTGCAGTTTTGGAAAATACACTAATTTCGATAAAGCCGATGAACAACCTCTGAAAAATTCGAGGGTTTTTTTTTTAAGTTGATGATCCCTTTAAGCAAACGTATTTTCATAATTCCAATTTGTGCCACTATATGGTCATTGGAAACGCAGCCGCTGTTTCCTTCCCCACCTTTACCGCCATCACTCCCCCGCAGATTCCCGGTAACAAGATGACGGCGGCTAACCTGGCCGTGATCTTCGGGCCGAACCTGCTCCAGAGGGAGGGAGGCGGAGACACGAGTCCTCAGGCGATGGGCATCGAGGACAGCACGGCGATCATCAGCATCACTCTGGTGCTCATACAGAACTACAGGAGGCTCTTCACGGTACGAGAAGAATCACACCCATCATCAGAGACGTTGGAGGGACAGAGATTTTACCACCAATGTGTTCGGTTGACTCTTGTCTTCCAAAGCTTTAGATTAAATTGGATTGGATGGTCTGTGTGTTCCTGCAGGTGTCTGCAGAGCTTCAGCAGGAAGTCTTGATGAGTCTGATCCAGACCGACCCGGATGTCATCGATTATCTCCTGCGGAGGAAGCTCAGGTGGGTTCTCCTCCGATCTACTGTCAGGTCAGACGCAAATAGTTTCTGACTCTTGCTAATCATCGATCTGAGCTTGTCTTCTTGCTCACAGTGGCAGCCACCTGACGGTAGAGGGCAGCGGCGAGTCCGGGGGTCGCCGGGACACAGGGGCCTCTTTGGACTCAGTGGGGGCCTCAAGCGGAAGTTTGTCCCCTCTTGAGCCGCCGTCGCCGCTTTTCCCTCCGGATGGGAGCGGCGGCGACGGCAGCCTGACCAGCGAGGTCTTCCTCAACGTCCTCAAACTGAACCAGACCAGAAACTGGCCAGAAGGGAGATTCGGTACTGGTTTCATTTACTACCTGAATATTTCGAAACAAATTTTTACACACTTTATATTGATGTTGTCCATTTATGCAAAATGTCAAGAGGAACGATTCTTGTGTGGGCTGCGAGAAGTCCAAGTTTAGGTCACGGACGAGCCCCCAAATATTTTGGAGTTCAGAAGTTTAAAGGATAAATATGAAGATTAGGAAACGTGGCAAGGACAGAATTCATGTTTGGTGACAATAACAGATAAAATAAAAAACATAGCTAGAAAAAAAGCTACAGACCAGCCAAGCAGCTAAATTTTCTGTGTTCAATACTTGTTTTACCCGCTGGTTTGTTTCAGGCGCATTCACAGCAAAATGCTGTTTTCAGGTAATGACATGAAAAATGTTTTAGACATAAATCTGTTGGGAAAAAAAACAGAAGCTGTTTCTACATTTAAGTTTACATAAATTATGTGGGGAATCTGATGAAATAATGTTTAACGCCGAGGCACAAGATGTGAACATGCAACTACAACCCAGCATGCAACCTGAGCCCTGTTGTCGGATGATTGGTAGGTCGACCTGACCTGACGCAGCACATCCAGCTGCAGCACAAACCCAGAAAACATGTCAGGCTTGTAATCTTCTGAGACAGCCGCCGTACACTCGGCGTCCCTGTTAGTTTCCTCCATTTTTGGGGGTCAAAGTGACTCTGCTAGTAACTGTAAAAATAAAAAAAAAAAGGTTTCAAGGATTTGATGTCCTGTCTTGTTAAATAAAATCATATTTGAGGTATAAAATGTGGTTTAAAAAAGTGTTCAAAACTACAAGGCCGTCGTTTTAAATCCAGCAGAAAATGAAGTAATTTCAAGATAATCTAGTGTTATATTTCAACCATTTGAGTGATTTCTACTAAACTCCAGAGTGCATCGTGGAACATGCTGCTTGTTAATAATAATGGTGCGTTTAACAAACAGACCAAAATCACTAGTCAGAGCCAGTCAAAGAAAAGATGGATGATTTTGATCAACAGCTGACTGGTTACTTAATAGTTTTAATTCTGGAAATCTGTACGCTTTCACATTTCTGTTTATTGGTAGATTTTTAAAACAGAAACAGCTCACAGGAGATTTGCTGACTATTGACAAACCAATTAGATGGATGTTAAAATGATTTTTTTTAGATGTGTATTTTGCTTTGGACTTGGACAAAAAAAAAAAAAAAAAGCCAGTAGTGTCTCTAAACTGGTGGAAGATTTCAGGAGTTAATCCTGTGGCTGTTCTGCATCTCATTAAACCTTCTCTGTCGTAACACTGTGATGAGATAAATGAGGCAACAGCGCCATCTGGCTTCACTCGGTGGCAAGTCAGAGAGGTGGTTGTTTTTCTATGTACGTAGCATCTTGTTTTCACATGTTGTGGTTACAGCCACAAACTCGAGCGTTTTATTGAGATATTATGTTAAATAAAAACTCCTCTTTTAGCAGAGACTAAGTCATTTATTGTCATTTGCTTTACGGAAAAGAATCAAGATAAAAGTTTAAAAAATGAAAACAGTAGAAATCCTATTTCAGTTCGCCGCGAGCCATGTGGCAGACCTGGTGCTGGTCCACATGGAGCCGGATATCTGGGAAAACGAATCCATTTTTAGCCGTTTTGCATTTTCATCCACATAAAAACTGAGTGTAATACAACTGAAAAAAATTATTTACAAAAAACTACGAACCAAGCGGAGATTTGAGTAAACTCTGCGTTAGTGTTTGTGTGTGTAGATGGGAAAACGGAGATTTAGGGCGTTACAGTCCGCGACGAATAATGCGCCAGTATTTCCGCTGTGTTTTCGTAACTTTCTGTTCCATTTAAAAGTAGTTCAAAACGTCCCACAAACAAAACGCCATGTTTAATTCATAAGAAGTCGTAGTGCTTGTTTTGAAGAGATCTGATTGGCTGACACGGGTTTTGAAGCGATCTGATTGGCTGACACAGGTTTTAGCCTTGCGCTGTACTGCCCCCTGTGGGTTTGGCATGTTTAATACAACAATCAGTGGCGGATTTGTGCAGGTTAGCGGTAATAATTTGAAGCTGACGGGTTAAAAGATTTAAGCATTTCTATTAAGTATCATCAGTAAAACTTATACCAAAGTATGACTTCACAAAACGCTCAACATTATTCAATTACATTTTTTGTTATTTTTGTGTTGGAGTTCTTGTAAATGTACTAATTCATTCTAATATTACAACGGTATCCTGGTAATATGACTTTATCGTGAAAATTAAAAAAAAAAAAAAACTTTATCTGGTTTTATTATTCTGTCATTGAGTTGAATTCAAAGTCCACATAAATGGAAGCTGTAAAATACGCACGTCAAACAAGATGGCGGCCTTCGGCGTGCTGACATCCCCCTGGACTCTGGAAACTCCAGGAATTCATCCGCATTTTCTAAAAATTTAATTACCAAAAGTTCAATTAATCAATAAAATTGATTTGCTCTACTCCAGCTTTATAATTCTCAATAACGCGACCCGAATGTTTTTGTAAATTGACGAAATGTGAAAAGGTCAGAGCGTGTGCGGGACACTTTAAAAGAAAGGAGGGCGGCACCTGCAGCAACAGCATAACTGACAGCATTCCTGCGTTTTGATTGTGCAGGTGAGGCCCGCTCCGCCAAGTCCATCCGCCACATGCGACAGTTCCACTCCCACCACAACCTGCTCAGCCTGTCCCAGCCGTCCACCTTGTCCAGGATGCACAGCCAGGACGGCGACCCCCAGGACCGGCGGGGTGGCGCGCTGGGCGCCGCCATGAGCTTCACTCTAGGCGGCGTCGGCGGCAGAGGGAGCTGCTCTAGCCTGAGCAGCTCCACCGAGAGCAGCATCTGGGTGAGGCAGATGCAGCAGGATGAGGGCAAATCGTCATCGGCTGCCAACTTCTGGGACTTTTTTACTGGAAAAAGCTCGGGCTCTGAGACGGTGGTATGACTAAAGGGAGGGGGAGGAGCTTAAAGAGACAACTGGACAAGCTTTGGCGTTGATGCTGTCTGAATCCCCCAAACAAACGGCCAGTTAAAGATCTTAAAAACAACAACAACCAGGAACGAGACTCACGCACGCTCCACTTCTTAGGTTGAACAATTCCAAGTAGCCAAAGTTGCACAACTTTTGGCTTCTATACAATACACAAAAAATGAGGAATGACAGCAATTAAGCATCTCTCTCAAAACATTAAAGTGGTGTAAGACATTGATGAGGACATCTGTGATTAGCTCATTCAGTCATGAACAAATGGGGGCCAAAATCTGTGTTATTAGAAATGGATGGATTTATGTACATATGTTGTAATCTGGACTTTACACACATCTCTGCTCTACATACCAGCCGCTGTTTGGCCTCTACTAACACGTCACAAACAGCTGAAACCAGATATTTAACAAGTTATAAAAAATACACACCGTCTTCTTCCCTTCGTTCTTGTTAAATCTGAATATTTGTTCCTGGTTTAGGTCATTGAGGATTAATAAAATGATTTCTATTTACTGAATGTCTAAATAATGAAGACAAAACTATAATTTTTCTTCAAATTCAGAAGTTTACATTCACTGGGTTTATTCTGATGTCAAAGCTTTGTAAGTTTCTGAAAGGTTAGTTCAGACTAGCTGTGTTTCCATTGACCATAAAGTTGCCCAAATTGGAATTAGGAGATAAATTTGCTTGATGGAAACACGTCAATTAAAAAAAAAAAGAAACTGATGGTTTTTGATGGGACGTTTTGGCTCTAGGATGAGGTGGTTTTCCGAATGTATGAAAATTAATGCATTTCACCAAGCTGCAATGGAAACGCTTTTTTTCCCCATCACACGAGGCAGGAAAAGTTTTTTTTTTAAAAAAGAGAACAGGAAGTGGTGGGAGGTTGATGGCATGAAGATGTCAAAATTAAAATTCACGTGATTTTAATTGCATTTCTTAATGGAAACGCCACAATTATTAAATTGTGTTTTTCCGACATTAGCCCGAACATCGATAAAGCTTTGCCCACATTCGTAATGGAAATGAAGCTGCTGTGGACGCATTTTAAAATATTACATGATGCTTCCTTGTGTGACAATTTAGGAAAATTAGTGTGACTCTGTAATGAAGTATCAGTTTTACCTTTCTGCACATCTGAAAGCGAGCCAGGTTTCCGTCCATTTCCTGTCGCGTTGCAGCTCCAAAGACGTCAAATACATGCTGCACATGTATGTGGCAGAATTTAGGTACATGCTACTCAAATGTCATAGCCATCATGAAATACCATTACGCTAATTCATGCTACGCAACGCTATTGCTTTGTCTGCGCCGATGAAGAATCCCTCACCTCAGCATGCTGAATCTTGGAGTGACTCCAGCTGATGGCAGCCTGACCTACTTTCTGATTGAAAGATCAAGTGATTCTTTAAGATTAAGAATGGAGTTAAGAATGTGCTTCATTATATATACAGAGGATTATGAAAATGTCTTGGCTTTGTAAGCTCCTGACAGGTTAAGTCACAGGATTTGATTAAAAGCTTTATATGCGATTAACTTCTTGCTAATTCCTTTTTTAAAATTCTTTTAAGGCCAACATACATCGCATAAGAAACTGTGGTGGGAGGTAAACTTATCATCCCTGTTTTAAGTTGTTTTGAACTTTGTCATCGTTGCTCTGACTGATACTGGCCAGTATTAGCAAGCGGGGCGTTTTCCTGTAGCCATTTGCTGACTTTTCTGTACACATTTTCTCGCTTAAACAAATTTAAACTGCGGAAGCAGAGCGTCACGATCGCTCATTGAAATTTGTCACACATTCTGATTAACTTCTAAAAGTGGAGTTTGGATTGCAAAAAACCTTTGTTATACTTACTTGAAATGAATAATTGTTGCACCGAGGGATTTCTCCAACCTCATTGAAGAAAAGGAAAAGTTGAATTTTTAAAACATCATCAATGTGACTGCAATAAGTGTGGCAAAGAAGAGGCTTTGAAACATTTGAACCTGAACTGTATAATATGCATTAATTCAAATGTGAGAAGCGGTTCTCAACAGCGCTCGAGATTTTCTTTGCATCTTTATGTCCTTTTTGCAACATGTCATATTCTTACAGCTAGAGGGCAGCATTTCCCGTTTTGACCAGTCTGTGGATAAATGACATCATCACCAGGTTAGCCAAATACAGAGTGCATCATGTGCAACTAGCAGCTCAGCAGATGTTTGGTTCCTGTTTTCCTGACCCACATACAGAACCTGTCCTTCACCAAAGCAGGTGATCCTCTTTTTTTTTTTTTATCCATTGTAGAGGAAATTGTCTATTTTTCTTTTTGTCTGTTTTTCTATACCATTGTATAACCTATTAAAGTATTGCTGAATGCTGTCTCTTTCGTGCTTTTTTTGATGCAAACACAAAGAAGAGGGATTCACTTACCAAGTCCTCGTCTTTAGGACTTTCCTGGAGTTCAAGTTGAGCTTTTGGCTCGGACACAAACGTGCGACAGACATGGTGCGAGTTACAAAGATAAAATAAAACTCTTCAGAAAATCACGTCACTTAGCAGGAAGGAAGAGATCTTTACAGATCCACTTTAGAGCACAGTGGACGATGATTCTCAATGAGGCAAAAACAAAAAGAAAGGAATTAATAAATACACAAAGTTTCCCCCAGAAAACCTGCTAAGCCCGGTGTTTGGATGCTAGGGCCGACGTACGAAAGAAATACGAAAATATCACTTGATAATTGTGTGTTATTGAAAGATCAGACGATGAATACCTAAACACTAACAATAAAGTCTTTAAAAATGCAAACATTTCAAAAGGACTTATATAAATAAGCAATGCTTAGCCTGGTGGGGACACAAGTAAAGCCTGGTGGCCCGCCAGGCTTAGACTGGGGGAAACCCTGAATATACATATATATATAAAAAACACATTAGGAGTCAGCTTTTTCTTCTCAAAATCCTTTATGTAATTCAGAGCAGATTTTTCCTTCCAACACATTTCAGAACAGGAGAACTTTTGGAAAACTTTCCGGAGAAGTTGCACCGAGCGAGGTCGTCCCTCCACACTGAACACTGATCCTCACTTATCAAGCCAGTCAGTTAATTATTTTAAGCAAGCATTCATTTAAAAACCAAATTATAATATTAATATCTGTATTTATGTACACAACAACATCTCTCGTTACAAACTTCCAAAAGTAACTCCTCCTCCCTCCAGAGCTGCCTACGCAAAATTGGTAGACAGGACAAAGAAAAGTATAAAAAAAAACATTCAAAGTAAAAGTTAACATTCATAATAATAATCACAATAATGCTTAAATAAAACAAAAAAGTTCTTGTTTGAAATTAGGTTTGACAATTCATAAAAGATCCACAATCAACTTAATCTGCTATTTTTGTTTTATTTTTTATTTCCCAGTCACGTCTTTGTGCTTATTGGTGAAGCTTTCAGAAAGCATAAAAAAACCGCCTCGCTCTCACTGGGTGTGTGGGAAAAGTTCAGAGCTTCTGCCCGACTTCTTCATTTTAAGACCAACTGAACTGCCCGAAATCCACAAACTTTCAAGACACAAAGCAACGTTTTCCAGAACCTTCTTCAGTGCGTTAAAGAGCAGCAGAGGCATGGAGAGGAAGTAGTGATGTCTTTTTGAGGTCTCTACCCTTTAAAACAAGTGCTAGAGGAGGGATTTTAAAACCTTACGATTAAATAGCAAAAGTAGGCACATTAAACTCCATCATGTCTGCCATGTCACCTGGGCAACTGAAGAGAACGATCTGATAGGTTCATAACTATGTTACATGAGTTAATGTGTTAGTTTATGAGTTACATAAACAGTTCTCACAGATTATACGTTTATAGAAATTTACTTTTAAATGAGGTACAATGCAATGACCAGCATCTTTTGTTTCAGATAAAGGGAGAAAGAAAAGTTAGCCGTCACTCAGCTCACATGCACAGCTGGCAGCACAAAGCAACACGTGGGGGAGGGGAAGTTCCCTGAAGCATTTTCACCTCTTGGGGAGAAGTTTAAGCCACAGAGATGATAAAATGGTTTTTGTTTTTTTTTAAACGCGTCGCCACTAAATGAAAAGACGGCGCCATCTTTAGATCTGCTGCTTTATAACAGCCTGAGTGGTGATGGAGAATCGCAGAGTGAAAAACGTGTTGTGGAAAGATTCTTCTCAACTTGAGAGCTGCAGCTCGACTGGATCGCTAACGGAACGAGGCAGACACTGATCAAATCTCTGTAGTGTGTCAAAACTGAGTCTGCTGAGAAATTAAAGTGGATATTTTACAGGTTTTTAAAAATGCACAGTTTTTCAGACTTGCTCTTCCTTCGGTCCTCTCCCTTCTTTTCTCCATCGTGTCATCAAATGTGGCTCCTAATGGCACAACACCACTTCATAACCAACCTCCAAGTCTCGTTCCACTACAGGACAGCTTTTAAAAACTGTCCTGTAGTTGAAAAAGTTAAAAGTTTAAAAGTTGCTACTGTTAGACTCATTGCTAGTCCTGATACTTAAAAACACCCCCCAAAAAAACCTGCAGCTTAAAATAAAATAAAAATACATTGTAAATAAAAACAATATTAAACCGATAAAAACACTGAAAAGGTGAAGTTATACATACTGCAAATTGAATTTTTGGTCAGTTTATGTCACTTGATCTTTGAATATTTAAAATAAAACGATTTTTTTGCTCTTTCATCATAAATACGGAGCTGTGCTCATCAGTTTGAGACATGTTCCCACCCCTCCAGTGACTCCCTTGCGCTAAGATACCGTATATGAGCCACAGATCGTAGAAACGGCGCTTTTTCACGCAGCGTTCGGCCTCCAACCCTACATGATGTCAGAGAGGTCTGAGGTGATTGGCTGGACGTCTATCGGTGCCGTCAGATCATGGTCGCTTCACTTCCTGGCCGGTGACCACATGATCTGGCAGTTCCACCGCTGCTGGGGAGGGAAGCTAACGTAGCAAGGTATTAATACTCAGAATGAAGCTGCTGCCTCCTCTGAAGCCGCTAAAAAAACACACATGATCGGTTCAGCCACTGGTCTCCGTTCCTGGTGCAATAGTGCAAAGCGAGTGTTAGACAGTGGGGGGTTTCTTGGTATATCAAGGTGCTTGTTGCAGTGTGGTCTCGGAGGATTTGGCGTCCCGGAGGCAGGCATGCAACCGGCACGCGCCTCGAACCCGTTTCCCCAAGCGGCGCTCCGGGGTCAAAGCCGCTCCCTGCCGCAGGGGGAATATAAAGCCCGGATACTTGTGTGAGCGTACTGGAGGCAGCCGGCGGCTCGTCTGCCACGTCCAGACAGTCTGCTGGGGGAATTCACCGCTGGCTGCGTCAGTCTCTGGACTGGTAGAACAGGATGTATCCGGACTCGGAGTTCTTGGAGATGTCGGACGTCAGGCCGTAGAACTCCTCGATCGCCTGCGCGTCGATTTTCTGAAAGGGAAGAGTGCAAGGTCTGAACTGAGACACATTCGGGACTCTCGGGTTGTTCTCCAGACCTTTGTAACAAACACCTTTAGCATTGCTGGGTCAATATTTATTCAACTTTCCCTGCAGCGTGTGGAAAGCTTCATAACAAAAATAAATATACATACTGTCCAAACTCCAAGGTTTCTGCAAGTCGCACACATTTAAAGTTAAGACCACATGAATGAAATACAAGAAGTTAGGTCTATGAGCAAAACAAAACATGTTCAGTTCACTTTTTTTTAAAAATAAGAGAATAATAATACAATTATTCTTAGATAATGAGATCATACTTTGAGCTCCTTTCAGAATGAGCCTTTTTAGGATCTCTGTCACTTTAAATCCAAACAAGCTGCTGCTGGCCACGCCCTCCGACTCAAAAATGGACACTGGCCATCAGATTGCTCAACAATCCCATCACTAAGACTGACTGAAAATGCTAAGTTATATATATGTAGCAATATTATTATTATTTGTATAATAAGTAATTATAGTCACGTTTGTGTTCTTGTGTGTGCCAAGCGTTGACATTTCACCGACAATTTCACTTACACGTCTTTGTGCAGTGGCAATAAAATAAGTCTAAGTATACAACCGTACATCTTTGAAAAGCGTCAGTAGAGCCTCCGCTCGGGTTGCTTGGTAACAGCTCACACTAACCCTGCGTGAGCTTTTGCAAGTTTTTTTTTTGTGTGCGTTTTTGGGAACACTTCCTCGTCGTCTTGACTGTGGGAGGGTTTGTTTTCCCCATTTCTCATCATAGCTGCATCTGCTGCTC